>NC_064922.1:540502855-541216048 GCF_023897955.1 Schistocerca gregaria
TGGTAGTGATGCTGGCAATGGAGGAGATGGTGGTGATGGTGGTGATGGCGGCAATGGTGGTGATGCTGGTGATGGAGGAGATGGTGGTGATGCTGGTGATGGTGGCAATGGTGGTGATGCTGGAGATGGAGGAGATGGTGGAAATGGAGGCGATGGTGGTGATGGAGGTGATGGACACAGTGGTGGAGATGCTGGAGATGGAGGGGATGGTGGTGATGGTGGCGACGGAGGCAATGGTGGTGATGCTGGAGATGGAGGAGATGGTGGAAATGGAGGCGATGGTGGTGATGGAGGTGATGGTGGCAGTGGTGGTGATGCTGGAGATGGTGGTGATGGCGGCAATGGCGGTGATGCTGGTGATGGTGGTGATGGAGGTGATGGTGGAAATGGTGGTGATGGAGGTGATGGTGGTGATGCTGGTAATGGTGGAAGTGGTGGTGATGCTGGAGATGGAGGAGACGGAGGAAATGGAGGCGATGGTGGTGATGGAGGAAATGGCGGTGATGCTGGTGAAGGAGGAGATGGTGGAAACGGAGGTAATGGAGGAGATGGAGGTGAAGGAGGCAGTGGTAGTGATGCTGGAGATGGTGGAGATGTTGGTGATGGAGGAAATGGCGGTGACGCTGGCGATGGAGGCGATAGTGGAAATGGCGGAAATGGTGGAGATGGAGGTGATGGAGGCAGTGGTAGTGGTGCTGGCAATGGAGGAGATGGTGGTGATGGTGGTGATGGAGGCAATGGTGGTGATGCTGGTGAAGGAGGTGATGGTGGAAATGGAGGTAATGGCGGAGATGGAGGTGAAGGAGGCAATGGTGGTGCTGCTGGAAATGGAGGAGATGGTGGTGATGGTGGTGATGGCGGCAATGGTGGTGATGCTGGTGATGGAGGAGATGGTGGTGATGCTGGTGATGGTGGCAATGGTGGTGATGGTGGTGATGGAGGTGATGGTGGAAATGGAGGTGATGGTGGAGATGGAGGTGATGGAGGCAGCGGTGGTGATGCTGGAGACGGAGGGGATGGTGGTGATGGTGGCGACGGAGGCAATGGTGGTGATGCTGGAGATGGAGGAGATGATGGAAATGGAGGCGATGGTGGTGATGGAGGTGATGGACACAGTGGTGGTGATGCTGGAGATGGAGGAGATGGTGGAAATGGAGGCGATGGTGGTGATGGAGGAAATGGCGGTGATGCTGGTGATGGAGGTGATGGTGGAAATGGCGGAAATGGTGGAGATGCAGGTGATGGAGGCAGTGGTAGTGGTGCTGGCAATGGAGAAGATGGTGGTGATGATGGTGATGGAGGCAATGGTGGTGATGGTGGAGATGGAGGAGATGGTGGAAATGGAGGTGATGGTGGTGATGGAGGTGATGGTGGCAGTGGTGGTGATGCTGGAGATGGTGGTGATGGCGGCAATGGCGGTGATGCTGGTGATGGTGGTGATGGAGGTGATGGTGGAAATGGAGGTGATGGTGGAAATGGTGGTGATGGAGGTGATGGTGGTGATGCTGGTAATGGTGGAGATGGAGGAAGTGGAGGTGATGGTGGAGATGGAGGAGATGGTGGAAACGGAGGCGATGGTGGTGATGCTAGTGATGGAGGTAATGGTGGTGATGCTGGTGATGGAGGAGATGGTGGTGATGGAGGCAATGGCGGGGATGCTGGCGATGGTGGTGATGGTGGAAATGGAGGTAATGGCGGAGATGGAGGTGAAGGAGGCAGTGGTGGTGATGCTGGAGATGGTGGTGATGGAGGCAATGGTGGTGATGCTGGTGATGGAGGAGATGGTGGAAATGTAGGTGATGGTGGAAATGGAGGCAGTGGTGGTGATACTGGAAATGGAGCAGATGGTGGTGATGGTGGTGATGGAGGCAATGGTGGTGATGGTGGAGATGGAGGAGATGGTGGAAATGGAGGTGATGGTGGTGATGGAGGTGATGGTGGCAGTGGTGGTGATGCTGGAGATGGTGGTGATGGCGGCAATGGCGGTGATGCTGGTGATGGTGGTGATGGAGGTGATGGTGGAAATGGAGGTGATGGTGGAAATGGTGGTGATGGAGGTGATGGTGGTGATGCTGGTAATGGTGGAGATGGAGGAAGTGGAGGTGATGGTGGAGATGGAGGAGATGGTGGAAACGGAGGCGATGGTGGTGATGCTAGTGATGGAGGTAATGGTGGTGATGCTGGTGATGGAGGAGATGGTGGTGATGGAGGCAATGGTGGGGATGCTGGCGATGGTGGTGATGGTGGAAATGGAGGCAATGGTGGAGATGGAGGTGATGGAGGCAGTGGTGGTGATGCTGGCAATGGAGGAGATGGTGGTGATGGAGGCAATGGTGGTGATGCTGGTGATGGAGGCGATGGTGGTGACGGAGGCAATGGCGGTGATGCTGGCGATGGAGGTGATGGTGGAAATGGCGGCAATGGTGGAGATGCAGGTGATGGAGGCAGTGGTGGTGATGCTGGCAATGGAGGCAATGGTGGTAATGCTGGAGATGGTGGAAATGGTGGTGATGGTGGAGATGGAGGCAATGGTGGTGATTCTGGCAGTGGTGGCAGTGGAGGAAGTGGAGGAGGTGGTGGTAATGGTGGAAGTGGTGGCAGTGATGGCAGTGATGGTAGTGATGGCACTGATGGCAGTGATGGAGGCAATGGTGATGATGCTGGAAATGGAGGTGATGGTGGCGATGGAGGAGAAGGAGGTAATGGAGGCAGTGGTGGCAATGCTGGCAATGGAGGTGATGGTGGAGATGGTGGTGATGGAGGTAGTGGTGGAGGTGCCGGTGATGGAGGGGATGGTGGAAATGGTGGTGATGGTGGAGATGGTGGTGATGGAGGCAGTGGTGGTGATGCTGGTGATGGTGGTAATGGTGGTGATGGAGGCAATGGTGCTGATGCTGGTAATGGAGCTGATGGTGGAAATGGTGGAGATGGAGGTGATGGAGGCAGTGGTGGAGATTCTGGCAACGGAGGCGATGATGGAAATGGTGGTGAAGGAGGAGACGGTGGCAATGGTGGTGATTCTGGCAATGGAGGAGATGGTGGTGATGGTGGAAATGGAGGCAGTGGTGGTGATGCTGGTGATGGAGGTAATGGTGGCAATGGTGGTGATGGAGGTGATGGTGGTGATGCTGGTAATGGTGGAGATGGAGGAAGTGGAGGTGATGGTGGAAATGGAGGAGATGGAGGCAATGGTGGAAATGGTGGCAATGGAGGTAATGGTGGAGATGGTGGTAATGGAGGTAATGGTGGAGATGGTGGAGATGGTGGTAATGGAGGTAATGGAGGTGATGGTGGTGATGGTGGTGATGGTGGCAATGGAGGTAATGGAGGTAATGATGATGATGGCCAGTCTAATAATGAAAGTGGCAGCAGTGATGGAGGCAGTAATTCTGATGGTGGCATTGGTGACTGCCCGGCCGTGGGCAGTTGTCCATTACACGAAGATGCTGGATCAGATGTTACACTTTTGCCCCATGCCACTGATTGTGGACAGTATTGTGTATGTGACCATGGCGTTCCAGTAGCCATGCCGTGTCCTGCAGGACTCCACTTCAACCCAGAGCTGAGAGTCTGCGACTGGCCATATGCTGCTGGTTGTGAGGTACAGAGCTAACTCAGCAGTGTGTATTCTTTGTGACACAAATCCTTAGTAGACAACATTAATGTGTTGTAGTCTTTTGTAATCATAATTTGATGTATGTCGTTTTTGGAAGAGAATGTAGCATCTGTAACTATTGTCTTATATTGTTTTATTGTGCATTTTGTGTTTAATTTGGAGTAACATTTATTTACTTACTGATCTATTTTATTTTGTTTTTATTAAAAACTCTTTGTCATTGCTTGATGTAGTCCTTTAAAATTCCGCTTTTTTGCATTTTTATTAAATTGTTTATTTACATTAGTGTGAGACTGTTTAATATTATGCCAGAGCTCTTGTTTAGCATAACTCTTTCCTCTCTTCATTGTTTACCCACCAATATGTACATATAGTGTGGCAATATAAGAGAAATGAGAGTCAGAGGTAGAATCAAGTAGGCTGTGATGGAGATAGGTGTAATAAAAATGGCAAAGCGAGCAGGTTATCTGAATAACAATGTATTTGTAAAATTATTGTTATCTATTTTTTAATGTCGTGATACAACATTTCGTAAGCAGTGTTACAGCTGCACAAGTTGACATTCTGCTGAACAATGACTGATCTATCACTAAAGCTTTTGTCAGCCACATGAAGAAAATAAACATTTTCACGGCAATAATGCTCCTCTGAATCCAGATATGGTATCAGAATTTCTATATTGACCTTAGTTCTCATGTGGTAACAGGTTCTGTAATTTTTTACGCCACAAAATGTATTATTTGTAAGTGATAAAATGCCTCAATCTCATTTTAAGGATTCCAAAGAAAGTACACAACAAACATATTGGCGTCACTTCAGAACTGATTTTAAAAATTGGAAACATGGAAATGAAGAAAAAGAAGAGCCAAACAAACAAAACTTCTTTCAGTTCTTTGACTGAGGATTGTCTCTGTCTCTACGTCTAACAGTAATTGGACAATAGTTACGCAGTCTGTTTGACTTGACGGTGGGTTCCTAATTAACAAATGATGGCCTAAAGGTTATCCAGAAAGAAGACCGAACTGACTGGCAGTGAAAAGTAACTTAAGTGCTATGTTTCACCCTATACACCGATATTATCTCAGTAACTTATGTGTAATGTCGCGATAATTCTCCGCCTCAAGCTTATGTAAAAACCTGCAACAGACTCTTTTCAAAGACAGGCATGGTACTTTTTCGGCATCAGTCAATATATACCAGCAGAAAAATGCTCCTGCAGTAGCACAAAAAACTCAAATATGTTCCTCTGTAGAAGACTGAAAGAAAAGTGGAGAGCCATCAGCCTCAGTTCTCACTCTGCCTAGCCACCAAAAATTCTACCAAGCTAACATATTCGCGTTATTTTTTACACGGAGCATACATGTGTGTTAAGGTTACCGATTCCCCCAGCCAATGTACAGTGTCCACTCATCTGTATTTTTTATTTACACAGTAACGTTGCGACACCCTGTGTGTAAGAGAAATGTGACACCTCTGCGCCCGGCCGGTGTAGCCGAGCGGTCGTAAGCGCTTCAGTCTGGTATCGCCCGATCGTTACTTTCGCAGGTTCGAATCATGCGTCGGGCATGGATGTGTGTGATGTCCTTAGGTTAGTTAGGTTTAAGTAGTTCTAAGTTCTAGGGGACTGATGATCTCAGATGTTAACTCCCATAGTGCTCAGAACCATTTTGAACATCTCTCTGAATCTGAAATTAATCAAGAATCAGGCACAATCTTGAGGCCTCCTAAATTTAGTGTGAACATAGGATTTACTAAAGCTTTAATTGATTGAGCCTAGCAAAGAATTTAAAGGTGGGGATTGTCAAGCTTTAAATAACACTATGGTTTATTACTAAAAAACATACGAATATTAATACAGTAAAACACATTTATGAATAAAAGACGTTGCAAAGATGTTTCCCTTTTTTGAGTCATCAGTCTCCCAATTAGTGTGAATCGGTCTCCCACGAATTCCTCTCCTGTGGCACTCTCTTCATCTTAGAGTAGCACTTGCAAAAAATGGTTCAAATGGCTCTGAGCACTATGGGACTCAACTGCTGTGGTCATTAGTCCCCTAGAACTTAGAACTACTTAAACCTAACTAACCTAAGGACATCACACACACCCATGCCCGAGGCAGGATTCGAACCTGCGACCGTAGCAGTCGCACGGTTCCGGACTGCGCGCCTAGAACCGCGAGACCACCGCGGCCGGCTTAGCACTTGCAACCTGCTTCCTCAGTTACTGTTGGCTGTTTTCAAATCTCTATTTCTCTTTACAGTTTTTACCCTCTACAGCGCCCTCTAGTACCATGGAAGTTCTTCCGTGATATGTTTAATATTCTTCTGTACCACCACAAGAGCAATGCATAGATCCTCTTCTTTTCTGGTTTTTACACAGCCCACTTCACTACCATTCAACTCCGTGCTCCAAACGTACATTCTAAAACATTTGTTCCTCAAATTAAGACCTATGTTTGACGTTACTAGACTTCTCTTGGCCACGAATGCCCTAGTTGTCAGGGCTAGTTAGCTTTTTATGTCCTCATTGCTCCATCTGTCATGCTGCCTAGTCAGCAGAATTCCTTAACTTGCTCTTCTTCGTGATCACCCATCCTGATATTTAGTTTCTAGCTGTTCTCATTTCTGCTATTTCTTATTACCTTCGCCTTTCTTCGATTTACTCTCAATCCATCTTCTGTGCTCATTAGACTGTTCATTCCATTCAGCAGATCCTGTAATTCTCCTTCACTTTCACTGGCAATAGCAATGTCATCAGCGAACCATATCCTTTCGCTCTGAATTTTAACTGCACTCTTGAACAGGTCTTTTATTTCCGCACCGGCCGCAGTGGTCTAGCTGTTCTAGGCGCTCAGTCAGGAACCGCGCGACTGCTACGGTCGCAGGTTCGAATCCTGCCTCGGGCATGGATGTGTGTGTTGTCCTTAGGTTAGTTAGGTTTAAGTAGTTCTAAGTTCTAGGGGACTGATGACCACAGATGTTAAGTCCCATAGTGCTCAGAGCCATTTGAACCATTTTTTTTTATTTCCGCCATTGCTTCTTCGATGTGTATATGGAACAGTAGGGCTGAAAGGCTACATCCATGTCTTACACCTTCTTGATCTTCCACTCTCGTTCTTCCCTCCTGGCTCTTGTACATATTATATATTAACCGTCTTTCCCTATAGCTTACCCCTATTTTTCTCAGAATTTTGAACATCTTGCACCGTTTGACATTGTTGAAAGCCCTTTTCAGATCGAGAAATCCTATGAAGGTGTCTTGATTTTTCCGTTAGTCTTGCTTCCACTATCAAAAACAACGTCAGAACTACATCTATAGTGCCTTTACCTTTCCTAAACTCAAACTGATCTTCATATATTCTCGCACTTGTCGGTTCTTCCAATCTTCGGAATTGTGTGAATCATGTTTTTCCGAAAGTCAGACGGTATATCGCCGGACTCATACTGTTTTGTTGCCAGTTCCCCCAACGATTTCGGAAATTGTAATGGAATGTTATCTATCCTTTTGCCTTATTCGATCGCAGGCATTCCAGAGCTCTTTTAAATTCCTATTCCAATAGTGAATCCCCTATCTCTTCTATATCGACTGCTGTTTCTTCTTTTATCACATGAGACAAATCTTCCCCATCATAGAGGCCTTCTATGGTCTCTTTCCACCGATCCGCTCTCTCCACAGCGGATTTCCCATTGCACTCTTAATGCTACCACCCCTGCTTTCAATTTCACGGAAGATTGTTTAGAATTTTCTACATAGTGAGAGAGCCGTTCCGAGAATCATATATTTTTCGATTTCTTTTCGTGCAGCCATTTCGCATAACTTCCCTACACTTCCCATTTATTTCGGTCCTAAGTAACTTGTATTTCTGTGTTCGTGAATTAACCTGAACATATTTGTACATCCTCCTTTGGTCGATCTTCTGTTACCCGTGGTTTCTGCGCTATTATCTTCCATGTATCTAAGTTCGTCTGTCCAACATCAGTGATGGTCCTTTTCATATATGTCTAGTCCTTTTTAACTGAACTGCCAACTGTGATATTCCTTATCGCAGTATCCACATCCTTAGCAAATTTCGAACGCATCTCATTACCCCTCATTACTTAGTATCTCGCTTCCTTCTGTACTGATTCTTCCTGATGTTTCTCTTAAACTTCAGTCTACTATTCATCATTTTTGAATTGCAATCTGAGTCTATCTTCTCCTGGGTAACCTTTGTAATCCAACATCTGATTTCGGAATCTCTGACTGCCCATGATGTAATCTAATTGGATATTTCCGTATGTTCTGGGCTTTTCCATGTATACCTCCTCCTCTTGTAATTCTTGAACAGACTATTGGCTATTACTATCTGAAATTTAGTGCACAACTCAGTTAGTTCTTCTCCTGTCTCTCATTTATACCACCAGGCCCATACTCTCCTGTAACTCTTCAATTTCTTCCTTCCCCTACAACCGCATTCTAATCCCCCACGTCAATCAAATCTCCCTTTCTGTCCTGAATTACCCCTTCAATATCCTTTTATACTTTCTCTTCCTCTTTATCTTCTGCTCGCAACGTCGACATATATATTTGAAATATTATTGTCATTGTTGGTTTGCCGTCGATTCTGAAGAGAATAACCCTATCACTGAACTGTTCACAGTATCCCACATACTGCCATACCTTCCCATTTATAACGAATCCTATTCCCATTATACTATTTTCTGCTGCTGTTAATTTTACCCTATACCCGTCCGACCAGAAATCTTTGTCTTCTTTATGCTTCACTACACTGATTGCCACTACATCTAAACTGGGCAGTCCCTGTCAGGGGTCCGAAAAGGGGACTAGTCCAGAATATTTTGCCAATGGAGAGATCACCATGACACATTTTCAATTACAGGCCACATTATGTGTCTTTACTGCAGTTGTTTCCACTGCTTTCTGTATCCTCAAGCCGCTGATCATTGCTGATTCTTCTGCCTTTAGGGGCCGTTTCCACCTCAACGGTAAGGGAGTGCCCTGAACTTCTGTCCGCTCCTCTGCCCTCTTCGACAAGACCATCGGCTGAATTAGGGTGACTTCTAATAGCAGAAGTCTTCGGTGCACAATGACGATGATTTTTGTACAAAATTTAAGTGGTGGCCTGTTTATTTCTAGAAGTATTGTTAACTAACGCTCAGTGTTGGCAGCGTTACTGAAACAGGTGGAGTTCAGTCACATCTAATTCTGTGAGATAGGCACAGTAGTCTGACTGCTATAATCCCAGCGATATTTTGTCAGAAACCAACACTAAAAAATCCTACTGTACTGAGAAAGTGCTGATAAATGAGCCAGTGCCAATGCTATCGGTTTCACTAAAATACTGAAGCTGTAAGCAATGGTCGCCACAATCTTCACTGAATAATGAGCGGAGTGGAGACACAGCGACTCCACGACTTAAAAACGCAGCCACAATAGACTTTCCATGTGTCCCTAGCAACACATTTCCACGTCCATGTCGTCTGGCCGATCTCGTCTTCCTGTCAACTGCTTCTTTCCCGTCTGTAAAAACGAAGCTAGCTGCTGTCTTTGCGCTAACACTATACGTTCACCAATCCCCTAAAAAGTTGTCAGTGCTGTCCAATGGCGTAACTGTTTCATAACCAAAATTTCTTGGTCAAAAAGGCCGAAATGCCAATAGAACAATGAATTGTATATATTCCTTTCTCAAATGCTTGTAGGCATATGTTATGTCCACATGACGTTACAACTAAACAGACAGTTGGTACTTATGCTACCATCAGTGAGACTCACATTACAGGTCTTGTGAAAATGTAAAAAGCTTGCTACGAGGCTAGTAGCTGACTCTGTTACAGTATCCATGAGTAAAGTAGATGAGAGCTCTCTTAGAAGTTTTTAAGAATGCCAGGAGATATTTAGCTCCCCATGTATGTCACTTCAAAAGCTTCCAGTTCCTTTTACCTATTGGCACAGTTCTGTTTTTTGGAACAAAGGTTTTTTTTGCCTCTGCTGCCTGCTGACCACCATAAATGGACAATGGCTTGCGCACAAGCACTTCGTTTGCCCAAGTAACCCTTTAAGGTGGCAGAATAAATGAAGATCAGATTTTCTCCTTACATGAGATCTTTATACATCGCAACGGGAAGGTGAGTATACGATCTAACTTAATTCGGTGGTCATGAGCAAATTTGCCTAGCAGTATGTAATGCAAAACGGGATGACACTCAATCGACAGTAATGAATACACCATACCTATAATGAATGTTTGAGCGGAAGGTGAAACAAGCAGCGAGAGGCGTTTTAATTTGGAATTCAGAGGGACAAGGGCAGAGACAAGGCCGCGCTGCAGGGGTTACCATGGAAACCACTTAAAGTGATGTCTCAGGCAGAAAGTCAACGACCGACCAGGTGACTCAGATGGAGAGAGTGAGTATAACGGCCCATCTGAGGGAGGACAGGAAAGAAAGCTTTTAGAAAACTGCATTTCGGAATTACAAATGTCTACGAAACAAGACTAGTGACGCATTTTCGGTCATGTGTCCAGCGAGTGGTACACACTTGAGAGAGTCAATGTACACATTTAGGCGTCTGGAATGGGCACACAACGTCTTATTGGCCGCAACGCGCTAGAAAGGGGAAAAGAGCCGAAGTTTCGACGCAATTTAATGGTACGGACCTTGCGATTGGTAGAGAGAGTTTCCACAAAATAAGAGGAACGCTCCTATTGGTCGTAAAAAGCTGTGAGGTGAAGAATGAAAGAGCTTAGATTGGGAGACAGTTCAGCTATGAGTAAAACAAGACGGAAATTTGCGAAGACTCTATAACAAACTACTTACATAGCGTGTGCTATCTATTACCAAATTTGGTTTACTACGTGCTATGTCCCAACAGAACAAACAGTCCTGTCATGGGAAAAGCCACGTATAATTACGTAATAATACAACTAGTAACAGTAAACTTTCGCCACCCTAATTAGGCATAGAAACGTGTAACATCTCTTTTCAAAGAATGAGATACATGGAACTCCAATGGAAAGCCACAGCCTATACTTTTTAGGTACGAAAATGCAATGAAACCAGTCACATGCACATAGAAATGGTAAAATAGATACTGACAGTCACAACAGAACAAACCTATTTTCATAAACACAATAAATACTAACTCACTTTAGTATTCAAGGCCTAGTCAAACTAAATAGCTTCAATCACATTACACTTGCAAGTCACTGTTGAACTAGGAATTGGGCATGGCCTAGTCTACCTTCAACAGATATTTTCTGTACAGTACAAAATTAAATAATATTCACATGCGGTAAAATTCACTCTATTCTTTAAAGTCAAAGAAGTAACTGTTATCATGGATAATGACATTCCTAGCCACTTTACCTTCAGTGAGGATAAAACAGTAAGTGGATACTCATATACCTTCAGTGAGGATAAAACAGTAAGTGGATACTCATAAACTGATATTACACTTTTTTTAGAACACACTTAGCACAGTACTCAACATAAATATCAAGAGTAGTTAGAACTTTTCTTACTCAAGTAACTTAGGTGTACTTAGTGTATTTCACCAATTTTAAATGGGGGGGGGGGGGGGGAGGGGGCCCTTAATCTTGACCACTGTAGTAAAGCAAACTAAACATACTTTCATAACCAATCGAAAGAATGCCAACTCAAGAAAACTGTTTCATAGTTCTTCACCTTTTTAAATCAGAAGTGAGAAATTCTGAAAGATCAAAAAACAAAAAAATATGAAAAAGTTCCAATACCAGTAGGCTCTCGCAAAAGCTACACTTACTTCCTCCCTCGACTTCACCAAAATCCACAATAATATTAGATAATTTACTTCCCTCAATTTTGAACAAATGTAATTAGGTAATAGTCTTTCCTTTTGAATATTATTTTTCAAAATCAGGACACTCGGAAGCTATAGTTCTAATGGAGAGGATTCTGAAAGGTGTTATGATAAGGAAAAACTCAAGGTAGGTACATAATTTCAGGTATAAGTTACTTTATACACTCCTGGAAATGGAAAAAAGAACACATTGACACCGGTGTGTCAGACCCACCATACTTGCTCCGGACACTGCGAGAGGGCTGTACAAGCAATGATCACACGCACGGCACAGCGGACACGCCAGGAACCGCGGTGTTGGCTGTCGAATGGCGCTAGCTGCGCAGCATTTGTGCACCGCAGCCGTCAGTGTCAGCCAGTTTGCCGTGGCATACGGAGCTCCATCGCAGTCTTTAACACTGGTAGCATGCCGCGACAGCGTGGACGTGAACCGTATGTGCAGTTGACGGACTTTGAGCGAGGGCATATAGTGGGCATGCGGGAGGCCGGGTGGACGTACCGCCGAATTGCTCAACACGTGGGGCGTGAGGTCTCCACAGTACATCGATGTTGTCGCCAGTGGTCGGCGGAAGGTGCACGTGCCCGTCTACCTGGGACCGGACCGCAGCGACGCACGGATGCACGCCAAGACCGTAGGATCCTACGCAGTGCCGTAGGGGACCGCACCACCACTTCCCAGCAAATTAGGGACACTGTTGCCCCTGGGGTATCGGCGAGGACCATTCGCAACCGTCTCCATGAAGCTGGGCTACGGTCCCGCACACCGTTAGGCCGTCTTCCGCTCACGCCCCAACATCGTGCAGCCCGCCTCCAGTGGTGTCGCGACAGGCGTGAATGGAGGGACGAATGGAGACGTGTCGTCTTCAGCGATGTGAGTCGCTTCTGCCTTGGTGCCAATGATGGTCGTATGCGTGTTTGGCGCCGTGCAGGTGAGCGCCACAATCAGGACTGCATACGACCGAGGCACACAGGGCCAACACCCGGCATCATGGTGTGGGGAGCGATCTCCTACACTGGCCGTACACCTCTGGTGATCGTCGAGGGGACACTGAACAGTGCACGGTACATCCAAACCGTCATCGAACCCATCGTTCTACCATTCCTGGACAGGCAAGGGAACTTGCTTTCCAACAGGACAATGCACGTCCGCATGTATCCCGTGCCACCCAACGTGCTCTAGAAGGTGCAAGTCAACTACCCTGGCCAGCAAGATCTCCGGATCTGTCCCCCATTGAGAATGTTTGGGACTGGATGAAGCGTCGTCTCACGCGGTCTGCACGTCCAGCACGAACGCTGGTCCAACTGAGGCGCCAGGTGGAAATGGCATGGCAAGCCGTTCCACAGGACTACATCCAGCATCTCTACGATCGTCTCCATGGGAGAATAGCAGCCTGCATTGCTGCGAAAGGTGTATATACACTGTACTAGTGCCGACATTGTGCATGCTCTGTTGCCTGTGTCTATGTGCCTGTGGTTCTGTCAGTGTGATCATGTGATGTATCTGACCCCAGGAATGCGTGAATGAAGTTTCCCCTTCCTGGGACAATGAATTCACGGTGTTCTTATTTCAATTTCCAGGAGTGTATTTGAACACACTTAAACATCTAATGAGCTGATCCTTCACATCACATATCTACAGTTCCTCCATTCCGTTGCAGTGATTACACAGTGTGGTGGTGAGTACATCTTGGCAGGTGGATATACAGTTGGCAATGTTGAGCTATGTCATTTCTTGGTAGCGACGATCCTCAGATTAATAAGTATCATTTCCAGAATAGAGCCATCTATTTATCCATCAATCCGAGGCTTTGGCACGGTGGAAAACGGCACAAAAAGCCTCTCTCGGCACCAGCACAATACACGACTTTTACATAAGCTGTTGACAGTTTGATAGCTCGTCCCTGACTAGCTCGTTGTCCACCTCTTCCTTCATGCCAACTACATTTTACACGGGCTGCATGATTCCGTTCCCGAGGGGAACCACAACACCTTTTATACATATAAATAACTAATAACCCTAAGTGAGGATCAGCAAACACAGAGTAACAGGACATTTTAAACAAAAAATATCATTTGCACATATTGACAGTTCAACATAAAATTATTTGATCAAATTTTCAGTTATATATAATAAGTTTTGTCTCCCTCCAAGTGAGGCATAGAATTTAACTAATAAAGACAAAACATTACACAGTACTTTATCAGGACATCAATGTTTTTACAAAGAAAGAAGTAAACACTTTTATACAGTATTGAATTAATCATACATAATTACAGAAGCTCAACGATGGGATGTCGAACAAAACAGAAAACAAAATAAATCAGCAGAGCAACTCTTCTCTGAACTGGCGTCAAGTGCAGAACGGAGCGCGTAACGCTCTGTATGACGCAGAGGAGTAATTGTGTAAACACTGCGTTCACAGCGGCTGATATCCAGCTAGAAATTACGTGTAGCATCGTTTAGCTCCAACTGTGGAGAAACAAACGAGCCAATTAGTTAATTGTTTTGCGAGAACTGAGAGGGCATTATAATATGCACGCTTCTCCAACCACGCGCGTGTATATCGCCACATTCTAAGACTAGGGATGAGTACATGTTCTCTCACATAACAAGAAACACAGAGAAAGTTTCTGCTGGAAGATTCAGCAATGGTGTGATTAATTTTATAGGAATTTCAGCGGAAGGGAGCGGCCTAGCAGCGGCAGCTCATCACAGCTTAAGGTAAATACCGCGTGAAGAGGCGTAAACTTGTTGGTTCACCAGCTTGCGTCCACTGTAAACTCCAGCGGCCTTGGGTAATCTTTTGCCCAATTTATCACATAACTAACCAGTCAACGCAGACTTAATTGTCATCCTAAAAATAGTACAGAACTTTGAACTGGATTCGGACGATTTTCGTAGTACCGACCAACATCATAACATAAGTGTAGGAACAGTTTTGTAAAGAAACTTCTAGTTAAACTTTAATATTTCCGTGTTTAGGATAATGAAACCTTGCGAGACTTAATATTTAATACTGTTGTGTTTATCATTATTTCACTCTTTGATGTTGACGAGCTGCATTATACTAACAACTGTTTTTTGTTGTCACAATGTAAACTGTGTAAAGGCGTGCATTTTTGTGCTAATGTTGCGACGTTAAACACGTCATTTCAAATTACACAGTTGTCTTCAATCCTAGAATAAGTAAACCACAAATATTGCACCTTACACCTTCATCCCTGGGCAGGAGATGGGTACCCCACCTGCTATTCTTACCCATTTTTTCGAAGAGCCAGTGTGGTCCTTCATGGCTGGTTCCGCCACACAACGCGTGTTCACAGCACTCCTCGCTTCTAAAGTAACCTCAGAAAGCAATCAATTCAGCGTCCTTAAACTTATATAATTAAACATTCCGAAAGAATGAAAAGAGGCTCGCCCAAAAGCTTGCCGCATTTCATCCTCTCTCTATTGCTCTAATTGCTCCTCTCTCCATACATATCTCTTTCTCTTTTACGACACTGTCACTGTCTCTCACTGTCCACCTACTCTCTCTATGACTCCCACTGCTACGATCTCCTCCCTTCAGTGCTACGTTCTCTCTCCCACCATCACTGTCTCCTCTACCTTTCTCTCTAACTGGCACTGTCTCCCCTCCCTTCTTCTGTCGCTGTCTCTCTGCTACTCTCTGTCTGCACTAAAAGCCACGAATACGTTCACATGAAAAAAATTTTCGTGAGGTAGACGGAAGGAGAAGTGAGGTTATCGGTTCCCCACTTTTCTCTCAGTCTTCCTTTTGTGCTCCGGCCGAAGCAATTTTTAGGCAATTTTCTCCTTTTCCCTGCTACAGCAGGGTGTGCGGCTTATGTAATTCAAATTAAATAGGCCAGTAAAGCTTTGAGACTTTCCCGTGTAGTTAAGGAGGCGGAGTATCGGACTTGTGTATCGCGATGAGATTGTGAATGATCGAACTGTATCAAATACATACTTTCTCGATTAGACAACTTTTGCTATTAGTTTGGTTTCTGAATAAACATTATTCCAACCAAATCGCAACTGTGTGACCTACATCATGAGTAATCAATTTAGTTCCCGATATTGTTATTACTGTTGTTATATGTTACATTAACTTCGTATTTCGCAGACTTGACATCAGCCAGACAATTTAACCAACTCGTCACAAGTGTCTAATTTAGGGCCTGTACTGCGACACGTGCGGTTCAATCCCTAGACGAGTTTTAGCAAAGAAATTTCAACGAAGAGGAAACGAATGTGAGCCTGAACATCTTTGGGATGTTAGATGGCAATGTATGGTTGATAAATGAAGGTGTACTACAAAAGTTAACTAAAACGGGATAATGTTTGTTGTTTCGTGGCACACAGTAATGGGCATGTTGTAGAACACTTGCATTAGAAAGAAAACCAAGAGTTGGTAGGAGTAGTGTTGACCTTCTAGTGAAGGCCGCCAAGGCCAGATTAAGGAAAAGCTAGAAAACCAGATTGTTCCAGGAAACCTGATTGTCAGGGACACATTCTTGTCAAGGTGTTTGCGGCATTTTATTAGAACACACATGCCCCCCGGCGGAGCCAAGGATGTGAATAGGCGTCGTCAAAGAGGGAAATCGATACAGCCACCACACTACGCTAAGTTATGCCGAGAATAACGGATGAAAAAAGTTACTAAAAGAGGAGCTAAAGTATAAATATACTAGATTATGAAGGAACTGACCCTAACACAAACACGTAAATAGTGGGCGAGCACAGTCGCAGAAAGCTGGCCGCGGTGGTCTAGCGGTTCCAGGCGCTCAGTCCGGAACCGCGCGACTGCTACGGTCGCAGGTTCGAATCCTGCTTCGGGCATGGATGTGAGTGATGTCCTTAGGTTAGTTAGGTTTAAGTAGTTCTAAGTTCTAGGTCACTGATGACCACAGATGTTAAGTCCCATAGTGCTCAGAGCCACAGTCGCAGAAAATAGAATGGCGCGAGGTACAAAACGTGCGAAAGTTGTTCTGCTGACTTTCTTCGGATATTCTAATGAAACTGAACATTGTCCTTTGAAATTTTTTGAAAACATTTAAATAGAAATTAGTTGTAATCGGTGTTATACACTGAACAACAATACACAATTATTTGGATTAAATTCCGAGCAAATAGAATATAACTGTTTTAATGAAAAAGAGAAAATCACACAGTAATTTATTACTTATAAGACAATCGTCTTTCCCCCATGAACCATGGACCTTGCCGTTGGTGGGGAGGCTTGCGTGCCTTAGCGATACAGATAGCAGTACCGTAGGTGCAACGACAACGGAGGGGTATCTGTTGAGAGGCCAGACAAACGTGTGGTTCCTGAAAGGGGCAGCAGCCTTTTCAGTAGTTGCAGGGGCAACAGTCTGGATGATTGACTGATCTGGCCTTGTAACAATAACCAAAATGGCCTTGCTGTGCTGGTACTGCGAACGGCTGAAAGCAAGGAGAAACTACGGCCGTAATTTTTCCCGAGGGCATGCAGCTTTACTGTATGATTAAATGATGATGGCGTCCTCTTGGGTAAATTATTCCGGAGGTAAAATAGTCCCCCATTCGGATATCCGAGCGGGGACTACTCAAGAGGATGTCGTTATCAGGAGAAAGAAAACTGGCGTTCTACGAATCGGAGCGTGGAATGTCAGATCCCTTAATCGGGCAGGTAGGTTAGAAAATTTAAAAAGGGAAATGGATAAGTTAGATATAGTGGGAATTAGTGAAGTTCGGTGGCAGGGTTATAAACACAAAATCAAATAGGGGTAATGCAGGAGTAGGTTTAATAATGAATAGGAAAATAGGAATGCGG
Organism: Schistocerca gregaria; assembly: GCF_023897955.1. NCBI lineage: Eukaryota > Metazoa > Arthropoda > Insecta > Orthoptera > Acrididae > Schistocerca > Schistocerca gregaria. The sequence goes on from NC_064922.1 coordinate 540,520,121, forward strand.
GTAAGCTACTACAAACAACATAGTGAACGCATTATTGTGGCCAAGATAGATACGAAGCCCACACCTACTACAGTAGTACAAGTTTATATTCCAACTAGCTCTGCAGATGACGAAGAAATTGAAGAAATGTATGATGAAATAAAAGAGATTATTCAGATAGTGAAGGGAGACGAAAATTTAATAGTCATGGGTGACTGGAATTCGATAGTAGGAAAAGGGAGAGAAGGAAACGTAGTAGGTGAATATGGACTGGGGCAAAGAAATGAAAGAGGAAGCCGCCTGGTAGAATTTTGCACAGAGCACAACTTAATCATAGGTAACACTTGGTTCAAGAATCATAAAAGAAGGCTGCATACATGGAAGAAGCCTGGAGATACTGACAGGTTTCAGATAGATTATATAATGGTAAGACAGAGATTTAGGAACCAGGTTTTAAACTGTAAGACATTCCCAGCGGCAGATGTGGACTCGGACCACAATCTATTGGTTATGACCTGTAGATTAAAACTACAGAAACCGCGAAAAGGTGGGAATTTAAGGAGATGAGACCAGGATAAACTAAAAGAACCAGAGGTTGTACAGAGTTTCAGGGAGAGCATAAGGGAGCAATTGACAGGAATGGGGGCAAAAATACGGTGGAAGAAGAATGGGTAGCTTTGAGGGATGAAGTAGTGAAGGCAGGAGAGGATCAAGTAGGTAAAAAGACGAGGGCTAGTAGAAGTCCTTGGGTAACAGAAGAAAGGCCCCCGGAGTAGACAACATTCCATTGGAACTACTGACGGCCTTGGGAGAGCCAGTCCTGACAAAACTCTACCATCTGGTGAGCAAGATGTATGAGACAGGCGGAACACCCTCAGACTTCAAGAAGAATATAATAATTCCAATCCCAAAGAAAGCAGGTGTCGACAGATGTGAAAATTACCGAACTATCAGTTTAATAAGTCACAGCTGCAAAATACTAACGCGAATTCTTTACAGACGAATGGAAAAACTAGTAGAAGCCGACCTCGAGGAAGATCAGTTTGGATTCCGTAGAAATGTTGGAACTCGTGAGGCAATATTGACCCTACGACTTATCTTAGAAGCTAGATTAAGGAAGGGCAAACCTACGTTTCTAGCATTTGTAGACTAAGAGAAAGCTTTTGACAATGTTGATTGGAATACTCTCTTTCAAATTCTGAAGGTAGCAGGGGTAAAATACAGGGAGCGAAAGGCTATTTACAATTTGTACAGAAACCAGATGGCAGTTATAAGAGTCGAGGGACATGAAAGGGAAGCAGTGGTTGGGAATTGAGTGAGACAGGGTTGTAGTCTCTCCCCGATGTTATTCAATCTGTATATTGAGCAAGTAATGAAGGAAACAAAAGAAAAATTCGGTTATTCAATCTGTATATTGAGCAAGTAATGAAGGAAACAAAAGAAAAATTCGGAGTAGGTATTAAAATTCATGGAGAAGAAATCAAAACGTTGAGGTTCGCCGATGACATCGTAATTCTGTCAGAGACAGCATAGGACTTGGAAGAGCAGTTGAACGGAATGGATAGTGTCTTGAAAGGAGGATATAAGATGAACATAAACACAACAAAACGAGGATAATGGAATGTAGTCGAATTAAGTTGGGTGATGCTGAGGGAATTAGATTAGGAAATGAGACATTTAAAGTAGTAAAAGAGTTTCGCTATTTGGGGAGCAAAATAACTGATGATGGTCGAAGTAGAGAGGATATAAAATGTAGACTGGCAATGGCAAGGAAAGCGTTTCTAAAGAAGAGAAATTCGTTAACATCGAGTATAGATTTAACTGTCAGGAAGTCATTTCTGAAAGTATTTGTATGTAGTGTAGCCATGTATGGAAGTGAAACATGGACGATAAATAGTTTGGACAAGAAGAGAATAGAAGCTTTCGAAATATGGTGCTACAGAAGAATGCTGAAGATTAGATGGGTAGATGACATAACTAAGGAGGAAGTATTGAACAGGATTGGGGAGATGAGAAGTTTGTGGCACAACTTGACCAGAAGGAGGGATCGTTTGGTAGGACATGTTCTGAGGCACCAAGGGATCATCAATTTAGTATTGGAGGGCAGCATGGAGGGTAAAAATCGTAGAGGGAGACCAAGAGATGACTACACTAAGCAGATTCAGAAGGATGTAGGTTGCAGTAGGGAGATGAAGAAACTTGCACAAGATAGAGTGGCAAGGAGAGCTGCAGCAAACCAGTCTCAGGACTGAAGACTACAACAACAACAAAGACAATCGTGAACCGTCAACGAAAATGGTAAGCTTATCCATTAGGATGAACATATTTGTGAGGCTTGTGACTGACATGTTAAAAAACGCTTTTAGGGACGTATTTAAACATTTATACAGTACCACTTCAGTAGCTCATCCAAAAACAGGCGAGACACAGGTCACAAAGTGTGAGGAAACGCCCAAACTCTCAATATCCTTCATGCCGAAGTTAAGAACAAAAATCTCTAACAACTCGACTAGCTCGGAGTTTATTTACATAAACTGATGCACCGAAAAAATTGAATAAGAAGAACGACTTTTACAGCCGTGACTTTATCAGTGACTCTGCAGCTGTACTTCTGATAAGAACTTAACTATTTTTTATGAAGAGCAATATCCTTAAAAAGATATATTTGTACGAAAGGTCTCTTTAATTTAACAGGAATTTATAACAACCTATTACGATCTTTAAGGTTATATCTTAAAATATAGCGTGCGGATTTATGGTAACATCTTCTTTTATACAAGCTGTCATTTTTTGTTCGTTGGTATGGAATGGTGATACTATGAAGTGCCATTACTTGTTGTAACGTTACTGTGCTACATTACGTGGTTTTATATATTTCCAGAAACTGCTACAATCGTAAGAAATGCGTCCGTCCATAATAATATCGTTTTTTTTATCATACCTTTTACGCACGGCTTCTTTCGCGTAAACGTATTGAAGCAAAGCAAGCGCTGTATCATGTATAAGATACAGAGGCGAGCGAGTACACGGGACTTACCCTAGTTCACTGCTAGTAGCGTCACGTCATCGTAACGCGCCTGCATATAGTATTGCACCACATTTAACATAAAAGTAAAAATTAAGATTTGTGTGTAAAACTTTGTTAAAGTATAGTTCTATGTAATAATGTTTCAGGTAACAAATCTTAATGTTATAAAATTAGTAGTTTACGTAAAATTCACGTTTTGAAAGAAAAATAGGAGGCGCTAAATAATGACGCTAGGAAGCCAAAATTTGGTGAGAAGGTGCAGTAAGAAGTCATTATTGAGTGGTGCTGGTTTCCAAAACCATAAAACTAAAATTGACTCCAGAATCCGCATTTTTCGGAAAAATCAGAGGCGCGAAATAATAGAGCTACAATATTGAAAATTGGTAGGATGCTTCAGTTCACCCTAATAATAATAATGGAAATACCACAATCAGTTACCTCTTCTAGTTTTTTAGTAATTTAGTAAAAACTACTTTTGTGAGTAAAATGTACATAAGCATTATAGATTAAGTACTTTAAATTTTAATGATAAAACAAATTCTTTAAGACCAATGATCAGATAGGACAATTAACAAAGCTACACCAAGTTTTAGTCTTGTAGCATAATTAACAGCTGATACAAGTCTTGATAAAGCTATGGTTCAGAGGTAACAATCTACCGTTAGTTCCATTGTAAAAATTCTAGAGAGTAAAGTTTTAATTTTAGCGGGCTGAGATTTTCTACGTGCTTCTGTACTGCTCAGATGTATGTATACAAAAATTGAGAAGTTTGTAAAGCTATTATTAAATGTGATATTTAAGATTATGTGCCTGAGATAGCGATCATTTGGAGGCTGCAGGCATCTGCATAGGAACGGAAAGAACAGATGCTCTCTTGGCGGTACGCGCCGGAGCTATATAAAAAGAGCGGCAGAGGCAGTAGTAAGCTCACTCCGCATTAGACCAACGCCTAGTCCACGCGAGCTTAACGTCCGATCGCGCCTCGCCTCGGGTGACGTCATAGCGGGCTGTGACATGCGCGTACTTAGCAATGTAAACGGACATTGAAAATCGCGAGGACTGTACACCGTCCTGGATCGTTTAGACTTCGGTAACAAACTGTTATTGTGCCGTCCGTGTGAAGTATAATTCCGCGTGGCAAGTGGTGACTAACTCCACTTTTAAGGCGAGCATTAATCTTTTTTTTTAACATTATTGCAAACTATTAATAGAGCACCGTTAGTTAGAGTAATGAACTATTCGGGAGGAACTTGCTGTAGAAGTCGCCTCTGAACTATTAAACGATTGGCTGAATTAACAATATTTAATGTCTTTAGCATTTTCAGAAGTTTCGAGTAATTTGTGTGAGCCTTTAAGATAATAAAATCTTGTTTGGAACTTTAAATTTTATTGAAGCAGCCCTAATCCCGTGAAGAACTATGGATATTTTTCGTTTAGCTGGGCTGTACAGGAATGTGGCCGTGCAGACTGGGAACTAAGGTCAGTAAGTTTCCCTTCGCTTTCTGACTGGCCACCAAATTAGTTGCCAGGCTCGCGTGATTTAAGGTGGCAATGTTCAACTTTCATTCAACATTAAACAACGACTTCTTCGCCGTCCCACATATGTTGCATCGGCAATAGTCTGTTACGTGAAATGAACATTCAAACAACTCATTCGACAACTTCTTCGCCGCCCCACAGTATGTCACATTTTTTGTGCACATACGAGGAGTGGCTATATAATAATGTGAGTATTGCTATAAAACATATTATTTACAAAAATACATATTTGCTTATTGTCACCTGAATATACTCCCCTCGTCTATACCTACAATGGTCCATGCGAGTTTTCCATCAATGGAAACAGTACTGGAAGTCTTATAGAGTGAGTCCTTGATGACACGTGCCTCTTTTCCTTTCATTGCTTAATCACAATGAAATCTTGTTCCTTTTAGTACATATTTCACCCTGCGAACAGAGCAGGAACTTCAAAGTAGTAATGTTGATTAATACTCGTACTTTGACCTTCAGGATCCTAGCAAAGACTCACAGTTCCATGAATATCGGAAAAAACAATCATTATCATTTTGAATGTTGATTTGCTCATTCGAGCTTCTTTCGCTCTCGATGAAGTTGGCCCACCCGATGCATGGATTGGCGGTTAGTTTCTGCATCAGTAGCGAAAAACCAACGTTCGTCACAAGTTATTACTCTTTTCAGGAAATCAGTACGCTTTTCGTAGTATAAAAAAAGTCAGTACAAACATTTTCACGAGCTTCATTTTGTTCGATCGTGAGACTTTTTGCACGAATTTCACACACTCTTTCTCACGTTAAACTAGTTACGTAAAATTAATCTTTCGCATTCTTTGTCAGTTCTTTTAGTTCCGTCAGTCGATCAAATATTCAACCGACGGTTGGGCACACAGTTTTAATCTGCCAGGAAGTTTCATATCAGCGCACACTCCGCTGCAGAGTGAAAATCTCATTCTGGAAACATCCCCCAGGCTGTGGCTAAGCCATGTCTGCGCAGTATCCTTTCTTTCAGGAGTGCTAGTTCTGAAAGTTTCGCAGGAGAGCTTCTGTAAAGTTTGAAAGGTAGGAGACGAGATACTGGCAGAAGTACAGCTGTGAGTACCGGGCGTGAGTCGTGCTTCGGTAGCTGAGATGGCATGCCGGCACGGTAGCTCAGCGTGCTCGGTCAGAGGGTTAGCTGCCCTCTGTAATAAAAAACTGAGAGAACAGATCAACAAAGAACATGAACGGCTGTCATCGGACGTCCGCCCCGAACAAATTCAAGGAATAACAAAGAACAAAATGAGATCTACCCCCCCAAAAAAAAGATCCGGTGTCTTCACCAACTTCAGTTCATATTGTGTTCGGCCAGAGGGTTAGCTGACCTCTGTAATAAAAAAAACTGAGTTAATCGATCGAACTTAACCGGACGTCTTACGACGTCCGCCCCGAGCAGATGAAACGAACACAAGCGAACAAAATGAGATTTAAAAAATAAAATAAAATAAAAAGATCGTAGAGCACTTGCCCGCGAAAGGCAAAGGTCCCGAGTTCGAGTCTCGGTCGGGCACACAGTTTTAATCTGCCAGGAAGTTTCATATCAGCGCACACTCCACTGCAGAGTGAAAATCTCATTCTAGATTGTCTACTATTTCGATATTTTCTTCCGTTTTTGATGTTGAAGGGTAGTGTTGGAAACGCTTGAAGCACTCGAAAACTGTCATACGTGATAAATAGTTTTTGTCATACATTTCTTCTAGTAAAAGTTAGGTATCAGTAGCAGTTTTTCTAAGTTTCAAGTGAAACTTGACCACTAGTCGTTGCACTATTATTACATTTATCATTTTTCCGGCAGTACAGAATAACAGCTATTACGCAAACAAGTGCCACGGCCACACGTACTCGTATACAGACACCAGATATGCCATACTCGACTAAGAAGGCTTCAGGCTTCACAGTTATTGGTCGTTCACGTTCGACAATGCGTACTTACTCTGTGACAGCAACATCCTGTTATTTTATAGCCACACGTCGTATACGTCTGATTGTGTACTGTTTTACAACATATGCCCCCAGAGACAACGTTAAATTTACGCATAAGTGATGTTCAGCCGCGAAGTTTGATCATGTCGTGATGTCGTGAAACATATTGAGAAAATTATTGGCTCGCTACAACACTCATTGTTGCTACCTGGCTGAAACACTGAACAGCATAGATAATAGGGACATTGCACTTCATATTCTAGGTCAGTTAAATACAGGAAAAAAACGCCAGTTCGCCGTGTTAGGCCATTTTTACACATAAACACATATAACCATCTTTTCATCCACATCCCCATCCCTACGAATACTAGTGGTTTGTACACCAATCTTACTTTAATACAAAAAGAAATTTGGTTGAAATAGCTCCAGGTATCTCCGTGTTATGCTTTTAGATCACTCCTTTGCACCTCCGTCCTCAGCTGTAGAGGTGCTAGGGGGTCTTACTGCCTCAGTAATTTTTTTCAGGTTGCAGATGTTACGTGTCTGCAGTTTGGTAGAAACTGCTTCAGGCATTACATAATCTTTTCACTCCCTCTCCACCACCCCCAAACCCCCTCCCCCACCTCGTTACACATCTGGAGGCGAAACATCATCAGGACTCTCACCAACTATCCTAGCGTCCCCAAAAACTATGGATTCGATACTGATATTGGTCGTTATGCATGTCACGGCGTCTCATCCCCAGGTGAGAGGCACAGGTAAAGGTATATTACCATCACAGTATTTTTATAGAAATAGTCATGTATATACAAAATAGTAAATGATGCGAGTACCAAGTTTGGTTGAAATCGGATCACTGGTTAAGAGCAATGCTTGTACAACACCAATTTTTTAAAGAATCTAACCCCAGCTTCAACCATCTGATTACTTTACAAATGAGTTAATGTGTTGAACATTTGGCGTTCAGCATGCAAGCGAGGAAAAGTTGAGAAAAGGTTTGAAATTATGCTGAAAGTTTGTTGGAAGTCGCTAAGTGCACTCATTTTGTAACACTGTATAAACACATAGTCTGGGTAACTTGCGCGCCATTTGAGGCAGTTACTTTTTTATACACGTAAACGTTATGGCGTCTTTTCTCCTGAACTGTGTATTGTAAAATGGTATAATTTTGCAGCTGATGCAAATTGCTCACGAAATACAGGGTGGGACAAATAAAAGTGGCCCAGAGCACAGAGTTCCGTGGTGCAAAGGAACACAGTAGAGGAATTGAAACGCAATACTAACCTGACTATAGCAGTCGTTGAAACTGACCACCATCTATCTCTTGGCATTTTTGGTCCTGGTCGGCAAGTATCTGTAGGTGAATCGAAGCTGGACTGCTGAAATAGCTGAAATCTCATCCGAAATGTCCTGCTGTAGTTCTCGCAGACTATGAGGGCTGCTGCGATACACCTTAGACTTAAGGGCTCCCAAACAAAGTAATCGCACACTCACTGATCAGGTGACATAGTTAGCCAGCTATGGATGAGAGCAGACTGACCTCTGCTAATAACTCTGCCAGGCGTAGAGATAGTGTAAATGTATTACCAGGTTCATCCGGCTGTATAGACAGTTGCTTCACCCTGTTGGAAGTAACTCTAGGTCTTTTCTCCTCCATTAAAGCATACATCCACGTCCAATCGTGTCGACTCGCCTGGGCCACTTTTATTTGCAGTAGATGCACTACAAATTATTTCATAAATATTCAAACAGTGGTATGTGTCGATAATTTCTGAAAACTGTATTGCTAATAGAGTCGATAGCAAAGAGCTATAAATTAAAAGTCGTGTGTGATGCTGAAGTTGTCCTGCATGAATAGTGTAAAATTTTTTCTTTTGTTATTTGTAATGAGATGTCAGCGAGAAAAAGTTTGGTGAAGGTTTGAAATTGAGTGTGAAGTTTGTTGGAAGTCGCCAAGTGCACCCATTCTCAGATACTGAATCTGCAAGTTGCGGGAATTTGTGCGCCAGAGTTGTGCTGTCTCAAGAGAAACACCAGGTTTATAGCTGTGATACTTGTCTTATTGCACTCAACTTTTAAGATAAGATTATGCTTCTTAATGAGAAGATTATGGCAGCATTTTAAATTTTTAAATTCGGTCAATAATTACGCGAAATACAGAAAATCAATTTTTTGTTGTCCCTGGAAGCCTTTAGATATGCAACCTGCAACTGGTTCCAGATTCCAGGATAGCTGCCTAGTAATACAGATGTGGAACATACAAATAATATACATAAACCCAGTTATATAGTAGAAGTATAGATTCTTCGCATTTGTTATAGCATCGGTTTTGTTAGGATGCGATTTATAAAGTCATTTAAGCATACGTATAGTGGTGCTATAAGATGATAAGTCTCTGAAGATGATTCCATAGGATCCGAATACCATAGTGAATGATTTATAGCTGTCATGTGACTGAAGCCAGTATTTATGCTTGTAATCATATGAAAATTAGTTAATGAAATGGAAATACTGTAGTATAAAGAAAGATTCATAGATAAAGTGGTAAATCAATTTTTCTGACTTTCAGACTGTTTTTAACTTCTGTCAGCACAGGCTTTTTTCTCAAAATTCTCGCACTCCACCTGGGTTATAATATCACTTGTTGTATTCTAACCACTGTGGCGTCACCTGGAAACCTATCCAATGTATGACGCGATTTATTCAACCGATATGAAGGTAACGCAAAATAAAAAAAGTAATATCTGTAATATTATAAGTCATTTTGTCGAGTGTGATGATATTTTGTTACAAATATTGAAAATATTTTCCATTAAAAATAGTGTATTTTAACACTTGGCCGGCCATAGTGGCCGAGCGGTTCTAGGCGTTTCAGTCTGGAACCGCGCGACCGCTACGGTCGCAGGTTCCAATCCTAACTCGGCCATGGAAGTGTGAGATGTGCTTAGGTTAGTTAGGTTTAAGTAGTTCTAAGTACTAGGGGACGACCTCAGTCTCATAGTGCTCAGAGCTATGTTTTGTTCTCCGTTTTTCGCCTGTTTGTTTTTTCTTGCCTGTGGGTCCATGTGCGTATAACTCGCTGTCTGTTCTTTAAGGTTACGGTACATTGTTAACTGAAAGTGTCTTATGTTTCCTTTCAAAAATATCTCTCAACACACAACAATTACGCAGAAAGGAGATAATAGCACACAACATAAATCCTGACAGTAATTATATCAATGCACTTTCATGTTAGACACCCATGTGAGACACGTTTGATTTTGCGCAAAGAACACGTGAAACCCATCAGCAACGGCTGAAGGCGATAAAAGACAACGCTGAGTGCCGTCCTACACGAGTGTTTCAAAGAAGCGAAAGTCAGCGACCGGCGTTATTTGCAGCCATTCGAATGCCCGACGAGAGCCCGGCGCGTGGCAGTGGCTCTGCCGATGACGTGCAGGCTCTCCGACCTGCAGCAGTCCCTCGCCACGGAAGACTTCGGTCGTGCAGCTCTAGCCACCACAGCGGAAGAAGACGTTTAGCCAAAAGTGACCATTTCTCTGTTTACCTAGTTTACAAAGATCTCTGTAGTCTCCTCGCCGTTCCCGGAGAACATCTTCATCTAGCTGTTTATGCAAGTACGATACGCAACCATTCGCATCTTGAATTTAATACGATTTATTAAGATATAGGGTGTCCGTGACTGAAGTTACAGATCTAAACGATGTACAAAGAGAACCAGTGCTCAAAATGATGTCAAATTTCAACAGCATATTATTGATGCTGGGGGAAATGTCATGGATGAAGGACGGATACGAATGACAGATGAATCGCAATATGAAGGCTATGGTTTGAATTGCACATGACACCAACCGTACTGATCGTTGTGCATGCATTCGTAAATACGGCAGTCAAGAGCGTGGTCGTACCACATTGGATGGGAAAAATCGATTTTTAATTGTCCAGTGGCTAAAGACAGCATAAAAAGCAAAATGACATCGGTCTGTAATTGTCGCGAGACTGGCATGAGACATGCTCAACAAGCTGTTTACCATTTTCTGTCACAAGCTGCACCCGAGGAACAGCATGCTCCACAACAGATCGGAGTGCCTCTGGAGTCACGTTCAGAACGCGATGCGCAGTGCATGCCTCCAATTCAGCTACTTTCGTAAATGGAACACTAAACACAACATCTTTCAGATAATCCCAAAGCAAGATGCCACACGGATTAAGATCTGGTGATCTGGACGGCCAGGCTGCAGGGAAATGACGGCTGATAATTGTAGCATTTCCGAAATGCCTCTGCAGTAGCCGCTTCACTGGCTGTGCAACGTGCGGAGGAGCACAGTCTTGGACAAAACTAATCCTACCCACACATCCACGCCGTTGAATGGTTGGAATGACGTTGGTGCACAGAAGACTCTCACAGCGTTTACCAGTGACAGTACAGGTAACAGGACCCGCAAGAGTCATCTCTTCTCAAAAATGCCCTATGCTAAACGATGCCGTCAACCTTCACCACACAGTAACCTTCGTAGACTGAAGAGGTACCATTTTATGCGACTGAGAATTTCCCGTTGTTCATATCCGGCGTTTTGATGTCTCGCTGGAGATGGAAATGGTCTTTGTACGTCCACAGAATGTTTCATGGCCATTCATCGTCCACTTCCATGAGAGTAACAAATTCCAGAGCGGAAGTTTGTATCGCAAGCAGGTCAGTAGGAAGCAGATCCTGAACACAACGACCGAGCGAGGTGGCGCAGTGGTTAGACACTGGACTCGCATTCGGGAGGACGACGGTTCAATCCCGCGTCCGGCCATCCTGATTTAGGTTTTCCGTGATTTCCCTAAATCACTCCAGGCAAATGCTGGGATGGTTCCTCTGAAAGGGCACGGCCGACTTCCTTCCCCATCCTTCCCTAATCCGATGAGACCGATGACCACGCTGTCTGGTCTCCTTCCCCAAACCAACCAACCAACCTGAACACAGCGGATTTTGTATGGCTAACAACGCAGGATGTTGCTTAGGATTTTATGCATTGTGCGCGTGGGCATGTCCAGCGTTCGGGCAGTTCTCTGTGCACTGGACTCGTGTGTTTGCACGCCACCGCTGGATCCCTCCTGAAATGCTGTCACCGTATCTTCCACAGGCGTCAGATCAACTGCTTTCCTCCCCTGCCACATTAAACTTCAAAAGAACCTGTCTTTTCGGATTCTGCAATCATTTTCTACAGATTCTTAGCAGACATCGAACCAATGGCTTTTTTTCGTAACATTGAGTGTCCGGAACTTCTGCCGGGCTACTGGCTCATAGCCATCGTTCCTGGACAAGAGCTTTACCAGGAGAGCGCAATCTTTTATGGATACAGTCATGTTATGTGTCTCGGGCGCAAACTGATGAACAGTGGTATGCCACTCGTCTGTCTGTGAGCATATTCTGACGCATACAGCGCTGTGTGTTGGTCAAATTTTCATTAAATGTTATTATTTGTTCCAGAACGTTTACCCCTGCGTCAATAATTTGTTATTCAGATTGAACGTCATACTGTTTGTGGTTCTCTTTCTGCAGCGTTTTGAATCTGGAACTTTAATTATGGATATATTAACTAGTTTTCGATCCACTGTAGGCACGTCATCTCATTTAGCCGTTACGGGAGGATTAACATTGGCGAGCGTCCTACGGAAAAATCAACATAAACTACTTATCACTAACAGTTTCAATGTAGCAATAATGACACCCGGAACTGTGTGCAGTTCGAGAGTCGCCTGTCAACCTTTTTATCTACGAACTGTATAATACTGCATACGGATTTAAACCCAGAACCCATAGCCAACGCTGACTGAGCAAAACATATGTGCCTGACTGTGACCCGAACACAGGGCCGATCGTTATTGTTGACTAAGTATAAGTAGACGTGGAATATCTAATTTTTAGACAACTTGAAATTACATTACGTAATTTTTTGTATTGTACCAGGAGTCCAGCCTATCAAATAATTTGCATGTTAACTTACGATGAAAGATGTGGAATATGGTTTCATTAACAAATAAACTTACATCTTTTAAATTGAAATGCTGTGGCGTAAGGTTTTGTACAAGACAGAGTTCCGATCCCAATACCTATCAGACTGTTAACTAAGCACGATCAAGTGTTACGTGCCACTTTTTTTTCACTAGTAGCGAAGTATTTGAACCTGTAATGAAAACACGAAAAATTTTTACCTTGTCGGGATTCAAATCCAGTACTTATCGCCGTAGTTTTCTGGCCGGGCATAGGAATTAAATATCGATTCCTTTCGCCAGTAGCGTGATGGGTACATGTTTCAACATTAAACAACACGACAAAAAGTTCTTTGGTGATAGGGATTGGGCCCACCCACAAATCGTCGTTGTTGACTACACACGAAGATGTGCTAACTATCGTACTCTTTTTCCCAGTAACTAGGAGTGACATGTTTGAACTTCGAACGATCTGATGGAAAGTGCAGAGTCTGATTGAGAGAGGGAACCGACGCCTATCGTTGTTGTTAACAATGTACCAAGGCACATTAAAAATAAAAATTGTTTTTCACCAGTCCCAATGTTAGAGCTTGAAACGACTTGATGAAATTTCATCAGCACCTCGGATTCAAATAAATTGAGAAGTAACTGACTTGTGACTTTATATGACGTTTGGTTCATTAAGTAAAATAAAATTTCCAGTGTACATAGGTCTACTCGTAACAGAGTTTAAACTTGTCGAGACTTCCGCCTATGACATGCCCTAACCTAAGCCGACACTGCTCCAGACTTCATGTTTAATGTGGATTTGGGGCCACGGTGCAACCCTAAGTTTTTCACTTAGCGTTACGAGAGATGAAGAGGTTCTATTCATGTCTGTTAAAAATTGTGGCAACAAGTAATAAAAGAACCCAATCCTCAGGCGAACCGTGCTAGCGTCGTTCCATCAGACTACCGAATTCTACGTATGGCTGAGAAATGGTTTTGTCATAATGGAGGATGTGCCACGGGGATGAGAATTTTGATTCCCTGTCTCCCTGGATGGTTCTCACGATGTTTGTGATTATTTTAATGTTAGATCACTAATGATTTACAAAAACAAATCTTCAAGTGATGTTTGTTTATTTTGCACTCTGTAACTCAACGAAATTATACATTTAATATGCATATTAGCTAATATTTCAAGCTAGCTGACATCAGTGTTAGCACTACAAGACTGATGATGATGATTTAGACTTCAGCCTGGAGAGTATTTTGGTGCAGCTCTCCTCGCTAGTCTATTATGTGCAAGCCCTTTCATGCGCGCAAGGCTATTCCAAGCTGTTAGTGGACCACAACGTTATTGTACCTGGGAATGAGGGCTCTTGGGTTTGCTTATCGTGAGTTTTTATCGTGATATTTAACAAGGACACACTGAAACACTTGATTGTATATGCGCAACTATCGTATAATCATTCACAGTGCGATGGTCCAAATGGCTCTGAGCACTATGGGACTCAACTGCTGTGGTCATTAGTCCCCTAGAACTTAGAACTACTTAAATCTAACTAACCTAAGGACATCACACATATCCATGCCCGAGGCAGGATTCGAACCTGCGACCGTAGCAGTCGCACGGCCACAGTGCGATGTGTTTTCCTTAGTCACCGCTGAACTTGTTTACTGTAACGCTACCACGTGTTTGCGATACCGGCCACTGTAGGTCAACTGCAATAATGTCGAGTCGGTTAATACAATCTGCTTACTCTTTACAAGTCTTGGTACTCCTCCACAATATTTACTCCCCCCTTCTTCCCTTGATTACCACAGCGAAAATTGCTTGCTGCCTCACAATGTGTGCTAGCAACATATCCGTCCGTTTAGTCAAGTTGTACCATAAATTTCTTATTTCCATGATTCGATTCAGTACCTCCTCATTATTAACTCTATCCACCACTCTAGTCTTCAACATTCTTCTGTAGCACCACTTTTCAAAAGCCTCTTTTCATTTCTTGTCTGAAATACTTAACGTCAATGCGCCACTTCCCTGTAAGGTTACATTCCAGGCGAAAGGTTTGAGTAAGCACTTCCTAACACTTAAATGTTTATAAATTTCTCTTTTTCAGAATGATTTTCGTACTATAGCGTGACAGCATTTTATATCCTCTCTATATCGGCCATCAGTAATTATATTGCTGCCCAAACAGCAAGATTTATCTATACTTTTAGTATACCATTTCCTAATCTAATATCTTCTGGATCACCCTACTACATTCTGTTACCACTGTTTTACTTTTGTCGATGTCCGTCTTATAACTTATTTTCAAGAAAGTAGCCATTCCATTCAAGTGATCATGCGAGTCCTTCGCTGTCTCTGGAGGATTACCGTGTCGTCGGCAAACTTCAAAGTTATATTTATTTACTTTGAACTCCAATTTTCTTTTCTATTTCCTTTACTGACTGCACACTGCACCGATTGAATAATATTGTACTCGTGCCGCCCATCGTAGAACACTGCTCAAGTGCGCGTACACATGCCAAATTGCACTGAGGGTGGATATTCAACGGATACAAAGAAATCAGCACAAATGGTTGCAGGTTTGTTAAACACATGGGAGAGTGTCACGAAGATACCGATGGAACTGAAGGTAGACGCAAACCATCCCGTGAAAACTTATTTAGGAAATATCAAGAGCCAACTGTATGTGCCGCGCGTGATTAGCCGAGCGGTCTAAGGAGCTGCAGTCATAGACGGTGCGGCTGCTCCCGGCGGAGGTTCGAGTCCTCCCTCGGGCATGGGTGTGTGTGTTTGTCCTTAGGATAATTTAGGTTAAGTAGTATGTAAGCTTAGGGACTGCTGACCTTAGCAGTTAAGTCCCATAAGATTTGACACAACTGTACGTGGCCAATCTAGGCCTGTAGAACAGCCCCCTACGTATCGCTCCCATGGGGGTCGCGGAGACAAGATTAGACTTCAGTAATCTTTCTTCCTGCGATCGAACGCGAATGAAACGGGAGAAGGCCAGATTACATAGTTGGTACGATAGGACGTACCCATTGCCAAGCACTTCGCGGAGGTTTGCAAAACTGATCAGCCAAAACTTTATGACAACCGATCGGCTATCGATATTAACCCATTCAGGCTATAGCAGCGTCACCTAGCGAGGAATGACTGATAGACACGCGCATGGCGCATGCAGTATTGGTGAGCGTGCTGTCCATATATAGAATGGGGAACGCGCGATCTGAGTTTGACCGAGGGCAGACTGTGATGATACGGAATCTCAGCACGGGCATCTCGTAAACTGCACGACTTGTGGGGTTTTCGAGGAGAGCTGTGGTGAGTCTTCAACAAGTGGCGAAACCTAGGTGGAACCACGTCCAGACATCGTGGGATGGGGCGGCCATTCCTCATTACAAACGCTGGACGTCTTACGCTGGGCTGACTGAGGCAGCGAACCATGGCGGAACGAACATCAGACTTTAACGCATTCGGGAGGACGACGGTTCAGTCCCGTCTCCGGCCATCCTGATTTAGGTTTTCCGTGATTTCCCTAAATCGTTTCAGGCAAATGCCGGGATGGTTCCTTCGAAAGGGCACGGTCGATTTCCTTCCCAATCCTTCCCTAAGCCGAGCTTGCGCTCCGTCTCTAATGACCTCGTTGTCGACGGGACGTTAAACACTAACCACCACCACACTAATGTGTAATACCCAACACTATCAATAACATTCTTGTAGTCACATAACACTATAAAAATCCAGGTACTCACAAATGTGTACGTTACTTTCTTGGAAAAAATTCGGTCATGGTTCACTGACGTTCATGGGAACGATAATATTTTGTAATTTTGTATTTCACAACCAATTGTAATGATAGCGTCCGTAAACCCAGCAGTGACGTCGAATGTTGAAGCGAACCGTTCTAAACAGTCCAAGGTTGTAAACGTCTCCTGGCGGGTAGGTGGAATGGTATCAGTATTCTCTTCCTCTTCACTTTCTTCTGATGGCCCTTCTTGAACCTAGTTCACAGCTTTTGGTACATCCGATTCCACAGAAGCACGTACGGCAACATCTTCATCTATACTAATGAATTCTTCGAAACTAATTCCAGGGTTCGCAACGTCCTGCAGAACTGCCCACTCATCAGGTGAAGTGGCATCTTCTAACTTCAGTGTTGCTATGTCTCCAAGCTCTGTTAAAGCACTTCCCTATATGATGTGGCAATACTTGAGTTCCAGGCTGCTGCGATGGTTTTTATTGCGTCAAGCAGGTTCCAATTATGGGGTTGCACTATTGTTTTCAGCAGCACGAATTGCAGCTCATACAAGTCGCTTACGATAAGCTCTCTTGATGAGAGAGGTTGTGCCTTGGGTGGAAAAAATTGAACCTTTATGTTGGATAGGTTCAGATCATGAACGTTATGGGCAGTACATCTGTCCAATGTAAGAAGAACATACTAGAATGAAATTTTCACTCTACAGTGGAGTGTGCGCTGATTTTTAAAACAACATAGTTTCTCGGATTTACCGATAACCCAGGGACGAAACTTCTCACTGCCGTCAACATTACAGCACAGAACAACAGTCACTCGTTGTTTGCTTCGTGCTTCATCGTGACACTTTTCACCTTTTATCCCCAGGGTAAGATTTGGAAAAATATTGTAGAAAAATCCAGTTTCATCCATGTTAAACACATCACACGAGGCATACTTTTCCCTCACTCGGTTGAATTCATGCAACCACCTGTTCGCACTTTCTTCGTCAACTTTATGTGCTTCACCACAAAGTTGTACCGATGAAATTGAATGTCTCTTTTGGAACCGATACAACCAACTAGCAGAACAACGGGAGTCTTCGATGCTCATATCTTTAGCAATATCATTTGCTTTTGACTGAATCACAGGACCAGTTAAAGGTATGTTAGATGCACGCATATGATTGAACTATTCTAGCAGTAACGTCTCGATGTCTTCATACTTGGCGATACGAAGTCGTTTAGATTTGTTTCCAGAACCTGATGCCGCAGTATTCATAATTTTTTCTCGATTCTTAATAATCGTAGACAAAGTAGATTTAGGTATTCCAAACTGCTCTGCACTTGCTGTTTTCTTGGTACCACGGTCCACTTCATCTAGAATATTAAGTTTTAACTGAGCATTTAGATCAGTCTGTTTCCTCTTTGCCATTTTCGCGCGCTACGGTACCGGTTGTAACTGTAGTTTTTATACAGTATTCCAACTCGATAAGGCTACGACTAACAGAACACCTTTCAAATCTGACACTGAGTACATTCCTAAATGTTGCTGCACACATCATAGAATGTTTTACAATGTACAGCATACGATGATTGTTAAGGTGATAATCGCGGCTACCGACCTACAGTACGTTAAAAACGATTCAACACTAAGCATAATAAGCTTTGTAGCTATATTTCCTACATTCATTTCGGAAAAAAAATTACGCTTTAGAATACTCTAAGGTCGGAAGTTTGTGTTACAGTGAAATTTAATTACGCTAGGAACTGAAACAGAGTTCGTAATTCGCCCTTACCTAAATCCGTGTTAACCAATAAAACATAGCATAAGAACTAATGTATTCCTGGCGGGACCAATTTTTTTTCGCGTTAACCGCAAGTTCGTCGTATGCGAGTTCGCGCTTTCGAGGTTATACTGTATTAACAGCACAGCATCATCAGCTATTACTGAAATGGGCACGTGACCATCGGCACTGGACATGGCGCAGTGGCAGAACCTTGCGTGGTTTGATGCGTTCCGATACCTTCTTCATCCTGCCGATGGGAGGGCGCGGATCTGTCGTCTTCCAGGAGAACAGCTCCTTGATACCTGTACTGCAGGACGGAGACAAGCAGCTGACGGCTCCATTATGCCATAGGAACATGCGCTTGGGCATCCATGGGTCCAGTGGAGTTCGTGCAAGGCACCATGACGGCCAAGAAGTATCGTACATTGATTGCAGACTATATACAC
This sequence comes from Schistocerca gregaria, assembly GCF_023897955.1. Taxonomy (NCBI): domain Eukaryota; kingdom Metazoa; phylum Arthropoda; class Insecta; order Orthoptera; family Acrididae; genus Schistocerca; species Schistocerca gregaria. The sequence continues at coordinate 540,538,549 of NC_064922.1, forward strand.
ACGTTCATGACGATCATCTTTCACGACAGGCAGCATGGAGTAGCCGTGCGGTCTAAGGCGCCTTGCCACGATTCGCGCGGCTCCCTCCGTCGGAAGTTCGAGTCCCCCCTGGGGCATGGGTTTGTGTGTGTTGTCGTTAGTGTTAGTTTAACTTAGATTAAGTAGTGTGTAAGCTTAGCAGTTTGGTCCCATAGGAACTTACCACAAATTTCCAAAAATTTTTCCCGACGGCAGTGGCCGCCAACTCGCCATATCTGAACCCTATCGATCTAGGATGTGACTGATTGAACGTGGTGTCAGACAGAGCTCATCTCCCACTTTCCCAGAATTTGCCGACCATACCATCACGCGTCGCAGCTGTTATCCATGCCAGACGTGGGCATACTGCATATTAGGTAGGTGGACATTATTTTCTGGCTGATCAGTATAGATGTAGGTAGGCTACATCCTATCTCCCTCTTTTCTGAACTACTTCTTCCCTTTCACGCCCTTGACCAGTATAACTGGAGACTGGTTTTGTACCATTTGCAAATAATCTTTCCTTCTTTTCTTTTATCCTGCTGCTTTCACGATTTCAAATGTTGTATTGCACTGAACAGTGTTAAAATCCTTTTCTAAGTCAATGAATGCTAGAAACATATTTTTACCTTCCTTTCGCCGCGTGTGCTGCGGTCGCAGGTTCGAATCCTGCCTCGGGCGTGGAGGTGCGGGATCTCCTTGGATTAGTTAGGTTTAAGTAGTTCTGATTCTTAGGAACTGATGAGCTCAGATGTTAAGTCCCATAGTGCTCAAAGCCATTTGAACCATTTGAAGTCTCATGTATCTTGCATACCTCTATTGTTCCTGATCTATATTAACGACTTAGGAGACAATCTGAGTAGACGTCTTAGATTGTTTGCAGATGATGCTGTCATTTACCGTCTTGTAAAGTCATCAGATGATCAAAACGACTTGCAAAATGATTTAGATAAGCTATCTGTATGGTGCGAAAAGAGGAAATTGAACCTGAATAAGGAAAAGTGTGAAGTTATTCACATGAGTACTAAAAGAAATCAGCTAAATTTCGATTACACGATAAGTCACACAAATCTGAAGGCTGTAAATTCAACTAAATACTTAGGGATTACAACTACAAATAATCTAAACTGGAACGATCGCATAGATAATATTGTGGGTAGAGCAAACCAAAGACTACGATTCATTGGCAGAAAACTTAGAAGGTGCAACAGGTCTAGTAAAGAGACTGCTTACACTACGCTTGTCCGCCCTATTCTGGAGTATTGCTGTGGGTGTGGGTTCCGCATTAGGTGGGACTGACGGATGACATCGAAAAAGTACAAAGAAGGGCAGCTCGTTTAGTATTATCGCGAAATAGAGGAGATAGTGTCACAGACTGATACGTGAATTGGAGTGGCAATCATTAAAACAAAGGCGTTTTTCGTTGCGACGGGATCTTCTCATGAAATTTCAGTCACCAGTTTTCTCCACCGATTGCGAAAACATTCTGTTGGCACCTACGTACATAGGAGGAAATGATCATAACGATAAAATAAGAGAAATCAGGGCTCGCACAGAAAATTTTAAAAACTCGGTCATCCCGCGTGCCGTTCGAGAGTGGAATGGTAGAGAGAGACAGCCTGAAGGTCGTTCATTGAACCCTCTGCAAGGCACTTTATTGTGAATAGCAGAGTAATCACGTAAATGTAGATGTAGATGTGGTGCAATGTCGTCTACGCCGTAGCCCTTGTTTTGATTTATGAGAAAACCACAGGACAATCGGACTTTTCTACTTTTTAGAATTAGGCTGTGTTCAGAACTCAAATACAGGGCATACATAAAGTCTGGGAACACTTTCAATTATTTATTAAGCAAGACCTAAACATTGTGCAGATGTCATACATATTGCATTTTGAGGACACACTCTGAAAGTTTTTTTTTCATACATTCTATATGTGAACCATGAGTGACTCGTGACTCGGCAGACGTCAATATGGTAATCGAATTCTTACCATACCCCTCCCAACATGGCATCGTCGACTGTGGCAGTCGCTTCCCGTATTCTCTCCCGGAGCTCTCCTACGTTCCGTAGTAGAGGCGGTACATACACCAGATCTTTAATGTGTCCCCACAGAAAAAAGTCACACAGAGTGAGACCTGGTGATTGTGGAGGCCATTTCACAAAACAGCCGTCTCCTTCTGTAGCACGGCCGATCCATCGATGTGGCAGCTCTGTGTTCACGTTCCCTCGAACTTTACGATGAAAAAGGGGTGGAGCCCCATCCTGCTTAAAGATGAACTGAGAGTCCGAGTGCAGTTGAGGCACCAGCCATTGCTGCGCCATGTCCAAGTAGGAATATCCAGTGACAGTGCGCTCAGTGAAGAGGAATGGCACGTACAGTTTTCGACTTGACAAGGCACAAAAAAAATTTACCTTTGGGGAATCACACTCAAATTGAGTGCATTCGTGTGGATGCTTTGTACTCCAGATTCGATAATTATGCTTGTTAACTTTCCCATTAGTGTGAAAATTGGCTTCGCCGCTAAAAATTAAGCGATCAACAATGCCATCCCCGTCCTCATTCAATTGTTGCGGCTGCGAACAAAACTAAAACGCTTGTCTTTGTCGTCATCATTGAGCTTCTGAACTATCTCCAATTGGTATGGATTCATAGACAGATTTTGTCGCAGGACTTTCCACACTGTCATTGGAGCCATTTCGAGTTCACAGGATACATGACGCACAGATTTCTATGGAGTCCTGAATGTTTCTCGTATAGTGCTCCACATTCACTTCACTCACACTGGAACGTTCGCATCTCTTTGCCGGGCACAAGCAACACGTCGTAACGAATTTCTGTGCCAGTGGTAAATGGCCGTCCTTGTTGGTGGCTTCTTACCGCACTTGGTTCAAACATCTGTTGAACAGCTGTAGCACACTTGTTTTTGTCGAACTTCAACACACAGAAAGGTCGCTTCGCACCTGCACACGCCATGTTTACGGCTAGCGCTGCCTATCGGTAGATTATTAAACTACGATCTCGTGGTACACAGGAGAAATACGTTTCAGGGTTTCCTCTTCAAAATGACGTATGTGTGGTATCTGCACAACGTTTGGTTCTTGTGCAATAAATAATTGAAAGTCTTCCCGGACTTTATGTTCACCCTGTATTAGTCTCCAATAATAATTTGATGCAACTCTAAAAAATTATGGATAAAATCGACTTTTAAATTTTCCGACCTTTTCTATACCAAATTATGGCCAAAATTGCTTGGCAGACCATGTGCCTGTGTGGCACAATAATCACCTGCAGTGTGTTGGTCTTAGATTCGATTCCTGACTGATGCAAATTTTTAAACAGAGGTACCTGTGCTACTAGCAATTTCGAGAAGTTCGGGATACGTAAAAATGGAAAAATGTTACTAGCGTTTGAAACTGATAACTGCTGGTTGGAATCTCCTTTCGGTAATTTTTTTGGTTTTTGATCTGTTTTTTCACGTACAGTTCGAATACCTACCTCATTTAAATGTAACAGTCATGAAATATATGCTAACCTTCCTAATTACATACTACACACAAAAATACCAGTTTTCATGGGAAGTATATATCGTTAAGTACCGATCTGCTATAAAATATTGATCAGCTAAACAAAACATTACAAATTAAATTATTTTTCATGCTCAAGTATTTTACGCTTCATGGAACATGCAGCATTGTATAAAATTTCCTCAACTCTGGGAATCGCACTTGCGCCTCACGCAGGTGGGCGAGCATTCTAGCTCACAGCCACACGACCTGGCGAGAAAAGTGGAGCTTGCTTTAGCGTATTAACGATAGTTGGAAAACTTGAAAGTCCACATTCTCGATAATTTTTGAAAGTTGCATGAACTGCTTTCGGGTATTGATGTTTGAGTTCTGAATTTCATGTACCATGAATATAAAAAAAAAATTTGAGAATAAAAAAATGGTTCAAATGGCTCTGAGCTCTATGGGACTTAACATCTGTGGTCATCAGTCCCCTAGAACTTAGAACTACTTAAACCTAACTAACCTAAGGACATCACACACATCCATGCCCTAGGCAGGATTCGAACCTGCGACCGTAGCAGTCCCGCGGTTCCGGACTGAGTGCCGAGAACCGCTAGACCACCGCGGCCGGCTGAGAATAAAATTCAGTCGCCAGTTAGACAGATATTTTTATTTCCATCCTTGTTTAACATAGCGATTTTGTATGTAGGTGACAAGCGCTACAAAATGAACCTATTCAAAGAACATGAAATATTGGGTTGGTGCACGAGTTCGTAGCGTTTTTAGTAAGTTTAATAAACATAACAGACACACGTAAGGTAGACTTTAGTCATCAATAAAAAGTTCTCCTTCACTATTTACAACAGTCTGCTAACGCTGACGTAGCTTTTATCTGCCAAGAATTTAGAAATCACGTGGTTTTGAGGAGAATAAGTCGCCAAGCCGTGTTCGGTGAGCATTTTCATCCGGAAAGAAAATTCTTTGAAGGTTGTCCGATAGTGAGCGGAGAAGGTGAAAATCTAACGGCGCAAGATCAGCTTAATATGGAGGGTACGACATGGCTGCCCAGTTGTTGAAAAGCGTCAGCAGTGATAGTTACACCTCGGGGAAACAATTCGTAGTACGCCACGCCGTCCCTGTCCCCCCATATGTATAACATTATCTTCTGCGGGTGCAGGTGACTCTTTTTGCGGGAAACGGGATGTTAGCGTAAAGATAAAATTTATCGTAGCCAGTAACGATACAGGATAAGAACAGTCGGTCTCGGTCACTAGCCAGTTTATGACAGGCAAGCAGAGATGCACATATGGCCACCCACTGATTTTTGCGACTTTGGCTTCGAGAATGCGATACTCATACATCCAATTTTTGAGTATTCTGCATTGCATACCAATTTTCAAATGGTTTAAATGGCTCTAAGTACTATGGGACTTAACAGCTGAGGTCATCAGTCCCCTAAACTTAGAAATACTTAAACCTAACTAACCTAATGACATCGAACACATCCATTCCCGAGGCAGGATTCGAACCTGCGACCGTAGCAATCGCGAGGTTCCGGACTGCAGCGCCTAGAACCGCGTGGCCACCGCGGTCGGCTCTACTTAGGTCTTTCAGTGCTCTGTCAAACTCTTCACACACTATCATATCTCCCATTTCATCTTCATCTACATCCTCTTCGCTGTTCAGTTGGATGAAGCTAGAGACAAATACAATGATGCACACGTAATTCGTTACGCGCTGTATATACTTGACAGGATTCAAAAATGGTTCACATGGCTCTGAGCACTATGGGACGAACTTCTGGGGTCATCACACACATCCATGCCTGAGGCAGGATTCGAACCTGCGACCGTAGCAACCGCGTAGTTCCGAACTGAAGCACCTAGAACCGCTCGGTCACAAGGGTCGGCCATGCAAATGTCCTACGATCGTGGAGTGATCGCAGTTTATCACATTTGTCAGTTCTCTATTACACTCATGTGGATCATTCTGGATTGTCAGTAGGCTGATTAGGTTTTTATGTTGGTAACGCCACGTAGCGCTCTGTATGAAAATACTTACTGTGCTGTGTGCAGTCCGTGGCTGGTTGGAATTGTTGGAATATTCGCTATTGTAGTGTTGGGCAGTTGGAGGTGAACAGCGCGTACCGTTGTGCAGTTGGAGGTGAGCCGCCAGCAGTGGTGGATGTGGGGAGAGAGATGGCGGAGTTTGGACAGCCTAGGATCTGGACGTGTGTCCGTCGGAGAAAGGAAATTATATATATATATATATATATATATATATATATATATATATATATATATGATGACTTTTGAACACTGTTAAGGTAAATTAATTGTTTGTTCTCCATCAAAATCTTTCATTTGCTAATTATGCCTATCAGTAGTTTCTGCCTTCAGTAGTTACAATCTTTTATTTAGCTGGCAGTATTGGCGCTCGCTGTATTGCAGTAGTTTGATTCAAATGCTTCAAATGGCTCTGAGCACTATGGGACTTAACAGCTGAGGTCATCAGTCCCCTAAACTTAGAAATACTTAAACCTAACTAACCTAAGGACATCACACACATCCATGCCCGAGGCAGGATTCGAACCTGCGACCGTAGCGGTCGCGCGGTTCCAGACTGAAGCGTCTAGAACTGCTAGGCCAAAACGGCCGGCTAGTAGTTCGAGTAACGAAGATTTTTGTGAGGTAAGTGATTCATGAAAGGTATAGGTTATGAGAATGAGATTTTCACTCTGCAACGGAGTGTGCGCTGATATGAAGCTTCCTGGCAGATTAAAACTGTGTGCCCGACCGAGACTCGAACTCGTGATCTTTGCCTTTCGCGGGCAAGTGCTCTACCATCTGAGCTACCGAACCTCGACTCACGCCCGGTACTCACAACTTTACTTCTGCCAGTATCCGTCTCCTACCTGCCAAACTTTACAGAAGCTCTCCTGCGAACCTTGTAGAACTAGCACTCCTGAAAGAAAGGATATTGCAGAGACATGGCTTAGCCACAGCCTGGGGGATGTTTCCAGAATGAGATTTTCACTCTGCAGCGGAGGGTGCGCTGATATGAAACTTCCTGGCAGATTAAAACTGTGTGCCCGACCGAGACTCGAACTCGGGACCTTTGCCTTTCGCGGGCAAGTGCTCTACCATTTGAGCTACCGAAAGGCAAAGGTCCCGAGTTCGAGTCTCGGTCGGGCACACAGTTTTAATCTGCCAGGAAGTTTCATATAGGTTATTGTTTGTCAGGGCCATTCTTTTGTAGGGATTATTGAAAGTGAGACTGCATTGCGCAAAAAATATTGTGTGTCAGTTTAGTGTTGATCAGAATAAGTTAAGAGAGAAATGTCTGAGTACGTTCAGTTTTGCTCAGCTATTTGAATCTTTGAAAATCTGAGAATTATGGGACTCAACTGCTGTGGTCATCAGTCCCCTAGAACTTAGAACTACTTAAACCTAACTAACCTAAGGACATCACACACATCCATGCCCGAGGCAGGATTCGAACCTGCGACCGTAGCAGTCGCACGGTTCCGGACTGCGCGCCTAGAACCGCGAGAGCACCGCGGCCGGCGTAAGAGGTTTACCAGCACAGTAATTTATAAATTTTTATAAGGGGATGCTTCAGGATTAATGTGTTTAAACGATCTTCATCAAACCCCGATGGTCTTCCTGAACGTGGGGAGTCTAATGTCAAAACGATCCTACTTAAATCGAGAAAACAATCTTCTTGCTCTGACCAGTGGCATTATCCCCGACACGGCGGAAATATTTCTGACTGCCTCCGCTGCTGTCATCCTCCTATCAAACGGGTGAATATGTCGGAAATGTTACAATTTCTCCTCTTGGCATTCCACTTGTTAGCCTCCACAGATCCACTCACTATCCCCAAACGACAAAACAACAATATGTTAACTCAAATAGCAACAGTGAACTACAAATAAAAAGTTACATTCGATAAATAAACAAGTAGCAACCGTAGTACCGACATATGAAACAAAAACGCTACGAATTTGTACACCAACCTAATATACAGCGTGTTTCGCAATTCATGTTACACACTTCAAGAGGTTACAGTAGGGGCTTCGTATATCACGTTTTATACAGAAACCCATGTTCGGAAGCGTCATCCAACGACGCTACAAGGCGCCAAAGTAATAGGCACCGTCGCCTGTAAATAAATGTTTGTATATGCAGGATGATTCCGTGATAATGTTACAAAATTTCTAGGCTGATGGAGAAGGATAAACGTATCAAACTGAGGAAAGCATCCCTGCACCGGAAACGAACGAGTCGAAAGTTATAAGCGAAAACCGTTCTGTCACCTCTAACAGTGGAATAGATGCACTGGTACTGTTGTTGCTAAGATTGTAGAGTATGCAACTTTCAGAGGTGTTAGTATGGACCAAAACAAGAAACAGTGTCCAGTAAACAAGGGCTCTAAAATGCATACTTTAACAGCTATGAGCTCTTGTTCATATTAGCTAGTGTGAAACACCTCTCCTCTATTGAACAAGTGCTCATAGCTGTTAAGGCATACATATTAGAGCCCTTGTTTTCTGGATACTGTTTCTTGTTTTGTTCCTTACTAACATCTCTGAAAGTTGCATACTCTACAATCTTAGCAACAACAGTGTTAGTGCATGCATTCCACTCTTTGAGTTGACAGAACGGTTTTCGCTTATAACTTTTTACTCTCTCGTTCCCAGTGCAGTAACCTTTCCTCAAATTGATACATTTATCCTTCTGCATCATCTTTGAAATTTTGTAACATTATCACAGACTCATCCTGTGTATACACTACTGGCCATTAAAATTGCTACACCACGAATAAATGCAGATGATCGACGGGTATTCATTCGACAAATATATTATACTAGAACTGACATGTGATTACATTTTCCCACAATTTGGGATCAGTACCCAGAACAACCACCTCTGGCAGTAATAACGGCCTTGATACTCCTGGGCATTGAGTCAAACAGAGCGTGGATGGCGTGTACAGGTACAGCTGCCCATGCAGCTTCAACACGATACCACAGTTCATCAAGAGTAGTGACTGGCGTATTGCGACGAGCCAGTTGCTCGGCCACCATTGACCAGACGTTTTCAATTGGTGAGAGATCTGGCGAATGTGCTGGCCAGGGCAGCAGTCGAAGATTTTCTGTATACAACCACGGGTCGTAACACATCTGAAATGTAACGTCCACTATTCAAAGTCCCGTCAATGTGAACAAGAGGTTACCGAGACGTGTAACCAATGGCACCACATACCATCCCGCCGGGTAATACACCAGTATGGCGATGACGAATACACGCTTCCAATGTGCGTTCACCGCGATGTCGCCAAATACTGTTGCGACTACATGATGCTGTAACCAGAACCTGTATTCATCCGAAAAAATTGACGTTTTGCTAATCGTGCACCCAGGTTCGTCGTTGAGTACACCATCACAGGCGCCCCTGTCTGTGATGCAGCGTCAAGGGTAACCGCAGCCATGGTCTCCGAGCTGATAGTCCATGCTGCTACAAACGTCGTCGAACTGTTCGTGCAGATGGTTGTTGTCTTGCAAACGACCCCATCTGTTGACTCAGGGATCGAGACGTGGCTGCACGACCCGTTAGAGCCATGCTGATAAGATGCCTGTCATCTCGATTGCTAGTGATACGAGGCCGTTGGGATCCAGCACGGCGTACCGTATTACCCTCCTGAACCCACCAATTCCATATTCTGCTAACAGTCATTGGATCTCGACCAACGCGAGTAGCAATGTCGGGATACGATAAACCGCAATAGCGATAGGCTACAATCCGACCTTTATCAAAGTCGGAAACGTGATGGTTCGAATTTCTCCTCCTTACACGAGGCATCACAACAACTTTTCACCAGGCAACGCCGGTCAACTGTTGTTTGTTTATGAGAAATCGGTTGGAAATTTTCCTCATGTTAGCACGTTTTAGGTGTCGCCACCGGCGCCAACCTTGTGTGAATGCTCTGAAAAACTAATCATTTGCATATCACAGCATCTTCTTCCGGTCGGTTAAATTTCGCGTCTGTAGCACGTCATCTTCGTGGTGTATCAATTTTAATGGCCAGTAGTGTACTTACAGTATCCGGCGCGTATCACTTTGACGCTCTGTAGCGTCGTTGGATGACGTTTCCAGACATGGGTTCCCATCTAAAACTTGATCTGAGTGCCCTTTACAATAGCTAGGAGTGTGAAACATAAGTTGTGAAATACCCTGTATAAACGTTAGTAACTAAATTCGATAAAAATGGTTCAAATGGCTCTAAGCACTATGGTGCATAACATCTGAGGTCATCAGTGCCCTAGACTTAGAACGACTTGAACCTAACTAGCGTAAGGACATCACACACATCCATGCCCGAGACAGGATTCGAACCTGCGACCGTAGCGGTCGCGAGGTTCCAGACGGAAGCGCCTAGAACCGCTCGGCCACAGCGGCCGGCTAAATTCGAAAGGTTTGTTGATTGTTCAACTTGCACTGAAAAAATATACATTATTTGAATTGTATGGCATCTCTTACAAAATGTGAAAATTAGCCTATTCCTTTTAGATATTAGAACTACGTGCGATATTTTTTTAACATTTATTATACATCACTTCGTTGTGTAAAACTTCCTGGCAGATTAAAACTGTGTGCAGGACCGAGACTCGAACTTGGGATCTTTGCCTTTCGAGAGCAAGTGCTCTACCAACTGAGCTACCAAAGCACGACTGACGCCTTATCTTCACAGCTTTACTTCTGCGAGTATCTCGTCTCCTACCTTCCAAACTTTATAGAAGCTCTCCTGCGAACCCTGCAGAACTAGCAATCCTGAAAGAAAGGACCTTGTGGAGACATGGCTTAGTCACAGCCTGGGGGATGTTTCCAGTTGCTAGAGCACTTGCCCGCGAAAGGCAGAGGTCCCAAGTTCGAGTCTCCGCCCGGCACACAGTTTTAATCTACCAGGAAGTTTTTTATTACGCACACTTCACTGCAGAGTGAAAATCTCATTCTGGACTTCGTTCTATACCTTATACCTTTTACATGCTTTTAAGTATGTTTCTTGTTGTGGCACAACAGCTTGACATCTACATAAATGTGATTCGTTTACTGTAAATAATCTGTCTGTCAATCTGCGTTTACATTAATGACATACTGTACGTACATTTTTGCACAAGGCGTTATGGTTCCGCGAAGAAGATACTGAGACCTGCTAAACCAGTGCTAAGGATGTTTCTGTAATACACTTCTTATACGTTACATAAATGTATGGCCAAGACCTAGTTATTTATAATATCCCTAATACTTCGTGTGTTTCTGAACATGACAAATTAATCTGTCGAAACCGGTAACGCGAAATAAAAATATGTGTGCAACTGACGACTGATTTTTTTCTGAAGTATGTACTAATGGTTCAAATGGCTCTGAGCACTATGGGACTTAACTTCTACGGTCATCAGTCCCCTAGAACTTAGAACTACTTAAACCTAACTAACCTAAGGACATCACACACATCCATGCCCGAGGCAGAATTCGAACCTGCGACCGTAGCGCCGAGAACCGTTCGGCCACCCCGGCCGCCTAGTATGTACTACAGTTGCTGAAAATTGACAGGTATGAATAAAATGAAAAAAGTACAAAAATCCCATTTTAATGTGGTCTGCTTGTTAGATCTTTCAATGCTGTGTTATATTCTTATTGCAGTATTACATCTGATACTTCAAAGGAAAACACTGATGTAGTCGCGTCGCACACATTTTGTATGCCACTTTACTGCCCAAAGCTAAAGGTAAGTAAATAAAAAAATGAATATGCTATGTACCACAAGAGGTTTTCAAACTGCACCAAGGGGCGTTACGGTTGTTTTGACAACATAATAACGTAGTTTGTTTGCTTTTGAGTAAAGGAATGACGTATGCGCTTGCAGTGGTACGTAGCGGGTCTACAAGTAAGCGTTGCTACTGTTGCTGCTTGGTAGATGGCGGTCCAGTCGTGCTATGTGATTTACTCCTTTATGCAATAACAATCTGAGGGTTAGATTTGTCGAATGCAGATCGTTCCTACGTGTTGTTTGTCTCATGTGATTTGTGTTTCACTCTAACCATCGACAAAGTTTTCAATGTTAAGTACAGAGCGTGATATTTCAAATCTATCATGCAACTCTAAAGAGATGGTTAGAAGAAAATGGAGAAAGCACGACGAAAGTTACTTTGATTTCAAATGTCACACGTACTACAGTTACGAATGAAGAACGACAGCAGTGTCTCATTTGTTTAAAAGTCCTGGCTACTCAAAGAATGCTTCCTAGTAAAATTAAACGACTACTAGATTCAAGTCACAGTAGTTTGGCAACAAATATGGAGAACAGTTTTTCCACAAGTTAATAGAGATGATACAACAAGAAAACGTTCATAAATAAACTAAGAGTCCTATAAAGGCTCCTCTTTCATGTTACAAAGTTGCCTAAGATCTAGCAAAGAGTGTGAAACCTCACACCACAGAGGGAGACCTTACTTCACCAGCTTCTCAGAACGTGGTAGCTACGCTATCTGACTGAAAAAGAAAAGAAAAAAACAACTGAAATACCCAATCTGGAGGAAGAAACTAAATGAAACTTCCCGGGCTCAGAGTGCATGTTCAGTTACTTCAGTGATTCCAATATCGAGTCCTACAGAGAACTTTGCGGTAAGAGCCCACTTATTAGTATGACACTATATCGCCTCTGGTTTGGATGCATGCACATTTCATTCCCTCTGGTTTGGATGCATGTACATTACATCCCCTCTCAAACGGTTCAAATGGCTCTGAGCACTAAGGGACTTAACTGCTGAGGTCATCAGTCCCCTAGAACTTAAACCTAACTAACCTAAGGACGTCACACACATCCATGCCCGAGGCAGGATTCGAAAGTGCGACCATAGCGGTCGCGCGGTTCCAGACTATAGCGTCTATAACCGCTCGTCCACACCGGCCGGCTACATCCCCTGTGGTTAGGATGCATGCACATAACATTCCCTCTGGTTTGGATGCATGCACATTACATCCCCTCTGGTTTGTATGCATGCACTCATTCAGGTGTGAAGGGAGTGGTATCATCCCTGAGCCAAGATGACCCACAACAGTGTAAGTCGTCTTCGACGTCCTGAATACTGCCACTGGAGCGGTGTTGACATCATATTCTATCAGGGACCGATTTCGGATATTGTTGGCCACGAGAGTACCCTAAACTCACGCAGACAGTGCACAGAGACGCATGCTACGTGTGTACGGGCATTGGCACCATGATACTAGCGATAGGTAGGTAATTTATGAGGCCACGCTATGTCCATGAAGTACTGTTGTACCGTCAGCAGTCCCACAATCACCACCATTCGTGACCTGAAGTGATATCCGACTGCTTTCCACACCATGACACCTCTCGAAAACGTTTGGGGAAGGGGATCTCTCATCACACCGCCGCCATATTCGCCGATTATGGTCATCCGGCTTAGTACATAACACAATGCGACGCCAATCATCAGCAGCCCATGTCTGCCAATCACTGCATCACTCCAAACGTAGTCGCTTGTGGTGTTAGCGGCAGACTGCGCGTGGGCCAGTAATTCCCTTGTCCTGCTCGCGCTGGTCTCCGGCCAGTGCTGCTGGATGTCACAGAATGTTAAATGGAGCAATTATTTATTCTCAGATGGCAGCCGCAGACATGAAGAGGTAATGATGTGCTTGGTGCACAGCACTGTGATTCTCCATTGTCGTGGTCAGACGTGGTCAACTGGACAACGAGTGTGCCAGGATTCACGTTCCCATGTATTCCATCACCTGGCCACTGTCACAATGAAACACCCCATAATTCTGGATACTACGCGATTCAAGCTACTGATCATATGGAAACCTACCATGATGCCACTCTCAAACTCTGTTAATGCTGATAACACTGTCTCACACGAGTAGAATCCACATCCGTGTCCTTCATGTTGATCATTCAACGCCTGATGCTGTTCAAGCTCCTGACATCCCCTAACAGACCTGGTAACAAGACTAAACATGACCAACATTACACTGATAAGCCAAAAGATTATGACGCTGCCCACCGTGACATTAGATGCCACCAGGTGGCGTTGCGCGCACGTGAAGCGGTAACAGAAGTATGTAAGCTGAGAAGACACTGTCGGGGGGGTCATGCTACCGGAGATATGGGCTGCAAGTGGCGAAATTCATTGAGATAAGCGACTTTGACAAAAGGCAAATGAGTATTAAGCAGAGTCTGTGAACGAATATCTCGAAAACGGCGATTCTGGTCGAATGTTCACGTGCTACTGTCGTGAACATTTACGGAAAGAGGTAGAAGGACACTGAAACTACCAGTAGGGTCTATGTGGTTGGACGTTCACGACTCTACACAGAATGTGGAGTTCGGAGGCTGTCTGCTCTGCAAAATCGGATAGATGGTGATATGTGGTATCTCTGCCAAAAGAGCACAATATTGTTGCACCCACAAGTGTTTCGCAGAACACCGTTCATCGTACATTGTTGAACATAGAGCTCAGCAGCGGACTGCACCTAAGTGTTCGCATCGTCAGTTATGATTGTAGTGGACATTGTACCACCGGCAATCGTTTGTCGATCAACGGAAACCTGTTGGCTCTTCGGGCGAATCACAATTTTGCTACGCTATGTTGCTGGTCATTTCTACAAGCGCCGTCATCGAGGTGAATGACAACTCGAAACGTGCAGTGCATCACGGACGCAGGCTGGTGGGAGCTGTATTATGCCACGGGAGACATTCTTCTGCGCTTCCATGGGACCTGTTGTGGTAATCGTAGTCACGCTGATAGCTGCGAACCACTTTGCATCTCTTCATGCTTGATGTCTTCGCCGACGGTGATGCAGTATAATTATCCGCGTCTCGGAGACAGAAACGTGCTACAGTGATATGAGGAGCATTATAGTGATCTGATGTTGATTTGTCGGTAACCAAATTCGCCTGATGTAAATCTTATGGAACCCATCTGAGTCGCTGTTGGGCGCCATCACCACACTCGCGAACCAGCAGTCCATTATTTGCGCGATTTACATGACCTGTGTGTAGTCATCTACTGCCAAATACCTCCACAAACTTACCAACCGTTACGCAGAACACCGAGCGAGGTGGTTCAGTGGTTAGACATTAGACTCGCATTTGGGAGGACGACGGTTCAATCCCGCGTCCGGCCATCCTGATTTAGGTTTTCCGTGCCCAACCTTCCCTAATCCGATGAGACCGATGAACTCGCTGTCTGGTCTCCTTAGCCAAACAACGTCAAAGCACCCCTCCCCCCCCCCCCCCCCCCCCGTTATGCAGAACAGTGATGTATTTCGTTCCAAAGATGGCAAACAAGGTACTAACCAGGTGGTCATAACGTTATTGATTACCTTTGTAATACGCTTTGGTTGCAGTCGTACTTGTCACAGAGAATTGCATCTCTAATTACTTGTATACCCACCGATGTACGTACGTGTACGAAGCTCTGTTGATGTATGACTGCGTATTCTTGGCGCTTCACTTCTTTATTCGGCAATACACTGTGATAGGTCAGTCAGCTACCAAGAAACTGGCAAGTATGCCTTTATCAGACCACATTATTAGCAGTCGAAAACTTGGTATGGCTGACGACATTAATGATCAGTTGGTTGAAGAACTCACAAGTAACGTTGGTTTCGCTGTTCAGTTGGATGAAGCTACAAACGACTGCAATGATGGGCATCTAATTCGTTACGCGCTGTATATACTCGATAAGTTTCATGACGATCTTCTGTTCTGCAGGAAAATATCTCTTGCAACAAAAACAACGAACCTCTATAAAATACTACACTATTTAATGAAAATAATTAACTGGGAAAGGTGTGTAGGCGTGCGTACACCTGAAAGTCGTAGTATGGCTAGCTGTTACGTCAGCTTGTGAGCTCTGATCCTTAACGAGGCTCTTCATGCGTTTGGACATGCTGTTTTATTCGCCTAGAAGCACTGGCATCAAAAAGCATGAGCCCTGTCCTTCATGAGGTTCCTCAATCAGTGCTCGAAAAATAAACTATATTTAAAGCTGGCCACGTAAGTCGAGGCATTTTCAACAAATATGCGTTGATATGAGGATTTACTCTGTGACCCTTACCCCTCCTCTTACCCCTCACTCCGACCTTCAGCCTTGTTTATAGTTACTGCTAACGAAACCTTTATTGGGAACGGAAGTCGCTTAAAATGAATGGGTAAATCATGTGGCGTCATTGGTATACGGAGTATGAGAGAGCCCTCTCCATCTGCTGGGTGTGTGAGGGTGCTAGCTTCAATGACAGTGTTTCACACAGTGTTAATCTGCAAATGGGTAAGATCACAAAGTTTCTGATGAGTTAGGCCCCGTAATAACTTTCTAATCATAAGCCCTTTACCAATCAGTAAACTTTTCCTGTTTTCTGCAAAATCGATAGCAAGGGAAAAAAAAACAACATAATAGCGCGTTGTTGTGCGTACAATTTTTGTTGGAAATTATGTATAAAGCAGAAGAATACATATGTGAACACAATTTGTCTAATGGTTTACATAACTTGTTATCGTAGTTGAAACTGACTGCAGGAGGAAAGAAAAGGAAATCACATATTTTCACAGCACAGCATTTTCCTTCTAGATTTTAGTTTTAACAGGAACCCTCTACAAGATCGATCAAAAAATATATACCCTGTGTTCGTTTGAACGTTTACTAGTATATTCTGAAAAATATTGAAGTTCCAGGGTTTTGCTATCAACGTTTCCTATTTCTATATAAAATGTTATAGATCGTATATATTAAAAATATTTACCCTATGACTATCTTTAAGGCTGTTCGAAGGTGCTGCAGTTATCTACACCAAATTAGCAACGCCAGAAGACAGTAAGAATTTGCGAAATGACCTGCAGAGAAGAGATGAATGGTGCAGGTTCTGGCAGTTGACCCCGAACGTAAATAAATGTAACATATAGTGCATTAATAGGAAAAGAAATCCACTACTGTTCAGTTACACTATTTATGGCAAACAGCTAGAGACAGCGTCTGCCGTAAAATATCTAGGCGTAACCATCCAGAGCGATCTTAAGTGGAATGACCACATAAAACAGGTAGTGGGAAAAGCAGATACCAGACTCAGATTCATCGAAAGAGTCTTAAGGAAATGTAACTCATCCACAAAAGAAGTGGCTTGTAAGGCGCTTCTTCGTCCGATTCTTGACTATTATTCATCTATCTGGGATCCCTATCAGGTAGGACTGATAGAGGAGATAGAGAAGATCCAACGAAGAGAGACGCGTTTCGTCAAAGGATCGTTTAGCTGGCGAGAGAGCGTTACGGAGATGCCAAACAAACTCCACTGGCAGACGTTACACGAGAGGCGTTGTCCTTCACGGAGAGATTTACTATTGAAATTTCAGAACAGCGTTTTTCGGGAGGAGTCGGACAAGACGTTACTTCTGCCCCTCCCCCCCCCCCCCCTACCTTCCACGCACATCTCGCATATTGATAACGAGGAGAAAATTCGAGAAATTAGAGCCAACACGGAGGCTTACCGAGAATCATTCTTCCCACGCGCTTTTCGCGAGTGGAACAGGGCTGGAGGGATCAGATAGTGATAACGAAATTTCCCTCTGCCATAAACCATTAGGTGGCTTGCGGAGTATGGTGTAGATGTAGATGTTCGCTAGAGTATCGAGTAAAAATTTGAAGTAAATCGGCCAAGAATTTTTAGAGATTTTTGGTAACAACGATTCCCTTTTATATATTATATACATATTCATGTATTATATATATTAAAATATGTAGCCTATGACAGTTTCAATTTTCGTTAGCGTATGTTGTAAAAATTAGACGTAATTCGGTCAACAATTTTGACATTTTGGTAACAACATGTTCCCTTTATGTATTACCTATGTATTCATAAATTACATATCTTAAAAATATAGAGCCTATATCCGTTCGCATGACCATTAGAATATCGTGAAAGAATTAGAAGTAAATTGATGAAGTACTTTCCGAGAGTTTTGATACCTCTGTTAAAGAACGACTAGTCTCTATACAGGTGATTCAAAAGTAACTGTACACACCTCGTGTGTGTAATGTATGCATCAAAATAAGAGTAAAATGTTAAAGAAAGTTTTGTCTGAAATTGCTTCATTACCGATTTATGGTGCCTGATGTCATCATGGGCAAGGACAGGCTTTCGGCGTGTCGTGTTCGTCTGCGTAACGACTGACGTTGCACCACACCTATACACTGTTCGGTTGGTTCTATCGGCAGTTCATAGACTGCAGTCGCTGTGTACCGTACGATGGCATTCTGGAAACGTGAATACGCGGATGCGCATTACCTTAGGCGCAGCAGAAGGCAATGTACGAGCAGTAAGCCAACGATGTATGGAAATGTTTGCAAACGAAAGAGTACTAAACCATCAGATTGCGGGAATATAGCGTTCGTAGTGCGACACGGTTAGTTAGGTCTCAACTGGATGGAGTGAGTGTTGAGAACATCCTGGAAATGTCAGGTGAAAATCCGACAATAAATATCAGCCGTTTAAGCGTCACTGTAGGTGTTCCTCAATTAACAGTATGGCGCCTGCTTCGGAGGCAGCAATTCCACCCATTTCACTTGTAAAACGTACTGAACATGACAACTGTAGACTATCCTAGAGGTCAAAAATTGAGTCAGTGCGAACTCGGTTACCACACTTCTGGTCTACGGTTCGGTCATTGGGTCCAGTTTACGGATGAGAACTGCTTTACCCATGCGGGTGTGAGCTTATGAGGATCCCCGTGTAAATACAGTATTAATATACCAGCATCGTTTTTCTGTGAATATTTGGTGTGCAAAAGTCGAAGTCAGTTACTCAGACGCATGTCATTCCACGGCGCCTCACTGGCAGAGTGAATCGACAGTTTTTGGAACATGAATTGCATGTCCTGCTTCATGATGTCCCACTCGCTACAGAACCAACTTATGGTTTATGGACGACGGGGCCCCTGCACATTTCAGTCGTGAGGCAAGAGAGTATCCTATTATTGCTTATTCCAAAAAGTGGATATGTCGTGCAGGACCACTTGCTTGGCCCGCCAGATGTCCAGATCTGACCCCCCTCGACATCCACTTCTGGGGCCGTTTCGAGGAGCTCGTGTTTGGTGTTGCAACTGAGAATGTAGCACAACTACAACAGTGAAATAAAACGGCTGTGCAACAGTGCACAAAATGAAATAAACGGATGAATATTCCCTGAGGTAAATGTACAGGACGTAGAAGAGTTGAATTTCGGATTATTTCGTGTCGTGACTTTCTGAGAAGAATTATTTTTTTGTCCTTTCTGTTGCACTTCTGACACTTACTCTACTGTACAACTCTGAAATAAAGCAGTTTCAGACAACATTTTATTTAACGTTAACTCTTGTTTTGATGCATACAACACACACGAAGAGTGTACTGTTACTTTTGACTCACCCTCTAAATGGTATAGATGACGAAACTGTTTGTCAATTAATCGTCGTCTGAAGACGACAATAAACTGCCAAAGCCGGTTATACGAATACTTATAATATTCGATCCTGACTGGCGATCTTGACAGAATCAATTACTATCATCAACTCGTGAAATTTGAAATTTGTCACAACAGTAAAACGACTCGTTCTGCTTACTAACGCTGTATGGCTGTGAGTGTAGATCTTGACCATGTATTTCGTATGGTGGACGCGCGCGCACACACACACACACACACACACACACACACATACACACATACTGAACGGCTCTGGGCACTATGCCACTAACCAACCTAAGGACATGACACACATCCATGCCCGAGACAGGATTCGAAGCTGCGACAGTAGCGTTCGCTTGGTTCCAGACTGTAGCGCCTAGAACCGCACGGCCACTCCGGCCGGCACCCATACTGAATTGAGACTAATTTATCTTCTCTCTTATGATCATCGCACATATCTTTCTATCATACTACAGCATTTCTTTTTAATCACAAAGTAAAATAAGTGACAGAAGTATTTTTTGCATAGTCGGTAATTAAATACGAGAACTTTGATTTTCAGGCTCTAAATACAAATGTATGTTACCAAAATTATGAGCCTGAGAGGCTAACTATATGCTACATTAACTTCTGTTACCGAGCCTATGTTTCACATTTATTTGTCACTTGCACTCTTACTTATCTTTCTCTGTCTTGTTGTGATAGCGACATGTAAATTATGTGTACAGTGTGCTTACGGAATAATAAGTTAACATTAACTATGTAAGTAGGCTGTTTAGGTTTTCTTATTGGTAACGCCACATAGCGCTCTGTATGAAAAATCACTGGCTGTGCTGTGCGCAGTCTGTGGCTAGTTTGCATTGTTGTCTGCCATTGTAGTGTCGAGCAGCGGCAGCTGGATACTAACAGCGCGTAGCGTTGCGCAGTTGGAGGTGAGCCACCAGCGGTGGTGGACGTGGGGAGAGAGATGGCGGAGTTTTGAAATTTGTAAGAATTGGTGTCATTAACTGATATATATATTATGACTATTAAGGTAAATACATTGTTTGTTCTGTATTAAAATCTTTCATTTGCTAACTGTGCCTCAGTAGTTAGTGACTTCAGTAGTTTGAATCTTTTATTTAGCTGGCAGTAGTGGCGCTCGCTGTATTGCAGTAGTTCGAGTAACCAAGATTTTTGTGAGGTAAGCGATTTGTGAAACGTATAGGTTAATATTAGTCAGGGCCATTTTTTTCGTAGGGATTTTAGGAAGTCAGATTGCGTTGCGCTAAAACTATTGTGTGTCAGTTTAAGCACAGTCGTGTATAAATTTTTCTAAGGGGACGTTTCATATGGCGACCCTTAGCCAAGGATACCTCACTGGAATGTTCTGATTTTTTCTTGTAGTTTGTGTAATTAATGTAGATTTTGTTTATTGCTAGTGCGTAATTGTAGAGAGAATCTCCTTTGTAGTTGTAGTCTTTCATTGTTGTACAGTACAACAGTTGTAGCATGCATGTAGAGTTGCACCAAGTATTTCGCAGCTTCGCTTGCAATTAACTAGATATTATTTTCAGTGCTATGTTAATTTGTTCTCTTATTTTTGCTCTTCAAATTGTGCTTTTATGTGTTATCGTGTGAAATATTGTGACAATAATGGCGTGTGGAAAACGTAACACTAAGCTCCAAAATAAACTGAGAAATAATAGTGACGACAAGCGTCGCTTATCAGCACCACTGTGTAGTGAATTAACAGACATTCGAAGTAGTAATTTGGTAATTGTGCATGGGGAAATGGAGCGGGCGGCAAATAATGGTGTAGACAATGAAACAAGTAGTGAACAGGGAACAATTATCGATCGATTAGTCGGCAACAGCTCGCCTCAGGAATCCGAAATGACAGAACACAATATTGCAAATACTGTAGACTTAGGTTATGGGTCCTCACCGTTTTCTCAAATGAGTCAAGACACATTTTCTGCCTGTCAAAATGTAAATGTTGCTGGTGAAAATGCACTGCCAAAAAGCATAGAAAAACAGATTCCAGACACTAATACACTATTATTGCAATTAATGCAACAAATGGAACAAAATCAGAGACAAACAAAGCAAAAGCTTCAAAAGTTAGACACAGTGGAACATATGCTTGAACAAACACGTGAAGATTTAACTACTGAATTACATAAAATCGAATCGAAATGTCAAAAAGTCTGTAATGACGTAAAAACACAAATTTGTGAGCATTTCCAACCTATTTTTTCGCGGCATGAAAATGCATTACAGAATCATGAAGCAGCCATAAAAGAACTGCAAACAATTGTTCATGAAAATCATGAGACCTTGCAAGCTAAAATTGACTCAGTTGCATCTACCGATTCGGTTACGCAACTTGCAAAAACTCAAGAAAACTTAAAGGACACAGTAGATACTCTGAAAATTGGTTCAGAAAGACACATGGAGGACATTAGTTCATTATCAGAGAAAGTAGTTGAACTTTCGGATCAGCTAAATAATTTATCTACGAAGGTAGATGATAATCTGAATGACACAAAACCAGTAGTCTTTAATGACACAGAAGAGTTCGAACAAATTAGGAAATTCAAACAAAATCAAAATCAAATTAATACGCAACACCAAAGAGAAATCCGGGAAGTACAAGATCAGCTGACACAGGTAATACAAGAATTATGTATTTCAGAGGACTCTCGCACACCAATACGGGAAGAGGGACATAAAAATACAGAACTGACACAAAATAATAACACAGGGCACTTTGGAGATTATGAAAGAAATTGGCAAAGTACACCGAATTTTGAGATGGAACCGCCGAAACGACGTAACAATGACCGACATGCGACCCGCCGACACGATGATTTTGACTATAAGCTGTTCATTACTACACGCAAATTCAAAACATTTAAGAATTCTGGCAACGACATTCATCCACAAGCATGGCTCCATCAATTCTCTCATTGTTCCCACCCAACTGGTCATTAGAGCACAGATTAGAATTTATATGTGGCTATTTAGAGAATGAACCAGCTGTAAGAATGCGATCGGTCATTCACGATTGTCACAGTGAAGGAGAATTTTATCATGCTTTCCTCTCAGCATATTGGCCTCAAGCTACACAAGACCAAGTAAAACATAGCATAATGATGATGAAACACTTTGAACAATCTGAATTTTCCAGTCTTGTCAAATATTTTGAAGACATGTCGCATAAGAACCAATATCTTTCAAACCCATATAGCCCTTCAGAACTCATCCACATTTGCATAATGAAATTGCCTGAACATTTAAGAAATATTATTTTGGCAGGACGTTGCAAAGACGACATTGAAGCTTTTCAGGGACTGTTACAAGAACTAGAAATTGACACAGACAGTCGCGGGATGCTTAAACAGGAAAACAATCACTACATTTCACATCCGTCACAATTCCGTGACGACAGAAACAATAACTGGACACGACAAGTCTATTCTTATAACGCAAATCGTGACCAAAACAGACACCACCCATATGACAACCACTGGCGGAGTAATAATAGTTACCGAGAAAGATCGCATTTCCGTAGTAATGATTATCACAGAGGCAATCAGAGAAACAGACAATATGGAAACCAAATTAATTATTATCACGGGAGACAGAATAACTTTAGACGCAACTGTCCTGCGCGCAGTTACGATTCAGGGAGAAATTCTCCACCACATGACCGACAAGAAAGAAATTATGGAATCTACCGACATGACGACAGACGATATGATCATAACGACAGACCGGAATTTCATGAGAACTGGCGGCATTCAAACAGGGCGGGGCCCTCTCGGCAAGGTGAATTTGTAGAAGTTAGGTCTCCTAATCCCAATAACGACGCGCGCCAACAAAGAAACAGACAATTATATCAGCTATTGAATTATCAGGGCTCGATATCACCAAGAAATTAATCATTTTGTGTGTGTATAGATCTCCCAGTGGTAGTGTGGACACTTTTTTCAATAAATTAACAGAAGTTCTAGATAAAGTCTCAAGTACAAAGGTCAACATAATTCTGTGTGGGGACATAAACATCAACACTGATATCATAAATGAATCCAGCAGCACCTTCATAAATATCCTTCAAAGTTTTGGCATGTCTCTATTGGTCAATAGTGCAACAAGGGTTACTACAATGACTGCATCAGTAATTGACCATGTGGCCACAAATATAGACAGGGAAAAATGTGATGTAGCTGTAAAAGATCTCCGACTATCAGACCATCTCTGTCAAATAACAACAGTAAAATCAGGCATCGAATCATTCCCTAAACTACAAGCCTATAAACGACATCTATCAGAAATCAAAATAAAAGATTTTTCAAAAGAACTAGAAAAACAAAGCTTGGATGAAGTGTATAAGGAAACCAATGTGAATATGAAATTCTCCAAATTCTCCACATTGTTTAAATTGAACTTTGAAACAGCATTTCCAAAAGTATGCATGACTGTATCAACATCTCACAAAAACAGATGGATAACAGCAAGTATTAAGAAGTCCTCCCAAACACTTAAACACCTCAGTTCCATGAGAAAGATTCACAATGATCCAGAATTCTTAAATTTCTATCATAGATACAAAAAGATTTATAGGAAGGTGTTGATTGCTGCAAAAAGTAATTTAATGACAAAATAATATATAATGCAGAGAATAAAAGCAAAGCAGTCTGGGATGTTATAAAAAAGGAAACGGAGAGAGGCAAACAAACGCTGAATAACATACTGCTAAGGGAGGGGGATAAGGTAATAAATGATCCACAACACTTAGCAAACTATGTAAACGAGCATTTTTCAAGTATTGCAGAGAAGTTACAGCAAAAATTTCCCAAAACAAATATAACACCTGCAAAAATTGTTGCACTAGATACAATGATGTTACTTCCAACCACAGAGAATGAAGTCAATAAAACTGTTCAAAAGCTAAAAAATAAAAAGTCAGAAGGCTTAGATGATGTACCAATGTGTGTACTGAAACAATGCATAGGGATTATACAAGGCCCATTAACAAATATAATAAATGAATCCTTCACATCAGGGACATTTCCAGAGCAGCTAAAACAGGCAAGAGTTGTACCTTTGCTTAAGAAAGGTAATGCAGAAGACATAGAAAATTACCGGCCCATTTCCCTGCTGTCAGCATTCTCAAAAATAATAGAAGCAATTATGAAAGACAGATTAATGAATTATCTGAATAAATAGAATCTTTTAAGCAAATCACAGTTTGGTTTTCGAAGTGGCAAAAATACGGAGTCAGCCATAGTAGAATTCACAAAACTTGTACTTAATGCTCCTGATAAAGATGAGTGTGTCACAGGCATATTTTTGGATCTTTCTAAGGCTTTTGATACAGTCGACCACAAGATTCTATTAAATAAATTAGAAGCATTAGGAATAAGAGGGGTAGCTAATGACTGGTTTCGATCATACCTAACAGATAGGGTACAAAGAGTAGAGATAACACATACTTCAAATAGATCTAAACATTTAGTAAAATACTTATCAGAACCAAAACATATTAATATAGGGGTTCCACAAGGTAGCATATTAGGACCAATACTATTCCTGATATACATCAATGACTTTCCCAGTAGTGTTACTCATGGTGAGAAAATTCTCTTCGCTGATGACAGCAATATTATAGTCACTGAGAGAACAAGAGAATTCCTTACCGAGAAAGCAAATGAAACTCTCAAGGAAGTTTACGATTGGTCAATAAGCAACAAATTGACATTAAACATAAAGAAAACTAATGCCATGAACTTCAGTTTGAAGAGGAAAAATGACAATGTTAAATTAAATGTAGATGGCACCTCTATAGACTGTGTAACAAATGCAAAATTTCTAGGAATGAATATTGACTCTCAGCTGAAGTGGTGCGAACACACAAAGGTACTTGCAAACAGAATGTCATCAGCATGTTATGCCCTTAGAATTCTATCATCTGTGTGTAACATGCAGTGTCTTTTAGTTACATATTATTCATATGTACACTCAATTCTTAGCTATGGCATTCTTTTTTGGGGAACAAATCCACAAAATATGAACACAATTTTCAAACTCCAGAAAAGAGCCATAAGAATAATAACCAGAAATAGTAGTCGAGCTCATTGTAAAGATCTGTTCAAAACACTGGGAATTTTAACTGCTCCATGTGAACACATTTATCAGTCAGTTGTACACATCAAAAGCAACATTGGCAATTACTGCACAAACAGCTCTGTCCATGACCATGCAACAAGAGATAGACTCAACTTACATTTACCAAGAAAAAATAAACATAAAACTCAAAACAGCATTTTCTACCAAGGAATAAAACTGTACAATAAATTACCAAAAGAGATTAAAGAAATTTCAAAAATACACTTATTTAAGAAGGCAGCTAAAAAGTACCTGTTATGCAATACATTTTATACATTGAAGGATTACTTAGATAAAGCAGAGTAGGGGTTTGATAAAAAAATGTTATACAAACAAATAATAATAATAATGATGATTATAAAACATCCAATATTCCACATAACACCTTCACTTTATTATTTTTCTTCTTTTTTTCCTTTCTAGAGACACTCTCCCCTCAAGCTATGCATAGCACAATACTAACACCTCTTCCTCTTTCTGAGCTCAACATCTCACTCATTATGAAGGGATGCTGACTCAGTTTTTCAGGATAGCAAATGGGAACTTGCAGTACAGAAAATGGCCCAAGGATCACCTGTGTGTGTGTGTGTGTGTGTGTGTGTGTGTGTGTGTAGTGAGTGAAGTGTTATGAAACAATTTGTGTATAGTGTGTGCAGTGACTGATAGTGAAATATGAGCGAATAGTGTGGCATTACATTATTTTATGAGTTATTTGTAAATAAATTATTGTATACCAGGAGTAAAATCTAATGATTTTCTCTAACTAGAAGTCTGTAAATATATGTGTATACGAATTAGCTTATTGTAAATTGATCTAAGCTTGTAAATACTTTGACATGTCCTATATCCTTGTAAAAAGAGATCTACGGATGAATAAAACTACTACTATTACTACTACTACTACTACTAATGACTCCCACCGCAGGCAGCCGCGTGCGCCGGCGGGCTCAGAGAAAAATAACATAAGCTAACCTTGAGCAAAATTCCAGTGTTCCTAACCTAACCTAACCATATGATAATTGCTTTTCAGTTGACAGTCTGCATACTAGGAAGAGTAAAGGTTTACACCACATTTTACATGTAAAACCGTTTATTAAGAGATAATCTGCTTTTTAACTTTGTCTTTGCCATAAAATTTTTCACTTCATGCTACTAGTACAATTTGTCAGACTTATAATCTGTTAACGTGCAACCATGTTTGAAGTTAAATATCCAGTCAAGAACCAAGAGAACTTATTTAAACAGAAATTACGAATGCATTGTTATAGTGAACAGACGTCACAGTGTTATTGTTTGTGTACATTTTTGCTTGTTAGTTGCACGATTACGTAACAATTATAAGGCTGACATACTTAGAACATTTACCAGTACTGCTAATGAGATTTAAATGCAACATTTTGGTTTACTTGAAAATACATTCTTTATTTGAAGTACTTTCTGTGAGATTAAAGATGACTTAGCGTTTGATTTCTTTGATAGCTACACGATTATATCACGACGCTACTAATGTGTGACACAATTTACATTGTGCTTTTGCGGTGTATCTGTCTTATATCTGCACAGTTTTTCTGTATTATTCTGGAAAGTAAAACATGTTTTAGTGGTAACTTTTGTGGTATAGCTACAATTAGACAGCCTTTTCCATAGCACAGCAATACGTTACAGCACAGTACTTTCTTCATCACGGCAATAAGCGTAATAACTAAGATATTTATGCGCAAAGCAATTCACTTCGTTTATTACGAGGTAAGTACATTGACTTCAGCAGAACTTTGCTTACAGAGGACGATAACTACGACACTTCCATATAATTATCTTACAACAAGACACACAGTTTATCGCTACAGTACACGTATTTGAGTGATTAATTTTGTACTTAAAATATTTATTTTTAAAGATATTTGAAGTACAATTATACAAAGGTTTTCCGTGATACATTTCATTCCATTGCTGTAATCTGTAACACCTGAGGATATAATTACATTAATCCTCAGGGGGGTACACGCATGCTTTGTGTACCATGTGTTTGGCAACAATAAGGAGCCCTAGCTAATATGGTATTTGCTTATACAACTTTACACATCGGTACCATATTTCTCTAACACATAAATTACACAGCTATCTGATCATTTAACTGAGAGACAAACATTATTTTTATTACGTCAGTGACACATGTTTACGCAATCACACAGTAGGATAATTTCACACTTATGAAATTGTATTTTGTCTGTACTTTGTGAAATGTTCATATTTTTTCGGAACCATTGTGATACTATGAGAGCTTTGAATGAAGTATTTGGTATGGGATCATGATTTTTGAAGTACGTTTGAGGTAGATGACACTATTGAAATGAGCAGAGAATATTTTTTAGGTTTTGAAGTTATTGCAGAAAGCTACGATGATTTTGAGATTTAGGTGAGTTTTTATGATGTTATTATGACGATGACAATGTGTATTATGCTGTTGCGGTATGTTTATGATCAATAAGCTGATGGTATAAGAGTTATTTGATTATGCTACGTATCTGTTATGATGAAATATTGAAGAACTGTTGACGAATAAGGTAAGGAATAATGAGTAGTGGTTAGGGACTCTGGTTTGCGAAAAAGGTTGTTGGAAACCAAGAATCGTACTTTAAGAGTTATGAAATGTATGTATACGCGTGAATGTATCACAAGGTCGCCAAAAAGTTTTGGACACTGTTATATTTACAGCATTCTGTTTCTACATATTTGTAACGCAAATGCTTGACCTGTGAAATATTTTTATATGAGACTGCCACTGTAGCGGAAACTGGTGTCGTGAATATTTCGGTAAGAAAGTTAAGTGACCACCTGGACGTAATGCGTCGTGGGCGCCCAGCTGGGCGACAGCCACCAGGAAACAAGCCATTAGTGTGTGCCTTTCAGAAGCACAAGAAAAAAAAGGGAGGCCATTATCCTCGCTATTTACATTCCTTTGTAGAAAGCATCGCAAAAACGACACGCTCATTACTTGGAAAAGATACTTATTTACTTCTGCACACCTGATAATGACAAGCGTCTTTCTAAGAGAGTTGAGAGAATTTGTACTAACTTATGAAATGCCACATGACTATTGAATGATATTTTTATGCTTTGCCTTTCATAGTTGCTTATTTCATTTGATATCTGTTTTCCAGCTGTGTTGCAACATCGGTTTTACAAAATAAAATTAAATGCATTTGCTAATGTGAACACTTTCTGTCAACAGATCTATTAAATAATTATTTCATGATCCACATTCTTCGAAAAAGGAGCTCTTGGAATGGAAAGAGCAATAAGAAGCGACTAACAACAGTAACTGTATATATAATTTTCTTTTCAAGTACTTGGTAATTTGTTGTAACATTAGTTTTTGTGGTGCACCACTTTAATTGCATAGACATTAAGATGTGAATAGACATTATCCTTATCTGCATTCTTGTCTTTAGTGTAACATTTTTTCTGCTTGAGCTTTGTCATGTTTAGGTATAAGTTATAGCATTTGCTGCGGCTGTTTGCCATTCATAGTGCTACTGAATGTCACTTTGTATTACTGGGTTAAGCCAATTTTATTACTGATTTATTTTTCTTGTTTGCTGCGCTTTGCCTTATATTAGTTGTAATATTGCTGCCTTTTTTTGCCAATTTCCATTTTTTTATCATTGCTTTTTGTGTAAATTGTTTTGTGCTGCTGCATTGCCTCGTCCCTTAGTTAAGCATCTGAGCTCAGTAGATTTAAGTTAGCTTAAGAGGGGGTAACCTATATAAGAGAGTGAGTTGCGATGAATTTGAAGAAATGTACTGAGAGGTTATATGAGAAAAGTACAGAAAGCAGGTATAGATAGGACTTTTTGGAAATAATGAAGAACGAAGGGAGATCTCAGAGAAGTAAAGAAAGTTTTGTTTGCAAAATACTGCAGTAAAACAAACCCTGCCCTTTCCTTGTGTTATCCCACTATGTGTTTGTGTACCCTTGTGTATTTATGTTCTTCCTGTCTTTATATGTTTATCTGATAAGACTTATGTTGCAGAATTTTTCTAATACTAAGCTACATTCACTATGATGAGGAATACTGTTATCCTCAAATATAATTTGCATTAATAACATGTTATTTACTTTGTAAAGATGTTGACACATTATTTATTCTGTTTTGTTCTAATGCTCATGTGTGAAGTTGATGTTTCAAAAGTTATTCTGATTTTTTATGTATGTACTTATGTTGTAATTTTCGTAACACTGATGTATTTGCTATTTCGATTCTTTTGTAAAGCCTGTACTACTGCAAATGTTATCTGTAATGTTATGTTCTTTAAAGATGTATTTTGTACCTTTGTTATTGCATTCTTATGTTATAAAATTGTAATTGACACCAGTTCATCAAATTAAGTAACTTGTAAATTACATTTCACTGCACACATTTCTGTTGGTCATAGTATATGGATAATATGTGAGAAGTAGGGACTGATAGTGTTTGCACATGTGTTAATAACTCAGCAAGGGACTGGTTAACAGCATTGCTGGTTCTAAGGACAATTCCAAAAACTTTGTGAGTGGACAAGTGGTGAGTTATGGACTTGCTATGTTATCCGCAAGACTCTTCAATGGTGATTGTGCACCTGCACAGTCAAACAGATGGCTGCTGGCCATCTCTACAAGGACTACAGTGGGTCTACACCTTTGACGATCCACCTATACAATTATTTCTACAAGGACTGCAATGGGTCTGCACCTCTGGTGGCCCACCAATAGTAGTCTCTACCAGGACTACAGTGGGTCTGCTCTGGGATGACCTACCTACCGATAGTCTTCAACGTCGACTGACTCTGTTGTGGCCCATTACCTGTCTGCATGGCAAGAGTCAGCACTGTCTTTCTGTTGGAAGGACAACACTACTTCTTCAAGACTGCATGGAAATCCACTACATCCGTGTGCATTTTCTTTTATTGCTGTCTTTGAGAAAAACACTACTATTTTACTGTGATGAATGATCAGGACTGTCTATATGGACTGTGAGAAAATTTTAGCTTTTGACCAACATTGTATCAATAAGTGTGTGCATTTGATATCTTTGTTATAGTAATTATAAAAAATTTTATCAAATCATTATTGGCCACTGCCCAAAACAATTTGTAAAAAATTTTTGTGGGGTGCATGGGGGCTATGTAAGTAGGCTGTTTAGGTTTTCTTATTGGTAACGCCACATAGCGCTCTGTATGAAAAATCACTGGCTGTGCTGTGCGCAGTCTGTGGCTAGTTTGCATTGTTGTCTGCCATTGTAGTGTCGAGCAGCGGCAGCTGGATACTAACAGCGTGTAGCGTTGTGCAGTTGGAGGTGAGCCGCCAGCAGTGGTGGACGTGGGGAGAGAGATGGCGGAGTTTTAAAATTTGTAAGAATTGGTGTCATGAACTGATATATATATTATGACTATTAAGGTAAATACATTTTTTGTTCTGTATTAAAATCTTTCATTTGCTAACTGTGCCTCAGTAGTTAGTGACTTCAGTAGTTTGAATCTTTTATTTAGCTGGCAGTAGTGGCTCTCGCTGTATTGCAGTAGTTCGAGTAACCAAGATTTTTGTGAGGTAAGCGATTTGTGAAACGTATAGGTTAATATTAGTCAGGGCCAGTTTTTCGTAGGGATTTTAGGAAGTCAGATTGCGTTGCAATAAAAATATTGTGTGTCAGTTTAAGCACAGTCATGTATAAATTTTTCTAAGGGGACGTTTCAACTGTCGAATTGTGTTTAATTTGGTAGTATTAGAAGAAATACCTTCCTTCCGTTACCTGAATAACAAATTTTGGATTATATGTGTTATTTATGAATGATTATAAGAGGCCATCTTCAAAGGGCTGGAGCCGAACTGTTCAATGACTAAACTCTACGAGATCCATTTTTACTCTTTCGTCAGTCTTTCTTTTAGTAGAGAAAGAAAATGCGATCGTCAAAATCGCAGTCCTAGTACATTAATTTTTACTAGTGTAAGAGTTTTCTTAAACTATTACTGTCTAAAGTCACTGAACAATGACGCTAGACAACCAAACACATTGACCTGGAGTATCGTAATTTTTATGGCGATAGGAATAATTATTCCTGATTTGCTTATCGTTTCACATTACTAAAGATTTCTTACAAAACGCATTTATACAGTTGTTAAGCATAAAAGATATTCCCATTGCCATTGGAACGAGCCTTCAACCATGAGTACTTCAACTGTAAGAATTTCAGCTTCAAGTATCAGATCCCTAGACAAGAAGAACTGCAGCTAACGCTTCAAGAAAAGCAAAGTAAACTAAAAAGTTTTTTGTAATCTTACTCCTCTCAAATCTTCAGAAACGACTTTGCTTATTGTGGACAATGGCCTCAAACTAGGAAGGAAGGGTTAGGTTACAAGTGTGGCTGCCGTCAGTGATTAATTGACTAATAATGAAGTTTTGTCTGTTGCAGAAAGTGCTTTATTTTGGTAATTTTTGAAATTTATGCACGAATAAATTTTCGATCAAATGGAGCAAAAACCGAAGGCTGACCAACAAAGCAAATCATACTAACAGTGACGACGTACTACCAGTAATGATGGACCGGATCGAATGAAAGTGGAGAAGTCTTTACAACTACAACCAGGAACATCAGAAATGAAAGATATGTACGAACTATTTGCGAAGTTAATTTGTTTTTGGAATCGTTCGCTTGTTAACAAAATGAATAGGGACGAAAGCAAAAGTGACGTAGAAATGAAAGCAGCAGGATCCAGTCAGGACATGTTTGAACCGAGTGAAATCGTAGTTAGTAAAGAAACAGTAAATATATGATTTATAGATAATTTTGGCAAAAGTAGAGGAAATGAAGACAGATAAAAGCAGTTAATGATCAATTAACTGAAATAAGAATTTGAACATTAGCAAAATGGACAGAGTACAAGATCAGATAGATCAACTCAGAGTTAAAAAATGGGTTGCCAGACGCATTAAAATGTGTCAACGAAAAAGTTGATGTTTTAGAAAAGAAATTTATTGTTTTGGGAAACGAGTTTGTGGCTGAGTCAGCGAAACAGTCAAAGAATATTAATGACATCTGAGTTGAAAAGAAGGCCATAGCGGCAAAACTCAACAAAATATGGCTAGTTGAAACCAAAAATTTTAAATACAGGAAACAATATGCAAACTAATGTAACTGTTTTAGATTAAAAAAATCAGCAGCTCAGAAAATTTGCATTCACAAAAAAATATGTGTGCAAACAATGGTACTGTGTAGTCCAACACTCCTATCAAAACTTTCTCAACAGATAATTTACATCCAGTGGACATTCTGCACCACTGCAGAGATAGTTTTCTGTCAGGCATGAATAGCAATCAAAAAATTAAATTTGTTAAAAGACTTTTTGAAGGAGAAGTTTAAATTTAAGTCAGTGGGAAACGTATCAGAGTTTCGAGAAATGTTATTTAAATAAATGTTGATCGGAAGCTGAACAGGGGGGGGGGGGAATCAAAAGTGACTTCTTGAATGGTCCTAATTGTAGGAATAGGGACGGCACATTGAAAGAATCACCTTAAAAAATTAGCACATCTTAACAGACCATTTGACGAAATGACCTTGATTGATACACTTAAAAGGATATCACCAAAAAGATTGTAGTGGGATTTGGAACAGGGTCTGACGATTGTCTTGAACAATCTTTTTACGATATGTTCACAGGCTGGAGACGGCAGTAGAAACACGTATGTGCCATTGGAATGATAGAAATCACAATGGGAATAAACACAGAAACAGAGGTAATGGTAACTTCTACCAGGAGCAAAGTGTCAGTAGAGAGAGAAATTCTGAACAACAGCAGGACAGGAATAATGGGGATAACCATGTGGATTTTATTAGAAGAAACAAACGTAGATGTAGCTACTTGGGAAACAGGAGTTCGCCTGAACAAAAGTCCACGGTTTTGGGGCAAGAAAACATTATAAATGCAGGGCCCCCAAGTTACACATAACAATGTTAATGACATGACACATGTACCTGAAACTGAAAAGAAGGAATACCAGATTTTTATGTTTTGGTAAAACGTTTTGAGATACTATGTTCAATTATTGTGATGTATGTGCTAATCACAAACTAGAATGTGAGAGTAGTTAGAATTTTGATGTAGTCTGTACTAATATTTCTTCTCTTGGGCAGAAAACAGTATTTTTGATGTATGTAAAGCAGGTGATGACTGTATTGGATCTGAACTAGATGTTATTTTTGCTACAGATGTGAATGAGAGCTGTGAAGTAACTGAGGTTGGTAAGTCTGAGACTGGTGGCTTATTGCAATTAATGAATGTAGGTGCGGTATGTGACTTCGATGGAAATGAGACTTGCATTTATAGTGATGTTGTTGATGAAGTAATTTTGGAGGAATGTGATGATGATGAGTATCAGGCATTTGTGGAGTCTAAGGATAATATAGTTTCACAGATATTTGTAAATGATTCTGACAGTACCAGTGATGTAAGTGACGTATGTGATGTTGTAAGTGAGGGCCGTGGAACACCAGTACAGTCAAAACAGTTTTTCATTACTGTCGTGCAGAGTAATGCTGCAGACAGTGCAGGTGAGGTCACTGTGAGCCTGGAGAATGAAGGTGAAAACTTTATGAGGTATGTTTGAGACTACATTGATGACAACATAGATAAAGGCACATTCTGGAATAAGTTAACTGTGGTTACAATTTGTATCCCAATTGGTGGAATAAATGAAATAATATCTAAGAAGGAAGTGTAATTTTGACAGTGTTTTGTGTTCCTTCTGTAACAAGTGATATTAGTTGTGCCATGGAGTCTATTCATTGTGTTCAATTTTTACCTGACAACATGAGAAATCAGAGTAATGCTATGATACCTGTAAAGTTGATTAAACCTCGTGAAGACAATGTGGATGTAGTATTTGATGAAACTGAAAGTGATCTTTTGCATGAAATATCTGACAACAGAGAGGATGACGCAAATTTTAGGTGTCCTTAGATTAAAATTAAGACTTATAAGTGGGAAGCTAACTGTCTGATTGATACAGGTAGCCCAACTTGGGGTACATCTGACTAATTTAAAAGACAACATCAAGTGTAGCAAGAATTTTGCGTAAAAAATGCCCATTGTATGTGTAAAGATAAGAAGTGCTGCTGGTAAGCTAAGCAAACTGGTAAAATCTCAGCAACTTTTAACTTTTAGCATAGAAGACAAGACCTTTGAAAATGGATGCTTAGTGATCCCTAGTCTGGAAGAAAATATAATTCTCAGTATGGACTGGATAGAGAAAGTTGAGGGTTGTTTTGGATGGAGTGCTAAAGAAGTGTTTACTTTGTAACCTAAAAGTAATACTTATGTGAAAACTAATTTCTGTATTTTGAACTGTAGGAAAAGATCTAACTATGTGCAAAACATTGAGAACTAAGGCGAGTACCAGATGTTTGATGACGCTATAAATTTTGATGAGTCTGAGGATCAGAATTTTGAAACTATAGTAAATTCTAAAGTGAGGAAAGCTGGAACTCTTAATGATCAACAGAAGGACAAATTAGGAATTTGTTATTGGAGTTTAGAAATGTGTTCTGTGAAAGACCACGGAAAGTGCAATGTTATCAGTGCATGCTTTACCTTAGACATCATCACCCTTCTTTCTAAGCCCATATAGTATACCATTTTCAAAGTGGAAAGCTGTTGAGTGCGCAATTCAGAAAATGGAAACATGGGGAGTAACTGAGAGAATTTGGTTGTGGTAAGTAAGAGAAATGGTGGAGTGAGAATTGTTTTGGACTCTAGACATTTTAATAAGTTCTTATCAGAAAGAATATGGATGAGTTGTTACAAAAATTTGATTCTGTGAAATTCTTGAGTGGTTTGGACTTGACCTCTGGGTATCACCTGATCCCACTTGAAATTATTTCTAGAAAGTACACTGCATTTTTGTATGGAGGTAAGTATTATCAACACTGATTGGTACCATTTGGGCTAAATGTATCTGTAATTGAGTTCATAATAGCTCTGGATTCTATCTTGGGAAGTGAATTGAGTTCAAAATTAATTGTGTATGTTGGAGACATGTTGGTCACTGAAAATACTTGGGAACAACATTTGGATCTGTTAAGAGATGTGTTTTCAAAACTGAAATCAGGTGGTATGGCTTTGAAAATAGGTAAATGTAAATTTGGTGTGGAAGAAGTAAAATTTTTGTGACATGTTATATCTGAGAAAAGAATTGCACCTGATGGAGAGAAACTTGATACTATGGCTAATTTTCCTACTCCTCACAACAAAAAGTAATTAAATAATTTTTTGGTTTAACTGGATTCCATAATAAATTTTGTAGCAGCCAAGCTTTGAATGCTTCATGTCTGTGTGAACTATTGAAGAATAATACTGTTTGGGATCTGAATCAGGAATAGCTGAATGATTTTGATGAGATCAAAGGACAATTGTGTCGAAGTCATATACTGTTCAGACTAGATTTGTCTCTTCCTTTTTGTATTATGACAGACAATATTGGTGTTGGTTTGCATGCTCAATTGTTTCAGGAGGTTGAAGTTGAGGGTGTTATTCAACAACAATCTCTTGAATTTGCTAGTACAATATTGCAGAAACATGAAATGACATACAAAGTAACTGAGAAAGAACTTTTGGCTGTACACTTTGTGTTCATGAGTTTAAAAATTATTAACTAGGTCACAAAGTTATCATCTATACTGATCACAAAGTGATATGTTATCTCCAGATGTGTAAGCTGTACCGTAGCAGAAGTACTCAATGGGCCTTGTTTTTACAGCACTTCAATTATGAAATCAGATACATAAAGGGCAGAGACAATGTAGTTGCTGATGCATTTGTGGGGCGGTGGGTGGAATAATAGAATATATGTTTTTTATTTATGCTGTTTGCCGTTCTCAACACTGGTTCTCTAACTACAATATTGGCAACCAGAAAGTGATTACCAAAACGTGAAGCGTATAATTAGAATTCCTAGTGCCCACTTCATCTGAGAAACACATTTATAGCTACAGCTTATAGCTCTGAGGAATTAGGAGATTGTCTGGGATTCATAATCAAAAACCATTCTCTCTAAAATGTTCACTATATTCTGAAAGTCACAGACCAAAAAGAATCCACATAATCCAACTACCAGAGCAGTTCAGAGTCTAATGCGCTGATGCAACTATAACTGTTCAAATTGAGTAAATGCTCGCCATAATTTGATGATAATGTTCATCAAACGCCACGCTAATAATGGTAGAAGTCTGTCCTGCGGCGGAACGTGAAAATACGACATATGCAAACTAAAGATAGATCATTAACGTCATCCCAAAATTAACACCTCACTCGAAAACGATTTCATGGTTACGCATATCCAGAGTGACTTATTACTGCATCCAAGGCTGTTTATATCAACGATACGGACGCGACGCGACTCCCGGCACAGGTGGTGCGCTAATCAATGTCTGGAGAGAACTGGGACCTTCATCTTCTCGCACAGCGTTCTTACATATAAAGCCGCGGTGCGGACGGCTAAGGGAACGCCTGATCAAATCTGCTCTCCCGACTAGCCGCTGGGCTAGTAACGCACCACTTTAAGTTATCGAGTAAATCATTGTTTCCTTTGCTGGTGACCGATGAAGCTCTCAGTTTAAATGTGCAATTAGCACACAGGTAAGTTATCATAATAAAAGTCTGACGTGGCTTAGTCAAATATTTTGGGCGAGATAATTAATTTAATTACACTACATACAGTAGACGAGATCTGAACTTGCCCTTTGGAGATACGCTATTGCTATAGTTTTATAGTTATTCAGTTGAAACTTTTCACATCTTTATGATTATAGCGGATCTCCCTTCTGCTTAAATTTAAACATCCTAGTTTTATTTATTCGCCTACTTAATCTATCTTGCTTCCTTAATTTTTAAGATAAAAACCAGAAAATCATGAATTTCAAGTAAAATTTTAATTTGTGAGATCCAGAGTACTGTTTCTACTAAATTATTATGCAAAAGGAATCTAAATATAAATTTTTAAGTTTCTAGTTCTTATCTGTTGCGCCAATGATTTTTACAGAAAAACATCCAAATTTCGAAAATGGTTAAAGTGATTGAACTGATATCCAACACATATTGATTTAGTATTACTCCTGACATGCTAGAAACGTTTCAGGTTATTTACTTGATTTTTAAAGTATTGCACAACATTTATGACGTCAGAGTTAGTTACAGCAGACTGGCAGGCACACAATGGAAAGACTGATGTGAATTTTATAAGGCGTGAGTAGGCTGCTTCCCTCCGCATTGTCTAGGCTACTTTTAGGGAGTGAATCATCCAACAGCTTTGGAGAGGGAGTGAAAGAGCTTAAAATTATGTCGAGTATTCCTGCTGAAAGATATATGAAAGAAATTGAAAGACTGTTTAGAACATACTGTAGTAAGTTGGATATATGGTGTCAATGATTTTGAGGACATTACGAACAGCTCACAACATTCTTCAACAAGTTTTTCACCATTTGAAATCATGTTTAATCGCAGACCAGCTAATTTTACTTCTGAGAATGTTGAATATCCTCCATATAAACTTCTGTCACTGCAAGAGAGAGAAGAGTGTTCCAGGGACATGGCAAAACAGCAGGTGGATAGGAGAAAGCAGAGATACGATGGGAAAGTCAGATTTTCTAAGTTTGTTGTAGGAGACCTTGTGTTGGTGAAAGCCAAAGAGAAATCTAAATTGTTGACACCTGAGATAAAGAAATTTTTCGATGTTAATAAAGGACCATTAGAAATTCTTGAAAATCCATATCCTAATGCATACAGATTTGTGTATCCTAAATTTAAGAAGTTGTTTGGATTACACAATATCACTGAATTGAAAACTTATAGACATGATCCATAAGTATCTCAATTTTTTGATTCTTTTTCTTTGTCCTTTGTCAGGGATGTAGTATGTAAGATCTACATCTACATCTACATCTACATCCGTACTCCGCAAGCCACCTGACGGTGTGTGGCGGAGGGTACCCTGAGTACCTCTATCGGTTCTCCCTTCTATTCCAGTCTCGTATTGTACGTGGAAAGAAGGACTGTCGGTATGCTTCTGTGTGGGCTCTAATCTCTCTGATTTTATCCTCATGGTCTCTTCGCGAGATATACGTAGGAGGGAGCAATATACTGCTTGACTCTTCGGTGAAGGTATGTTCTCGAAACTTCAACAAAAGCCCGTACCGAGCTACTGAGCGTCTCTCCTGCAGAGTCTTCCACTGGAGTTTATCTATCATCTCCGTAACGCTTTCGCAATTACTAAATGATCCTGTAACGAAGCGCGCTGCTCTCCGTTGGATCTTCTCTATCTCTTCTATCAACCCTACCTGGTGCGGATCCCACACTGCTGAGCAGTATTCAAGCATTGGGCGAACAAGTGTACTGTAACCTACTGCCTTTGTTGTCGGATTGCATTTCCTTAGGATTCTTCCAATGAATCTCAGTCTGGCATCTGCTTTACCGACGATCAACTTTATATGATCATTCCATTTTAAATCACTCCTAATGCGTACTCCCAGATAATTTATGGAATTAACTGCTTCCAGTTGCTGACCTGCTATTTTGTAGCTAAATGATAAGGGACCTATCTTTCTATGTATTCGCATCACATTACACTTCGCTACATTGAGATTCAATTGCCATTCCGTGCACCATGCGTCAATTCGCTGCAGATCCTCCTGCATTTCAGTACAATTTTCCATTGTTGCAACCTCTCGATACACCACAGCATCATCTGCAAAAAGCTTCAGTGAACTTCCGATGTCATCCACCAGGTCATTTATGTATATTGTGAATAGCAACGGTCCTATGACACTCCCCTGCGGCACACCTGAAATCACTCTTACTTCGGAAGACTTCTCTCCATTGAGAATGACGTGCTGCGTTCTATTATCTAGGAACTCCTCAATCCAATCACACAATTGATCTGATAGTCCGTATGCTCTTACTTTGTTCATTAAACGACTATGGGGAACTGTGTCAAACGCCTTGCGGAAGTCAAGAAACACGGCATCTACCTGTGAACCCGTGTCTAAAGCCCTCTGAGTCTCGTGGACGAATAGCGCGAGCTGGGTTTCACACGATCGTCTTTTTCGAAACCCATGCTGATTCCTACAGAGTAGATTTCTAGTCTCCAGAAAAGACATTATACTCGAACATAATACGTGTTCCAAAATTCTACAACTGATCGACGTTAG
Organism: Schistocerca gregaria; assembly: GCF_023897955.1. Taxonomy (NCBI): domain Eukaryota; kingdom Metazoa; phylum Arthropoda; class Insecta; order Orthoptera; family Acrididae; genus Schistocerca; species Schistocerca gregaria. The sequence continues at coordinate 540,577,984 of NC_064922.1, forward strand.
AGATATAGGTCTATAGTTCTGCACATCTGTTCGACGTCCCTTCTTGAGAACGGGGATGACCTGTGCCCTTTTCCAATCCTTTGGAACGCTTCGCTCTTCTAGAGACCTACGGTACACCGCTGCAAGAAGGGGGGCAAGTTCCTTCGCGTACTCTGTGTAAAATCGAACTGGTATCCCATCAGGACCAGCGGCCTTTCCTCTTTTGAGCGATTTTAATTGTTTCTCTATCCCTCTGTCGTCTACTTCGATATCTACCATTTTGTCAACTGTGCGACAATCTAGAGAAGGAAGCACAGTGCAGTCTTCCTCTGTGAAACAGCTTTGGAAGAAGACATTTAGTAATTCGGCCTTTAGTCTGTCATCCTCTGTTTCAGTACCATTTTGGTCACAGAGTGTCTGGACATTTTGTTTTGATCCACCTACCGCTTTGACATAGGACCAAAATTTCTTAGGATTTTCTGCCAAGTCAGTACATAGAACGTTACTTTCGAATTCATTGAAAGCCTCTCGCATAGCCCTCCTCACACTACATTTCGCTTCGCGTAATTTTTGTTTGTCTGCAAGGCTTTGGCTATGTTTATTTTTGCTGTGAAGTTCCCTTTGCTTCCGCAGCAGTTTTCTAACTCGGTTGTTGTACCACGGTGGCTCTTTTCCATCTCTTACGATCTTGCTTGGCACATACTCATCTAACGCATATTGTACCATGGTTTTGAACTTTGTCCACTGATCCTCAACACTATCTGCACTTGAGACAAAACTTTTGTGTTGAGCCGTCAGGTACTCTGTAATCTGCTTTTTGTCACTTTTGCTAAACAGAAAAATCTTCCTACCTTTTTTAATATTTCTATTTACGGCTGAAATCATCGACGCAGTAACCGCTTTATGATCGCTGATTCCCTGTTCTGCATTAACTGATTCAAATAGTTCGGGTCTGTTTGTCACCAGAAGGTCTAATATATTATCGCCACGAGTCGGTTTTCTGTTTAACTGCTCAAGGTAGTTTTCAGATAAAGCACTTAAAAATATTTCACTGGATTCTTTGTCCCTGCCACCCGTTATGAACGTTTGAGTCTCCCAGTCTATATCCGGCAAATTAAAATCTCCACCCAGAACTATAACATGGTGGGGAAATCTACTCGAAATATTTTCCAAATTAATCTTCAGGTGCTGAGCCACAACAGCTGCTGAGCCCGGGGGCCTATAGAGACATCCAATTACCATGTCTGAGCCTGCTTTAACCGTGACCTTCACCCAAATCATTTCACAATTCGAATCTCCGTCAATTTCCTTCGATACTATTGCACTTCTTATCGCTATAAACACGCCTCCCCCTTCACTGTCCAGCCTATCTCTGCGGTATACATTCCAATCAGAGTTTAGGATTTCATTACTGTTTACGTCTGGTTTCAGCCAACTTTCTGTTCCTAGTACTATATGGGCGTTGTGACCGTTTATTAATGAGAGCAGTTCTGGGACCTTTCTATAGACGCTTCTGCAGTTTACTATTAGCACATTAATATTGTTATTCCTTGTTGCATTTTGCCTACTCCTGCCTTGCCGCGTCTCAGGAGGCGTCTTGTCGGGCCTAGGGAGGGAATTCTCTAACCTAAAAAAACCCCATGTGCACTCCACACGTACTCCGCTACCCTCGTAGCCGCTTCCGGCGTGTAGTGCACGCCTGACCTATTCAGGGGGACCCTACATTTCTCCACCCGATAGCGGAGGTCGAGAAATTTGCACCCCAGCTCTCCGCAGAATCGTCTGAGCCTCTGGTTTAAGCCTTCCACTCGGCTCCAAACCAGAGGACCGCGATCGGTTCTCGGAACGATACTACAAATAGTTAGCTCTGATTCCACCCCGCGAGCGAGGCTTTCCTCCTTCACCAACTCCGCCAACCGCCTGTACGAACTGAGGATGACCTCTGAACCCAGACGGCAAGAGTCATTGGTGCCGACATGAGCAACAATTTGCAGTCGGGTGCACCCAGTGCTCTCTATCGCCGCCGGTAGGGCCTCCTCCACATCTCGGATGAGACCCCCCGGCAAGCAGACAGAGTGAACACTGGCCTTCTTCCCCGACCTTTCCGCTATTTTCCTAAGGGGCTCCATCACCCGCCTAACGTTGGAGCTCCCAATAACTAATAAACCCCTCCCCCCGTGTGCCTGCTCGGACCTTGCTGAAGGAGCAGCCACATGTCCACTCACAGGCAGAGCGGGCGATGCCACACGGCCAGCCTCCACATTGACCCTCCGCCTCGTGCGCCGCGAACGCCGCTGAACCCGCCACTCCCCTTGGGGAGAGGGTGGCCCAACCGCGCCCGGTACCCGCGAAGATGTCTCGACAGCAGGGACAGTGGGTGAAGCATCTAACACCTGGGGTGCACCATGCGACGCACCAGACTCCCCACTGCCGCTACACTCCGAGGCAGCAGCCTGAAGACGGCTGACCGCAGCCATCAACACGCTCAGCTGCTCGCGAAGAGTGGCCAGCTCCTCCTGCGTCCGTACACAGCAGCCACACATCCTAGCCATCCTAAGAAATCAATTTACTATAGAGTGTTAATCAGCTTTTAACTAGACTGCTAATTCACTAAAGGCGGTTGATTATTGACTAAACTGTGATTGCTAACCACTTCTTGTAGAAACAAGGAAAATAGCACTACCTGTCTCTGGACGGTATTGAAAACAAACACTAGCACTACGAGCACTATGGCTGACTAAAGGGACTCTCTGACTGTTTTCGAAACACACACGAGATCTATGGAACACTTAATAGCACTCTACTATTAAAGCTTCCTAAAAAGCAAAAACACGCAGAAGAAGAAGTGACAAGTAAGAAAAATACAGATAATACTTAAATTAAGGTAGCTCGCTGCACAGCAGACGTGAAGCAGACGGCGGTTAGGGCGACACTGACACTACTGGCACTATGGCTGACTAAAGGGACTCTGACTGTATTCAAAACAAACACGAGATCTATGGAACACTTAATAGCACTCTACTATTAAAGCTTCCTAAAAGCAAAAACACGCAGAAGAAGAAGTGACAAGTAAGAAAAATACAGATAATACTTAAATTAAGGTAGCTCGCTGCACAGCAGACGTGAAGCAGACGGCGGTTAGTTTTATTAGTTATGTTTTATTTACTAACTTGAAATTAAATCTATGCCATACAATATTTGCAGGTTCATAAAACTGTATAATTCTGTTTTGTATTAGATTTGTACTTTATAGTTTGATACATATATGCCATGTGACTAAATGAGAAGATAATTTTGCGGATTTAAAATGAGACATTACCATTAAATATCTAATAATACATTTCTTATCTTAGCATGCTATTAGTATTAAATATTATCATTATTCCCATGTGCTCTGCAGAGAATAATTAAATGTAATTGTCATGAACTCTTTTGGGTATAGTCGTGGGTGTTGTGATACACTGAATGAAGACTTGTTTTATTTGTATGTACTGTAAATATTAGGAATATATCTTAAACACTTGTTAATCCATTCTGACATGAAACATGCATATGTATTTTTTCAATATTGGTAGGCAAAACATGTGCCATGTGATATGTGGGAGATATTGAACAACACATTTAGTACACAAAACAATGTTTCAGTATTCGATGTGAAAGCTAGCCAGGAAGTTACCTATCTGTGTGATGAGAAATCTAGATTGACCCACTCCCACACTCGTGTATGACTGCACCCTTGCTGGTCCAGTCGACTTACAAGAGATCATAGATGCGGGTAATTTACTCAAGCATCTGTCAGCTACATCAGTTTTGTGGCTGAAATTTGTAAATTGTCATACATTACAACCAATTTTCTTATCTCAAAACTCAGTATGTATTTTTTATCAATTGTAAATAAACTTTCTAGGCTTCTATATACATAGGTTAGTTTGTATGAACAATTAGCAAATAATGTGGAAGACATTTTTGACTGTGATCATAAATTGAGTATACACTGTATAATAAGATGTATACATTTCCAATTCCACATTATGATTTTGGTCCCAAACCATTGGATTAATTCGTCATTCACAATTATTTATGACTGGTTACCTTTATTTATCCTGAGTACTGCATGATTGTATCTCACTGGAACTTGAGTTGTGTGCAAACTCATCCTTAACTCTGTTTTGTGTAACCCTTGTCATCATGACTGTGTGTGTGTGTGTGTGTGTGTGTGTGTGTGTGTGTGTGTGTGTGTGTGTGCGCAAGGAGAGTTTGCAGCTATATGCTCCCTATAATTGTTATTCACATACAATTGAATTTATTGATATATGATTATGAACTTTATTAATTTTGTTATGTCAAAACATTTCTTCAGGTGTGTAACCAGTGTGGTTTGTCTTCATGGATCAGTCCCCACATCATAAGCATAACCCTAATAAATTTTTCATTATTTTCTCCTTTCATGAGTAGAAATATCCTTACACACTCTAGTTTATGTGGCTGACTGATTTTGTACCATACTCCCACTTGTAATTGAGATATTAATCTAGTCTGTACTTGTTCTTGTGAGTTTTTTGATTTGGCTCATTCATTGTACACTTAGTCTCTGAATACTTTATTTCTTCTCTTTTGATGATTTTGAAGATGTAACTTTATAGATGTGAACTTGTAATTAGTAATTCTAGTAATTTACATTGTCTGTGCACTTATTTCTATAGCTTAGTGTTGCAATGTTGTAGTTTTGACTTTGCACCATTTGCTGTGATACAGAATGTTCCAGAGGTCTGAAAATCTGAATGAGATGTCCTGATATGTGTATAGCTTATTACTTGTATAGTAGATATTTTTCTTAAGTTTCCTGTAATATGTATCAGATACTTCTATACATCTGTAGTCTATCTTTTGGCATCATTATGTGCAGGATTTGCCAAAACTTATAGTAGGACATAAAATATTTTAAACACATTGTTTCCATATTACGTGAGGGGGTATCATTAATATTTTCGAATTTTGGATGGCTCTGTATTATGACAGCTGTTTTCCTGAAAAATTTCAAATAGTTTTGGCACAGTGTTATATGTCAAGCTAAAATTTATGAATAGGGATTATTGTTTTGGATGTTATAATCAATAAATACTAGTTACGAATGTACAGAAAATTATTTTATTTAGAAATATTTGAAATTACGAATTATTTGGCACATTTAAAATTTCTATTATTAATTACGCAATCTAGTATTGTTTATTATATTTATTTCCAGATTAAATTACGAATTTTAATCGAAACTAACAGAAATTTGTTTCATCATGAAAAATTTTAAGCTTTTTGGAATACTGTTATTACTGCAAAGTGTAGGTGTAGTAAGCATGCCTCGGATGTGATCGGAAGTATTTTTGTATTTTGGGTGACCAATGTAATTTCGGCTTTGTCAATGTGAAAATTAAAAAGAGTGTGTGATATACTAAAATGTGACTAAATAAATTAATGTAAAAACAAAAATTCTGCAACAACAATCTTCAAAATTATTTAGATCAATTCAACCAGGAGGACCTAATATGTGAGAATTTCAGCTTCAAGAATTAGACCCCTAGGCAAGATGAAGTGGAGCCAACACTACAAGAAAAGCAAAGTAAAATAAAAAGTTTATCGTAATCTTACTCCTCTCAAATTGTCAGTAAAGACTTTGATTATTGTGGACAATAGCTGCAACTAGAATGGAAGGAGTAAATTACAATCACATATACAGGTGTTAAGTGTATGATAATTTGTGAATGATCAGGGAAACATAGTGTAAGAGAAGAAGAATCTATGTCAGTCAAGGTGTTCTTGGCTTAAGGACGCTGGTATTCAATTGTCATTATTTATTTCCATCTTATGCTGACTCTTCACGCCACTTTTGTAAAGTCTGTCTATTCCTGTTGACAGTTACCTCTTCAGACTGATAGAACACGTTGAGTAGAGCACAGTTTTTCAGAGTAATCTTTGGCCAGCACTGTTTGTTTATGATTTCTGATTTGTTCTTATGCTTTCAGAGAGATGCATCTTCCTTGCATGCAAATTTGACTTTCGTAATTCTTGGTGTGATCAAGTAAGAATACTGTTCAATTTCGAGACTTCTTAACAAATCTGTGTCTAATATCTTGGCCATTCGTTTTTGCAGCCATTTGATGTACTTTCAGTGTCCTCCAACTCTACACTGTAAACAAATGCACCGCCCTACCTTCTCCACGCGAGTTAAGAAATGGGCAGTACACACAAGTATCTATTGGTACACACCCTAAGACAAAACAAGGACACACCACCTAGGAATTATCCGAATGGAAAGGAAATGGCCCAATGTGACTTACATATACAGATAAGCATATGATAAAAATTATTTAAAAAAGTGGATGGTATATTCAAAAGAAAGAGCTTCACAAATTGAGCATGTCAATAAAGTGTTGGTCCACCTCTAGGCGTTATGCATGCTGTTATTCGCCTTGGCATGGCTGTTCTCCTGAGGGATATCGTGCCACATTGGGTCCACTTGGCGTGTTAGATCAACAAAATGCCGAGCAGGTTGGAGGGTCCTGCCTGCCCATAACGCTCTAAACTTTCTCAACTCGGGAGAGATCCGGCGACATTTCTGCCCAGTGTAGGGTGTGGTAAGGACGAAGACAAGCAACAGAAACTCTCGCCGTGTTCAGGTGAGTATCGTCTCACAGAAATGTAAGCTCAGGATGGCTTGACACACAGGGTAACAAAGTGGGAAGTAGAATATCGTCGACGTTACGCAGAGCTGTAAAGATAGCGCGGATGACAAACAAAGAAGTCATGCTATGAAAAGAAATGCAATCCCAGATCATCGTTCCTGCCTGTCACGCCGTATGGCTGGTGACTATCACGTGTGTGTTCCACCATTGTCTGGGGCATCTCAAGACACTTCTTCACTAGTCGCCAGCGCTTACTTCGAATTGGACTCACCACTGAAGATAGTTCTACTGCAGTCAATGAGATTCCAGGCCGAAGATACGTCTGGAGACGCCCTGGACACTGGTGAGAGACCACCCTGATTGACGCCCTCTATGCCGCCCAGTAACCTGGAGTGATAGTCTGGGGTGCCATTTCTATTCATAGCACGACCCCTTTGGCCGTCATCCGTGGTACATTTGCAGCATAGCTACACGTCGACGGTATTCTACGCTCCGTTTTGTTGCCCTTCATGGCACGCCATCCATGGTTTACATTTCAGTGAGGTAATGCCCGCCCGCATGTGGCGAGAGTTTCTACTGCTTGCCAAACCCTACATTGACCAGCAAGGTCCCAGGATCCTTCCAAAACTGAGAACGTTTGGAGCTTTATGGACACGGTCCTCCAGCCGGCTCGGGATTTTGATGACCTAGAGCGCCAGTTGGACAGAATCTAGCACGATATCACTCATGAGAATATCCAGCAACTCTTTCAATCGATGCCAAGGAGAATAACTACATACGGGCCATGGTAGACCAATGGTTTATTGACTTTCTCAATTTATGATGCTCTTTCTCTTGATAAGTCATCCAGTTTTTCTGAAATTAAAATTATTTGTTTGTCTGTAAATATACACCACTTCTACTGATTTCTGTCCCATTCACCACATTCGGATAATTCCTTAGTGTTTCTTGTTTTTATTACTTAGAGTCTACATGAAGTGCAGCTGCTCACAGAGGTCCAGTATGGGCTCTGATTATCATATGGCAGCGAAACTTGGTAGATATTCTAAAGCGTTAATGAAGAGTCGATTTACACTCAAAAAAAATTATTTCCAATTATGGCCATCAGGTGCAAATCTGGCGCTGTGAACGCGAGAAAGACGTATTGAAATGTTTCCATATATAATATATGAGGAACGGGACGTGGGCACAAAAGGTCAAACAAGTGAGAAAGGCATAATGTTGATTTTATTATGGACCAACACTTACTCAATTTGTTCAGTATGAGCCCCAGAGAGGTCTACAAGATGCTGTACAGCGCCAGTTTTGCACCTGATACCCAGAATTGGAACTAATTTTTTTCCAACTTAAATACGCGTCAGCATATCTGCAAAGTTTCGCTGCAATGCGATAATTACGGTTCACACTAAACTTCCGTGAGGAACTTAATACCAATTGTAGCCATCCGGTACCCAGACCAAGCTAAATATCTGTAATAGCACTGCAGGAAATGCTCTTGATAACTATAAGTGTAGTGTAGTATTGCTTTCATCATAAACTTGCGCTTGCGGTGTCCCTGCAGTTCCAACCAAAGAAGACGAAGAGAATAGTGAAGGGATGCTGATTTCAGAAAGAAGAAGTCTGTATTTATTGGAAAACGTTTATTAAACAACAAATTTCAATATACAGAATGGTCCTTGGATATTCCATACCCTAAACTCAAAAGGCATCCAGAATGTTCACCACGCGCTTGCCAGCGCAGAGAAGCTCCGAAGTAGTACCTACAGCGACACGCTAAAGTCTTTGGTGCGTTAACATTGTCGATTACTTTGTTACTAGACTAAAATAGTACTGTAGCAGAAAGTGTCTGAGGACCTACATAATGAGAAACATTGAAGCTAGTTACGTTAAATAAATACGCTCTTTGTATAGGGTGCATCTCATGCACGGAGAGAGGTGACGTCTGTCGACCCGGCAGGCAGCGAGAGTGCAGTGTGGCGTCAGTGCGCCTTGACGGCGGCGGAGCGTCTGACGCGGGGCTGCATGCGGACCTTGAATCCCTCGGCGCGCTTCAGGATGATGTCGGCCGTCAGCTTGAAGTCCTTCTCTGTCAGGTCTGAGTACACGCGGTAGTTGCGCAGGATCGTCGACAGGATGATCTTCAGCTTCAGCATGGCGTACTTGCGACCTGTAACAACACACAAGAACACTCCGTTAATTCAAGGGGAAAGCGCTGTTGGTACGACAGATTCATGCATTAGGGTAACACAAGGAATTTAGTCGTAATCAGACAGTAATGAATTTTAGGAGATAGTGAATGAGTGCTCTTTGAAGGCAGTAAAACTAAACACTTCGGTTACAAAATTGATACATTCCAAGAACAAATTCCTCAAATACGTACAATCGTCACAGACATGTAAATAAAAGGCACGTGCTCATTGTCAAGAACTGTAGCAAAATCGTTCTATACGTCAGGTGTGACACCATCTGCAGAATCTGATGTAACTTACGCGAAATTCAACACTGCAGTACACATCGGCTATTGCGTGTGCTGCACCGTGCGTTAGACACCTGTCACTCGTTGGAAAGAGTGACAAGTGAGTCCAAGAGAAGAATTCTTAGTTAGGGCACTCATAATGTTGCGTGGCAGTTTATCCCCAAGCTGTCATGCAACCTACTTTACAATGTAATATGCACGTCCCAATATTCAGTAACTGGTTCTTTGAAGCTGCACCATAGCTGCAGACAATATTCAACGATGCCAATGGTTGCCCAGCTCATTACTTCTTTTCTTGTCCTTCATAATAGTGTTATTTCGTGCAGCTTTTCTTAGCTGGCTCGTGCCACATGGAAGTTTACAGTAAAGACCTAGAGGAACACAGACATGTCTAGAGCTGAAAGCAACCCTAATGTCAGGTGGAAGACAGAGAATTCGCTAAGTCCCATCTCCACACAGCAGGAGCCTTAATGACGGACTGTGAGCCGGAAAACTACTTTGTGTGAGACAACAGAAGAAATTCTTCTTCGAAAGATGAAATCGAAGCCAGATGTAGCCCTCCGAATGGGAGAGTGTGGAACCTGCTGTTTTCCAGCTGCAACGCCATGAAAGAGTGTTGATTTGAAATCCTAGTCAACAGAAACAATGATTGGTTCACAGTAATTATTTCTCTAAAGGAGAGACTTTCTCACACATGTGTATGTGCAAGCATTTCGATTGGCTAGGGTTAGACTCTCTCATGAAGTGTACAGATTTTCTGTGTTCCTCCCCACGCCAGACCATTATTGGTTAGTCACTGCAAAATCGGCAAGAATAGGACTTTGTTAAACTTATTTATAAAATTATTGGTCAGAACTTGGAACGTTTGCCTCAGTTGCTAGGCGTGATTTCTATGCTGACAGAAACGACCTAGTTTTGAGGAGTTAAGTCATTCAATAGTTCGTTCAAATGGCTCTAAGCGCTATGGGACTTAACATCTGAGGTCATCAGTCCCCTAGACTTACAACTACTTAAACCTAACTAACCTAAGGACATCACACACATCCATGCCCGAGGCAGGATTTGAACCTGCGACCGTAGCAGCGTGATTCCGGACTGAAGCGCCTAGAACCGCACGACCACAGCGGCCGGCCTCCAACACTTGCTGCTGGAGGATCAATGAGTGATTTGCTGCGTAGACACCGAAGAGAGTGTCCTTGTTGCCGAGGCATTGTAATGTGGAAACAAGAAGATCAGTAGTTACTTACCAACGCAACTCCTGGGGCCAGCGCTGAACGGGATGAAGGCGTAGTAATGCCTGTCAGCGGTCTTCTCTGGGATGAAGTTGTCAGGATTGAAAACTTCCGGATTGGGATAAATGTCTTCCCGGTGGTGGATCTTGTAGGTGCCCACGACTACGGTGCAGCCGGCGGGCAGCGTTACGTCCATGGAGGCTACAACGAAATAGAGCATAAAATTATTACGGGAAGAGGTACAACGTAAAACGTCTTGAGCAGAAATATACATACTGAATTACTGCTGAACGTTTCAAAGGCTTCGTACTTATTCTGTCGGGATAAGACTGCAAGTTTGCTGGAAGTTAAGTTGCTTAACAATTCATATTTCCATCTGATTGTTTATTTATTCACTGCTGCATTGCCGTGAGGTGTTTCAAAAAGAAAAATTGTTTGGCGCCAGTTGGATCTGCGATATTCTTGTGTCGACTGACAATTATCTTTGCTTCGCAGTAGTTCTAGCGTGCCAAAGAATACTGTTGCAGTAAACTCTAAGCAACAGTAGCAAATACTATTTGTTGCGCGGAAACGAATCGGAAACTAGAAGTAGTCGTCGTCTATCCAAAGTTTCAGCTTTCCTATTTACAGCTGCCAATGAACAACGACGATAAGTGTCGCCGAGGCATGAATTTTAATGTTGGTGGTCCGATTTCGTTTAGAGGTAAGACTGCCTCTGTTTTCACTTAACTGCTCAGTTACGTAAGTCTATAGAAGCTGTTTAGTTAGTAGATATTTTAAATCGATATATGCAACAGGTTGTTTAAATGAATGGTTAATTAGCTATTTACAGATAGGTTTCGCTTGGGATAGCGACTAGTGTGCACAGAACAAGCGAATTGCAAAGACTGACTTTCCGAATGTTTATGAAGGAAATATTTTTTACTAAGATTATGAAATTTTGTGCAGTGATTTTCGTTTTGTTCGTGTGGCTGTAACATATTGGTAAAGAAAAAAGGTAATGCGAGTCACACCGCCACAAAATTTTAAAAGTATTTTGTGATTGCAGACTGTTTATTATAACAACGGTCATTGTGTGCGACGTAACATAAAACTCGTCTCCTAAGCCTATATTTATCTGCTGGGCTTTGTAAAACCTCCATCGTCTTGTTTTAAAGCACCCTTATAGTAGAATGACTATAAAAGTATGACTAGCTAGTAGCTGATTCAGTACCCGGCATATAGTTGACGGTGCTTGTGTGGGAGGTAACTGGTATGATTTTTCACTGGAAATAACAGTTCCACAGCAATAAACTTAATTTTTTTTAATTTTCTTTGTTTTCTACTAGTTGTGGTATGACTCGAAGTAGCAGAAGGATATTCTGTACGGTGTATGTAGGGAGAGTTTTAACACATTAATGTACAATTCCTGAAAAGCTACAGTTCAATAAGAAATCTAAAACACGCTACATATATATTTATTTTAGATATGCACAATATTTCTAGATACAGACGTCACGTTAATTAACCGGAAAAAGTATTTTAGCAATCGGAAACTGAACTGTTGAAGCTACAGATATGTCAAGCAGGATTTGTTCCCGTGACAATTTCACTTTCTCCGCGTGGCTTCATCTCACAGTTTACTTAGATATTCAGTTTAAGTGCAGTTGATTTTTCAAGTCCCTGTAGTCACATCATCTGGTCCAAGCGTTCCTAAAAATTCATGTGATTTATCTCGTACGTTCTTACAGTTCTGAAGTTATGAGACAATTTTGGTCCATAACAATAAGACCATTTCTTTTCTTCTTCTTCTTTTCTATAGCGCGATCCAGTGTGCACTTCCTTGGTTGGTTCCCGCCGGAATATTCTGTCGAACGTCATATCGGATTGAGACTGTCCAACCGATGCTCCTTGGGACGCCCACGGACCGTAATGAAGGACTGTTTTGCCATTGAGTTTTCCTTACGACTGGCTGTGTGTTCATACTACTTTGGCATGTTTCCCGCAATTAGGTAGTAATTTCTATGCCTTGGGGTAACCAGTGAACGGCGCAAAATTTTCATTTTCATTCCAAGCAGCGGTTGGACCAATAATGATGGTTATTGTATGGAAGCGCGCCGAAAACTACAGACGGTCGACATCTATTAGAAGTTTAAACTTAAGTATGTGAACTATTGCTGAAAAAGTTGTGTTGTCTCTGTATAGGTTGTCGACATGAGAAAAATTGCACTTTCATCAATGTTAATACCTTGTTCTTTGGATTAAATGGACACTGCTTCCTCCCGCCCCCCCCCCCCCCTCCTCCTCCCGTGAAGAATACTAACGTATCAAAAAATACCATACAAACTGAACGTGGACGGCTTGAAAGCGACAACAGAGGAGGTCGACATTTGTGATCTCAGATCGATGCATAACGACATGATTAAGTGCTGAAGATAAATTTGAAGGCCGAAGTCACCATACACTCGCCACGATCTACGCGCAAGGTCTTAGGTTTCCCTCGTTCGAAAACTAGTCGTTAAACCGGAACACAGCGGTTTGCGACAGCCTTCCGAACCTGTTTGGAAACTGGAGTTTGTAACACAGAAAAGTAACGAAAATGCGTGTGCTGGTCTGTGAAATATAAACTCAGTACTTATCCAGATACTGGCAGTTGAATTATAAAAGGCGCATCATTCATTTCGATGATCTTGTTGCGGCCGATACCTTCATTCAGTCGGACGCTATTATGAACCAGCACAAAAGGCAGAACAACCATCAGCCGATGCTTCCTTTTTGCATAACTCTAAACAAGTAAGAAAAACTAACTCAGGGAATACGTCCCCAAATCAATTTAGCAGGAGTTATTCTCAATTAACGAGGTGAAATTGCAATATTATAGATTTGTAGATCTTAACCCTCAAGTTTTCTTTCAACTCTAGAAATCCAAACTCAATTTTTTTGCTACTAGTGATCAACATGATTAGAAATTGCTATGACAAGAAGTCTGTTTTTAATGACTTTGCTACGTTTAATGCATTGGAGTACATTACAGTTGTAAGTATGAGTTTCGGCTTATAAATCTAGTTTCATGTCTTTGGCTGTAGCTGAAGTTGGAGGTAAGCTCATCAATAACACTTCGATACGCTATTTAAGTCATGATCTTGAGAGTCCATAATGCGTACCATGGTGTATTAACACATGTGGAATTATATAATTATTGTGGATTAAGTAGACGAAGATGACAGTACACAGTAGTCGAACACTCACATGTCTGGAAACTTCACTCATTTTGATAGACATACCACTCGTCAATCTAGACGACGTATTCCAAATCGTGTTGAGTTCCAACGTTCCGATCTAGTGTGACTTCAGATGGACTTTTATAGTTAACTCTGCTCTTCTGTAGATTGTTTTTGATAAATTCTCTGTGTTACATGGTTCACTCAAATGCTGTGCATTTTGCTGTCAGGTTGTCCCCACTGCTTTTTTACCACATCGCAGAAAGCATCAAAGTAGCTTTAAATCTGACATAAGAACAAAATTCTAGACAAAATTTTCCGCGTGTACATTCATGAGGGTAAAGGTACTCTGTTGTCTTTTTTCATTTATTCGTAATTGAAGAGCAAAGATGTATTGTCTGTTAAAGTAACCCCAGAAAATCATTCATATGTAAGGAAAAATGCAGGGCGATCAATAAGGAGCTAAAATGGAAGAGTACGGTTTATGTGAAGTACTGAAGGTCAAGACAAAGACAATCTGCCAAAGGATACACTACGAAATTCGTTTACGTGATGGCTTGATATCGTAGGTAGACGGTAGAAATTCTCACATCACAACAGACTAGTTAATCAAGTAAGTAAAAATAACATTTAGACAGCAAAATATAAATTATCAAATAAACTGGTCTTGTTTCTGTTGCTAACTACATCTGGAAAGACGTCACAGTTGTGAAAAGAAAGCTTAATCATTAAAACTAATAAACTGTTTTACTTCCTTTTCATCAGTTGACATTTAATTCAAGCTACTCTCTAAGTATCTGAAGGGATCCCCGTTAATAGTACTTGACACATTTAATCTGTCGACCATGTTAAACGCAGGAAAATAACAATATTAGATAGATACTAATATTTTTTGCTTTCTGAAAACAGAAGTGAACAGTCACACAACGAAACTGCTACTGCAGAATTCGAATAATAAAACACTGAATGCAACTACAACTTCCTTATTCGGAATTTTGGTTTAATTTCCCTAGCCATTTCTAGATTAGAGATTTGGGAGTCTGTGACTGTAGCTTGATCTTGTATCGATTCAGGTCACTTATTGGCCCGCATAGAAGACTTCTGAATCTTCATGTAGGAACGCTAATTTCAGTTATGATTTGTTTGAATGAGGTAATTAATTTGCATACTCATTTCTCTTGTACAAATGCAACTAAAGTGACGAAATTTGTTATTCGATGCAGGTGTCGTAAGTCAATAAACTACTTTATGGCCGTAAATTAATATAAAAGTGAACTTTGCGTGTGTATGAGGGTTGTGTGTGTGTGTGTGTGTGTGTGTGTGTGTGTGTGTGTGTGTGTGTGCATGTGTGTGTGTGACAGATAGTTTAGAAGTTATTCCGCGTCGAAGTAGACTTTTGTGCAAATATTTACCGAGTTTGAGTTCTTCGTGGAGCTGTCTAGCTATGACAGGCACTGGTGGGAACATGCGAAGCGTCTCCAGGATGCAGCGCTCGAGGTACTTCATTTCCAGAGTGTCCTGGAATGTGGCCGGCCTGTCTGAGTCCCCGAAGATCTCATCCAGCTCCTGGATCACTTTGTCCTGAAACACGTACATTTTCTCGTTTTCTGTTGATTTTTGCGGTGAAGTCAGTAACACTGCACACAAATTGTAAAATATACAAGCTTTATGAAGCTATAGATTTTCATTCTGAATTACTATGTTATTCTGATAGGCCTCATACATTTGTCGTTATTGTTCGTAGTAGTTTGCACAAGACAGGAAGAGATGAGAATTTCAGAAGAGGTGGGAACGAGAAATAGAAAGAGAAAGAGAGAGAGAGAGAGAGAGAGAGAGGGAATGTGTATGAAGAGAAGCATGAGGAGGATGAGTGCGAAAGTATTAGTTTGCCAGAGGAAGCTGTTGCGAGATTACTGGTCAGAAACGTTTAGATAAAGAGTGGAAACAAGACGAAAGTCATTATTTTGAGTTATATCAAGCAGGTCAAGTTGTATTGAAAGATCACATTTCAGTGGTCTGGGAATAAGTAGCTTATAATCTTCTGATAGTGGAATCAACGGACAGTTCATTTTTGTCTGCATAGTGGCTGCAGTTACATTTCGCTTTAAAATAGAAGAATTAATACTTGGCACTTTCATAGTATCCGTAGCTGTCAATGACTAGTAAAGGATGGTGTAAAAACAGAAAACATTCTAGTTGAGTTTTCCTTAACATATGTACTACAGTTGTTTGACAAGAGAAGCAATCTTGTATGAAAAAAAAGAGCACAACACTAGAGCAATGCTAGAACTTCCCGAATCAGGACAAACAAGACCTCTGTTGAGTTACTTTACCTGAATGTCTTGATGAATGCCCATCATCGATAGGAAGAAACTACTGCCAGCAGCTGTGGTGTCGTGTCCCTGCAACATCGAGAAGGTAATGTAACATAACGAATGTCGTGATTTTCATGTTTCGAACACTCAAATGCATGATCTGCCTACACGCTCACCTCAAACATGATGGTGTCCACTTCCTCTTTAATTTCTTCATCAGTCAGCACTACTCCATTCTGGGCGCTTTCGATCATCAGGTCCAAGAAGGCCAACCTCTTCTTTTGACCTGGAAATAAACAGTAAATGATATGGAACATTGGGTGGAAGGTAAGCGTTTGCGCGTAGACATTAAATTATATGTGAACCCAGCATGTTAGAAATTAATGCGTCTTGATATTTTTAGAATATTCATGACATAATAGACCGAGATTTAAGAAGGGAGGAGTTTGTTGCTAAATAATTTATTGCCAGTCTATTTATTTTATTTTGAAATGTGCTAACCTTAAAACTTTGGGAAATTCTGATTGCCACAAGGAAAGTCATGAGTAACTTATATCAAATATTGTAACACAAAGAAAATATTTCTTTGTATGGGACTTAAACACGACTTCATAATAAAATAAAATAGAGTCTATAAGAAATAGAAGTAGGGTGAAAATCGGACATGACGTTGGATAGACAAGTATTCACTTGCTGTGATTTAAGAAAAGTAGGAGAATCCTTAATCAAACTTAAATCTTTCCCGTATTTTCATTGTCGATTTGCGATTTCTTTGTAGGCTTAAATTTTTTGTTGCTTATAGCTTTTAATTAGAAACATTTGTTTATAAATATTCAAGTCATTTTACTACGCCCAGCAAATTTAACGTGCGGTATCAAAGGCATCTTTCTGGAGCACACCCGACATGCCGCGTGCCATTACAGCTACGTGGAGGTAGCATTTTAAACCTTCCTCCAGCGAGGTGGGTGAGCTCGCTTTTCCATAGCTCTCTGTCGCCGATGGGAGAGACGTCACGCATACAGGCCGCTAGACGACGCTAAACTGACATGACGTCACTGTGTGCGACCCTGCTTGACCAGTGCAGCTATTTAAGCAGCCACACTCAAAGTTCCCCCCGCCCTCCCCCCCCCCCCCCCCCCAAATTCACTGTATCAACATTTGTGCAGTGAGGGCACATTACTTTGACGTAGCACGATTCAATTAAACATTATTAATATTCGGGGACTAGCAGAGCGTATCAGTACTCACGACTGTTGGTTTTTATCAAGTACATTACTCTCATTGTCATTGCATATACCTCAGCACCACAGAAGAACCTGCAGTACTTCGGAGTTAGATACATAGCAATTATTAAATGTGACAATTCTAAATAAACTTACAAATGTTTTATAGATGTCATATAGTGCGACTGGCCACGTCCACTACCGACACGTGAGACACAGCACATATGTGCAGCAGTAACATGTTAGTCTCACTTCTGTAATTATGGGTCATCTTTGCTCAGCCAGAATGAAAATCAAAATGCCACTGACCTCTCCTCTGATGCAAGAAATTGGGTCCCATATATCGCGAAATCGTTGAACGTGTATTATTAACATACTGCATGAACGAGACAGTTTGCATTTGATTAATTTTAATGCAAACAAATGGAGTGATATCTAACATGTTTGGAACAAGTCTAAATATCTTCTTTATATCAAATATGAACGCCTGCACACGTCCATAACGGTATCCTCCCTCTTTCAGTTTACCAAGTAGCTCACTACGGTCATAATATCGCCTTTTCACTAATACGAGGGCGTGCTGAAAAGTAATGGCTCCGTATTTTTTATGAGATGATTCTTAAAGCCTTTTAAATAAATTAAACGTTACAAATATTCTACATCTTTATTCATCATATCCATATATTTGTTTCTCAACATAGTCGCACTGGCGACGAACAAATTTCTCCCAACGAAACATCAGTTTGTTGATACTATCACTGCAGAATGTTTGACTTTGTTGACAGAGACACAACCTCACCTCTGCTTGCATCGCTTCGTCACTATCAAACTGAACTCCTTGAGGGCTTTCTTTAAGTTTATGGAAACAGATGAAAATCGACTGGACCCAAGTTGGGACGGTATAGAGGATGGTCGGTGATAGCGAATCCGAGACGTCGGATTGTCGCAGGGCTCGTGGGTAGTCTGGTATTGCCGTACTGAAGGAGAGGATGCTATGTGTGTTACAGCACGCTGTTTCTCATGCATCTACGCAGTTACGTTACACATACTGCAATTCGGAGCCCTCTGGCGACAGAGGTGTGCAAATATCCAGACATCAACAGTAAAGAAGTATATTGTTAATTATGTGTGTCTTATTTAAATAACATTTGTTTCACTTAATATCGTTTGTTTTCACATGAAAGATTCGGAGATATTACCTTTTCAGCATGCCTTCGTAAATGGGGCTATTCCTGTCTACCACGTGCGGTTCCTTTGGAATGATAATCATTTGCGTATCAAAAAATGTACCAAATTGACGACTGCTGAGCGTCGTCTTCATGATGGTGCACTTTTATGTACAGCACGCACACAGGTGAAAAAAGCCGTCGGATACCTCTTAAAATCGTGTCGGACCTCCTTTGCCCGGCCTAGTGCAGAAATCTACGTGGTGTGGACTCAGCAATTCGTTGGAAGTCCCCTGCAGGAAGACTGAGCCACGCTGCCCCTATAGCTGCCCATAGCTGCCAAAGGGTTGACAATGCTGGATTTTGTACAAAAACTGACCTGTCGATATGTCCGATAAATGTTCGATGGGATTCATGCATGGCCAAATCATTCACTCGAATTGTACGGAATGTTCTTCAAACCAATGGAGAACTATTGTGGCCCGGTGACATGGACACTCTCATCCATAAAAATTACATCGTTGTTTGCTGCAAAAGGTCTCCAAGCAGCCGAACGCAACAACTTGCAGTCAATGATCGGTTCAGTTGGACCAGAGGACCTAGTCCATTCCATATAAACACAACCCTTTCATTATGGAGCCACCACGAACTTCCACAGTGCCTTGTTGACAACTTAGGTCCATGGTTTCTTGCGGTCTGTGCCAAAATCGAACCTCACCAGTAGCTCTTAATAACTGAAATCAGGATTCATTTGACCAGGCCATGATTTTCCAGTCATGGTCGAACCGATATGGTCACGTGCCCAGGAAAGGCGCTGCAGGCGATGTCTAATGTTAGCAAAGGCACTGGCGACGATCGTCTGCTGTCATAGCCCATTAACGCCCAATTTTGCCCCACTGTCCTTACGGATATTTTCGTCGTACGTCCCACAGTGATTTCTGGCGTTATTTGACGCTGTCTCAGCCGTGACAATTCTACGCGAACGCCGCTGTTCTCGGTCGTTAAATGAAGGCCGTCGGCAAGTACAATGGCCATGATCAGAGGTAATTTGGTATTCTCAGTCCACTCTGACACTGTGGATCTGGGACTACTGAATTCCGTAACGATTTCTGAACTGGAATTTACCTACGTCTAGCTCCAACTATCATTCCACGTTCAGAGCCTGCTAATTTCCGTCGTGCGGCCATTATCACGCCGGAAACCTTTTCATATGGATCACCAGGGTACAAATGACTGCTTTGCAAATGCACTGCACCATCTGTATTCGTGCACAACGCTGTCCTCTGACTCCCGTCACCTCAGTGTTTATGGCCAACGCACATTCCTGTGCATCTCCACTACAGTCTCCTATTGAAACACTAGGAATTTAGACATCGTGGATCTCCCGAGTACCCGAACAAAATAAGCGATAGCAAGCGCGCTGTTCTTATAATTCTTCTAATAAGTAATTTTTCTGTACTAGATGTGCAAGAACTGCTTTTCTGTCATCGCTGCGCTTCATATCGCTTCACAAGGCTCGCTCTTATGTTTGATCCATATAATCGAGTGGCTGCGCCTCTGTAGCTGAGTGATGAGTGGAGCTGATTGCCATGGAAGGGGCCCAGGTTCGATTGCCAACCGGAGATGTTATCTGCTCGGGGACTGGGCGCTGTGCATCGTTTCGTCATCGACATGGAAGTTGCCTATTCATGGAAAAAGACTTGCCCCGGCGGCCGAACAACCTCTGATGGTGTCTCCCGGCCAATAATATCGTTTTGATTCCCCTCTTTTGGGATTTAGCGTAGTCGAATCCCAACGGAACAGAGTCGTGCTGAGATGGGCCGCGGAACGCAGCTCGGGCGGCCACGTGCCGGGCAGCACGAGCCGCGCGCATCTGTACGCGGCTGCTGTAGGCTGACATCACGCCGCCTGGCGACCACGCGTGCCCGCTGCTCGCTGCTCGCCAGCCACTGCTTACCGACGTCGTTCTCGTCCTGCTCGTCGAGGTCGTCTCGCAGCCCCTTGTTGGCGGAGAGCGCCGCCGCCGCCGCCGTGTCCGTCTGCTCGGATGCGATGTACCGCTTGGCGCCGCCGCCCTTCTGGAACTCCTCCTTCTTCTTCTTCAGCACCTGAAGCCCAACACGCCAAAATATAAACACCACTCTGCCGCATATGCAGCCTCTTAACAAATCTGAACGAAGCAGCTACCAGCTACTAGAGATTTTTGTCTTTGTTTTCTCTTACAACTCATTATGCCGCTAATCAGCGCCGGATTACGAATCGAATACATATCTAAACCAGTGTATGCTTTCAAGTCAATTATTTCCCAGCGATCACGTTCTTCATTCTCGAATTGAGTATCAGATAATGTACACAAATGAATCGCATCGTGTTTCAGATTGCGGTGTCTTACAGGGCCAAACGAAATCACATGCACTCTACGGAAAAAAAATCGACGCACCACGGAGCAATTGTCCGAATATCATGGAAATGTACAGACAAATAACTGATTACAATTTCAGAACTATTAGATGACTTATTCAAGAGAAAGAGCTTCACAAACTGAGGAAGTGAATGACTCGTTGGTCCTTCTCTGGCCCTTATGCAACAAGTTATTGGCCTTGGCACTGATTGATGGAGTTGCTGGATGTCCAGAGTGGTATCATCAGAAATTCAATTCAACTAGCGCGTTACATCGTAAAAACCCCGAGCTGGTTGGAGGATCCTGCCCATAATCCTCCAAATGTTCTCAATTGGGAAGAGATACGGCGACCTTGTTGGACAAAGTAGGGCTTGGCTAGCACCAAGACAAGCAGTAGAAACTCTCGCTCTCTGCAGACGGGTATACATAACTCCAGGACGTCCTGCTATGAAAAGAAATGGCACCACCGACCATCACTCCTGGCAGCCATATGGAGGGCGATATTCAGGTTGGTATCCCAGCGCTGTCTGGGGGATCTCCAGTCACGTCTTCGGCTGGACTCTCATTGAGAGTGACTCTTCAGGAGACACACTTCGAACAGAGCCCCGTTGACGAGCGAAGACGTGTCCAGAGGCGCCTCAGACATACGACCCGACAACCAGGAGTCACGGTCTGTTTCATAACCCTTCATGGCAAGTTAACCTGGGCTTACATTTCAGCAAGGTAATGCCCACCCGCAGACGGTGAGAGTTTTTACTGCTCCTCTTCGTGCTTGCCAAACTCTACCTTGACCAGGACATCACCTGACCTATACTCAACTGAGAACGTTTGGAGCATTATGGGCAGCTCCTTCCAACCAACTCCAGATTTTGACAGTCTAACGCGCCAGTTAAATAGCATTTGGCCCGACATCACTCGGAGGACACCAAACAACTCTATCAAGCTCTTCCAAGCAGAATAACTGCTTGCATAAGGTCCATAGGTGGAGCTACGCGTTATTGACTTGCTAAATTAGTGAAGTTATTTCTCTTAAATGAATCTCTCATTTTTTCTGCAATTGTAATAATCAGTTTGTCTTACTTGTACATCACATTTACTGATTAAGTTCCATTCGGATAAGCTCTTTGCGGTACGTTCTTTTTTGTGTCACAAAGTGTTTTTCATTTCGTCTTCGTCGACTGGCGTCTTGAGTTTATAATCCCATACAGAGGTGGTTCGTGTAGGCCTCTTCTGAAATTGTGATAACACTCGACACTACCTCACCGAACAGTCCATGATATATGCACACAGTCCAAGAGACATAAGGACCATTATAAGAGCCAGATGACACTTGACAGCCGCGTGGTATTAGCCGAGCGGTCTAGGACGCTGCAGTCATGGACTGCGCAGCTGATCCCGGCGGAGGTTCGAGTCCTTCCTCGGGCATGGGTGTGTGTGTGTGTTTGTCCTTAGGATAATTTAGGTTAAGTAGAGTGTAAGCTTAGGGACTGATGACCTTAGCAGTTAAGTCCCATAAGATTTCACACACATCTGAACATTTTTGACATTGACAATAGCCGACGAGTACACGGACGATGGCCTGGGAGTTAACTTGGCTGACGTGCCTGGAAGCCCGAGAAGATTTTTGTCTTATCTCCGCAAGACGAAGCATTCGTAAACTACAATTATAAGAGAAGTAATTTGTGTTGACGGTATTAAATAGCTGTACTTATTTTTATTTTGACAGTCATTTCTGTCACCATCTGACCACATTAGGTCATAAATTATGTATTTAACTGTGCATTCAGCAATTGCAATGTGTGTTTAAAATCCTGAAATATGCCGTTTTTATATAAGTTGTGATATTACTGATCATGTACTTCTATCTTCGAACTTACACTGTGATAGCTTGCTCTGGAAAACGAAAGCAGTTTCATCACAAGTTATACCAAACTTAAAGATTTTAATTAAATACTGTAGTTGAGGAATACACAATTAAATACACTTTTATGCCTGAGGATGGTCCGGTTGTAACCCAAATTGATTTGCAAAATTTCTTTGTATTGCAAAATGCAATTCCTAACGGTTATAACAAGTTTATTATTTTTACTTACATCAGAATGTAATTGTAAACATTTATAGATTTATTTCGGAACAGCGTTTCTTACTCGGTGCACTTTCGGCCGCTTTGGTAGACTTATCCTGAAATTTTTTTGCATGTTTTAATCATATAAAATCAACATCTTCTGTCACTTATCTACTTACACGTTAACAACTAAATGACGACGTGTTCTGTTGGTTTTGAAAGGCGTTAGTCAATCAGCCTCTCATATAATTCTGTGGTTTTGCTTTATGAAATGCGGGAGAGTATCTTTTCTCTGCCTACATTTGTTCAAATTTTCCGCACTAAAGAAGAAGATCACGTTAAGAAGCTAACTTGTGTGTTGTTATTCTCCGTTTAACCATAGCTGATAGAACAAGTTGTACCCGTAACCACCTGTCCCTAACAAGGATAATAGCTCGTTTGAATGAATGTGGGTGTATGCAAGTAAACGAATTCAAATGGAAGTCCTTGGTTTAGCTTTTCAATAAGAGCCTGAGAAGACAACTGAATGTGATCTTGGAAGTCAGTTCTGGTGACGACAGACTGTCGCAATCTATGTTGCCATAGGTGACTGCGCCTTTCGAATCTAAGCATAGTGACGCCAACTTCAAAATTTCGGACGTTGACCAGAATGGAAAATTTTTGGCCGAAAGAAACAGGCGTTGTCTCTCCTGTCTTCTGATTGGAGGAGATGCCTGTTCTTACTAGTAAAATCAACTTGGTGGTTTGTCAGTGCGCCTCCTAAAAGTTTGTTCACACTATGTACTCTAGGCGAGGCAGTTTAAATTTTGACAGAACTTACTGGGACGCAGAGGAGCCGTGTAACAGAATCAATATCTGCCCCTTGTTGCCTCTGCACACGCGTGAACAGTGGTTTTTGGATGGGAGTTAGTTCGAATTTGAGTTAGCATTACCTAAACGACCATACTCAGTCGTGGGGAGCACAAGTGACTTCTGTGTCATTTTAGGTAAGTTCATATGGGATCATTAACTTTCATTATTCTTGTCACTGTGAGTCACGAGCCGGATTTGACGATTCGTTCCTTAATTGAAAGCGGTGAACTTTGCTTTCGATTATTCGATGAGTTTAAATAGTTGTGTGTGAGAAACTGGCACGACCATGTTGCATTTCCATAGCCCACAAATCCTTGATGACTAATAACGACCGGTATCTTCTCATGAAGAACCATAGGATTAGTATTTCTATTTGTGTTACATGTAAATACAGTTTTTTAAGCACGCTTCATATGTTAAATGTTCATTGTGCAGCTACTTAGTTGGTTAAAATTCGCCACAACGTGCACACTTACACGCTTGCCTTGTCCTATAATACCTAACTTCAGGCACCCTGTGAGATAAAACTACTTCAGATATTTAGTAAAGTGCAAACCTTTCTCGAATGTTTTCAGTCCACTAGTCACAATTCCATTGCACAGCTTTCTCCTAGGGTCTAAGGCTAATAATTACTCTTCATTAAATTTCAGACGATTTGACACTTAGTGTCAGATAGAAAATGTTAAACGTGGTACTTGTGCAACAGATAGCTATCCGTGGTATAAGATGAAAGCCAGCCCCACCGCGAAATTAAACAGGTGGGACTATTATTTCTTGCAACTTTCCCATTCGCCAAGCAAGCGTCCCTTCCTTCACTTTACAACAATTCATTGCTTATAAGGTTCCGTATAATTTGTGATACAAAAACTTAAGCACCAGTGCAAATTTTTGTCTGTGACAACCACTGCCCTGGTAAATTCTGAAATAAAATTTCGCTTAACAGTAAAAAGCTTTTCATAGATGAAAAGCAGAAAATACTGCTTCGGCAATACGATATTGTCAGCTTAAGGCCCCAGACTGATATGTAAGTTAAATTACGGAATGTCAGTTTACAGGAGAAGTTATAGCACTCGTAAAATTCCATTCTTCCAGGAGGAAGCCCATACTCTATGAGAGACGGTTTAGATTGGTAGCGAAGTGTTTTGTACATCTGAAAATTATTCACAAAAATAAGAAACAACGCTATTTACCTCGAAGGGTTCCATTAATGCTATTGATAAGATGCAAATAAGTGGAAATAGCTAAAGGTGTTGCTTGTTACGGAGACATCACGTGCTTCTAACATCATCATCGCAGAGGCCAATCAGCAGCAACGCATTTTGTATGCTCATCTGACTTAATGGTCAACGACCTACTGTTTACGGGTAACAGAATGTATCTACCGAAGAAGCACGAGGACAGTTTCAGGAAATTACCCAACTAGATTTACAACTGAATGCAATACTTCATCGAAGCTTTGCAAATCATAGAACAATCGTGATGAAATGACACCACCAAATTTGCACACCAAATTGTGCTTCCAATATTTGGTTATTGATACATTTCCCATCAGAATAAAATCCATACTCGATAGTTTATGGAAAGATGATCTGCGTGTAGCTCGAGTAGGCAGAGTTCAGTTTGCTGCGGAAATGAGACGCATCATTTTCCACTTTTTGACCACGGATATCACATACGTATTAGGAGCTTCACTAAATGATTATCAATGGCAAAGAGCGACGTATCGTATTCACTGTCCAAAGCATAGACAGAAGCATACAGTCTAGTGCTTATTACAAGAACTACGTGAACTGTATGCAGCAAGAAAACGAGACAGCTGCTAGCTCACAAGGGATACTCATGGACACTCGTTTTGGATCTGAGAGGGCAAGAAACCCGTGACTTGCTTAAATTAGTCGCGGTACCACTTGTTACATGAATTATTCATATTAAGATAGGGTGCAGACTTCATGGCGTCTGTATGAAGAAATCACAGTGGAGACTGCGGAAGACGGTGTAAAAGTACGCTTCATTGCCTCACTTCTGTTAACGGATCATCCTAGACAGGTCTGACATTGGTGCTCATTATGATAAATGTTTAGGAGAATATGTTTATATTTGAGTGCAGTTTACGTGCCATCAGATGGTAAGTTAATGCGGTGCTGCGTCTCAGGACAGTTGCCTGTATCGACGTCTGATTACCCATATGACTGTTTAATATGATTCTATGTTTTATGCTTGCCACGGATTATGTAAAATACTCACCTTCTTTGTAAGTCCGTGAATGACGTCCAGGAGCTTGACCTGTTCCGTGCCGTATCTCGTCAGGTTGAACAGCCAGTCGGGACGGAGCCACAGCTTGGTATGGCGCAGGTGGAGGATGTCGCACATTCTGAAATGGAGAAACGCATAGTGTGTGCAGTGTGTATGCGACAGTCGATTGCGCAACGATCAGTGCAAGACGTGGCACTTTTGTTTGTATGTATCAGAAAGACGAGATGTGGCACGTTTGAGTTATGATGTTACATTCTGAGGGCCTAGAGATACTGTTACTGAGTCTTTCAAATTCTTGCGTACTCCGTAAATATGCCTTATTTTCTAATTGTTAGAGTGTTCCAAAAGGAGTCTCTTCATTATTACGTAGACACTGAGGCACTGTGTAACAAATGGGCTGTTGCTGAAAAGCAATGACAAATATAACGGCTACTTTAAATTTTGAAATGTAGTGAGAATCAATTTGGAAGCGTTGACTGTTGTAGTTTGCTACTACAACATTAAGCGCTGTGACAGAATGTAACAAACGAGCCACTGTAATATTAGCTTTTGAAGCATTACACGTTATTTGATCAGGGTTATATCGCTCAATACGTCTTTGCCCTGTAATTTTAGTGAGATAATCTCTTTAGCAGTCTTACAGCTGGAAATGACCCAATAGTTAATTGTAAATTTACTACGAATTAAAGAGTCCTCGTGATAATGCTCTTCGGATGCCATATGACGTCGTGGAGAATGGAGAAATGGGAGGGGGAGGATAATTTGAGAATTCGTTCAGGAGTGTTTGGTAGGGTATCAGCAGCTATGGCACTTATACACCAGTCTACTGCGAGCTGCAGCTGGACCTAATAATGATGTAACTGATGATCAAGCACAGCTGATCCAGATAAGAGGGGGGGGGGGGGGTGATGATGTCAGTTCGGTGTTGTGGAATATAGCTGCGGCAGCTGCAGCTGTGAGGCTATTTGTTGCGTTCTCGCGCACCATGTCAATATGCGGTATTGAGTTTGAATTAAAGGACTTTATAACCTTATCACTCCCTTGCTAAATTTCATCTTCGGACTTTCTGTTGGGATAAATGAGTACAGAGAAACAAAGCACGCAACGAGAAAGGATTCAACCGTTTGGCTACCTGACACAAGCCCATTTTCTGACTGATTGTTGTGGTAACTTTCCTGTGAATAATTAGCTGTCAATTATTTTGCTATTCTCAGATACAGAGCCCATATAACAGAACACGATCCATCACCGTTCAGACCGTCATGATCACGTAAGATGTTGACATTTAAGCAGTCGTTTTAAAGAAACAGTAGCAGAACATATTGTGAACAACACTGTAACAAAATTGTACATCTTGCCGAGTGTCGTTGGTTGGCTCACGTAGTTTTTCTTTAGGTTCTCTGCTCATATGGACGACTTTACTGCTGCTAGGACGCGATGAGTAGTTGGTGATCTATCGGTAATATTAAGAAAAAGAAGCAGTTTCCCTAAATGAGTCAGCAATCATTGTTGATTTTTGCGGATTATGACGTCTAGATCGCTTAATATACTTCGTTATGTGTAACTACGTTTCGGTTACTGTCATAATTAGATCTTCATTAAGTTTAAATGAAAATAAGGCTGACGAGTGTTAATTGCAAATTACCATGCGGAACTTAGAACTTAGTGTCATACGCTACAAAAACTTTACTTAAGTGAGTAGTTGTTTGTAATGTATTATTGCAGAGACATTATATATCTAATACAACTAATTCGACATCGGAAACCATCCATTTGTGGCCACCTGTTCCTTGTATCTGACCACTCTACAAACATCATTGAATACGCTCTGGAAGTCCGTCAGCAGAGTTAATATATTTTCTTTTATCGAACGAGGGATCTGTAGAGTAATTCTAGTGCAACATGTATTCATTTTCAGTCGTTATTAATTCTAGTCTCGGGAACGAAACTGGATCGTGACAACTGCCGGAAAAATACTTACTTCATCACAGCCATAGCGTACTCGTATCCGCTCTTATCTTGTGTCGATTTGGTCACTCCCATAGCGGTTTCTGTAAGAAATGGACAAGCAACGAGCATTCACTATCTGCCTTCACTTCCGACCATTCACTTCCATTATTAAATACCTAAAGCTAACCATCTACAAGACATGCATAGTAGGACGGCGAAGCTTCGATGCCATGAGAGGACTCACCGAGCAAGATTTCGACGGTACACTCGCTCATGTAGTCGTGGACATCAAAAGTCTTGGTGCCTTCCTTGCGCAGCTTGTTGACAACATCGCGGCTGTTAGCGTTGAATAAGTCGATGAATGACTTTAACACATTCAAGTGGAAAGTGGGTGCGATCAGCTTGCGGTGTGACCTCCACTTCTGACCTGAAAAGTGGAATTATGATGTAATTAACAAGCGACGTGGTTGAAGATATTGTGCCAGTTTATTATAAAGAAATGCACTGAACCCGACTTTGTCTTCAAATCAACTTGAATATCATGGTAATCAAAACTTTTTTGTCACGAGAAGTCCTGAAACGATTTTAGAGTCGTAACGTCCCCTATTACTGTGAGATACACTGATCTGACGTCACGTGGTAAAAACGGATAGGAAATACATATGATTTACCTGAGCTGATTAAAAGGCCTTCTCCCAGCCAAGGCTTAAAGAAACGGTACTCTGTAGACTTGTCAATATACACGTTGCTGCTCAGGATCAGCTGCAACACACGAATAAAGGAGATTTGTTAATGACATTCTTCATTCAAAACTACTGGATAAATTCTAATATCAGAAGATTGGAAAGCTAAAATTGGAGACTACTTCAATAAAATAAGTGTCATTATTTGAGTTTGAAACCCATTTTCTTAATGAAAAGAGATAAACAAGCCAAGGAAATTTCCCATAATTAATTATGAGGCGCCTATTAGTTGCATCTGTCGGAGTCAGGCAATACAAGTAGAAACTTTTTTCAGCGTTTCACAACATGTAAAACTAAAAAAGCTACATAAAATCCTTCTATTATGCTTGACAATTCTGTTGCAAAACTATTAAGTGAAATATACTGTTTTGGCCCAAGATACTGGTAACTTATATTCAACAATGCTGGAAGGTAGGATTACGTTTACTTATCATCGTTGTTTCTATTAAGTGCCAATAATCCAGGACTGCGGCTAATACGATCTTGGATAAATTTAAATATAACAAATTCGTTAAGCATTTATCATTATTGTTGTCAGTTTAAAATAAATCGTTCCTGAATCTTTTGCATTCCGGAGATTACTGTAACGCATTTACCTGCGACAACGACGCAAGATAAAATGTGATGAACATTTCAGATGATTCAGCATTGTGAAATGCTAGAAAATGTGAATGAATGTATGACAAAGTTTCTCACACACGTAGCCGCAGTACAGACGTTGCTTACTGTTCACAAGCCTTCGTCTCCCTCTACAGTATTTACCGCCCACAATTCCCTCCATTACCATATTGGCAATTCCTTTCTGCCTATCGATCTACCGATCACTGCTTTGAGCCAAGTTGTGCCATAAACATCTTATTACCCTAATTCGATTCTGTACCTCCTTAGTTATTCGATCTACCCTCCGGCCATCCATTGATAGGTTTTCCGTGATTTCTCTAAATCGCTTAAGGCAAATGCGGGAACGGTTCCTTTGAAAGGATACCCGTTTATCTTCCCAATCCTTCTCTGATATGAGCTTGTGCTCCGTCACTAATGACGTCGCTGTCGTCAGGACGTCAAACTCTAACCTTCCGCTCTTCCTTTTCAATCTACCCATCTAATCTCCAGCTCTCATACACCGAGGTGACAAAAGACATGGGATAAAGATGTACACATATATAAATGATGGTAGTATCGCGTACACGAGGTATAAAAGGGCAGTGCATTGGCGGAGCTGTGATATCTACTCAGCACATTTCCTATGTGCTTATTGCCGTACGCGAAACGATAGTTGGAGCTAGACGCATGTGACATTCCATTTAGGAAATCGTTAGCGAATTCAATAGTCAGAGATCCTCAACATCTAGGGTATGCTGAGAATACAAAATATCAGGCCCTCTCACAACGGACGACACAGTGGCCGATAGCCTTCACTTAACGAGCGAGAGAAGTAATATTTGTCAGAGCTAGCAGATGAGCAACAATGCGTGAAGAAACCGCAGAAATCAATGCCCGACGTACGACGAATGTATCCGTTAGGATAGTGAGGCTAAATACGGCATTAACGGGCTATGGCAGCAAATGACGGAAGCCAGTGCCTTTGCTAGCAGCACGACATCGCCTGCAGCGCCTCTCCTGGGCTCGTGACCGTATCGGTTGGTCCCTAGACGTCTGGAAGACCATGGCCTGTTCCAACGATTCCCGATTTCGGTTGGTAAGAGCTGATGGTTGGGCTCGAGTGTGGCGCAGACCTCACGAAGCCATAGACTCAAGTTCTCAACAAGGCACTGTGCAAGCTGGTGGTGTCTCCGTAATGGTGTCTCCGTAATGGTGTGTTTATAGGGAATGGACTGGGCGCTCTAGTCCACCGATCGTTGACCGGGAATGTATATGTTCGGCCTCCTTGAGACCATCTGCAGTCATACTTGGACTTCACGTTCTCAAACAACGATGTCATTCACCGGGCCAAACTGTACCCGATTGGTTTGAAGAACATTCTAGACAATTCGAGCGGATTGTTTCGTCACCCACACTGACCGATATGAATCTCATCGAACATTTATGGAACGTAATAAAGAGGTGAGTTCCTGCACAAAATCCTGCACCGACAGCACTTTCGCAATTATGGGTGGCTATAGAGGCAGCGTGACTGAGTATTCCTGCAGGGGCTTCCAATGAATTGTTGAGTCCACACCACGTAGAGTTACTGCACTACGCCGGTCAAAGGAGCTCCGACACGATTTTAAGAGGTATCCCTTGGCTTTTGTCACTGCAGTGTTTGTGGCAGGACAATTCAAAAGCTCGCAATCTCGTCTGGTCTCAAGTGCTCATCATTCATATTTCATTTCAGTACACGCCTACATTCCAGACAAATACCTTCCGAAAAGACTTCCCACCACTTAAATTTACGTTCGATGTTAACTGATTTCTCTTTTTTCAGAAACGCTGTCTTTGCTGTTGTCATTCTACATTTAACATTCCCTCTGCTTCAACTGTCACCAGTAATTTTTTTTGCCCAAATAGTGATACTAATCTTCTGCTTTTCTGATCTAATTCCCCTAGCATTGTCTGATTTTATTCGACCTCATTCCAACAGTTTTAGGTTTGTTGAGGTGGATTTTATAACCTCTTCTCAGGGTAATGTGTACAGAGCGTTTACTTTCAGTTTTTTGTTACTGTAGTTTTTTGATTATGTATGTACAATGAAGAATAAAAGAGTTGCAGGAATTATGATATGGACTATCAGTGAAGCAGATTCTCACAATACGCAGGCGCGACTGCTTCAACAGGTCACCAGGAGAAGACTTTACTGAATCTTGGAAACCCTGATCATGGAGCTTTCACTCTGGAACACGTATCGAAAATAAAAGTCTAACAAACCAAAACAGAGTAGACCGACTTTCACTTATAGATATCTAGTCTTCACTGTATCTGTGCGCCAACTAAAATTATTATGAGTTCTTAATAAAGAGAAAGAAAATTACTATCCGCCCCACCATCTAGGGCCTTTGGGCCTCTGACAGATTACAATGCCATCAGCAAAAGTTTTTGTTTCTCCTCTTTGAAATTTAGTCTCTTTTACAGTTTCTCCTTGGTTTCTATAGCTACTTGTTCAATTTACGGAATGAATAACAAGGGGGATAGGCTACATCCCTATCTCACTCCCTTCTCAACTGTTGCTTCCCTTTCATGTCCTTCGATTCTTACAACCGAGGGTTTGTTTCTGAATAAACTGTAGATAAATTTTCACTCCTCTTATTCAAAGAGTGTACTCCAGTCAAAGGAAACACAAGATTTGACGACTATTCTGTGAAGATGAAAGATTTTGTTATTGTGGATTAATGTCTGTTGTTGCGACAGCCAGAAGGAATAAACTGAAAAGGCCGTATAAATCGGCAGGTAGCTGCTGGGCAGCAAACCTTGGGTTGAAAGCGCGAAGGAAGAGAAGGAAAGTGCGTAAGCAGCTCCATAATGCATGAGGCGGTGCCTGAGGCCTAGTGGTTGGTGGCGAGCTGCCAGCCGCGGAGACTCACCTCCACGTCGCGTGGGTCCGTCAGGAAGATGAGCAGCTTGGGCCCGATCCACGTCTTCACCACGCTGCCGAACTCGAAGCTCATCGTGTACACGCGCTCGAAGATCTCTGCAACAGCAACACACAAGCGGTCGCGTTAGCCAGCCACGCCGTGATCAGGAAGCGGCCACGTTATCTATTTTCCTAACAAATATCACAAGAAGTGAATATTCTGATGGAAGTATGGTAAAAGTGGCAAGAGGACTTTACATGAGCTAAGAAAAAGTGTTCTTCTTCTATGGGTTTATTTAACAGATATGTTTAGAGTACGATTGGTCAAAGTTATAGGCAGAGAAACTCTCGGTATGTTGCGACCAACAGGCGTCCGTCTAATTCGAGACGGTCAATAATGAACCATGCATTTTATAGCGGATTCTTGTTGAGATGCCCTTTTAACTGTACTTGTTGGTTTATCTTACTAAAATTAAGGCGGTTTATCAAATAACGTTCTTGTAATGAAGACAGAAAAATATTACCTGGTCCAGCCATCCTCAAATTAAATTTTGCTGCTTTCTTCCTATAGTTTCTCGCAAATGGCGAAATGATTTCTCACTATCAGTCATTAACATCACTTTTCCAATTTACAACTCGTTATGATGCGTTTTAGTCGCTCGAGACTATGCGCTGAGGCCGACTGCATGTTTCTTTCTGTTTCCCAGGGGCACTCCTGTGATTTAAATGATTTTACAGACCTTTCCAAAACATCCGTACTGTTCCGCAAATATAGTGTACTGAATTAATCTTTCACTCTGTAGTGGAATGTGCGCTGTTATGAAACTTTCTGACGAATTAAAAGTGTCTGCCCGACCTGGATTCGAACCTGCAAGCCTGTCTTTGGTGACTAATGCTCTTTACCGACTTTGTTCTCCATCCATGACACATGACCCGGCTTCGCAGCCTTACTTCTACCAGGTATGGTTCCGCTTTCTGGCCAAGGTGCGGCACCCACGTGCTGGAAAGTTTCAGAATTTGAAGTACTGCATGTTGCTGCTTTCATGACATCCTGAAATTCGAGACTGCTTATTCTTGAAGTTATGCAGTACTGATCTACAGTCACCAGTTACGACAAGAATGACCAAAGACGTTCCACCAGTCACACATTACTGACCCGCACTCTACTGTCTCCTGAGCCACTTTATCGTGGATATTCGCAACACATTGCATCATTCAAGATATTCAGTCTTGTTGTGGCTCGTTTCGGTGGAAATGTGTGGATTCCTACCCTTTACGGTCGTGTCAGCATTTGTCAGTTTATCGTGCAAGTTAATATAATAACGATAAATACACCATGCTCGGAGCGCAGAAGTTAACGTCCAAAATTATTATTGTTGAATGAATTGACACCTGCAGTGGAATATGCGCTGATTTGGCGGATGGTAAACTGTGACGATGAGTCATGCATCGTACCTGTGTAGCTCTATCGGTAGATCATACGGAAGCGGTAGGTGTAGCTTCTGGATTCTAGTCCGCGTCTAATTGACAGTTTTATTCAACCAGAAAGCTTAATTACACTTTTTATTATTCGTGTACGTAGTTATTGTTCATACAATGTAGTGACGTATCCCTTGAACAATTGCAATGCTATAGTGACACTATAGAATGAAAAATAAAAAAGCAATAGAAAAGTTAATACATTCAGGAAAAAAAATCACCGGCCACGACAACGCCAGAGAGTTACATATACTAATAATATCTTAACTGTCTTTGCCTGAAAATGGCGCTGACTGACGCCTCATGAACCTGTGTAGAAACGTGTAGGATAATGGAAAATTGTAATTAATTTTTTTCTTTGGCAAGAAGCTTGATACACGAAAGTCTATTCTCATGACTGCAGGTTAAATTGCAGGTTAAATTGTACCTTCTTCCTACTGCATGTTAATCGTCCGTTATTTACTACACAGCCGTGTTCAGCCTTTCATAAACGTTTAGAGGCCGCATCGAGAGTGTTTTCTTAGGTTCTCGATGACATCAGGAATGTGTTGTAACAAGTGGTCTGCAGACTTTTTCAGACTTTCGGTGCTGTGTCCGTTAGGTTCCGTTAGATGTGGGAGCGAGAGTATCACCAAAGCGCTCTAGTTACCAAAGCGACGCCTTAAGAAACGGATCATTACGGTTGTTGGCATACCTAATTGCTTGCTGGAAAACTGGCAACGAGGCCCGCTGTGCTTGCGTTAATGATAGTACGGATTTCATTACGTCTCCGTCAGTCGTCGAGTGTGAAATCGTGGCCGCTGCACGCCACACCGTGATCGCATCAGACGGGCCAGACCGAGAAAAAAGAACAAAGTGCTGGAGACCCATGATTTAGCGCCTTCCCCTGTAACCGGCTTTGACTTGATGTAGTCTCACAACACAAGGATCTCCCAGCAGAATAGGGATCCCCTATTTTTGTTATTAGTGGTACGTAATACTTGCACGTTAATACGTATTTCAAAGTAGTGATAAAACTGCTTCAGGTAAATGACTTTTTGTTTCATTGTTATGGGCAGAATTTTCGTCCAATAGCTTTGCCATGACTTTTGCAAAATATTCATGATACTTCTACTATAAATCGATGCCAAAAATTAGAAATAAAAACAAACAAAAATGAAGAAAGACCCACAGTTTTATTTTCTAATGCAGCTACTACCGCTATTCCGATCACCAAGACGGTGAAATATTATCAGCTAGAGCAGTGATCGCCAAACCGTCAATCTCGAGCTATTAGTAGCTCTCGGGGATATTTTCGGTGGATGGCGGAAACTTTCAGGTTGGCTAACCTGGATTGCTTCATTGAAGTCAGACCGCACTGAAAGCAACTGATTGTTTCTCCCGCGCAGTTGCCATAGCCAAGACGATTACACTGTCAGCCTTTTAGTTGACTGTAACGCGTGAGGTTATGCACTTCACATCTTTCGTGTGTACATCATCCGTTTCCTAACGTAATAGTGTGATTTACGCATTGATATTTCGGTGAATTTGTTCTGAAGATTGCGTGTTCAGGCAAAAAGCAAAAAACTTAACACTTACGTTCGGTGTGGGAAACCTATTATGTTCTTCTTTAACCAGGATGGGAAAAAGGAAATGTCGAAGGTCACTTGAAAACAGTTCAGTCATGGATTGGAAACGATATCACACTGGATTCTGCTACAAAGAAGGAAGTGGTACGGGAGGTAAAATCCAAACTTAATGCTCACAATCATCATTTTAAAGCCATTTGACAAGAATGAAGCAGCAACTGGGGCATCATTCTTAGCTGCAAAATAATTAAACAGGATAAAAAACCATTTGAAGACACTGAAGTTATCAAAAATGCGTTTTTAGTAGCTGCCGACTCATGACTTAATAGTTTCAAAAATAATATTTAATTAAAATCAATACATTTATTAGTAATTTAAGTATATAAGCCATAAAATGTAAGATTTTTTAAAGTTCTTATTTCTGTCCTAGTTCGTTTTGGTAAACCACAGTAAGACAAGATAACTAATATTAGTGACTACATAGCTGTGCGAAAAGCGATTGTAACTTGAGAGATATATCACGTATTGTGTGCAAAATGCAGTGAAATAGTTAGTTTTCACATTGTAACGCACCTTAACGCATCCTGCTCCCCTTCCCCCTCCCCCCCCCCCCCCCCCCCCAATACAACCCTTATACAATACAAAATTATGGAGCCAGGTTTGAGCCTTCCAGGTGTGTGGCGCGAATAAATTATTTTACAACTGTCATGGGATGTCGTACATTCCCCTAATAAAAAATCAACCTATCAGAATTAAGTAATCTACAAACGACCGCACTCAGAAGGGAGATCATTTTTCGGTATTGTTAACCTTCTTGACGACTTTATTTAGCGATAGTCTGACATAATGGTTTTATTTATATCTCTCAGTTCTTCAAAATACCCAAATACACCGTGCATCAGAATCCACGCCGTTATTTGAAATTATGATGTCGAACTCTTTCTCTTATGCCAGCACAACAACGACTGGGGTCTAGAGAACAGCATAAGGCTCTTGAAATTTTCACAGAAAAAAAGAGCAGTAGCTTGTTAATTAACGCTACAATCTCTGCGATGTCCTTTTGTCGCCGCAGTAAATGAAATGTCGTGTGACGAGGGCCTCCCGTCGGGTAGACCGTTCGCCTGGTGCAAGTCTTTCAATTTGACGCCACTTCGGCGACTTGCGCGTCGATGGGGATGAAATGATGATGATTAGGACAACACAACACCCAGTCCCTGAGCGGAGAAAATGGGACACAACAAGTAACTTACTCTACAGTGACTGTGAATACGCTTTTCAATGGTGTTGTGACATTCGTAAGGGGATAGTTCTGCCGTGACTAAGGTAATCGCGGTGGCACAGCAAGAAAAGTTGCTCCGTTATGACCTGTTTTTTGAGATCAAAACTAGAATGACGTGCCACCCTCGCCACAGCCAAGGACCCAGACAGCAGAATTTAAGAGTGGTTCGTCTTGAATATTTCCTTAACCCTGAGAGCGGTCTAGTGAGCGAAATATTACCACGATAAAGTGGTCTCCTGTTAATGGCAAACAGGTCTGGCCAGTGGTCTCGTGTAGTTCGATGCTCGGGAGTTCACTGGCGGTCTTGATGCTAGTCACCTGAAACTACGCATAAAACAGCAAGAGTGGCGTAAGATCTACTGTACTCTGTGATTTAACGTGGCATTGGGAGATATGTTTCTGTCTACAACAAGGCCTTCAAAGGAATCTGACACATAGTGCCGCATGTAATGAGTTCAAAATTTGTATTGTTGGTCTTGGGCAACTTTTAAATTAACGTGTGAAATAACAGCTAATATTATATAATTCATTAAGAAGAAGTTGATACTTTAGTGAATCATTCTGTCACTGACTTATCAAACAATTTAGGAACTCAGACGAGAAGTGGGTTTTACCCGTTGAATCTGGAGCAGATCGGGAAATCTTTCTAAGGGCAGATGTATTAGGAACTGATCTCTTAATACGGCGCTTGGACATTTAGAGGTATAAAGGGTACTGAATTGGCGCAAGTCAGTAGTCCGTCCAGTTTAGTTCGAAAAGAAGCAGATAACAAATACAGAATTTACTGTTAATTGTAAAGACAGGCAAGACTTGTGAGTGGGGTATGCTGCATTGTTGGGCTGGTTTCTTCAAAAGCACACGGCCAATTTCCTTTCTCATGCTTCTTCCATTCGAACTTGTGCTCCGTCTCTAATGATCTAGTCGTCTACTGTACTTTAAATCCTAATCTTCCTTCCTCTGGTATATTCCATAACAATGTTAACGAGTGGGCGGTGGATGGTAATTAACTCAGCATAACTCACAAAGGTAATTAGAACTAAAATCGCTGTTGAAACTCAATTGTATTTTGACATTCAGTTAATTTGTTTGGAACTGCAAGTATACGACAAACTTGATAGCTCCATTAGCCCTGATGGCGGGCACACAGTGGAATCCTTTTTCCAAGGGGATCGGCAGCGTACGCTTAGGAAGGAAGGTTGGAGTTTTAGCGTCCCGTCGACAGCGCGTCATTAGAGACGGGGCTCAAGCTCGGATTGCGAAAGGATATCGGCCATGTTCTTTCCAGAGCAACCATGCCGGCATTTGCCTGAATAGATTTAGGTTAATCAGGGAATCTTGATGGCCCGACGGGGATTTGAACCGTCGTCTTCCCAGCAGCAGGTCCACTATACTAACCACTGCGCCACCTCACTCGTTTCCTGTATATCAACCTTTAGCTTCGTTTGAGGCGATTATTGCCCGAATGCAAGGTTATTTGGGGAGCTACGCATCCAATATCCACAAAGAAAAGTGTATGACGTATTTGTATTCCAGCACCCATTAGAAGCTTAGCAGCCGTTTGATCTAATGCTGCTGTACTCTAGATACCGTATGACAAGTAAAAACTTTAATACATTGTTAGTTTTGACACGTTGGGAAGAAAGATAACATCCCTATTTTCTGCGCGTTATAATGCCAGCTCGCAATCTTTTATTTATTTAATTACCTATTTTTGGACTGTTCGGCACAACAGCCAACAGGAGCGTTTCATCTCCGACGATAACGTAGGCTTCTAGTCGTGGAAATCTCAGCCACGTAGATACTTTAAATTTGTCGAGTACAACGAACAGTGCGTGGAAACGACAGTGGTCGTTTGATGTCCATCTTGAGGAACGTGAGAGGGGCACAGAGTGCTCTTGTAGCCAGAGAAATCGGGGCAGGTCGCTTGGCCAACGGCTCGCAATGCTGGCTCTCGCTGGCGTTGGTGGCGGCCACACACATACGAACAGCTCCTCAGCGGCCGCATATTGCACAACGGCGTTTTCCGGAAGCGCTAGCTAGTGTCCAGGTACAATGCGTGCAAAAACAGCCGCAAAGGCGCAGCCTATTCCTCCATGCTCAAGCCGAACGTTCCAGATCCTATTGTCGCGGTGACATGCCGAACCTTGCACACTCATAATTGCTCTACAGAGCTTTCAGAGAGTAACGGATCGAAAAACAACTTCCAAAAACGCAGAGACTGGTTCTTTTAAAGTGCAAAGGAACCAGTTGCACCATTCATATCAGCAAGTTGGTTGGAAATTTCATGTAAACCCTGTATGTTTCCTCGGAACTTCTACGTCATTTGGAAGTCTCAAATATGTACGACATTACCCTAGGTTTTACAAATCTTGCTCCCAATAGACAATCCCAAATGATTTGGTCTTCAATAGTGTTCTATAATATCTGAAATTGTGTTTTGATGTTTCGCTTCTTTCCACTTGACCTTTGTAAGGCATGGTAGATTAGTGGTGAAACGCGTGCCTGGAAGCAGAAATGTTTCGGAATTGAATTTCAGTCAGACCACGCAACATCTCAGTGAGCCTTTAACCTAGCATTGCGAGGAATCGGCAGGTACGACACGTGATTCGGATCCCACGCTGAACTATAGGTATCCTTTTTCCGGAAGAACTACTGGGGTATGCTCGGAACACGTAAGTTTTTGAAGTGCGTCCAGTTCAAGAAATTGCACCAGGTCGTTGAGCGACATGAAATTAAAGCACTTGAATTTCATTCTTATATTTGTTGACTGTCACTTTTTAACTGGTATTTTAAGGCAAAATTTTTGTAAGTTCTTAACCACTGTTGACTTTAATTATACGCTTAGGTGACTAAAGTCATGCGACACTTCCCAATATCGTGTCGGATCTCCTTTTGTCCGGCGTAGTGCAGCAACTCGAAGTGGTATGGAGTCAACAAGGCGTTGGAAGTCCCTTGCAGAAATACTGAGCCATGCTGCCACTATAGACGCCCATAACTGCAGAAGTGTTGGCAGTGCAGGCTTTTGTGCACGAACTGACCTCTTGATTATGTCCCGTAAATTTTCGTTGGGCTTCACTTCGGGTCATCTGGGTGGCCAAACAAATCGCTCTAACTGTGCAGAATGTTCTTCAAACGGATCGTGAACACTAGTGAGTCCGTGATATAGGGCATTTTCATCCATAAAAATTCCATCGTTGTTTGGGAACATGAAGTCCATGAATGGCTGCAAATGGTTCCAAAGTAGTCGTACATAACCACTTCCAGTCAGTATTAGGTTCTGTTGGACGACATGACCCATTCGATACCATATAAACACCGCCCATACCAACATGGAGCCACTAACAGCTTCCACAGTGCCTTGTTGATAACTTGAATGCATGGCTTCGTGAAGTCTGCGCCACATTCGAGCCTTATCATCAGCTCTTACCAACTGAAATCAGGAATCATCCGATCAGACCACGGTTTTCCAGTCGTCTAGGATCTAATCGATATGGTCATGAGGCCAGGAGAAGGACTGCAGGTGATGTCTTGCTGTTAGCGAAGACACGAGGGTCGGTCGTCTGCTGCCGTAGCCCATTAACCCCAAACTTCGCCTCACTGTCCTAACGGATACGTTCGTAGTACGTCCCACATTTATTTCTGCAGTTTTTTCAGGCAGTATTGCTTGTCTGTTAGCACTAACAACTCTGCGTAAACGCCGCTGCTCTCGGTCGTTAAGTGAAGGCCATCGGCCACTGCATTGTCCATGGTGAGAGGTAATGCCTCATATTTGGTATTCTGCGGGTCTCAGAATATTGAATTCCCTAACGATTTCGGAAATGGAGTGTTCAATGCGTCTAGTTACAGGTACCATTCCGCATACGAAGTCTGTTAATTCCCGTCGCGCGGCCATAATAACGTCAGAAACCTGAATACAAACGACAACTTCGTCAATGCACTGCCCTTTTATACCTTGTGTAAGTAATAGAACCTACATCTGTATATGTACGTGTAGCTATCACATGATTTTTGTCATCTCAGTGTATAGGCCCTCAAGGCTTCCACGCTGTAAATCGTCGGAGACGTATCATCTTTCTCATCGCCTTACTGAGACTCGAAGACGGGTTAGGATCCTACATAAATGGCTGAAGAAGTGTATATTGCCTTTTCAGGACATCAGGAGTTAACTGTCTGTCGTGGTGGGGAAGTCATAATCACTCAACATACATTTTTTCGTAATAAATTTATGAACGAGAAACTTTGTTTGAGACCCAAACTGATCCCACATACGTCGAATATCTGTTTCCATTTTATCATCCTTGGATTTAGCTGGGCCTCTTTTTTCGCGGTTTGGGTACGTGCATGGAGTTTGCTTGACTGCTCCACAACTGGTTCCTATAAGCAATTACAGAAGCGGCAACAAATAATGATGTCTTCCTTGAAAGTGCAGTGATGCTATTTTGCTTAGCAAACTGGAGCTTTGATCTCTTCCTAAAACTGAATAGGAATAATAATTCCGTGTGGTTCAATGGCCTGGTGTAAGCCTTTTCAATTCGACGCCACTTCGCCGACTTGCTTATCCCTAACATATCACAGTTACACAAGCTCGGAAAGGGCACATAGAGTTTAATGTGGGGTCCCAACCACGTGTCCTTTCTAGGCTGTTCTCACATTGTTGAGAACGGAAGGCTAGCTTAAAACGCAAACTGGAAAATCCATGTTCCAAATGCGATTCGATCCCGCGACCTCTCGGTATCGAGGCAAGCGCTTTACCGCTATTTTTACCACACACCCCTCCCCCCTTCCTTTTTTAGTCATTGTTCTCAACATTCGATCCGGGCGGAGCCACGTGACAGACCTTCAAGTTCATCGTTCAATACTTGACTTGTTCTATTTATTTTTCTTTTTTTGGTTTGTGTAATAGCTCTCGTAATCCACGGCGGATAAAAACTGGTATGTTTTTTTGTTCATTTGAATGTAGTTGTTATTGAAACTGAACAGAAGAACTTTCTATGTGTCCTCACAGTAAGTGGACTAATTGCAGCTTCTTTTTTTCATTTTCTGTGCCACGTTCATACATGTCAGTATTCGACCCACGGTGCGCAAAAGGGCATCTTGAGGCGAACGTTAATGAGAAGTTAAAAATCCACATTCTCCAACACGTACTCGGGTTTCGGAAAGAAAAATAGATGTTGCATTGTGGAGGAAACTTTCCCCATAGTGAATCTCGTCCGCCAGGAGAAGTGTTACTCATATTGTACTATTGTTTGGAGACCAGTGTGATTGAAAGGAGGAACAAAGATCTGTGTTTATCGTCTCGTTGAGAACGAGGTCATTAGGGATAGGTCTGCGGTTGAGAAAGACCTTCAACTAGTGTACGAATTTTTGATCTTGCAAATATTCCGATAAGAGTAATTGATTTTACTCTAGAAACAAATGTGGTGCTAAGCGCAAGGCATCCTCTCAGATGCATCCTTTCTGCCTAGTGCTGATTCTGTTTTTATCTCTCTGACAAGAGGTTCTAATTTATTACAGATTTAATCAGTACCATGTTTCGTTGAGGTTCAAAGCGCATTCTCCCAGATTATCTGTATATGCACTGAGTCGGTTAGTTGCATTTAACAAAAATGTCTTCGGTAATTTCTCACTGAAATTGCTATAGCGGTAATTATACAAACCAACGTTCACATACCAAATGTGTGCCTAATGTTTCCCCAGAGCATAGTTGACTAGGTGCTCGAAGAGACTCGTGAATATGTGCAGTGGGGAGCTATGGATCAGTAATGCGAGAAATCAGCTGTTGTGTAACCTGCTGGGAATAATAGATAAACTGTAATTCATAGTACTCACACTAAAATTTTTTGGTTTCAGGAAATATTTATTTTAAGCATAACCACTCGTTTCTTATTTTGTAAGTCTATAAAATTATGGCTATTGACGCAAATCAATACGTTAAACTTAGTCAGTT
Organism: Schistocerca gregaria; assembly: GCF_023897955.1. Lineage (NCBI taxonomy): Eukaryota > Metazoa > Arthropoda > Insecta > Orthoptera > Acrididae > Schistocerca > Schistocerca gregaria. Next base: position 540,620,294 of record NC_064922.1, read on the forward strand.
GATAAATTCAGTATCATATCAGTGACAACTGATTTTGGAAGATTCGTATTTGTGGCAAGCGCAGGAGACTGAGACATTTATCTTTACGATGAGTTTGCGCAAGAAGAACTCTGTAGATGATAATAACGGTACTCAAGGGCGACAATTAACGTGAGAGCGTTTTCGATGTCGAAGGAACTTTCCGTTTCTGCAGGATTGCTAGATGACTCAGTGAACGTTCTGAGGCTGCCGTAAAACAGCAGCTCCGTCACGGCCGCTCGCCGTGACATCTCAGGTCGGCAGAAGGACGGATCTGGACGAGTCTACTCTGACATAAAGTACCTACTACTGTAGCAGTCATTGGGAATACGGAACTAAACGAAAGTTACGATCGTTGAGACGTAACAGAAATAAAGTACAAAAAATGGAGAAATACATCTTAAATCGAAATAACTTGCCGCTTACATGTGTATATAAGCACCATCAACTACGCTGTCAGTTAATAGCTCAAATGAAATGCAGCTGCAGTCAGTGCTGTTTCGCCTCCGTGGCTCTCGAATCTCTCTAATTTTACATTCGCGATCTTTTCGGGAAGTATAAGTAGGGGGAAGCAATATATTCGATACCTCATCCAGAAACGCACTCTTTCGAAACCTGGACAGCAAGCTACACCGCAATGCAGAGCGCCTCTCTGGCAGAGTCTGCCACTTGAGTTTGCTAAACATCTCCGTAACACTATCACGTTTACCAAATAACCCTGTGACGAAACGCGCCGCTCTTCTTTGGGTCTTCTCTATCACCTCTGCCAACCCGATCTGGTACGGATCTCTCACTGATGAACAATATTCAATTATAGGTCGAACGAGTGTTTTGTAAGCCACCTCCTTTGTTGATGGACAAAATTTCTAAGGACTCTCCCAATGAATATCAACCTGGTACCCGCCTTACCAACAATTAATTTTATATGATCATTCCACTTCAAATCGTCCTGTACGCATACTCCCAGATATTTTACACAAGTAACTGCTATCAGTGTTTGTTCCGCTATCATATAATCATACAATAAAGGATCCTTCTTTCTATGTATTCGCAATACATAACATTTGTCTATGTTAAGGGTCAGTTGCCACTCCCTGCACCAAGTGCCTATCCGCTGCAGATCTTCCTGCATCCCCCTGCAATTTTCTAATGCTGCAACTTCTCTGTATACTACAGCATCATCCGCGAAAAACTGCATGGAACTTCCGAGAGTATACCAATTGGTACATCAACAATTCTATATTTTGCTTAAGCAAGCTTTCTATTTTCTGTAAATATTTTTATATTAGACTTTCTTCATCATACGAAATCTCCACATTTCTTGGCGTCTAGGTGACCGTTCTTGTGTCTCTCGGCTCGGAGATGTTTGCGGTTCTTCTAAGCGGCATTTGTGTACAGTACATAAAAATAAGTAAAAAAATATTTATGATCCCTTAGGTAATACTGTAAAAGATATGCTCCCATTACACTAAATTCTTTTGTCCGAGCTTGTCGTGAAGATATGATCCGTATTTGCAATACAGTTTCACACGAGGCAAAAATCAGTTACATAAACGAATTGAACAGCATTCGGATCATGACACCCTGGGAAACGCAAGGTGAGCTTCCGCTATGGCCTATTGTGCTTGTACTCTCGGTTCAAGTTCCCACGATAGCCCTCGAATAATTAGCCCAGGAACTATTTAGCAGCGTCGTTGTGATACTACAATAGACTTGACAATAACTAACGTACAATAGGAATATGCATAGATGTTTGAAAACACGCGTGCTACGTCAAGTCTAACGTGTAACATACGAAGGCGCGCCGCAGCGTGGGCGAGCGGCGTTCCTGCACGCGGGGCGAGAGCTCACGGCGGCTGGGTGCGTCGTCTGCTGCCAGCGGCGTACCCAGCGCCGCCCTTACGCAACTCTTACGGCGGCTGCCAGCAGGATAATGGCTTACCCCGCTGCTCTCCTTCCTCCCTTCCGGTGACTTCCCAGGCACCGCCGTGGATAAACACGACGATGTGCTATATCTCTAGTTAATGTCCGTTTGGCTGCGTTATCCCCTGTCAGCGATCGAAGCGGAACACAGCTTTTCCCTCCACTAGATCCCCGTATCGAGCTGGCACACTACGCGATCTGCTTTTTATTTTCACAGAACGTCTGGCCGCGCGGGGTAGCCGCGCCATCTCGGGCGCCTTGCTCGGGTTCGCACGCCTCCCCCCGTCGGAGGTTCGAGTCCTCCCTCGGGCATGTGTGTGTGTGCGTTGTCCTTAGCGTAAGTTAGATTAAGCAGCGTGTAAGCTTAGGGACCGATGACCTCGGCAGTTTGGTGCCATAGAATTTATCAACTCACCACAGAACGTTTGGCTCTCGCAAGTGGACTGTACGTATTGCCCCCTTCGATTTTCATCTACGTCTACGTGACTGCTCTGCAACTCACAATTGAGCGCTTGGCAGAGGGTTCATCGAAGCACCTTCAGACTGTTTCTCTACCGTTCCACTCTCGAACAGCTGGACGTTGTGATCGAGCGGTTCTAGGCGCTTCAGTCTGGAACCGCGCGACCGCTACGGTCGCAGGTTCGAATCCTGCCTTTGGCATGGGTGTATGTGATGTCCTTAGGTTAGGTAGGTTTAAGTAGTTCTAAGTTCTAGGGGACCGATGACCTCAGATGTTAAGTCACATAGTGCTCAGAGCCATTTGAACAATTTGAACCACTCTCGAACAACGCGTGGGAAAAATGAACACTTAAATCTTTCTGTAAGCGTTCTGATTTATTTTATTATGATGGTCGTTTCTTCCTACCTTGGCTGTCGTCAATAAAGTATTTTCGCATTCAGAGGAGAAAGTTGATGATTGATGTTTCGCGATAATACAAAACGCTCTGCCCTTCTTCGAAATTTTTCGATGCCCTCCGTCAATCCTAACTGGATCCCATATCGCACAGCAGTACTCTAGCCGAACACGGGCTAGTGTAGGTGCCCTGTTAGAGGATTTGTTGCATCTTTTAAGTGTTCTGCCAGTATAATACAGTCTTTGGTTTGCCTTCCTCAAAACATTATTTTTGTGATCTTTGCAATTTAAGTTTTTCGTAATTGTGGTTCCTAGATATTTAGTTGAATTGACATCCGCTAGATTAGTGTGATTTATCGTGTGATGGAAATTTGACGGACTCCTCTTAATACTCGTGTGGAAGACCACATACATTTTATTATTAAGAGTCAGCTACCATTCTACGCATCATACAATCACTTTGCGTTTGGTTTTCATCTTCTGATGATTTTACTGGACAGGAAATGTCAGCATTGACTGCAAACAATCTAAGAAAACCGCACAGATTGTCGCCTAACTCTTTTATATAGAAAATAAAACACTTTTTTTAAAATTTAGAAGTCTGAACTGTGTTACTGAATACTTATTTTTTCATGGAAGAAAAGTGCATTTCACATGTCTGTATTAAATTTTAGTTACCTTTCATATCATCATAATTAAAAATAAAAATATGTTATTTTTATTACAAAATCGTCATTCAGTCTTTTCTAAACAGCATTATTTTTTTAAAATGAATATCCAGTTTAAATAAACGTAAAAAAATGCTACTAGCAAGATTGTATCTAGAGATTTAGGATTACTACGCTACTACGCCATGCATACACCTGATAGGGACTACTACTATGCCGGAAACCCAAAAAAAATTTTTGTACTCAACAGAGCTTGGAATTTCAATCTACGAAGATTATTTTTTCTTCGGAAATTGCACTGCACTGCGTTATGACGTTGACGCCCGTGCACTGGTCTTCAGTTCATGTAATTATGAAAAAATGGAACTGGATCAGTCCGTAAGCTGTCTTTGCTAGACTACCTTAGAATTTTGCGGTGCTTTCTCGTAGGCTACTGCAGCTCGCTGTCTATGCCTTTTGCGTGCGGACGCTGAGTGTAAGCGACTGTGCAGTGTGCCTCCGCAACGTAACAGAGCGACCTATAAATGTGTGTCAAAACATTTCCGTGTGAAGGCGTTCTACAGCGTGTTTGCGACTGCTGCGGGTATAAACGCACCGACATGTAGACTAGGGTTGGTTGGTTTATGAGATTAAAAGGGACCAGACTGTAGACTAGGGGTTAGTGTGGAATTCGGGTCTCTTCGACATGCACGCAGAAATTGCGGAAACGTGAATTATGGCGAAGTTGCTGCCAAATGTGTCTAAACAAGCCCAACGTGTTGTTATTCTTTTCTTAACTGCCGAAGGACAAACACCAGTAGACATCCATCGGACAATGAAAAATGTGAGTAATTAAGACGAAACGTCAGGGAAAACTATGACAAAATGTGTTGATGCCTCATAATAACACACGTCCCCATATCGCAGATGTGGTAAAGTAGATATTACGCAAACTCAAATGGGAGACATACGAGCACCCGCTCTACACTCTTGATCTGTCCCCATGCAAAGAATGGCTCTGAGCACTATGGGACTTAAATGCTGAGGTCATCAGTCCCCTAGAACTTAGAACTACTTAAACCTAACTAACCTAAGGACATAACACACATCCATGCCCGAAGCAGGATTCGAACCTGCGGCCGTAGCGGTCGCGAGTTTCCAGACTGTAGCGCCTAGAACCGCTCGGCCACTCCGGCCGGCCGTAATCTTCCCTTAGTTTTTTAAAGACGTCAAAAGCTCACGTTCCTCAAGTAAATCTGCAACTGTTAAATGGTATACCTTTACTCAATTCAAAATACATTCGTGCCAAGCAACTGTCAGAGCACTGAAAAATACGAGCACCCTTTCTTGGAAACGGTTGCCGTATGTCATAAGTTATACAATCTGCGTAAGTCACAAAAACATACCAGACACGTTAACTGCAAAATATAACAGTGTAAAACCTCGCCATTTGTGCTGTAAAGACCCCAGAGGGGTGAAAGCGAGGTTGCTGTTTTATAGTCGTATCAGCAGTAGGCCTAGCGTGACAACTACTTTTTTCCCTTTCATCTGTGAGCGCTCCACTGGAATGACCTCCTTCGTTCTCATCATATAATGAAATAAAGCTCCTTGCCGACCTTCGTTCAGTCCAAAATTGTTTACCAAAATTTCCTGGATTTATAATAGTGATAAAGTTATAGTGGAAAATTACAAAGGTGCGCACTGATTGTTTACTCTCTTCCAGCTCTGAATGACACTTTGAGAAATTCGTTTCTCAAACGGCAGTTGGTAGCAACATGGGTTGATACTGACTTCGATAGACTCTAAACACTTTTACAGAAGTATGCTCTCACGAGAATTCACTACGTATTTGTGAAGCAGTGTTTCGTATTTCTCAGTAAACTGGAGCAAAACAGTGCCCCGTTGCTTCAGGTCAGACCAGACTTATTGAAGATCAGAACACTGGCCCATATCGGTATAATGTCAACTGGTTTTCACATAATGTGCCATACTGGTTTCTTGGCATAGTTTTTATGGAAGCAAATTGATGTTTCAGTTAATATTAATGGTTTGTCACATTAATATAGGAGTCCCATATTGAGCTCACGTTATGGTTGGTAATTTGCCATTAACACCCACTGACGATTTCAAGAAAGTGATGCATACAAAGTGCAACTGTTAGTGAAGAGTTGTTGCGCTAAGAGAAACTGCCAAGAAAGCGTTTAATTTTAGAACCAGTTCAGCCGATTATCGAAATATTTCTCCAACAATAGCTTGAGAATTTTAGAAATCAGAACTTTTTAAAGAAAAGGAATCTAAGAAATATGTGCAAAAAAAGGTAGCATTAGTGTACTTGCCACTGCAAACTACGAAAACATCTGTAAAAAATTCTGATAATTTTCACTCAATTGCGCCGTCTCCTGCGAAGTACACTTCGTTAAGTACTGACAAGCGGCCTTTCTGCAGTAGCGCACAGAACTGTTGCCTGGAGGTAATACTGTTCAGGAAGCAGACCACGCAGAATCGGTTCATACGTTGCTGGCGCTCCGACCACGGTCACTCTATTATCATTCACGTTCAGCCACCAGACTGCATACTAAGCCGTTTGCGGAAAAACCTCCAATAATTTCTCCAACGTTTCGTGATCGAAACGTTCATCTTGAACATAATTACACATTAAGGGCGATCCACGAAGCAATGCATGTAACTTAAGTCAGGCGATATTGCTGTTGTTTATTTCACACTTGGCCTGTCCGGTTTTCTAATATTCTGTGATTGGAACAAGTAGAATCGCGTCCAGTACGATGTTCTCTTTCAGTGGTCTCTTTTGTCAACAAATACGAGACTCTGCTGCTATCTGGAACCTCTTAGCTTACTTTATAAAGTATCTAGAAATGAACAGCAAGGTTGGCTTGTTGTATAATAGATTTGTGTAGCAAAGATCCTGGTGAAAAAAAGCCTTAATTCGCCGAAGCTGTCGATCGGACAAGTACGGCAACGAATGCGAAACAGAACAAACTATGAATTAGATGTACTCTGCGTAGGGGATGAGTGATCTATAAATCTACTGAAATTGCCTCTGTAACAATCGTCTGAAACAAAATAAAATACAAATTGTAACGATGTCAAAAAAGCAATTTTTTGGTTATTTGTGCCATTTCTGAATAAGAATGTATTATAAAAATTGATAATTAAGTTTTTCTCGCAAACGACCAAAAAGCAAGGCTAGCTGTTCAGCGCTTCTGTGTTATTTTCATTTATTTTATTCTGAGAGGAATGAAACGTTAACAGTAAATCATAACTGCCCTCGTATCGTATATATAGTTGAAGAAGAATAACACCGGAGCAAATTATTTGCACTAAATATTGTTGTAGGATAAAATGGGGAAGGAAATCGGCCGTGCCCTTTTCAAAGGAACCATCCCGGTATTTGCCTTGAGCCACTCAAGGATATCACAGGAAACTCAACTCGAGATGGCCGTACGCGGATTTTAACCGTCGCCCAATAGAATGCAATTCCAGTGTGCCAGCCCACTGCGCCATCCCGTTCGGTGATGTTGCTCGTACCGTCACTAAAGAAAGAAAAGGCACAAAGGTAGCTGATTAACGGAGCTGCTTTCATAATTATGCTATTTGAAGTTTCCTTTTCCCTAAAGATATGCACACGATGTCATTTTTGAACTTAATATGATTTGAAGGTCGCTAAGTTTATGAATTTAGATTCGAAACTCGGCAGTGAAGTTCGTAGAGCAGTGTCATTGCGTTGTTAGACTTCTCGCATCACCTTGAGAAACAGAATTTGTTGGGGTGGTATATGTAATACCGTACTCCCAAGTTCATTCTGCTTTCACGCTGCATTTGTCAACTATGAGCGCGAATCAATCTCCTTGTTCCACAAAACATTAAAGTGAGCTATAGAACAGTCGATGATAAGACGGAACCATTGCATGTGAAGAATGTCATAGGATGTTTCCGGTGGGCCGGTGATGTCACTGTCAGCCGCTGTCAGGGAGATAGCGGAACCGGCCATTACCAACGGACTGTCTCCAGAGGAAATCTAAATGAGCATCTCTGGGCGCCGATACGCAATCCAGAGGGTTCCATTGTGCGTCTCGACAATGCAACTACGATAGATGTAGTTGCTGTTATATATTGAAGGAAAGCTAGTAATAATCGTTTTTGCATGGTTGAAAAGTCTCAGGAAACCCACAAAGAGTAAATTCCAGACAAGCGTATGGTGCAACTGCCATCATCTAAGTGGACTGGTCAGCTTTTGTTTACTGTTTTAATTTCTGTAATTTTTTAACCAGAGATTTACTGTTTCAATCGTTTACGGAATATGTGCTTGTAAAGGATCTTCACCAGTGTTGTCGGTGGTCTTAATTTTATGTTGTTTGGCCTCACAAACTCTGCGCTCTACGTTTGTTTGTTTGTTAATATAGTCTTATGTCACTGGTCTTCGTGAGAAGATTTGTGACATAAGACTATATTAACTTAACTTCGCATGTAGATAACAGTGATGTATCATTGCTCATTAGGAACGAGAAGTTTTCGTTTTATGCCGATGGGTAATTAAAGCAATAGCGGGATGAATAACATAAAACTTTAAAAGTGAACTTCTATAAATCTGAGATGTAAGACCATTTCAAAAGCTGATTGCGCGAAAACAAGTTTGTCTCTCCAATACCAGCTCATTAGTAATGTGTGGAAATAAGAAATTCTTGGTCTCGCTGTATATGCATCTTAATTAGTGTGCGCTCATTAATGCTAAGTGTTTAAGGGCAGTCAGCTCCTACATAAAGATTATGGAAGATTGTATCCTTGATAATTTTCCACTTTTGTATTTTGATGTTGTGGATGTATCAGTCACACATACTTTCCGATCTCCTTCTAACTTCCCGAATAATTCTTCTTTAAAAGCATCATATATTCAAACGATCCCGCGTGGGCGGTGGCGCCTTGTAGGCCGAACAGTCCCGAGGCGAAGCACCGCACTGCTTCTAGCGTTTTTTCCATTCGAGAATTTCGTACACTCGAAGAATTTCATTCAGTAGGCATTTTTTACGTTGGACGAAATGTCCATGAGCTGTCTCTTTCTACACGCACATTTCCTCTCCCCCTGTCACCGGATGATGTCAGTTGGTAGACACCTAGGGGAAGTATTGCTTATGCTCTTTCCCCTGCTCCCAGAAATTCTGTGTACTGCTCTGAAAGCGACTTAATATTTTTTACACTGTAGGTTATGCCTGAACTTACGTTGAGATGAGTAACATAATAATGGTACCACTGGATGTATAATATAATCATTGAATTGTCTTTAAAGACAGGTTCTTCCCGAACCCAGCCCTCACTCTGCGACGTCTTGCTCGTAAAAATATCAACTGGACTTCCCCAGGCATTTTTGTAGAGGACTCGTTCAGGTCATATTGACTCATGATCAATTGTGCAACTCGTCTTTACTCTTCTTCCCTCAGTTTGACATGATACAGATCCCAGACAAGTGAGCATTTTCGTAACTACTTCTCGAGCAGAGAAGTTACACTTCCTCCCTCCCCCACCCCCAGAATCTTCACAATCACCTCAGGCCTAGCCAAGTCCACTAAGAGACTTACGTGGTCGTTCCAATTTACGTTATTTACCTGATGTTCCCAGTTCTTGGCGATATGGTACAGCAAACACAGATATATATTTTGGAGAGACAAGCAGTCTTGGCAGCAAAGCAGGCTTTACTTTTTGTATTCTGCCAATAACGAGTTTCGCCTTAATTAAGCATCTTCAAATTGGCTAGTATAAGAGATATTAAACACAGATGCTGCCGTCCATGGAGTTGTTTCAGCAGGGAAACACCGTTGTCAATATTTTAAGGACATCGCGTGGCGTCCTGATATAAAATAGTATTGAGTTAAGCGGAAGTCACTTTTAAAATACATAAAAAAAGCTCAGCGGGCAGTTACTCTTATCTAGCATATGGTGCAGCCCAAAGAAAACAAAAAACCGTATCACGGCTACAGAAGTGCATCACTTGTACATGAACAGTGGCATGTTTCCTTTGGATGGCGCCGTTCACTCTGCGATGGCACTGCCCTAAGTCCCTTAAAACTGGACAAGAGCAATTATGCGCTGAGATTTTTTATGTATTTTAAACGTAACTTCCCGTGTACTTACCACGATTTTCTGTCAGGGACACCACGCAATGTTCTGGAAATATTGATAACTGTTTTTGCGCCGGCCGTCGTGGCCGAGCGGTTCTAGGCGCTATAGTCTGGAACCGTGCGACCGCTACGGTCGCAGGTTCGAATCCTGCCTCGGGCATGGATGTGTGTGATGTCCTTAGGTTAGTTAGGTTTAAATAGTTCTAAGTTATAGGGGACTGGTGACTTCAGAAGTTTAGTCCCATAGTGCTCAGAGCCATTTTTGAACAGTATTTGCATGCTAAGACATTTGCATGGACGGCAACATATGGGTTAACACCTGTTATGGAAGCCAACCTGAAGAGGCCTTAATCAAGTCGAAACGCGTTATTGGCAAAAATAAAAAATCCTGGCAGTAATAATAAAGCCAGTTTTGGAGCCAAGACTGTTTATGTCTTCATAATGTTTATCTGCTTTCACTGACTTTAACGGTTTATCACTCATGATTTACCAAACCAAATGATTTTACTTTCGAGCGTCGATCTGCATTCACCTACGATTGAAGTGCGCCGCCAGTAGTTGCACAAACCGATAAAATTATGGCGCATTCCCTCGAAATTCTAGGGGGATATCGTATCTCAGCTCACTTAGTAACGAGAAAAGCCTCAGTGGCCACTCGGACTGATACGCACCCTCATTCTTTCCGATGAACGAAAGCGCGTTGCCGAGGACTGGCAGTCCCGGAGGTCCCGGTATCTTGTCGGCGAGCTCGTACATGCGCCGGCGCTGCAGCCGGTAGTAGATGAAGTAGAGAACGACGGCGGGCAGCAGCAGCCAGTAGAAGACGGTGGAGGCGGACAGGGCCGACTCTGCGACCGCCTCCGGGCCGGGGGCGGCGGCGGCGCTCAGTGTGTCTGCGGCCGACATGCTGCTTCTGGCTGCTGGCGACTGCTGCGACCTCCGGCGCGCTCCGGCATATATAGACGGCGGCCGGCGGGGCGCTGGCGGGGAGGGTGAAGGCCTCCACCGGACACCGGCCGCGCGTCCGCCGACGTTCCCAGCACCATTGTCTTCGTCCGTACTCTGCAAATCACGCCCGAATCCGAGTCACAGGGCAGTTGTTCCTGTCAGGAAGGTCGCAGTTCGTAGTAATAGACGGCAAATCATCGAGTAAAACTGAAGTGATATCAGGTGTTCCCCAGGGAAGCGTCCTGGGACCTCTACTGTTCCTGATCTATATAAATGACCTGGGTGACAATCTGAGCAGTTCTCTTAGACTGTTCGCAGATGATGCTGTAATTTACCGTCTAGTAAGGTCATCCGAAGAACAGTATCAGCTGCAAAACGATTTAGAAAAGATTGCTGTATGGTGTGTCAGGTGGCAGTTGACGCTAAATAACGAAAAGTTGATCCACATGAGTTCCAAAAGAAATACGTTGGAATTCGATTACTCGATAAATAGTACAATTCTCAAGGCTGTCAATTCAACTAAGTACCTGGGTGTTAAAATTACGAACAACTTCAGTTGGAAGGACCACATAGATAATATTGTCGGGAAGGCGAGCCAAAGGTTGCGTTTCATTGGCACGACACTTAGCAGATGCAACAAGTCCACTAAAGAGACAGCTTACACTACACTCGTTCGTCCTCTGTTAGAATATTGCTGCGCGGTGTGGGATCCTTACCAGGTGGGATTGACGGAGGACATCGAAAGGGTGCAAAAAAGGGCAGCTCGTTTTGAATTATCGCGTTATAGGGGAGAGAGTGTGGCAGATATGGTAAGCGAGTTGGGATGGAAGTCATTACAGCATAGACGTTTTTCGTCGCGGCGAGACCTTCTTACGAAATTTCAGTCACCAACTTTCTCTTCCGAATGCGAAAATATTTTGTTGAGCCCAACCTACATAGGTAGGAATGATCATCAAAATAAAATAAGAGAAATCAGAGCTCGAACAGAAAGGTTTAGGTGTTCGTTTTTCCCGCTCGCTGTTCGGGAGTGGAATAGTAGAGAGATAGTATGATTGTGGTTCGATGAACCCTCTGCCAAGCACTTAAATGTGAATTGCAGAGTAGTCATGTAGATGTAGATGTAGATGTAGATGTAGATACCTCTCCACCTGTTTCATTCGTGGACAGAGCTTGGGAACGAAGATTGCCTATGTCTGTCTGTACGTGCTATTGCACTGAAGCGCCAAAGAAACTTCTATAGGCATTCGTGTTCAGATACATAGATACGTAAACAAGCGCAATACGGCGCTAAGGTCGGTAAAGCCTGTATGACTACAAGTGCCTGGCGTAGTTGTTAGCTTGGTTACTGCTGCTACAGGTTATCAAGATTTAAGTGAGTTTGAACGTGGTGTTCTAGTCGGCGCAAGAGCGATGGGACACAGCATCTCCGAGGTAGTGATGAAGCGGGATTTTGCCCATACGACCATTTCACGAGTGTGCCGTGAATATCAGGAATCTGACAAAACATTAAATCTCCGACATCGCAGCGGTCCTGCAATAACTGAACCAACGACGACTGAAGAGAATCGTTCAACGTGACAGAATTGCAACCCTTCCGCAAATTGCTGCAGATTTCATCAACAAGTGTCAGCGTGCGAAACATTCAACGAAACATCATCGATATGGGCTTTCAGAGCCGAACGCTCACTCGTGTGCCCTTGATGACTGCGCGACACAAAACTTTACGCCTCGCCTGGGCCAGTCAACACCAACATTGGACTGTTGATGACTGGAAACATGTTCCCTGGTCGGACGAGTCTCGTTTCAAATTTTATCGAGCGGATGGACGTGTACGGGTATGGAGACAACCTCATGAGTCCATGGACCCTTCATGCTGGCAGCGGACTGTTCAAGTTGGTGGAGACTCTGTAATGGTGTGGTGTGTGCCCAGTTGGAGTGATACGAGATACGTCTACATATGATTCTGACATGTGTACTTAAGCATTCCGTCTGGTCACCTGTATCTATTCATGTCCATTGTGTATTGCGTTGGACTTGGGCATTTGCAGCAGGTCAATGCGACATCCCACTTGTCCAGAATTGCTACTACAGAGTGACTTCAGGAACACTCTTCGAGGTTTAAACACTTCCGCTGGCCACCAAACTCTGCAGACATGAACATTTTTGAGCATACCTGGGACGCTTTGTGACGTGCTGTTCACAAGAGATCTCCACCCCCTTGTACTCTTACGGACTTACGGACAGCTCTGCAGGACGTTAGTGGAGTCCATGCTACGTCGTACTGCGACAGTTCTGTGTGCTCGCGGGGGCCTTCACAATATTAAATAGATGTATCAGTTTCTTTGACTCTTCAGCGTAATATAATCTTATCGTTTACCGTTCCAGTGTAGCGATATACGAGGCGCTATGAAAAATTACAGAGAAATCATCGAAAAAATTAGGAAACATATTTTACGCTTTAATTCCGAACAGCACAAAGTAGGGATGGGCAAAAATATCGATGTACGAAAATATCGACATTTCTTGGTAACAGTATTGACACATATCGTCGACATGCAAAATACTGAAGTATCTACTGATAGATATCAAGCAATGAGTATCGAAAGTAATATTTATACTATCTGTCTCTTCTTGACTCATTTGACTCATAGGCACTGTAGTTCTCACCGGCAGATTATCTTGCCCATTACAGCTAATACTACTCTTTGCGATCTAACAGTAAATGTCTTACAATGGGCTAAATTTAATTTCACATTAACTACAAATGAGCATCAAATTTGAGCATGAATGTATCTGTACTACATCTTCATGAAAGTTTGTTAGTTCAGTGTGACATTTCTGCTATAGCATGTGATAGGTACGAGGTTAAAATCGAACGTGTTTTGCAACACCACTGTACAAGAATGGTGGAAATTACCACTCCCAGCTACCAACTATGAGACACAATATGCGCTCTCCTTACCCCTGAATCCCCGTATCAAGAAAATACAGACGCACTTTAAACGCAACGTTGACTCGGCACAGAACTCACGCACGTTACTGCACTGGCATTTAATGGATAATGAACCCTTGGTGTCTGAAATGTTTATGGAAAGTACAATATTTCGTGTGCAGAGCACATATCAGAAGTGGTTCACCCTCGTGATTCTTCTCGCGCAGAACTAGGTAAAAATATCGGTACTGCAAAAATCTATATTTTTGTCTCGACAGTATCGATGTCTTTTTATAAATATCGAAGCGACATATATCGATATTCTTAAACATTTGCCCATCATGCTACAAAGTAGTCCACTCGCGCTTCTACGCAACGCTTCCAGTGATTTTCCCATTGTAGGAAGCTATGCTGGAAGTGAGCTGACGGAATGGTGTTCAAAATTAGTTACGATTCCGCTTGGTTTCCTTCTATAGAGTATAATGCCACCCTTTCAGTTTCAGATTAATTTTCAGAAAGAGGAAGAAATCGCAAGAGATCTAGAACAGGAGAGTGGACAGGGTGTGTGGAAAGTGATCATGCTGTTCTTTGCCAGGAATTTCTTCACAATGAGTGAGGAGTATGCAGCCACATTTTTATGGGGGAGCAACCAGTCTTGGTTCTCCCATCTCTCAGGCCGTTTGCGTCTATTATCATCCCCCCTCTCCTCAAAACATCGCTGTACAGCTCCCTGTGACTATCTGAGCACATGAAAGAGTTCTTTATGGGAAATTCACTGCATTTAATTAGCCATGCCTCCGCAATATCCTTCCTTCCAACCACTGCTAGGTCCACGAGGTATGCAAGAGACCTTGTGTAAGTTTTCAAGAAAGGAAATGACGCACTGGTGGAAGTAAGGCTGTGAAGTGTGATCGTGAGTCGTGCTTGGATATCGTGCACATGATCTTATGTGAAAATAAAATCAAAATATGAAATTGAACTAGGAATAAATTAGAAGTTATCAAAAGAACCGCAGAAAGTCATGTATCAATAACTGCAGCTTTACAACCCGTCTGGAAATGTTCGCAACGCATAACAGTTATTGATGGCTTATGGGACAGTTAGTGTTTTTCGTGCTAACAAACACGACGTTGAACTTAGAAGAGTACATGTTTTCTATTCCAGAAGAGCATTTTAATTTGCAGAAGAACACTAAATATAAGAATTGGTTTTAAATATTTTATCTGTTGCCCTATGTGGGCTACCAGTTTTGCTTATTCTTATGTTGGAATTCAAATGAAAACTGTTCCAATATGGCACAATTCCTCCTCACACGAACTTTTTTTTCGTTAACCGACTGATATATAGCGTTCTTAGAGGCATCACATTGCATCCAGTGGGTAATAACTTAAATTGTGGAAATGTTTTCGAATGAATACTTGTTATGAATTTTTCCGGCGTTATTTTGACTGTTTTGAGCTGTGTTATAGGAAGAACTCTCTCCACTGGAAGTGGCAATTTGGTATTTTTTTTACCTTAATTTACTAACTCAGTTTGGTTTTACAATTTAAGGCTTATATGGAAACAAACATGTGACAGTGCCTGGTGTCGAATTTTACTTTTGCTACGAGTAGTAATTTGGGAAATTATCGCCTTTGTGCCAGCGCCGTCGAAGGTGAGACTATTTTGACTGTTTTGAGTTGTGTCAGAAAGAAGACCTCTCGCCATTGGCTGTGGCAGTCTGTTCATATCGCACTGCAATTTACTACTTCAGTTTGATTACACAGTTTAAAGCATATATGGAGAAAACATGTGACAGTGCTTCACAAGTTTCAAATCAGCGCACACTTCGCTGTACAGTGAAAATTATTTCTGAAATTCCATGAATTTCGAGACAGCGTTATTAGCATTCCGCTGGTGTTGCTGTGTAGGCGGTGCACTTTTTGAGCCGCGGACAGGTCTGCGTCTTCCACTGCGAGGATTTATGTTTTCTTTCAGGACTATAATCGTCCACCCATAATTCATCGGCAGTTAAGTCCCTAGGCAGGCAGTTTAGTTAATCTCGAAGAGTCGTTTGTAGTTCAGGCCTGATAGTCTCGTTGGTCGGCGTTCGAAAAGCCGAGGACCGAACTTCGCTGCAATTCGTCTCTTGTTCATTTCATAAGCTATAGCGCATTAACGTATCCCGCAAGAAATTAAAAAAAAAGAAAGGTTCAAATGACTCTGAGCACTTTGGGACTTAACATCTGAGGTCATCAGTCCTATGGAACTTTGAACTACTTAAACCTAACTAACCTAAGGACATCACACACATCCATGCCCGAGGCAGGATTCTAACCTGCGACCGTAGCGGTCGCACGGTTCCAGACTGAAGCGCCTAGAACCGCTCGGCCACTGCGGCCGGCGCAAGAAATTCCAACGGTTTTACAAACGTCATGCATTGTCTGGCTTTTGTCCATGTGGGTCTCTTTATGCACTTGCGCGATCGGCTCCAGAATTGCGCATGATGACTGTCGGATCGTGTGTTTGTTATCTTCCACAGACCCCTGGCGATCTTGAAATCGCCCAGATGTTCCGCCTAGGATGGAAGCTTTCTCACCAAAAGCCTCAATTGCCATGTGATCGGTTTCGGCTGCGAATCCTTCGTTCCTTGAAGTCAATCAGGCGCTGGAGAACAATGTATAATGAAATCTACAATAACATTTCCTACCGATGGAAATCAAATAGGGTGAAGAACTGGCCGATTAAGGTAGTGAGGTGGAATCCTGAGTTGTACATGTGTAGCTCAGTCGGTAGAGCACTTGCCCACCAAATAGCCAAGACTCAAATCCTGGTATGGAACGCAGTTTTAATTTGCCAGGAAGTTTCAAATCGGCGCACACTCAACTACAAAGTGAAAATTCGTTCTAGAATTCCATGAATGTCAAGAAAAAATCATTAGCACCGAGTTGATGTTGCTGCGAAATTGGCAGACCGGCAGGTGAAAGACACATCTAGAGCCTCCTAGTACGAGGACTTTAACTGCTGAATGTTTCGGTACAATATTCAAATTCTCGGAAATTTTGGGTAACACCTCCTACAGAAGGTTAAAGAACATATTTTTTAAAAGTGCCGCTCTGAAAAAAATTCTTGTAATTTTCTAAGGAAGTGTTTGCAAAGAGGTAAGCTTCATTCTTCACGAGTCTCCCATATCAACTCTTCATTATTTATGTTAAGCTGCTGTTCCCCAGAATCCGACCAATGAATCAAAGCTTGTTTGATTCTCAACTGATGGCTTGCCATGATTTCACTCTATATCCTTACGTATTTTTGCAATCAGAATTTCTACTGCATGTTTACTACAGGTGTAACTCATTAATCTCGCGTTCACGGAAAATAACGTTTTTGGGTTCCGCGCACTGCATGACGTAACAATCTTCTGCACAAGAGATGACTAAACCCCCGCAGAAGTTACGGTGCTGTGTTAAGTCAATAAGCAGATCGAAGTTATCAATTCAGTCGCTCACTGACCATAATGACAATGAAACGAAAGATGACAGAGAGCAGGTCGAACTACTGACTTCAGTATTCCGAAATTATTTCACCATGGATGTTCGTGTTACTGTTCTCCAGCTCAGTCATCGTACAAACACGGAAACGGCAGTTACTGAGAAAAGTGATCGCTTAATGAAAAATCAGCTAAAATTACTCAACAGCGGAAAGGTATCTGTAGCGGATGAGATACCTGTGAGATTCTGTATGGATTCTGAGAAAGAACCGACTCACCTTCTAGCAATAACACGTCGTAGATCGATTTACCAACGAAATACATTTAACTATTGAAAAAATAAGTAATGAGAGATCATTCCCGTTTTCAAGAAGGACCGTCGGAACTCATGCACAAAATTAGAGGCCTATACTGTTAATATCAATCTATTGTAGAATTATGGGAAATGCCCTTTACCACGTAATATGAAGATTCTGGAGAACGAAAATCTCTGTCAAACCCAACACTCATTTCGTAAACAGAGATCTTGCGACATACTGATTGCTCTGGACGTCCATGAAATGTCTCACATGTCTCCCAAATAAGACACTTACTTGTTCCTGTTAAGCAGTTTTTGTAATCAACTTAAGACGAACTGCTACTCCCCAGTATCCTACCAATGAATCAAAACCTGTTTAATCCACAACGTACATGCAATTCTATGATGTGTCGGTCATAAAACATCGATATACAGTCAGCTAAATAACTTAAACAACTTTTTTTTTAGTATACGCGCGATAAGCGGGGCCTTAAGTACTGATCGTAAGAATTCGGCACCAATCGGGAGATTTCGCGTCGACCGTTGTGTTTCAGCATGCTGTCACCCACAGACACCATAGTTGCGTGTTTGTAACTGCCTGACGAAGTATTGTTGTGTTGTGTAAGCAGATGATTAATTGATTAGTTACAATAATTGTACTTACGTTTAAATGCATTATGCAATATGCAGCGTGATCACAAGTATTTACTAAATGTTTTGTTTTATCCTTCTACTGATTGTGTTATATTCCAACAGACTTAATTTAATTCCATATTCCTTGCTGAAGATGTGTACCAAATTGAAGATGACCGTCTCTATAATGCGTATTCACGATTCCATGTTACTTCCGTTTCAAATTTATGCCATACAGCTTGAAATTCGTGCCATAGGAGCTGTGAGTTGTCAACAACGGCAGATAATAAAACATCCACCCTCTCACGCCTTTAACCCTGCGGTGGCAGCTCTACTTACCTCTCTGTCCCCGAGGTAAGCTGCCAACTTTCCTCAGCTTACGGCCAATTTCGTCAACGTCAATAAAAATTAAGCACATCTCAAAAGATTACTGCCTCTTACATACTTTTATTTGCTACCGATTATGAGCAATAAAACTACACTCCTAATAAGCTCGCAACGTTGGCTGACGTTTTTAGATTCGGCTATTAGTTGCTAGATGCATAAAGTTATATAATTCGGCCGAGAACTGCGGGCCGCACGAATACTTGATTCCGGCCACATGTGGCCAGCGGGCTGTAGTTATACGACCATTAGTCTTCATGAATGTTACCAATCACCATGGCCCTATTAGGTACTGTATATCTATACCAAAGCTTTTACCAGTTCCCGAATAACTTCTGGAACTCTATCTTTGTACAGCTTTTAGTTCTCTGACCGATGCGTTTTTAATCTCATCTGCACTTGTAAACTGACGGCCGTTTGAGATTTTTCTTCCTTTTTGGAAACACAAAAAATTCGCATGGGGCCATACCTGGTGAATATGGGCGCTGAGGAGCCATTACTGTATTATTTTTGGAACAGGTGCATTATCATGATAAAAAGCCATGAACTGTTTCATCACAAATCCTTGTGTTTGTTTCGGATTCCTTGACGCAAACGCATTTCAATTTGCAATTGGTACCCTACAGTGACCGTTCAAACCGATGGGGAAACTCTTGGTGCACTGTACTGTTAAAATCGAAGAACACAGTGAACATAACTTTCAGATGTGACCGTGTTTGTCATGCTCTCTGAGGTTCAATGGCTCTGAGCACTATGGTCATCAGTCCCCTAGAACTTAGAACTACTTAAACCTAACTAACCTAAGGACAGCACACAACACCCAGTCATCACGAGGCAGAGAAAAACCTTGATTCCGCCGGGAATCGAACCCGGGAACCAGGGCGTGGGAAGCAAGAACGTTACCGCACGACCACGAGCTGCGGACGCTCTCTGAGGTCTTAGCGATGTAGAATGCGGTGACTGAGCTTTCGTATAGAAGCCTTATCCGTAAACCCATGCTTTATCTCCTGTGATGACGCATTTCACTCTTCTGCATCATTGTTCATGTAGCGACTTCCGAACAGCTTGCATTCGCCGCTGTTTTCTTTCGAAATTTTACAATTTTGGAACACATTCTGTCACGTTTCGATCTCAAAATATCCACAAATGTTTCATAGCATGGGCCAATTGATATGCCGACATCACCAGTGTTCCTCGACTGTTCAAAATTATGTATTTCACTTTTTCCACGATTTCACAGGCTGATGAAGTGCTCGGACATCCAGGATACTGGTCACCTTCAACTTCTTTCTGGACTTCTTCCAAATGCTTACACTACTCGTGAACCCTTGTTTCACTCATAACAGTACTCACCAAAGCATAGTTAACATCTCTAAACTTTATTGCACTTTAACCCATTCTTATTATAAATTTCATAGAAATTTTTATGCAGTGTAAATAATCGCCGATATTGTCAAAATATCTGTATGTTCACCGATACTCCGCCAGCCACCTGACTCTGTGTGGCGGGGTGTACTTCATGTACTATTAACTGATCTCCCCATCCCTCCTCCACCCACTAAGGGTGCGTGGGAAGAATGATTGTCGACAAGCCTCTGTATTAGCTTTAGTTTCTCGAGTTTCTCTTCGTGATCATTTCGTGAGATGTATGAGTGTTGAAGTAACATGTTTTCCGACTTTTCCCGGAAAGTGCTCTCTCAAAATGAGTGTTGCACAGAGCCCCTTTTACCGTCTGCCGCTGGAGTTTGTTGAGAATTTCTATAGCGCTCTTACGCCCACTAAACCATCCCGTGACGAAACGTGCGGTTCTTCGTTGGATCTTCTCTATCTCTTGCATCAGCCCTACCACGTAAGGATCCCGTCCTGATGAAGAATATTCAGTAATCGGTCGAATAAACGACTTGGAGGCCACTTCTATCGTGGATGAGTTACATTTCCTTAAGATTCTTCCTATGAATAGCAGTCTGGTATCTCCTTTCCTGCTGTTGTTTCATGCGGTCATTCGACTTAAGTTCGCTCTGGATATTTAATGTATTTTCCAGCAATACGTCATCAATATTGTGGTTTTACGTTATTGGGTTTCTGTTCCTGTGTACGCAGAATATGTTACATTTATTTACTTTCAAGGTCTGCATCATTCATCAGTCCTCTGCAGGTCATTCTGCAAAACAGTATGGCCTTGTGGTCTTGCTACTTTCTTAAATCTGCGAACGGTCTAAAAAAAAAAAAATCTTCCGACGCCTTCTACAAGATCATTTATGTATCTATGTCAGCAACGGTCCTATCAAACTTCTTGCGGTACTCCGTAAATTAGCCGCGCTGAGTGGCCGTGCGGTTTGAGGCGGCATATCACGGACTGCGCGGCCCCTCCCGCCGGAGGTTCGAGTCCTCCCTCGGGCATAGATGTGTCTGTTGTTCTTAGCGTAAGTTAGTTTCAGTAATGTGTAAGTCAAGTGACCGATGAGCTAAGCAGTTTCTTCCCTTTGGAATTCACACGCATTTGAACAACTCCGTAAATTGCCGTCACATCTGTCGATTTTGTTCCATTAAGAACGAGGTATTGTATTCTGTCTGCAAGGAACATATACCATAACACTACAACATATTGACGTCATCAATATAAGCCTAAAATTACGTGCCTCTGTCCTACGACCCTTCTCGAAAAGGGGAATAACTGCGGTTTTTTTTCCATTCGTTGATTAACCTTCGTTATTTCAGCGACGTATGATAAACTGCGGCGAGAAAAGGAGCAAGTTCTATTGCATAATCTTTGCAGAATCTTAAAGGTATCTCATATGGTCCTGTTGCCTTTCCACTACCAAGCGACTGTAGTTTCTTTCCTGTTCCGCGATCAGTTATCTCAATATCTGCCATTGCGACGTTCGTACGACGATTGAAAGGAGGGGCCGTATTATAATCATCCGGAGTGAAATAATTTCGGAAAACCGAAATCATTATTTCGGCCTTCACTCTGCTAGCTTCCGTTTCGGTGCCTATATGATCACTGAGTGGCTCCATAGATGATTTTGAACCGCTTACTGATTTTATGAAAGACAAAAACCTCTTAGTATTTTTAGTCAGAACAGATGACAAAATTGTGCTTCCAAAGTCACTGAACTCTGGTCTCATTGGTCTCCTTCGCTCATTTTCACTTCGTTCAGCTTTTGTTTGTCAGCTAGGTTTTAAGGTCTTTTGAATCTATGATGACCCGCTTGGTTTAAGTAGCAGTTTTCTAACACGGGCACGAATCCACGGAGGGTCTTTCCGTCCCTTAACATCTTGCTGGGAATGCCCTTATCTGAGGCGTAGAACGGACTTGTCTGAGGCATGCTGAACCATGCTTTCGATTTTTTTTCCATTTGTTCTACACCTATTCGTCTTTAGCACTGAATTTTTGACGTTGACTACTCACATACTGTGCAACTTGCATCGTGCCACTCTTACTAAGCAAATATATTTTCCTACCTTTCTTAACATTCCTTGTAATATACGTAGTCATTGTTGCTACAACTGCCTTATTATCACTAGTACCCTCCCATATGTAACCGATTCCTTAAGTTCAGGTCTGTTTGTTGCTAGGAGGTGTCAGACGTTATCTACACAAGTTGGCTCTCTAACTATCCGCTCGAAGAAATTTCCGGACAAAAGGTTCACAATAATATCACATGAATTCCTGTCTCCGTCTCCAGTTTTTATAGGGTGATACTTCCAATCTACACCTGGTAAGCTGTAGTCACCCCCTATTACAACGGTATGATCAAGATAGTTACTAAAGATATCACTTACAGCTCCTGACACAGAAAGTGTATGAAAGTACTGGCTTATCATTCTTAAAAGACCTTTGTTGCTTATCTTCACCCACATTAATTCACGTTGAGAATCAGTGATAACCTCGCTAGATATTATCGAATTCCTTACTGCAATAAATACGTCGCCACCCTGGGGACTAACCCATCCTTGCGGTACATCTTCTAATCTGAATTTAGGACTTTCGTTGCTGCTCACTTCTGGATTCAACGAAATTTCTTTTCCTAATACTATCTGGGTATTATAACATTCGACAGATGATACTAATTCTGGGGCCCATGCATGGATGCTCCTGCAGTTTACTAATATCTTATTAACCTTTTCTATGTCCAACCTGTGAAGACGAGCACTCTTCACGAACTTTTTTGACAAATGACCACAGACAAAATATCCGATAAGGTTAATTTTGTACAGATACTTTTCAGACATGTTTATCTTACACAACAACGAAAAAATCGCGTGAACCGGAGTAATGCAGGCCAAACTGTGGTTTCCCAATATCCTTGCTTATGAATCGAAGCTTGTTTCACTCAGAGTTGCTCGTTTGTCATCATTACACTTCATATCGTCAATTCTGATACTGTCAATTTTTTATATGACATATTGATTCCAGTTGAAACCTTTTAACCAAGCGTTCTAGGAAAACTACAAATTTAGGTTCCCTGAATTACATACCGTAACACTTCTCTATATTAAGAGATATTTGCCAGTCTTTGGATCACCTTGATATTTAATCCACATGCGACTACCCACAGCAGATCCTCATAGACAACAGCATCATAATCGAAATATGGTATGACAATTAATACTTTTAGCTGCCTCCTTAATGTAGAATGTGAACAGTAGTCGACCTATTACAGTTTCCTGAAGAATTACTTCTGTTTCAGTGATATTCCGTGCTGCGTTCTACTGCGTTCTACCAAGAAGTCTTTAGTTCATCTGAGTAGAAATACCACATCACTGTGTTTTCTCTCGAAGAAATAGGGGCGGTAAAGGGTCGAAAAAATGCAGAAACGCGGAATCCACCTATTTACGACTTTTTAAAGGATGTGCCACATGCTATTTTTGCGTTCGGTTCCTCACTTCCGCTAACATTGTTGGTGGCCATTGAGAAGATCTTTTGTTCTCGTTCATGTCTGATTATCTTTTATGTTCAAGAATTTTAATATTCTGGTGCTTGACGGTTGTTGTTTGCCATTACACATGTATCACTTCTGTAACTCTCTTTCCGTGTAAGTTACGCTTCATTGAATTGCTGGTGAATGTGACTTGCTGTTTACAACGATAATAAAGAAAGGACCTACAAGGACATTGCTTTGAGTGTTCACGATATTCTGACGTCATAGGTCAGAGGGTTTCTGTGCTGTGATGGTCGAACATAAAGCAAACTATATGTATATTATTATATCATTCTTCCTGTACCTACTACTCTTTTACATTTGTAAGCATAGATTTTGATATAGCAACGTGTAAGGGAAGTGCGTGTGGTAAATTCGAATGAAACGTACCAGTATTTTTCTTTTACTCTCGACTCAACTGCACTGACCTACTAGAAATCGGCGGACTAATTGCATATAATGTGTTTGATCATTTTAGTTTTCTAGCGCTTAGTGCACCGAGGAATCGATTACATGATAGAAGTTAACTTCTTATACTCTTATTTCGGTTTCTTACTTTCCATCCACTTTCTCTGTGCAACACATACAACCTAAAGTACCATTGTCACTTGCAGAGTGCGAATATTTTATTTCAATGTCTGTTGCACATAAATAGTCTTCAGCTGGTACAGAATGTGGCTAGAAGCTACACAGCTGAATAGATCAATACGTGAAGTTATCCCTACTTAGCTGGGTTTTCGAAATGCCATCGGATGTCTAACTACCAACTTCTGCCATCAAATAATTGCTTTTTGCAGTCGCAGCTACAGTAAACGTTGTTGAATGTATTTCGTTGGTTATTCCGTTTCGAGTGCACTATGTGAAAAGAAGTAATCTAATATATGACAATATCCACCCAAAACTCTTCCTTGGACAGGAGATTCCACTTCCCGTTCATGAAATGTTTAAATGTTCGTCACTTCTTCACATGTGTTCTACATTGTAAGATGCTTGATATTAAGTAAATAAGTACAAGTTTCATTTAGTTTGTTATCTGCACTAACTGTGAGAAATAAGACATATTTCTTCCACTCCTGTAATACCTTCAGTTCTCATGCATGTTAATGCGTCTTTTCTCCATTCCTCCCCACTTTACTGAAAATGAAAATTATGTTAGGTACAACTGATCTGAACCCCGTCCTGACTGCAGCCTCCAAATTGCGGAACCCTCTCAAGGAGGTCCGTTATGACTATCTCGATAGTTCGTAACTTTCTGTCTGAATTCTGGTACAGTTGCTGAACGCAGAAGTATTTGAACATTGTTCTTGACGGAATCCAAAAGAAATCACATCCTTTGTGATTGGGATGGCGGGGAAGACTTCACAAGACAATATGTGCTCTGCAACAGTTGCACGACCGATCCATGCATGATACAAAATCTGAATCTAGGTTCTATGTTCTCCTGGGAGTTAAGAATCCAGAGTCGTATTGTTAGTTGGTGAACTCTATGCCATGAGTTGCAGCTTTGTCCAAATGCACAGGGTACTTATCTTCGGTGAGAGTTCTATAGGCAAAAAACGTATGGCAAATTACGCAACGTTTATAAATGTCACAAGGCATAATCAATTTAGATTTATTTCGTATGCTTACGAAAAACATGAAACATCTGACAGCAAGTGACGAATACGGCGTTAGCCATCTTTACCCAGTTGTTTTGTACTCTTTATAGTGCAATTCCACCCATCTGTGAGAGTTAATGGGGAAGGAAATGTACCTTAAAACCAGCGACTTACGACAACGTTCACGAAACGTGATTCTTACAGACGAATACCTGTAAGGCGACGTTTACGGCAGATCGCGCTTGAAGATGTGAATCGAGGCCTCTTTGTCATCCTGGAAACGGCGTCTGTGTCACAAGAAATGTGTACGACCTGTACCACAGGATGTAGTTAGTCACATGAAATGTTTAAGTAATTCTGCACTGCAATGCAACCTTAGAATTAATTAATTATTGTGAAAATACGCCCCAGGTGCTCATAAAGGCACATTCATTGTTCAAAGGGACTTAACGTCTGAGGTCATCAGTCCCCTAGAACTTAGAACTACTTAAACTTAACTACCCTAAGGACATCACATGCCCGAGGCAGGATTCGAATCTGCGACCGTAGCAGCAGGGCGGTTCCAGAACTACGCGCCTAGAACCGCTCGGCCACACGGGCCGGCTGGCACATCATGTTTGACTGTTATGTCCCAGCACTTATGATTCACTGGGGGTTTGAACACTTTAGTGGCTTTAGTCCCCTGTATGTATCAGAATTACATTAAATCTAAAATACTGGATTTCTTTGTCAGTATTTCGAAGGAAGCAACAGTAGTACTATGATATTGTTAGTATGTTTGTTTCAGTGGTTGTAACAGGGTGTAAATAGGTAGGAGATAATTCAGTTTCAGAACAAGTCTCTCGAATCCCTTACTTACTCTATGACATAAGTTTTGATTTTGACTAAAAACACTGAAAATAAAATGTAAAAATTCCAAGCTGTGTGATAACATTGGCAAAACATTCGGCCATGAAGTACAAAAAGAGACCAAGATGACATTCCTTAAAGTGAATGCGGCTGAAGTCCTATCACATGGAATCAAAAGCTGAGTTATCGCAAAATAAGTAAATAAATAAAAATAAATAAGTATATGAATAAAATTCAAACATAGACGACTACGTTCCTGAGGAGGAAATTTGTGTTAAGTTCATGTGGGACCAAACTGCTGATGCCATTAGTCTCTAGGCTTACGCACTATTTAATCTAACTTATACTAACTTATGCTAACCACAGCGCACACTCTCATGCCCGAGAGAGGATTCGAACCTCCGACAGGGACAGCCGCGCGAACCGTGACAAGGCGCCAAGACCGCGCGGCTACCCGGCGGGGTCTTGAGTAGGACGTTGCGCTGCAAAAGGCGAGACATGAACAGTAATTACAACATCTGAACAGAGGAAAACATTTTTAACAAGAATTATGAAATTCAGAAGTATCTTCACAACTGGAGATAACTCAGAATGCCAGGTCGTAAAATTCCCAAGAACATCTTGAACCACGAGCCGAATGAAAAAAAAAAGGTCGCAAGCCATCGCTTTCTTTAATCATAAATATATGTCTGAGTGATGCTAAATGCTAGCTTCTTTACAAAAAGTATTATCTTCTCCATGACCTTTGAATCGTGAGCTGCACACTTAATTTTTATATATGAAGTTAGTGAATTTACTCATGGCCGTTTCGTTGCCTACGCCTTGCAGTTAGTTTCAGAACTTAAATTAATAATCAAATTAATTAATTTAATAAGATTAAACCTTAAATTGCTGGTGTATCCACGTACCATCACATAAAATGAAAACAGTGAATAGCTGAGGGAATACGAATGACAATAGTGACGTATTTAAGTTCACAAAAATAACAATAAGTTTTATTACTCCTTTTGTAACAACGAGCTGAAAAAAGACAAACACAAATCAGAAAAGGGATGGTACTTGATTGACAAGGCATTCGTTGGGATGGAAGTTATACAAATTGTCCCGTTTTACAACGCAACCTGACTTCGCTTACATGAATCCATTGCGATCCCCAACTCTGTTCAAATGGAATAAACTACGGCCAAGTATACCTGAAACTACGGTTCACCAGAGAACAGGGAGCTGTGAATCTCATTTAACAACCCTAAGCTGGTGCAGCAGTATTTTACCCTCTCACCGTGATTCTGGCGGCGGCGGCGGCACAAAACGCTGGGGCAGTAAGCCTACACTTTACATATCCTAAGAGGAGCCAATCAACAACTGAAAATCTCTTTTATCTGAAAAAAAGGTATAGAACCACCTGTTTGATTGGATATTACACCTGCTTAGCTAAGGCCTCATACACAAAGAACAACTTCACAGGCAGAAAAATGTTCAAATGTATGTGAAATCTTATGAGACTGAACTTCTAATATCATCAGTCCCTAAGCTTTTTTTTTCTTTTTTTTTGATCAGTCTACTGACTGGTTTGATGCGGCCCGCCACGAATTCCTTTCCTGTGCTAACCTCTTCATCTCAGAGTAGCACTTGCAACCTACGTCCTCAATAATTTGCTTGACGTATTCCAATCTCTGTCTTCCTCTACAGTTTTTGCCCTCTACAGCTCCCTCTAGTACCATGGAAGTCATTCCCTCATGTCTTAGCAGATGTCCTATCATCCTGTACTTCTCCTTATCAGTGTTTTCCACATATTCCTTTCCTCTTCGATTCTGCGTAGAACCTCCTCATTCCTTACCTTATCGGTCCACCTAATTTTCAACATTCGTCTATAGCATCACATTTCAAATGCTTCGATTCTCTTCTGTTCCGGTTTTCCCACAGTCCATGTTTCACTACCATACAATGCTGTACTCCAGACGTACATCCTCAGAAATTTCTTCCTCAAATTAAGGCCGGTATTTGATATTAGTAGACTTCTCTTGGTCAGAAATGCCTTTTTTGCCATGGCGAGTTTGCTTTTAATGTCCTCCTTGCTCCGTCCGTCATTGGTTATTTTACTGCCTAGGTAGCAGAATTCCTTAACTTCATGGACTTCGTGACCATCAATCCTGATGTTAAATTTCTCGCTGTTCTCATTTCTACTACTTCTCATTACCTTCGTCTTTCTCCGGTTTACTCTCAGACCATACTGTGTACTCATTAGACTGTTCATTCCGTTCAGCAGATCATTTAATTCTTCTTCACTTTCACTCAGGATAGCAGTGTCATCAGCGAATCGTATCATTGATATCCTTTCACCTTGTATTTTAATTCCACTCCTGAACCTTTCTTTTATTTCCACCAGTGCTTCCTCGATGTACAGATTGAAGAGTAGGGGCGAAAGGCTACGGCCTTGTCTTACACCCTTCTTGATACGAGCACTTCGTTCTTGATCGTCCACTCTTATTATTCCCTCTTGGTTGTTATACATATATACAATATGTTGTATATGACCCGTCTCTCCCTATAGCTTACCCCTACTTTTTTCAGAATCTCGAACAGCTTGCACCATTTTATATTGTCGAACGCTTTTTCCAGGTCGACAAATCCTATGAACGTGTCTTGATTTTTCTTGAGCCTTGCTTCCATTATTAGCAGTAACGTCAGAATTGCCTCTCTCGTGCCTTTACTTTTCCTAAAACCAAACTGATCGTCACCTAGCGCATTCTCAATTTACTTTTACATTCTTCTGTATATTATTCTTGTAAGTAGCTTCGATGCATGAGCTGTTAAGCTGATTGTGCGATAATTCTCGCACTTGTCAGCTCTTGCCGTCTTCGGAATTGTGTGGATGATGTTTTTCCGAAAGTCAGATGGTATGTCGCCAGACTTATATATTCTACACACCAACGTGAATAGTCGTTTTGTTGCCACTTCCCCTAATGATTTTAGAAATTCTGATGGAATGTTATCTATCCCTTCTGCCTTTTAAATTCCGATTCTAATACTGGATCCCCTATCTCTTTTAAATCGACTCCTGTTTCTTCTTCTATCACATCAGACAAATCTTCACCCTCATAGAGGCTTTCAATGTATTCTTTCCACCTATCTGCTCTCTCCTCTGCATTTAACAGTGGAATTCCCGTTGCACTCTTAATTTTACCACCGTTGCTTTTAATGTCACCAAAGGTTGTTTTGACTTTCCTGTATGCTGAGTCTGTCCTTCCGAAAATCATATCTTTTTCGATGTCCCTAAGCTTACACAGTACTTAACCTAAATTATCCTAAGGACAAAGACACACATCCATACCCGAGGGAGGACTCGAACCTCCGCCGGGACCAGCCGCACAGTCCATGACTGCAGCGTCTAAGACCACTCTGCTAATCTCGGCCAACTTCACAGGTAGTTAATTAACAGTAAGCAATTTATTGGCAATAACATGAACAGAAACACATCTTACTAACCACAAACATTGCAGTTAAATCATACGCACTGATAACTTATCTTATACCTAGTTAATCAGTGACAAGCCTTAATCCCAGTTAATCTGTCACTGCAAGTCTGTGCAAATTTCTGTGCCCAGATGGACCACAGTTTGTATAGCTATCCAAAACGCATAGTCACAAAGAACTTTCTGACTGTGGGATACCAGATCCTTGCTTTGGGGTCTGTGAAGACCTAGGTCACAGAGCATTGCTCGTTGAGGACTTCTGGCAATTCGTAGAGGGATCCAAAGGCGCTGATGTCCAGGAGGAGTGTCTGCTTCACATGGGTCCTCGTTCGGTACTGGAACTTCTGGGTACTTGACCGCTTTGGAAACATGCTGAGCCACGTAAGCATCCATGGGTATGATAGTACTAATACATTAGCTAAGGAAGTCTAAAGACTGAACTTGCTGCCAATATAAACGCCAGAAGCTGACTTTTCGGCGCATTTCAGGTACTGTATCTTTTACAAGTGGGAAGAAGAATAGATGGCCAAGATGGGACCCAACAACATTCAGTCCATAAAAGCATACAACAAGAAGCGATGAATGTAACCTCATCCCGTTCGAAGAGAAGCTGTATGTCACATGTCGCACATGTACTGGTCATATGTACCCCACACTCAGCTAAATACTTCTGCGAGAGGTTGTTTTAAGTACATCTGTCGAAGACTTTAACAGAAATCCACATCTTTGGGGCATGTCCACACTGAGTTGACCTATGATGTGTATTACATCTTGACGAGTCATTGCGACGCCTCCTGGCTGATGATGTAGCAAAAGCAGCCTGCCTTTTTACCTTCTTTCCAGAAAGTGGATATTTCCATATTTCAGTAGTGGTCGTCTGGGTGGAGTTGGTGAGCGGATACCTTTTGCCACTGATTTTGCCCTATGATGGAAGAGAGGTGTGGTATTATCGAGTTCTTTACGACAATAAATACTGCGCCAACATTGGAATCTAACACATCTTCTCGATATAAACTGATGAGTCAAGACCTAAGTGACACGTGGTGGCACTGTGGGCTTGTGACGCACTCAGCACCGTGCAACCGTGCGCTGTGGACTGCTAGCCCGCCGCAGCCTGCCATGAGTGGACTCCGGCCCATCTCGGGCTATCTATCCACTCGCTGCCATGCCAGCCTGCCTCCGCCTCTCGAGCATCTTCCGACGCCAGGCTGGCCCAGCCAGCCTGTAGATCGCGAACTGCGACCAGGCCCAGCGCACAACGTTCCCTCCGTGTGCTGCCGCTGTGTCAGCACTGCAGTGCTCATTTCATCTCACCTACATCTAGATGCGTCACATAGTGTGGCGTAATTTGCCGAAGTCTGAAGGTCAAAATTAAGATGCAAGAGCTGTTTTGCTACAGCGATAAACAGTTAAACTTGTGAGAACTGATCAAATATAATTTAAAAAAAAGGAAGCAGAAGGCTAATTTTTCTTACAATTGAGTGCATGTAGAATATCATTCATATTTCGAGCACTTATTGCACTCCTTTTGTCTAAAACATGAAAACTAGTGCGACTGAAATTACGTTGCACGAATATAACCGTTGTTATCTTTCTGTTTGTCGACCAGATTATTTACCTGTAATGGACGAAAACTCTGTCGACGTGGATACGTAGGGAATCATGCAACCGGTCAGTTGCACGTCAAAAGTTTATTCAAACCTTTACCTAGGTTTCGACACGTATAAACGTGTCTTCCTCAGAAAGAAATAATAACACGTGCCCCGTTGTCGCGTATTGCATGAAAACAATAAAATGTTCCATATAAATGGTATAGCACAACCATGAGGCTTAGACAACAGAAAAAGCAATCCACGTAAAATCCAAGGCACACATGTGTATGATACACGTCTGCCTTGTTGTTGTTTGTTGTTGTTGTGGTCTTCAGTGCAGAGACTGGTTTGATGCAGCTTTCCATGCTACTCTATCCTGTGCAGGCTTCTTCATCTCTCAGCACCTACTGCAACCTACATTCTTCTGAATCTGCTTCGTGTATTCATCTCTTGGTCCCCCTCTACGATTTTTACCCTCCACGCTGCCCTCCAATACTAAATTGGTGATCCCTTGATGCCTCAGAACATGTCCTACCAACCGATCCCTTCTTCTACTCAAGTTGTGCCACAAATTTCTCTTCTCCCCAATTCTATTTAGTATCTCCTCATTAGTTACGTGATCTACCCATCTAATCTTCAGCATTACTCTGTATCACCACATTTCGAAAGCTTCTATTCTCTTCTTGTCTAAACTATTTATCGTCCACGTTTCACTTCCACACATGGTTGCAGTAGGTACTGGGAGATGAAGGAGCTTGAACAGGATAGATTAGCATGGAGAGCTGCATCGAACCAGTCTCAGGATTGAAGACCACAACAACAACAACGACAACAACAACAACATGGCTACACTACATACAAATACTTTCAGAAACGACTTCCTGACACTTAAATCTATACTCGATGTTAACAAATTTCTCTTCTTCAGAAATGCTTTCCTTGCATTTGCCAGTCTACATTTTATATCCTCTCTACTTCGACCATCATCAGTTATTTTGCTCCCCAAATAGCAAAACTCATTTACTACTTTAAGTGTCTCATTTCCTAATCTAAGTCCCTCAGCATCACCCGATTTAATTCGACTACATTCCATTATCCTCGTTTCGCTTATGTTGATGTTCATTTTATATTCTCCTTACAAGACAGTGTACATTCCGTTCAACGGCTCTTCCAGGTCCTTTTCTGTCTCTGACAGAACTAAAATGTCATCGTCGAACCTCAAAGTTTTTATTTCTTCTCCATGGATTTTAATTCCTACTCCTAATTTTCTTTTGTTTCCTTTACTGCTTGCTCAATATACAGATTGAATAACGTCGGGGTTGGCTACAACCCTGTCTCACTCTCTTCCCAACCAATGCTTCTTTCATGCTCCTCCACTCTTATAACTGCCATCTGGTTTCTGTACAAATTGTAAATAGCCTTTCGCTCCTTGTATTTTACCCCTACCACCTTCAGAATTTGAAAGAGAATATTCAGTCGACATTGTCAAAAGCTTTCTCTAAGTCTACAAATGCTAGAAACGTAGGTTTGCCTTTCCTTAATCTATCTTCTAAGGTAAGTCGTAGGGTCAGTATTGCCTCACGTGTTCCAACATTTCAACGGAATCCAAACTGATCTTCCCCGAGGTCGGCTTCTACCAGTTTTTTCATTCGTCTTACTTCGTGTTACTATTTTGCAGCCTTGACTTATTAAACTGACAGTTTGGTAATTTTCATATCTGTCAGCACCTGCTCCCTTTGCCTTACTATCCATAATTCTGCATCTGCTGACTGCTGCCATTTTTAAGATTTTAAATTCTGGCGGCGTGTTGTTTTCTCTGTGGCACCAGTTTGTTAGGCTAATCGT
This sequence comes from Schistocerca gregaria, assembly GCF_023897955.1. Lineage (NCBI taxonomy): Eukaryota > Metazoa > Arthropoda > Insecta > Orthoptera > Acrididae > Schistocerca > Schistocerca gregaria. The sequence goes on from NC_064922.1 coordinate 540,652,809, forward strand.
TGGATGATTCGTCTACAATGCTGAACCAAGTAGCAGTTTAATCTCACGGATCCCATAAATTCCTCTTGTCGCTTCTGCCAACCAACATCACTGCGTCTCTCACACCCAACAAAACATATTTGCAACAATTATTAGTTTATTTCTCAACAACTGCGTTCAGTGCAAATGCCTCACTTAGCAGTTACAAATAAAATGGAATACTCGTTGGATCGCCACAACTGCCTTATCATAAGAAACAGATTATTACAAGAAAACGGAAGGAGAATTTTGCCATGTTCATTAACTTGTATTTCTTCTTTTCTCCAAGTCAGTAGTGTCACAATGAGCCGGCGCACACATTAGGGATAATCCTATCTCGATGTGACGGATGACATTGGCTCTGTAGGCAAGTGGGCTGCTCAGCGAGCTTTGCCCGTGCTGCAATACTTAAGCCTCTGACAATCCAGCAGCCCGTGGGCCATCACGGTAAAGCGAAGCCCAGTGGGTCAACCTGGGCTTGTTAAAACCCGTTGACACCAGGCTGGATTGAGCCTACAAGCACTGAGATAGCCAGCGCGCCTGAGGTAGGCTAGCACAGGACAGATGGGCTCGATGCACGCCTATGAACGCGGTAAGGGAAGGACCGGGTGGCTACAGTTAAAGTGCAGCTACTGACTGGGGTCCACGGAGAGCTGTAATTATCGTATGGCAGCGAAACTTGGCAGATCTGCTAATCCGTTAATTTTGAATTGATTTTATGTCCGAAAAAAGTAGTTCCAGTTTTGGCGACCAGGTGAAAATCTGGCGCTGTACGCTGTTTTGTTTCTACGATGATATGACTCTTGGCTCAGGGGATATCTAAAAGAACGCGTTTACCAGGGACTCGTTCAGTCTCTTCCTTCTCTAAAGGCCAGTATACAGTAACACACTGCTCACATTCCTCCGGAACAGCTGCGAGCAACTCGTCGACTTCTTTACTACTCTTGTAATACAAATTGTGTAATCAGTGGTTAATAACAAAATCAACATCATGCCTTTCTCTCTCGTTTCACCTTTGCTGCTCAGTTACCATATTAATTTACATACGGAAACATTTCTATACGTCTTTCTTGCATTAACAGAGCTAGTTTTGCACCTGGTGGCCGAAATTGGAACTAATTTGTTTCCAGCGTAAGTTGGTTCCGCGTTAATGCGTTAGCAGCTCTACCAAGTTTCACTGCCAACGATAATTGCAGCTCATACCCGGTCTCTGTGAGTAGCTGCTTTAATTATAACCACCCGCTATATAAACGGAGCAGAGACGACTGGTAAATTATTCTAGCTACGATACGGCCCGCAAATGGGGATATCCACTGACGAGCGACTTCGATCAAGGGCAAGTTCTCATGGCGCAGTACCTGGTAACGGGAAATGCCCGCCAGTGCGTACCTGATTCGAATTCACTCCGTCTGACGCAAGAAGTTGCAGAGTTGATAGCATGTCTTCAAGGAGCGTGAGTGATGAGCATGTGCATAATTTCCCCTGTGTGGCTGCTGGAGTTCGGTTCAGAGGAGCGTGCGACTCAAGGGAAACAGCAGCAAGGTCACCGCCACAACTGCATTGCTATTCTATTTACGAGTCCGTTCAAGGTTAAACCATATTAGTCTGACCATTATTTTAATAATAAATGACATTCAAAGTAAGTCTTTCAATTCTTTATCATCCCAGGATGGTTATGGCACTCCTAAATTAATGCTGGGTGAGTGACTTCAGTAAAACGTACTCGTGTTGTCAATGGAAATTGCTACAGTGTGAATGTTCATAATAAATCGGCCTAGTACCAAAAATGTTGCACCGAGCGAGGTGGCGCAGTGGTTAGCACACTGGACTCGCATTCGGGAGGACGACGGTTCAATCCCGTCTCCGGCCATCCTGATTTAGGTTTTCTGTGATTTCCCTAAATCGTTTCAGGCCAATGCCGGGATGGTTCCTTTGAAAGGGCACGGCCGATTTCCTTCCCAATCCTTCCCTAACCCGAACTTGCGCTCCGTCTCTAATGACCTCGTTGTCGACGGGACGTTAAACACTAACCACCACCACCACCACCACCAAAAATGTTCACATAACGCTGACACTCTTGTTTTATTTTGTACAGCAACATAAGCTACATTCTTTAATAAATTAAATGAAGGCCACCAATTAATATTGGTAGATAGTGTCAGCCCCGTTGTACAAAAGTGTACAGATAAACGAGGTCACGTGTATACTGTGTAATGTAGGTCTGAGTTAAAGTTTGTGCTGGCACGCGTGAGAGAAAGTGGATGTATTATCTCGTTATAGCGTTGTGCTTACCAGCGTCATAATGACAGCATTGTCGTGTTTTGCTGATTCCTTTCGTTATTTTTTCACTTTAGAACGGCGACGAAAGTCCAATTGTAAAGTTATTTACTGTTATCCATTCGATTTTTTTTCTGAACTTGTGGGCATTACAAACGATGCAGCGAATATTTTTCGAGACAAGTGCATCGTCTCAAAGTTTTCTTTTTAGATTTTAATCCACCAACCACAATTTGATAGTTTTCAGATCACGATTACATCTACCTGGAGGCGACACTAAAGATTCTCTCTGTATCTTTATTATGATTGGTTGGTTGATTCAGGGGAGGTGACCAAACAGAGAGGTCATCGGTCCCATCGAATTAGGGAAGGATGGGGAAGGAAGTCGGCCGTGACCTTTCAAAAGAACCGTTCCGGCATTTGTCTGAAGCGATTTAGGGAAATCACGGTAAATCTAATAAGGATAACCGGGCGCGAGTTTGAACCGTTGACCTCCCGAATGAGAGTCTAGTGTTACCACTGCACCACCTCACTGGGCCTCTGCACTGTGTGTCAAAGTTATTATACACGTGGTGTCGTAGCAAACTGTGCACTCTTGATGACAGTGCTGCGGCTGAAGTAGTCAGCGCACACGACTGACATTTCATTTCCATCTGTCGACTGGCGAAACCTCCCAGGTGGTCAATTTCAGTCCCGTGAAATGTAGTGACTGCTGTAGGAACTGCTACCACAGAATGTTGGGGCTACTGAGCTAGAGTCTATTGGCAGCGAAACAGTGGATTCCTCTGGTGGGTAGGCGGTACAAGTAGCCTAGAATGATTCCCTATCGATGTCCCTGAGCTACGCTTTTAGAACTGGTTAGTTTGTACCTAAGAATAGGAATTGCTTTTTTTCGTGGCAGTTGATGATTTAGTAGACTCATTGTCCACTTGTGATGATTATGGTTCCCGCTGCCATTTTCTGTTAGGCCGAGTAACTTTTTGCACTTGTCTACAGCTTCACAACTTAACTAAACGGCCTTACTGTTGACTAGAACTTGTTGATTAAAATAGGATAAGTGTATCTTCAATGGTGGACAATGACCTAGAGCAATCGTTGCGTGAACATATTGGAGTAGCATCGTCTGTCTGGGCCTTCAGTCTTCTGATGATTGGAAGAACTCCCAAACAAGGATAACAGTTTATGAATCTCTGAACATAACATTCTTCAGCTGGTGACGACAAGCATCCAATATCATGTAAAACGACAGCCTGGAACCTAGTAGTGCCTGGAAAGGTTGGTCGTCGATGAAGACGTCGATATGATTTCTCATTGTGGCAATTGTCTGTGGAGGGTTTTCGTCTCTGGCAGCCTCGTGTCTATAGATCTTACCGTCGTTTACTTTTCTAGATTTCGGTGGCTGACACTGTAGATGGAACCTGTTTTCGGTGACGAGGAACGACTGTGGTGCGTTGGAGAGCGATCTAGACAAAGGTGAGACGATGGACTTTATCCCGTAGCTTAGCAGTAGTCATCCATAGCTGGCTGGCGTCGATAGAATTAAACGTTTTTTTTTTTTTACTTCTTACGACGTAATAGTCCTCGAGCATGCGCCTGATATCTCTATACTATCGTACGGCATGATCAGGATTTTTATATTATCACACCGGCGTGTTTTCTTCCATTCTACAAGTGTCTGTGTTCTGCCGGGCAGCTCAACCTCCGAGGAAGCCATTTATGTCCATATCCTCAAGGACCTTGGATACTGGACGACTGTTGCGGCAGTAGTCAAGAATATCCAACTACTTTTCCCAGAACTACTCTGCCTTGTTGAGTATGGTGTCAATGACCGGCTAACCTCTCCTAGAATTAAAGACACTACATCATATTTGCTGGGTTTGCAGTTCAACGCTGCTACTTTTGGCTGTTTGGGTTCGACATTAACAGACGTCATTAGCCCTCATATGTTTCCTCTTACAATCTTCCTTATTAGCGATGTGAGGGCCTGACTGTCTTCCATAGCTGCCATCGATAGATTAGCAAGAGTGTCTTTCGGCATACTCTTTTTTTTTTGGCCCTTTGCCGAATAGTTCTTGCACTAAGTCCTCTTTTGTGGTAGACGTCCTTAGCCGGGCCCTTCATTGAGTGAGAAACGGAGTGTGCTTTAGTCTTACTCGGGTTCGCTGTGACATAGCGCCAAACACTCTGTATATACGAGTGAGTCGTATCTCCCTGGCCTTGGACTATGTTCTTCAGCTATGGGGCTTGCTAGTGGCTATCTCTAAATTCCTATTTAATACAGTATTCACTTGACATTTGTCGCAGCTCTTGAGCCTGTTTTCGAAGCACTGCTGGGCTGTACCGTCCAAGCAGAAGAAGACGTTGATAAGATACATCACGTAATACTACCCGCTGTATTTAGCGACAGGGTCAAATCCCTTTAGCTGTTTCGTCGGATCTTGTTAGGCGTCTCCCAAAAATACTGTTAGATGCCTCATATTCCTCTGACTTACCTATGCATTTATATCCTTTGGAACCATGACGGAGCGTACAGTCGGAGGAATGTACTGTTCGTATTAGGATTCCTGCCCGCGAAGGCAACGCCTTATGCGTTGCCAAACTTGAGCCGCGGCGATGTCGATATCCGACGTATCCTGCGTCCCCACCAAGTTAATATGTACAATCCGGAATCGAGTACGGTAGCAGTGTCGCTCACAAGAACTAACGCCTCACTTTGAAAGTACATTTATTAAGCGCACGCGAAAACGCGAAAAGAGTTAAATTACCTGCCTCAGCAGTGTGTGCACCTATTTATACAGGGCGATTCCGAGATGTACAATTTCTAGATTCACCTTTTCCTATCATCCCTGAAAGTTTGCAACATTATCAGGTTATCACCCAGTATATACTTAAAATGTTCTAGTAAATTAAAATATTCTGTTGATAAGTAAACCCGACAGTCATCTAGAAATCACAAAATTCAAATAACTGCACATGACAGAAGGTGAACAGATGACACACGTGCCAGCAGGCTGCCACTAATAACTACTAAACCACGGCAGACAATATGCAGTACGCGACAATATTTATGATGTGAAGAATCAGTACTAATGGAAAACTCAGTCATTTTTTTGTGATGCAGCTATTTATGATGAAGAACATACACTGAAACGCCAAAGGAACTGGTATAGGCATGCGTATTCAAATATAGAGATATATAAACAGACAGAATAGGCACTGCGATCGGCAGCGTCTATACAAGGCAAGTATCTGGCGCAGTTGTTAGATAGGTTACTGCTGCTACATTGGCAGGTTATCAAGATTGAAGTGAGTCTGAACGTGGTGTTATAGTCGGCGTAAGAGCGATGGAACACAGCATCTCCAAGGTAGCGATGTAGTGGGGATTTTCGCGTACAATCATTTCACGAGTTTACCGTGAATATCAAGAATCCGGTAATACAGGAAAAACCGCTAATTTATAGTAAAGAAGAAGGGGCGTCATGCATTTCACAGAAATTTGCCGAGTATGGACGCAAATGCAGAATAGATATGACCAAAGCAAAATTCACATGCGCCATTTTGTGTCGGAGACAATGACGTGCTTCACGCATATTAGGAATTCAAGGCAAAACTGCCAAAAAAAGCTGTCTCCCTTTTTTACTTCCACGTACACCATACTGCCGTATACTGAGTCGAAAATGTCTTGGATATCTTATATGTTGCTGACGAACTCATTATCTTTGTGGATACTGATTTTAGTGAAAATAGCTATTAAGTGTATCTAAAGTTATTGTAGCATAAAGCTGAGTTTGTGGTACTTCTTTTATGAGTTGTTTTGGAATGAAACCACAGGAGCAGTTTGTAGGTTAGAGAAAAAAAATTGTTAAATTTCAGCACCTTTTTCCTTGTTATTTTCTTGTATCTGGGAAAGATGGGTGATAGAAAATTTTATATCCTAGTGGTTCCAAAGTTAAACCACATCTTTGAAACAGTTAATTGTTTACTTTTGGCCAATTTCTACGTATATTCGTCGTTTACTGTCATAATAATGGTTAATTTTGTGAAAAATTTTAAAATTGTTTTCCGAAGTGAAACAACTTCGTTAATGTAATTTAGTATTCACGTTTCACCAATTTCTTCTCGTACTCGTTACTTTCTATGATAATGAAGGTTAAGTATGTGAAAAATTTTAATATATATATATTTAGCATTCCGTCCCTCAACCGGTAAAAACGGAACCCTTATAGGATCACTTTGTTGTCTGTGTATCTGCCTTTGTCTGCCCGACTGTTAAAAACTATTTTTCTCAGGAATGGGTGGTTGTATCAATTTAATATTGTAGTCACTTACTAAGATCTATAGTCCCTTGTCGATGTAATAACTGTAAACTTATAAGTTAATGTAATAGGAAAGATATGGCCAATTTGTGTTACATGTTTTGATACTCGCAAATTGGTCCATTAAAACCTCTAGGTTACTTCTCGTTGACCTAGAATCATGAAATTTGGGATGTTTCACAATAGAAGTAATGGAAAAATAAGATGAGTATTAATTTGTCATTGTATCATACGAAAAAAATATTTTGTCATTTGCTATCCAACTTCACAATTAAAATTAAATGATTCTCGAAAGCCTTGGAATTCCCGGGACCTTTATCTTTCCAGTATCAATGTCAATGACAGACAAAAATCTTCGAAATTCCTGAGTCCCGAGATGGATGAACCGTCTATAAACACAATAAGCATGAGTCCCACTCGCACTTGGCTAATTTGTTTCATACTGTAGGCACTAAAGAGTTAGGCTACAGAAGTCCTTAAAATTGTCCAGCAAAATAACATCGAAATTTGGATCTTCAATCAAGACAACTCCATAGTATACTGATAAAAAATGTACACAACTTTCGATGCAATACAGTTTGGAGTTAGTGATCACGACCTCACCAGTCCTGGAGCAGTGTGAAAACTTTACAGTCGCATCTGGGAGAACCGGCGTTGAAATCCTTATCCGATTATCCTAATTAAGGGTTCTCTTTGTTTCCCTAAATCACCCGAGGCAAATATCTGGATTTTTTCGTTTGCTTCCCCATCCTTGTCCAATCAGTGTTTGTTCCGTGTCTGATAATTTCGTTATCGACGGGATGTTAAATCCTTGCCTCCGTACTTCAGCAGTTCATCTTTCTTCGTGCGACGTTCCTTTTCTTCGCAAGTGAATACTTGGCCGACAGAATGGCGATATTTCACGAATAATGAGCTGCATGCGGATCGGTTTACGTGCCTAGTTGTAAGAAACTGCAATTTTGTGATTTGGGATGTCGAAGGCTAGAGAGAGACAACATTGGAAGCAGAGGTAATTATTTAATACTCTTTTTATTAGACGGATATCTTGACTTCACCACACTGACGATACCAAAGTGCCGAGTTTTATGTTCTCTGTCGATGCTAAAGGCTGTGTCGGTGGTAGCGTAACTGCTGGTGGGGCCTCCTAAACTCGACTACCTTGGAGGAAAAGCCGGATCAAAACGATTCTGCTACAGAGAGAGGAGATAAAGCTTTCGGCAATGTGAAGCCAACCACCACTGCAGCACTAGATGATCACAAAACCTGATCCACCATGTTGGGAGCTTAATCGACGGGTTTGCTCCTCGTTCATCTCAAAACAAAAAAACCTACTTCATGAAATCGACCGTTTCATGTTGTTATGAACTAGCTGTTATCCGCGGCTCCGCTCGCATGTCAGTAGCTTCATTACGATGACTGATGGTCAGTAAGTAAACTACTGTATGTGCTGTAACGTCAGTTGCTCTCACTTGTCTGCCTGTTTGGACAAACAGAGCTCTCCCCTGAACACATTAAGATTGTATAAGCACTGTATTCAATACTTTGAATCGTGTCACATAGAACACATCGACCAATCAAGGTATTTTCATAGATATGTCCAAAAATCAAAGAGTAAGTACCTTTTCAATGCGTAAATATTTTTCCGTAACTCCAGTAATATTGATCAAATTAATCAGTATGTTGTACTGCACAGTTTCTAAGTAGCCTATGTCCTTCCTCAGGGTTCAAGGTATCTCCTAACCAAATGTCATGCAAATCGATTCATTATGTTAATAATAATGGATGATGCGGCAGTATTTCTTCCAGCTCAGTGTTTACGACTTCATATATCCTGAACTATGTGTCATACAATGACATAATTTTGTAGGTATGTTCAGTGGCGTACATGAATGCAAAATGTGTCGCGAATACAGTAAAGAAGTAACAAATTAAAATGTCATGCTTGACGCAAAACTGAACAGCAAAAATGTAGTAAGTGATAAACTTTTTTTCCTTTCTTCAGTTTTTAAAGGTTTGAAATTATGTGTAAGTTCGTTGCAAGTCGCTAAGTGCTCTCGTTCTCAAATACTGGATATATAAAATCTGGGTAAGATAGGTGGTTCTAAAATGCTCAGTGATTCTTTCCAGACAGTAGGAGATTTGTGTACCAAGTTCGGTTGAAATCATCTAGTGATTTCGGAGATGTGGCACATACATACATACATACATTTTTATAATATGTATGGATATCTTTATCTTCGTGGCCCAATTTTGATGAAATAAAGCCTAAAAAGCGCCCAAAGCTATACTCAAGTCATCTGGAACAGTTTTAACTTTTGCGCCATTGTACCGTACTTCTGCGGTAGTTATCAAACCATTACCACACTGCGCAGAATCAACTTCCGTAAAAGTGAAATTCATCCAGTGGTGTTGGTGCGCAAGTTATACTGCAGGGCATCTCTGCGTTTTGCGGTTGTGTACTGAATTTCACCTTTACGAAAGTTGATGCTGCGCACTATGTTAGTGGTTGGATAACTAGTACAGTAGTATAGTACAATGATCTAGCCCCATGAAAATTCGTCTGGTAGGTTTGGACATACACGCAGACAGACACGACAGGTTTATAGATTTATTATTAGTATAGATATGGTATAGAAAACGTAAAACTTGGCATATAAAAACATGTGAGAACAAACAACCACTGAACTACAGACGTACAATGTAGATGTGGCTCCAGTACATGAGACAAAAAAGAAAAACGAGAGCCAGAGGGAAGGCACTGCTACTAATTAAGAAAACAAAAATTTTGGTAATGAGTAAAATAGTAATACTGCAAATAAAGTTACGGGATGTGTCATTGTCTCACTTGGTAGGCCTAAGAGGACCCCTAATAAAGATTCTTCCTAACAAGGAGCAGAGAATTTACTAAAAATATTGTTAGAGATATAAGTGACAGTCATTGTAATACAGAAATTTGCATATTAACAGATACTGACGAAACTGAGGAAAACAGCAAGGATACTGAAGTTCAACGTTTTGTTGACAACAAGCCGAAGATGGAGTATAGTGCAGTTGGACAAGACTGATAAGAAATCGTCCTTCGCCTTGTAAGAGCAATCACAGAAACATTAACCTGAACTGATCTAGAGAATCCACGGACAACCTTTGACTGACTATGTGAACAAGATGCTGAACACTGTTTATGTTGAGCTCGAATCCTGTGCCTGAGTCGCCGGCCCATCTTGGTTGGTGCGGCGGATGAGAATTCAGTAACTGTGAATTTTAGATAGAAAATTGTTAATAAAATAAGGAAGATATAGGTCAGCTGGGCCAAAAGTTTTGACGGAATGTCTTAAATGACATTTCTGACGTGGAGATTAATATGAACAGAAAGAGAAGGTCTTGTATTCACTGCTTCATTATGATACGGGCTAATCGTTAACACAGGGGTTAAAGACAGTACACGTGAATCATATCACACTGAGTCATAAGATCTTCGGAAGTGTATTATAACTGAATGATAGATGGAATGGAGAACTAGGATCTATTTAACGTAAAAATAAAGAGGCCACTGAAATCTTATTTAAATCAAAATTAGCAGAAAATATGACTGATACGTAGAACAAATAACAACTGACGTTTGAAACTATATCTGTTCCAAATTTCGAAAGAAGTCAGAAAAGAACCATCTACAAAGCGCAGACAAATATCATGTGGAAACAAATATTAATGTTAATAAAGAAAGAAATACCAATTGTTAGTAACGAAAGAAACGTTGCACATGTAGGTTTACAGTAGGCTTGTTTGTTCAGAAACAGATAACAAAGAAAGCAAGCCTACTTCTGCAAAAAGCTTTAAATCAGAATTCGTCCAGGAAAAATGTTTACAGAATGACAGCAATAAAAGGTTGACCATTACCCAAACAGGCCTCCAGCACTGCATGCTCTGACTTGTTGTAGAAACACTGACTGATGGCACAACTAACTGGATGACAGACCCTCCATGCTCTGGGGAAATACCTGAGAGACTGAAAGATCATGTGCTATAGAAATGTTGGCCGAACTATTTATTCGACATCCTAATAGGTAACAACTGACTTTTGACCGGAAATATGTATGTCCTCATAACTCATTTTAAATAAAAACGAAAGATACAGAAACATTTGTGGTGATTACAAAGAACTAACTAGTATCATTTACATAAAAATAATTTATAGCAGGAATTTAAAATGAAGAATCGAAACACAAAAGAAGAAGAACAAAGTGGATGTATTCTACGGGCAGGAATGCCCACTGAGGTCAACGTATGGTAATTTAACACGAAGCGAAGGTGATATTCAATGACTAAATTGCAATTCCGAAATGAAGACTGGCCAGCGAAGATGCTGTGCTATATTCACACAGACTGTAGACGGAGACCCAGAGATGAATGAAGTATGCAGGTTGATATGTGTGTAGGATACAGTAGTTATTCAGAGTTTAAGAGTTTTGTACAGAATAAAATAACGTATACAGCTGCATCAAACAGACCTTCGGACAAAAAAAAAGCATTCACAGTAATTCTACGTTAATTAGCCTACTTTAGTAACCTTCCAGTAACGGTAGTTAGTGAGAAATATTTGATATTTTTGTTTCCAAACCTAATGCTGACTTTAAGCAGTTCTCCATTGGCTCTTGTCAACTGCAGTATTCATACCAAACACTGTCGCACTTTCATACCCAATAACCAGACTTTTAATTACACTCAGGAACGTGGTATGGATGACGCATTAAACTGCATTCCCCCTTATACTAGGTGGGAAAAGGTAAGAATGAATTTTTAAAACACTCAGGAACGTGGTATGGATGACGCATTAAACTGTATTCCCCCTTCTACTAGGTGGGAAAAGGTAAGAATGAATTTTTAAAACGATCATATCAAGCAAAGGACTCAGCTGTTAATACTACTCTTGCAGTGGACAGCAGCTTCGTTCATATTAAAGCAAAGTACAGAAAATAGGAAAATTAAGAAAAATAAAATATGTGTACGGTACGTAGTATTAAAGTTGCAAGTTTTTAAGAGTTCATCAAGCAAAAATTAGAAAAGTGCTATGTAGATATTGCTCTAAATCGCGTCGATGAGACATAAACGCACAAGAGCTGGCGAGTTAATTCTGTAGACGATTATGTTGTTCGGGCGCAGGACAGCAACTTTTTAGCGTCCGATATTAGCTGAGTAAGTCAGTAATTAATGCAACTTACATTTACTTCCTAGACAAAATGCAGGGTAATACAGAAACAAGAATATTAAAACGCTGTAATACTTAGGTCCACTGGGCCAGCACCTGCACTGTGACATCGATCTTCTTTAAGCCTTTGTTAAATCGCCTTACTCGGAAAGAAACGTCGTTGATGTTCTGATGTTCACTCTTCATGTTGGCTTGAAGCCGTTCTCAACGTTCTCAATTGCTTTTGCAAGCGAGATAGCCTCTTCATTTCAGAATACCTGCTGCAACACGCATTACCAACCATCTGCCTTGTTCATATATAGGCCTACAATTCTTTCCTCCAAGTACGCCTTCGACAATATTTTTCAGCGACAAATAATGTCGTGACATGGGAACGATGGTTTTGCATCAGTTATTCGTAATCTTCTTTGTAGGCTTTTATCATTGAGAAGTTGCAGAACGAATTCATTCTTTCTGCCGTCTGTCTGGTCTTCAACAGTCTCCTGTGACGCCATCTTTCAAGCGCTTCTACTCTTTTCATTTCTAACTTCCCCTTTGTTTTTTCTGTTTCTACTACAGATTTTCAAGAAACTTTCTCCAGGATTATATTTTTTGGTTAACGGCTTCGTTTTGTTGTCGTAGTTGTCTAGCGGGTAGAACACCAGACTCGGGCCATGCAGTTCCCTGATGCAATCCTAGACATGGGCGAGGATTTCCCCTCGGTCCAGTCTCTGCGGGTCCATTCAGCCAGCTATCATATGAGTGCTGTGGATCTCTACCCGGATAAAAGGCTGCTGCGGGGATGGGCTCGTCACCCTTCCCCTCCTAGGACCACGGCGAAGAAAGGCTGCACTCTACCTGCTGTCAGGCCAATAGCCCAATCACAGGATTTCGTTACAACTTTGCGTTTTTGCCTTTTAGCTGTTTCGTTTTATAGAAATTCCTTTTGCCTTGTGAAATCCTTGCCACTGTATCTTTGCTGAACCTTCCATCGCTATTTATTACTTCCGAATAGTAAAATTCTTACATCTCTTCAAGAGTCTCTTGTCCAAATTTAACATTTCGCCGAACAGCTGGTCCACCAGCTGCGCACACCTTTACCCTAAGCTCTCTTTTAGTTTATGTGCAAGTAGGTATCATCTACCAAAAGTTCCATTACATTAGGCACCCGAGATAGTTCCTCTTCGTCTTCAGCGACCACTGCTGCAGTTAGCGAACAGTATCATGTTGACTTTCTTTCCATAGCAAACAACTCACATTCTGAGATGGTTCTCATTGCCTCTCGAAGGTACAAATCAAGTAATGGTGGTGACAGTGAGTAGCCTTGGCTTATACCTTTTCTGATTTTGACCTGTTGTATCAGTCCATCAGTGCTGACCACACCGTCCTGTCCCGTGCGAAAAAAAGGAGTACAATTTTATTGCTCTCGGTTTCGACGACATTCCAGAGAAAAAAGATTTTATTCCCTTCTAGATAATGAGTTGTGTTTTACATATGTAAAAAATCAATGTAGATTTTCTTTTCTTGTTTTTATTTGTTTCAAAGCTGCCCTCTGTTATTAACTTGAATGCTAACTTTGGTTATATAGTAGCCCTGCGTCTTAAAACCAAACTCGTTCTTCCCCACTTTCAATCGATCTGTCTTCTTTTGCTAAAATGATTCTCCACGTATTGTTTTCATCTTATCGCCTTTTCATAGATTCCATTACCATAATACCTTTTTCTTTCTAATCATTGTGCTCCTTGTTCTATGCTCCATAAAGTAATTATTTCTTTGTTTACGCACTGTACCGACATTATCCTGCCTTAGTTTTGGTCTGCCTCATGACGCATTGTGTCCTTCCATATTTCTTTTGTTCTTTTACACTACTGGTTCCTATCATTTTTGTTCCACCTACATTGTTGATGATCACTTTCAAAATTATTACAATATTTTCCATGTATCATTAAATGCAGTATTTCATCTTTTCAGCATTTGTGCATGTTTCAACACTAACAGTTTCTTGTGTCTTTACTACACATGTTAGTGTTATTATCTCTTCTAAGACATCTTTTTACAAGGCAGCTTGATCTCTTAGTTTCTTCAACTTTTCTACGTTTGATGTTTCACCAGTTTTCACTTTAACTTCTTGATTTTCATTTTGCCGTTCATTAGTACTAGGCCATGATAGCTACAGTATCATCTACTGGATAAGTGTAGTAGTCCTTAAATTTGATTCCTACATCTTTGTTGAATCAAAATAAAGTATAAGTGATATCGCTGTCAATAACTAGGGATTTTCCGTGTACGATTTTGCCTCAAGTGGTCCTCCAAAAATTTATTAGCAATGGTTAACACTTGCCCAGCGCGGAATTGTATTAGTCCTCCTCTCATTTTGCCTACCGAAACAGAACTCTCACGTTTTCCCCGTTCCCTACCTTCACTGACGACTCTGTTCCGATCTCCCTTCATGATTTAAATTTCATTTCCTTCGACATGCTTCACTATTTCGTTAATGTTATAATTAAATTTCACTATCATTCGCATCTGTGGTTGACATATACATTTGCTTGATTACGTTGTCTGTAGGATAGCCATTCAGTTTCACCATCAATTTTCTTTCTGTCTACTGATAACACTTCACCGTATTGCCCATTTTTCCTTTGCATTGTTGTTCCTACTTTCACCCTACCAATATCTGACACACCATGTGTAATCATATTACCTTCACAACAATAATCGCTCTCTTCGCAACTTACTGGTTCCTACAATATCTGTCTGCATCCTTCCCATTGTTGCCTTTGTACGAGGGCTATACACAAAGTACATTACGTTTTGTAATTAAAAATAAATAAAGTATTGGAATTTTTTTATTATATACAGATGAAAGCCACACTTAAATACTACTTTTCTGCATAGTTGCCATTTAAACTAAGGCACTTATCGTAGCGATGGACGAGCTTGGAAATTCCTTCGTCGTAAAATTCGGCCGCCGTCGCCTTCAACCACGTAATGACTGTCTTTCGGGACAGAAAAGATGTGATTTTTGTGGATTTCCTGGAAAGAGGCACTACAACAAACTCTCAAAGGCATTACCAAACTCTGGACAACCTCAGAAGAGCACTACAAAACAAGCACAGGGGAAAGTTGGGCTCAAAGATCTTACCGATTCACGATAACGCCCGGGCCCACACGGCCAATGCCACTCGTGAAGTTCTCGAATCTTTTAAGTGGAAGTCTTTTCCTCATCCGCCGTACAGTCCCGACCTGGCACCGAGCGACTTCCACTTATTCCCAGCAATGAAGAAGTGGGTGGCTATGCAGCGTTTTGATGACGACGCACAGCTTCAAGAAGAGGTAACCACGTGGTTGAAGTCGCAGGCGGCCGAATTTTACGACGAAGGAATTTCCGAGCTCGTCCATCGCTACGATAAGTGCCTTAATTTAAATGGCAACTATGTAAAAAAGTAGTATTTAAGTGTGGCTTTCATCTGTATATAATAAAAAATCCAATACTTTATTTATTTTTAATTCCAAAACGTAATGTACCTTGTGGATAGCCCTCGTATTTTCACATTTTTCGCATTGCTTTAGCTTTCTTCATTTGCCTGCTCTATTTAGCGTTCCCGACTTGTTAATAGGTCCTCCAGAGATGTCTCCTGTGACTTTTTTACCTCCGAAATATTTTACAAAGAAGGAAGCCATCAAATAGCCTTAGCAATGAATTGCAAGAACTTGAAAAAGATAATATGGTGGCTTCCCGTCTCCATCCACGTCGAAGTACTGCAGCTACTGAAGTCGTTCCGACTACCCCTCAGGTAGTCTATTATCCCGCTATTCCAGCGGTATGGAAAACGTTCAGAGAACAGAGGTGGCAGTATCTGGATGGTAGAGAGTTCCGCTTGCCACCTCCTGAAAGAATATTCCCCAACAGAAGCAGTCGCTGATCATCGTCTGGTTCCGTTCATCTAAAAGACCATTTTATTCTTCACTGTAACTTTGACAAAAGAGCCCTTACAAGAAGTTAACAGTCAGACAAGATTTTTTTCTCATTACAGATGTTTGTTACTCCCCCACTACTCCTCATTTATCTTCCTTTGTGGCAGGCAGAGCTTGATCTTCTCAGAGCGGTCACGTTACCCGCTAACGAAACAGTGTCTTTTATAAAATACCTACGGAAGACAGAATTTTGTTCAAATTTTGATGTTACAAAGGTATTTCATTGAAATGTAGGGTCAACTGTAGCGAGTGAATTCTGTGAGAACTACTTAGCTCATTTTTTGTACCTGGATGTTGTGAACTGAACAAAATTACATCAGTGTTTATATTAGCTTATATAACGTGAGGACATATTGCACCGTTTTAATGATCTCAGACACAATCATTGCGCTCTCAAGCTCCCCTCCAGATTGATTCTCGTCTGCAGAAAAGCAATGTGGAAATAGTGATTCCTAGGTCATGCAAACAATTTGTTTGTTATCCGCAAACTAGTTTCAGCTATAATTCACTAATATTTTTACCACTTTTTTTCCTTATACATAGAACAGAAAACAATCAAACTGTTCATATCAAGGCAGATCTACAAATGCCGTAGATCCTTTTGTGTTACATACACTGTAACAAACAAGAAACACTTTTAATAACTGTGTGTGTAAAAATAATGAATGAAAGTGCAACAACAGCGGAGTTTATAGGATAGCCAGACTACAGACATCAACGGAACTGTCGTAGAAAAATCAGTACGAAAGAAAAGGCTTTCCGGAAAAAAATAACAGAAGAGAGTCTGAGAGAGAGAGTGGTGGGGGGGGGGGGGGGGGAGATTGGATTGGAAGAAAATCAAATAGTTAAGTAAGGAATATTTCTTTCTGTGATACATACACTCCTGGCAGTACGTTGCCTACTTTCAGAATGGAGAACTGGGGTCTTTCCACTCTCAGGAGCATTGGTTTGTGCCTTTGATCTTGCGAAGGAAATCAGTATGAGTGTTATGTTACTGTCAACACCGGACCAGTTTAATGCGTTCAGTGACAGAGACTGCCTATGTTATCATTTACTTCAGTTTGCCAAATCTTCACACAAAGTTTAGTGTAGCAACATTATAAATTATTTTATTTCATGTCACAGTTACAATGAATAATCATGATTACATCCACTCTGTCAATAAATAAATTCAACATTGAAATCGTACGTATGCAATTGTGCCATAGCAGAAAAAAAATCCTTATGTCTACCCGTAATTTTGCTATGCGGTTCTAGGCACTGCAGTCCGGAACCGCGCGACTGCTACGGTCGCCGGTTCGAATCCTGCCTCGGGCATGGATGTGTGTGATGTCCTTAGGTTAGTTAGGTTTAAGTAGTTCTAAGTTCTAGGGGACTGATGACCTCAGATGTTAAGTCCCATAGTGCTCAGAGCCATTTGAACCATTTTCTACCCGTATTTTTATCGTGACTGGCACTGCAACAGGCACAATTACACTCTATCTTATACATATACAGTGTGGTCAGAAACAGACTGAAAAGTTTGTAAGGGTGTTGCAGGGGAGGTTGAGGTGAGAAATATTTTCCAAGAAAAATACTTAGTTACGTGGCGCCGTTTCCGAATTAATTAACATTGAAGTTAGCTAACCAGGTCGTTGCTAGCGCAATAGACTGCTCAGCTTTTAGCTCAGCTACTATCCTTATTAACGTCTCACGTCCAATTTTTGTGTCGCTCTCTTGTTCGGTTTTAGGAAACCAAACGAAGCGGGCCGCTTGAATTTGCTAGCAACGGCCCGATTGGCTAACTTCAGTGCTAATTGACTCAGACATGGCGCAACGTCTCCAATTTTTTTTTAACAGCTATTTCTCATCACAGCCTACCGCGCAACATCCTTACAAGCTTTCAGACTGTTTCCGACTAGTCTGTATAACAGAGAGTATACTTTGGTATACTTATGTTCAGTCCATGAGAAGGGCGAGAAATAGAAATGTGACAAGTATCGAGGTATCGCCCAACTTAATGCATGATACAATATCCTGTCCGACCGTCTCATACATAGAATTCAAATCTTCAAACAAGACCGTAAAGAACTGGTCCTTTTGCTTGATGATTTGAAAGAAACCTATGACTGCATACAGCACGAGAGGCGCTTCATATGTCTAAGACCTTTCGGGATGATAATAAAAATTCATCAAATTGATAAAAACAGCCCTGAGTGAAACGCGCTGTAGGGTGAAGATGGAAAACTAAGTGTCAGTTTCCTTTGGAATTGTGACGGGTCTCAGGCAAAGGGGTGGTTTATCTCCTACCCAGATAAATTTTGTCGTTGAGGAAATCGTACGCGGGACTTTTAAGAGATTGTCGAGGGAAAGAAGCTGGCATTTCTAACCTACTCAGAAGCTCTGAAGAGGTAGTGAAACAAATGACCAGGGCACCGAAAAAGGCCACGGATAGCTCGTCATGCCCTGTAGACAACAACACCAGAATCCAGGCAGGAAAAAGATATTGTCAGAGCCTAACACAACTTCGGTGCAAATACACCTCGAGACGGTTCAAGATTCGGCTATATAAAACCATGATACAACCCATGGTTGTGTATGGCTACGAGAAGTGGAATATCCAAAAGCAGCACTTTCACATTTTTGTCGTTTTTGAGAGAAAAGTGCTGCGGGGGATCTCTGGTCCGATTTTCGACTCAAATGCTGGTGAATGGAGCATCAGAAACAACCATGAGCTAGAAAAACTGTAATGAGATGGCCACTGTAGCATCTTGATTTCATCCCCACAAGTGGGAGATACAGGAGAAGGCCAAGTAAGATGTGGAGGATGGCTTCCATGAAGACTTTCAAAAGTCAGCTATAGATATGGATGGATGGCAGATGTCAGCGGTGGAAAGAAGACCTTGTCAGATGCCAGGCTGAGATTCTTGGAGGAACACTCAAGAGATGCAGTCCATCTATACAGTATCTCACAGAAAATTCGTTAGACCAACACTTGACTGTTGGTCGTCTGTATGGGATCAGTACCAGATCAGACTGATAGAAGAAATCGGGAAGATCCAAAGAAGAGCACCACATTTAGTTACAGATTCATTTAGTAAGCTCAAAAGCGTCACAGAGATGCTCAGCCAACTCTAGTGGCAGGCGCCACAAGACGGCCGTTCTGCACCACGTTATGGTCTACTGTTAAAATTCCGGGAGCGTACATTCCTAGAGGAGTCAATTAATATATTGCTACCTCCTACGCGTATCTCGCGAAAATACCATGAAAATAAAATTTCAGAGATTCGAAACCACTCAGAGGCTTATCAGCAATCGTTCTTCCCGCTCGCGACTGGAACAGGAAAAGGAGGAAGTGACAATGGTACACAAGTACCCTCCGCCACACACTGTAAGGTAGCTTGCTGAGTATAAATATAGATGTAGATGTAGAGAAGGAAATTTGCAACACCGCCCGGTCCATTGGGCCTGATCGCGTATATGTAAAAGTAAAGTAAATATACTTCAGTATTTTATTCGGGACGGAGAACTATTCCTTCCCTTCACTAATACACACGAGATGAATGAGAAGCTCCCTTTAGGAAAAACATTATCTCTTCTGTTTGGAGGTATTGGAATCAAACGGATGAGCTTGAATCGGCGTCAATCACCAGAGGTATTTTGCACACAATTGATTCGTTAGCATATACATAGCTTCATCGCAATGCGTGACGTCAGTGTATTTCTAATTTCATTGTTCTACGCACGCTGTTGTGCCCGGATCACATGAAGGTGATCATAATTTTGACAAAAAGTCTATTAAATAGATCGAAACGATCTGCGTGTATTCCATTCGACTACCAGATATTTGATAGCTTCTAATGCTTTTCATAATGTTTTCGTTAAAACATCTGTCGTTAAAGTCGACGACAGTAAATAAAACTACAGAAGATCTTACATCAGATGCAGATAATCCGTGTCACAAGTTGTGATGAAGCAAAAATAAACTTACATTGATAGGCTGTTCCGTTTGTTCTTGGTAGCATATTGTATACATTATGAATGAAAACCCACACAACACTGGTGTAATATTCTACCATATTATTATTTATTTCACACACCGGTTTTCGACTGTTAAGTCATTATCAGGTACAATGATAAGTATGTGGTGAAGTGAAATTTTATTGGAATAAAGATTTTAAAAAATCTACACAGTATTTCCATTTCCAGAGATGAAATGTTAATGTCAGATTTAGGAATAAAACAAAACGGATTATTTCGGTGTAAATGCGAAGCAAATTATTTAACTAAAATAAAATATGTGACGCATTAAGTAATGGACTATATACAAATTAAAACAATTGTTCATAAAAGAAAATAAACTGAACAATAAACTTTGGTGTCATGTTTCAATGGTGTGGCTGAACAAAATAATTTGTCTTAATAGGTCCTAAATTACAAGCAAGTAAAACATACGAGTGAAATTAAGCAGGTAAGTAAGTCCGCTGTGACTATACAAAGTAAAATTTTTTAACACAAGAGAAATTACAGTAACTGAAGCACAGGAAATGGGTCGTGTGAGTAAGAGCGGTAATTTACAACATGACTTGGATGGGATTTTGAGTAATACTTTCAGTTAGAAGTGAAAAGTAAGGGAACGGTGCCTGGTCATTCAGTACTAATCTTGGACTAATGGAGCTTAGTACTGAATGACAATGACCAGATACATTTCCTTCACTCGCCATACAGTTCCGTTACTCGCCACTTCTAACTGTAGATACTACCCAGAACGGCACCCAAGCCATGTTGTAATTTCACTTGTGTTAAAAAACTTCGTATAATCACAACTGCTCCACTTACCTGCTTAGTCCCACTAGTATATCTTATCTGTTTGTAATGTAGGACTTGTTAAAGAGAATATGTTATTGTTCAACTTATTTTCTTCTATGTACAACGGAAGTAATTTGTGCGAGTATACAGTGCATGAGTTAATGTGTCACATATTTTATCTTTTTTAAAAATTTCACATCACATTTACGCTGAAATAGTCCCTCTTTGATCCAATAAAATTTCCTTGCACCTCATAGTTATCTTTGTACCTTATGATGCTATAACAATCGAAAACCTGTTTGTGAATTAAATAATAATATTGTGGAATGTTACGCCAGTGTTGTGTGTGTTTTCATTCGTAAAAATAATCTTGGTTATATGGGCCTTAAGAATATGTCTTACACATAAATAATCGTGTATTCTACAACCATTGTATTTGAACGAGATGTGTGAGGACTGCGGCATTGACAATGACTTGAGTGCCGTCAGGCAATATAGCCGAGAAGAAAGTTACTGTTTCATGTCTAAACCATTACAGCGTCCACAGTTATACTACTACACAGGGGAAAAATGGCGGAGCATAATGGTGCAGAAGAAAAAGATGTGCGCCCAGTTTCATTTAGTATGGGTACTGTCGTACTTAAGCTACATGAACTCGCTGCTAACGATATTTTAGACTGCTGCGATACGACATGTGCCAAGCAGTGATTAAGAGTGTAAGAAAGGAGAACGTTTTACGGACCGTGTGTACAAGAAGCTGACAAAAAAGTAATAGGGAATCGAAGGACAAAGATATGCCAGTATTAAACTTCCTCCGACACTTTCGTGTCGTAAGCAAAACAGAGATTTCTACACTTTTTTCGTGGTATACGGCGAAGCAATAACAGGTTTTACTGTACCTGGCCTTCCGTCTCTCTTACGTAACCTGACAATAAATGTTTAGAGTTTTCTTCCATCATACGATGTGAAGTGATATCGTACCTACTGCTTGAAGCTTACAGCAAGAAAGTGGTATCCTGAATACAGTTTTAACGCGTCGTTTTGTTATTGCTCTTTTTTATTCATTTGCACTACTCCTTTAGTATGAGGCTTTGTACCATTAATTACGTGTCTATATTCATATTTTTCATTTACTAGCTGAGTACTTGGCGTTGCCGGTATACATTTATTTCAGTCATATATTAGTCCGTCTTCTCCTTCTCCCTCTTTCTGTTCATCTCCTAATCCCCCCTCTCTACCGATCTCCTCCTCCCCCTCGCTTTGTGCATCAACTCCTCACCCCTCTATCTATCCGCTCCTTCACTCTCCGTCCGTCTCCTCCTCACCTCTCAACGTCAATCTCGTCCTCCCTTTACCTTCTCTTAACCCCCTCTATGTCTGTCTCCTCCTTCCCCTATCTTTATTCATCTCCTTTTCCCCCTGTTTGTTCATCTCCTCCTCCCCCTTTCTTTGTCTATCTCCCCCTTCTTCTTCTCCTCCTCCTCCTCCTCCTCCTCCCTCTCTCCATCTTCTCCTCTTTCCTTTCCGTAACCATTTGCTCTTCCCTCCCCCAGTCCTCTGTTCCTTTCTCCTCTGTCCGTTTCCACCTCCCCATTCTAAATCCATCTTCTCTTCACCCTGCTGCTACAGTACCAGGTTAGAATCCTGCCTCGATAATGGATGTGTGCGATGTCCTTAAGTTAGTTAGGTTTAAGTAGTTCTATGTCTAGGGGACTGATGACCTTAGATGTTGAGCCCCATAGTGCTTAGAGCCATTTTAACCATTTTGAACCTCTTCGCCCCATTTAACTCTATCTCACCCCTCTGGCTCTCTATTTCCATTTCCTCCCCCCTCTCTCTGTCCGTCTCCTCCTACCTACTTCTCTCTCCACGTTATCACCCCTACACCAATACAAGGTTGTTGGCTTTTACCCGTGCACTATTTCTTTCCAGACAGTATGGAAAGTATGGTTTAAACCGATCCAGGAGTTAAGAGAAACTTTTTACCCGTGGCTTTACCCGCATTTGCACGTGTCACATATACTAGTATTTAACAAATTTCGCACGTATTTCTACATATGGTTCACCTGTATATCCAGCGAATTTCGCCCTGCTGTTTCGTTACTACATGACGTCATATCTTCTTAACTATGTGTCGTACAATGATATTATTTTGTAGGTAGATTCAGCGGCATATGTAGATACTGTCTGTGAATTGTGTTTCCAGTAGAGTTCATAGGAAAGAAGTAATAAATTTAAACGCCATGCATAGTGCGGCAAGTTTCCAAGTATTTCAGTTGTCATGACGTCATACCTCCTTAACTGTGTGTCGCGCAATGACAGTCAACGACAAATGTGGGTACTGTCAGCGAGATGTGTTGCTAATATATTTTGTAGGAAAGAAGTAATAAATATAAACGTTATGTATAATGCTACAGTTTGTCACGCATCTCATTGCTGATGATATATTTGGTGAACTATTTGTCATACAAAGATATAATTTTACTAGTATGTTCAATGATACTTGTGGATACTGTCTGTGACAGGCGTCATGAATACTTGGTAGTGAAGAAGTAAGAAATTAAAATGTCATGCCTAGTGCGGCAGTTTTACTGAATGAACAGGGAATGTGTAGTAAGCGATAAACTTTTCTCCTTTCATCATTTTGTGAGGGTTGTTAGTTAGAAAAAGTTTCGTGAAGGCTTCAATTAAGTGTACTAAGTCCTCTAATGCTCAAATACTGGATGAATAAGTCAGGTGCCTTCATGAACGGTGGGTTACACTTCTCTGTCATTCCAACCCTCACCCCTTTGGTAGGTAGGTGTCTTTTAACCCCACAGCGATTCTTTCGAGACAGTAAGTGATATAGATACCGAGTTCGGTTGAAATTGGTGCTGTGCTTTTGAGGAGACGTGGAACGTATTAATTGCAATCAAAAAGTAATAGGCATTTTCGGTTTTGTTAAAGGCTGTTTATTTATTCATTAACATCAAGCGGGTCCATTTTAGAGTAATCCACATCAGATATAATACACGTGTGCCAGCGCTTTTTCCAGTCCTGGATGCACTTCTGTAATTTACTTTTCATTATGCTGTTCAGCTCCTTCAGCGATTCTTTTTTATCTAGTTAATGGTGGCAAAACGACGACCTTTCATGGCTCTCTTCAGTCTCAGGAATAGAAAAAAGTCGCAGAGGGGCATGCACGGCGAACACAGTGGCTGAGGGAACATAATGGTTTTGCTTTTGCTAAAAAATCACAAACAGCGTTGGGGTGTGTGCGGGAACGTAATGCAATTTCCACGAGTGTTTTTGCCACAATTCTGATCGTTTTTTTCTGATTGCTTCGCTAAAACGGCGCCTAACTTCCAGGTAGTATTCCTTATTAAGACAATAATGCAGGAACTCAGAATGCGCTATTCCACTGTAATGGAAGAAAAAAATGGGAGCAACCTTCACGGTCGCAGGTTCGAATCCTGCCTCGGGCATGGATGTGTGTGATGTCCTTAGGTTAGTTAGGTTTAAGTGGTTCTAAGTTCTAGGAGACTGATGTCCTCAGATATTAAGTCCCATAGTGTTCAGAGCCATTTGAACCATTTGAACCTTCACACGTGATCGAACTTGTCGAATTTTTTTCGGCCTTGGCTCTTCAGGCAGTGTCCATTGGGACGATTGCGCCATGATTTCGACGTCATACCTGTACACCCCTGTTTCGTCACGTGTTATAACCTTCATTAGAAGTTCTGGATCGCAATCAGCAATTCCTGTGCGATGCCTACGCGACGTCGTTTTCGGTCGATATTCAACAATTTCGGAACAGACTTTTCTGCTAAATGTTTCATGCTCAAAACATCCGAAAAAATTTATTGGCATGAGCCAAAGGATGTTCCGACTTCATCAGCAACCCCTCTGATGGTGATTCGGTGATTTTTCAAACCATGGTTCAAATGGCTCAGAGCACTATGGGACTTAACATCTGAGGTCATCAGTCCCCTAGAACTTAGAACTACGTAAACCTAACTAACCTAAGGACATCACACACATCCATGCCCGATGAAGGATTCGAACGTGCGACCGTAGCTGTCGTGCGGTTCCAAACTGAAGCGCCTTGAACCGCTCGACCACACCGGCCGGCGTACATTATGATAATAATGAAATTTATAATCACGTATATTTGAAATTACATTAATGCGAGTCTTCTTAAGACTATATTAAGTACTTATGTCGTATCGTAAGATTCCTACAGAAAGTAAGAAATGGTATACTAACAGAAATGCATGACCGCAGTGCATCTAGAAAATTCGTTGACTGGTTAGGGCCAGAGCTGGAAATATTGGTTTGTTGATTTGGGGGAGGGGACCAAACAGCGAGGTCGTCGGCCGCATTTGATTAGGGAAGGATGGGGAAGGACGTCGGCCGTGCCGTTTCAAAGAAACCATCCCCCCCCATTTGCCTGAATCGAAGGGAAAGTCACGAGGAATCTAAATCAAGATGGCCGGATGCGGGTGTGAAAAGTCGCCCTCACGAATGCGAGTCCAGTGTGCTTACCACTGCCCCACCTCGCTCGGTAGCGGGAAATATCAGGTAGCGTTAGCAGATAAGATGGAAGACATAGAAAATACACAGCTGGCCATAAAAATTGCAATATGAGAAAGGATGTCGAAAGACGAATTTTACTTATGGTGCAAATAAAGAATAGTTGGAAGAAGGCATGACAAATAAGTCGGCGTTTTTCAGATATGCAAACTGTGAAATTTAGTTCAGCGAGATGATAGCTGTGGCAGCCATAAGTGCTCTAACCTGGCTAATCATCGAGTCGAAAGGATCACGCGTGACAGATGCGGGTGCGTCATTCCATGCTGCTTCAGTTCTGTGCCACAGTTCATCACACAAAGTGTCTGGTGATTGGCGGCGTGTCACCCTCTAGGCAACCTATGTCCAGATGCTTTGAATGGGCGAGAGGTCTGGAGAGTATGCTGATCTGGGCAACATTCGAACAACATCTGTATACAGGTAAGCCAGGTCAAGAAGGTCAACATGCAGTCTTGCATTAACTTGTTGAAAGATGACGGCAGGGATACCTCGAATATAGTGCACAGCCACCGGCCTTAACACATAAGAAACGTAACAGCTGCTGTTCAAACTACCTGTTATGCGATCCAAAGGTTCTCATACTGTGTGCCCAATAGCACCATATATTACCACACCAGGTGCTGATACCCTATTACAAATGCACTCTGACGGCATTCATTCTCCTAATATCCTCAACACACCAATACGTCAATCGTGTGAGAGGACAAAGTGATGCCACTCATGTGTCCATTGTCGCAGTTCGGCACATCACTATCGCGGCGCGCCTCTCTCTGCTGGCACATCAGGTGAAAACCCAACAATGATCGCTGTGCCAACAGTACGTGGTGTTCCAGGCGTCCTCAAAAAATGGTTCAAATGGCTCTGAGCACTATGGGACTTAAATTCTTAGGTCATCAGTCCCCTAGAACGAAGAGCTACTTAAAACTAACTAACCTAAGGACATCACACACGCCCATGCCCGAGGCAGGATTCGAACCTGCGACAGTAGCGGTCACGCGGTTCCAGACTGTAGCGTCTAGAACCGCTCGGCCACAACGGCCGGCCAGGCCTCCTCGCACTACCCATGTACGCACTTGTGTTGCTGTAAACAAGCCCACTTTCTGGCTCAAGGTATGTTGGGTACCTGTTCAGTCCTGCACAGTCAAGCGGGAAATACGTCTGTCCAATTCGACGCTTCTTACTTTTGGCCTTTGAAATCCTGCATGGCTTTGAGTATGGCCTTCTTGAACCTATCGATTCCATTTTCGCTTGACCCGATCAGTGCGAACAGCGAACGATAAACCGCAAACTCGATAGACCGTGATACTACCGCCATCAAATTCCAGCACGTGCTGATAGATTTTTCTCCATCGTTTGCGAGGTGAAAATTCGCGTGGCTCAGATGGAGAAGAGGTGTCAGAAGTATTAACATTATGTGTAGGTGCAGACAACAATGTGAATGTATCAGATGTATACTGTAGTAGTCGGGTGATGGTAGGTATTTGACAGGCGAGATTGCAGTTTGACGTCCCATCAGTGCCGAAGTCATTAGAAATGGAGCAAAAGTTCGACAGGTGGCGAATGGGGAAGAAAATAGACCGCTCCCTTTCAATGGAAACATTCTGTCATTTGCCTGAAGTGATTTAGGAAAATCCCAGTAAACTTGCTTCTGGATGGCTAGACGAGTAGATGTGTAGAGGATACCAATGACTGAGAAACCTGTAAACAAAACAGATGGTGTGAAAACCATGTTACCTAACTTGTAGTATCCCCCTTAACTGCCAGCAGGAACGGCAGACGTGATTTAAAAATCCAGTTTTACACACATACTTCTCGAAACCATTCTTTGCTACCTGGAGTTGTCTTTGGTATTTGAATCGTGTTGTTGCTGTTTGACCCATTTTTACATTACAGAAGTACAAATTGATTGAAGGGAGGACTAGCAAAATAGAGATATTTCTTGCATTTGTGTTAGTTTATTTCCATTTTAGATCGTCATCCAGAATCTTGTCGGGATCTGTGACTGTTATTTGTTGGAGTAACTCCAAATCATCAAGAAGTTCGGGAGGAAATGTTTCAGAGGAATGTTATTTCATCAACATTCCTTGTGATACGAGGATTACTTCTAAGGATTTATTTTGATAGCCAGGTGTTGCGCCCATCGTAAAACTGAACTCTGGTCGTCATTCATATCTGATATGGCAGAAGCAATGGTCTTAAAGCTGGGTGTTAGTTATTGGTGGATGACGTCAGCTTATAAGCGATGCTTAGAAGAATGTAATACATAAGAAACGTTGTCGGTATATTGTATACTGAGAGAAAAGCTGGGGACCAAGGACTAAAACTATGTGTCCGTGAGAGCATTTGTTTCCATTATGACTTCTCCGATACAGAGGCGTGTTTCATTTGCCTATATAATCGACCGAAATCAACAGTATCAGAAGCCATTTTGAAATCAAGTGGGGTTAAAATGATCAGTTGATGTCTGCCCATGGCATGTTCGATGCCATCAGTCACTTTGATTAATACAATTGCTGTCCAGTGGTGATTTCGGAAGCGTGATTGAGTGATTGATATTCATCGTGGATGTCATGAGTCAGTTGTCAGTTATTCATGAGCAATGCATTCCAAGGCTTTAGACATTCAGGCGATTTCGTGTTATCATGCTTACGTGTTGGTAGAATTAAGCTTTATTTGTAATTAATAGTATATGCATCATTCATAAGATGAAAGGACGATCAGAGTTTTACCGTCCTGTCAACACCGTGGTCATTAGAGACGGATCACAAACTCGGTTTACGAAAGCATGAGGAGGAAAACAGGTCCTGCATTTTCGCGATCTGGAAGACCGCAGGTTACATCATCCTGGGAAGACTGTTCATACGTGTACAGAATAAACGCCAGAAGACTTGTGCCGCATCCGAAATTGGTGAGGATGTAAATAGTAAGCGAGCAGATGCAATCTCAGTCTCAACAGAGCAACGCCGTCTTTGTGAACAAGGTTTAAAGGGGTGCGTAGCGGCCAGAAAACCTGTAATTGCACAAACAAAATAAGGTGAAACTATTTCAATGGGCACAGCAACACAAAAGCTCGAGAGTTCAGTAATGGTTTAAGACATTATTCACGGACGAATCTAAGTTTGAGGTATTTGGAAGCCATAGTCGAATGTTTGTTCACCAACTTCGCGGAGAATGTGTGAAGAGTCAGTGTGTGACTCCAACGGGGAAGTATGGTGGAGCGTCGGTCATGGTGTGGGGATGTTTTGCGAGTGATAAAGTGAGACTTAATGGAGGATTAAAGAAAGAACGACATGACAGGATACAGATCAACAACGCAGTTCCATCACGCCAGAGTCTTAGCGGTCGTGGGTTTGTTCTGTAACAGGACAATGATGCCAAACAGGTTTCTAAATTGTACCGAGGATATGTCAGCAGAAAAGACAAATGTGGGCAACTGAATAATGATATGGCCAAGTCAGTCGCCTGACTTAATCCCAGCCAGCCGCGGTGGTCTAGCGGTTCTAGGCGCGCAGTCCGGAACCGCGCGACTGCTACGGTTGCAGGTTCGAATCCTGCCTCGGGCATGGATGTGTGTGATGTCCTTAGGTTAGTTAGGTTTAAGTAGTTCTAAGTTCTAGGGGACTGATGACCCTAAAAGTTAAGTCCCATAGTGCTCAGAGCCATTTGAACCATTTTTTTTAACTTAATCGCCATTGCACTCCTGTGGGATGAACTTGATACGAGGTCAGAAGGCTGAAGTCATGCAATGTAAAAGATCTACGGAATAATTAGCAGACGTGTCGGATTGCAGTATCTGCAAATACACTATAAAATCTTTTCTCCAGAATGACAAGAGTGCATGCAGCTGCTCTGAAGGCTAAGGGTGAACTCTTTGAAGAGGCCTGACAACTCTACAGTAAAAATTTCTCTTTGTACGCGATGGGTTGGACTGAATCGCATAGCATAGATTTTCAAATAAAAAATGATCAGCGGCTAGAGACAGCAAAATGTCTACATCGAAACCCAGGAAAGAGACTAGTACAGAGCACCTGCATGAATCACAGCAGCACCCTGCGAATTACTATGAAATGCGTGGCAAAGGATATAGTGAAGATTTCATCCAGATCTATTAACGGAAAATGCGTGGGCCAAGTGACAGCTTGCACGTATCTGTACGAGCTGTTTTTTCCTAGTTTTATAGGCAAGGTCTCTACGGACTAGAATATTTGTAGTTTCTGTCATGAATTATGGTCCACGATGTTTTCTACTAAGGAGGCTCTCACGAGATAACTGCGTCTTTCTTCGGATGTCTGCAGTTAAGATCTTTCCTCATTTCTCTCATAACTCAAATAAACCTGTGATGATATTTGTCTCCTGTTATCCGTGCTGATATGAGTACCCCATACTTCAGCAAAGCACCACTCATTTTATACAGATATTTCAGAAAAATATGTGAAGCCGAACGCCAACATAGGTTCAGCTGCAGGTAAAGTAGATGCCAGCTGAAGACCCATTGGCAGGACACTGGGAAACTGCACTTTCTGAATGAAAGAAATGATATACAAAATACCTGAACGGCCCATAGTTGAGTACTGTTCAGGTGCAGAAACTGAAAATCTATCAAATCTACCTCGTAACCTCTCTAATTGTTGCTGAGAGTATTATGAGTGAAAGGGGTGACTTCAGTTTCACATGATCGTTGTTTTCGGAGCTAGTACTAATTTCCATATAGTAGCTATCACGGCCTAAGCGGATAAAATGTTTGAACCCATAATATGTTCCATAATTCTGCCACAAGCAGATGTGAGTGATATCATATCTGTAAGTAATCGAATACCTGTGGATCAGTTCTATTTCCTTATTGGTTGACAGCTGTGGCCACGGCTCCTTTCCAGGCACTTCTAATATACCTCTACTTAAAGGACCTGTAGAAAAATATGGTCAAGAGGACATCTAAGTCGCTCTCAATTCTGTATAGAGCTTTGCAGGATTCCTGTTGTTTCACTGAATATTATTTATTGAAGCTGCTTTTCAGCACCACTAGTACTGATTGCTCATCTTAGCAGAGGCATGGTTTTTGAATGATGGCAACATTTCTTCATTTTTTGTGAAGGAATATTTAAAGAGGGTATCAAAATTTAGACATTTGTTTCGGTATTTTCTATTTCAGTTCCTACCCCTCCACAGAACTGTTGACACTTCTTTTGTGCCACTGACGGTCCTGATGTATGACCAAAATTTCTTATGGATTTGAGACAAGTCCTGTGTTAATATTTCATTTCGGTTGCTATTGAAGGTTTCACGTATATGACCTTCTCTCCTCGCTGTTTCTCGTTGTTTTTTGAAAAGACATTTTCAATATCTTCATCTGGTCAAGGAAAATATTGCTGAAAATGACTCTAATTTGGGAACAGTTATTCACGTTATATTTATTCAGTTTAATTGTGATACGATATTGCGCTCCTGCATGCCGTCCTGCCTTCAGTTTCTCAGTATTCCGCGTACTATTAATTTTGTTGTGATTGTTATTAATTGTTCATGGTATACTCACTCTTGCACTGGAATAAATAAAACTGGTAATATACATTGATTTTCAGTTTCAGTCACATCAGAATCCACTTAAACTCTGCTTGCACCTGCAACCATATCTATGCTCTGTATTCTGCAAACCACTTTGAAATATTGTCAAGACCTTTCAGACAGTACTTTATTCATCCCGTATAATTAACATCGCAAAATTTGATTAAGGCTTTTGTGTATTTCCTGATGTAGTTCGAGAAAAGTCGTGTTAGCAGCAATTCGGTGTAAAATAATATGCCTGGATGTAGGAAATCTGATCCAGAAAATGATTTAATGGAAATCCATCATTTATCCATCAGAAAATCGATGTGTGAAGCTGTGAGGATGAAGGAACGTACTTGAAAAATTAAGTTCATAGAGTATACCGAAGTCTGGCTTCACAAGAATAATCACTCGACAGCCGTGCGAAAAAAGCAGCGCTTGTTGGCGCTGGCAGTTCCAGTTCTGTGACACGGATACGAAACAAGAGGCAGTGTAGAAGAGAAAAAAAAAGTTACGAGACAAGCCGGAGTGGATACGTTTCACTTTGTGATCAACGATGGACAAGTTACCGCAGTCTTCTTCTTCTTCTGCAGTCGGATCCTTAGTATCTGATCAAATTCTTGTGGTAACTACATTGCGAAAGATATATTTTCACATCTCTGACGTTAGTTAATTCTTCGTCATAGCGTTATCTAACTTCAGTATATTTGAACATAGGTTCTTAAATGTTATCATTATCTATTTTTGGCCTTCAGTGCATTACATTCTTGGATTCATCCATGCACTTTCTGCTTAAGCTGTGTTGAGGATTTAATTTTACCATGTGCCTTGCATCCGAATACGCACAGAATTTTATTAGGACTACATCCTTAGAGCCGTAATTTACAGGTGGTACTACCTTGCAGCGGGTCACTAGTAGCAATGAAACACGACCACTTTGTTCAGTTTTTTTTTAAGAATCTGTTTTGAAGTTAAATGTGTGTACAGGATTTATGGAGGTTAGAGTACGCTATAATAAGTTAAATATATGTGGATTTCGTACTGTGCACAGAGACGAAAGGCACTGTCCGGTCACATTAATGTGACCACCTGTCAAAAACCCGAATAACCACCTTTTGCAGCGCGAACCACTGCGAGACGTACAGAAAGAGTATCAGTGAGGTTCTGGAAGGTACCGACAGGGGTGTGGAGCCATGCCGAATCTAGTGCTGTGGTCAGCTGCTCTAGGTTACGCGTTTGAGGGTGCATGACGTGAACAGCACGATAGAAGACGTCCGACAGGTACTCGATTGGATTTAAATACGGTGGGTTTGGTGACCAGAGCAGTACGGGAAACTCATCCTGATGCTCTTCGAAACACGCATGTACACTACGAGCTGAATGAGACGTTGCATTGTCCTACTGGTAGATGCCATCGTGCCGAGGAAAACAAACAGCCGGTAGGGGTCGACATGGTCCCCAAGGAGAGATTTATACTTGTGTTGATCCACTGTACCTTCAGAATGACGAGATCACTCAGGGAATGCCACGAAAATATTCCCCAGACCATAACGCTCCCTCTTCCGACCTGGAGCCTTCCTTCGACTATTGCCTCGTGTTTGCACTTGTACGTTTCACACCGATAGGGCACAGAAGTTCGTTCATCTGAAAAGGCCATCTGTTGCCATTCAGTGGACGTCCAGTTGCCGTATTGGTGTGCAAATTCCAGCCTTCGTCGCCGATGAACAACACTCAGCATAGGTACATGCACCGATACAAATCAACGTTCGCTGAAACTTCGTTGAGAAGACAATGTTGGTGTCAGCTTTGCTCATCTGGATGCTTAGTTGCTCAACAGTTGTATGTCTATTCAGCCGTAAGCATTTGTGCAGCCGTCGTTCGTCCCCGTCATCTATGGCACGTGTAGCACCACATTTGAATTGGTTCATATTTGGACAGCGTCAGTTAGCGTTGCATTGTGTGCTTTAATACGACGGTACTCGAAAAGTTTATAAATTTAGCCGATTCGGAAACGCTTCCTTCCTTGGTTCTAAAGCCAATGATCTTGCCCTTTGGACGTTAGATAAAACGCTCCGTTTTCTCATTACGACAACGACTGCACAGTTTTCCAGGTCCCCCCCCCCCCACACCCGACAGTCATACATACCCTCCACTCCTAGTGCTGGCACCTGCCGTTGTATGTAGTTACTACATGTCGACGTCCTGTTATCGTGACTGGACCGTGTATATTGTCACAGAATGAACTGATTTTACAGATTAGCTTTCTCGAATAAGTAGCATTTGATTTAATATTCTCTAAAAGTCTTATAAAAGTAGTTAGACGGTAGTAGGATCAGTTCCTCATGTTTAAAATCCTCATCTAGTATACGCCAGCATCCACAAACTAACCAAAAACGTTCGATATCATGGGTAATTTTAAATGACATTTAACGAAGCGTGCTATGAATTAGCAATTTCGTGACACACGACTCATTCTTTCCTGACAAGTCAGAAGGTGCAGAAATCTGTCACTGACTGAGCACATAGCCATGGTGAGACGAGATGTGGCGTGCTGTGAAAGCGGAGGGCAGTTTGGTTAACTGGAGTTGAACTGGGCATAAGGATGTAGTAGGTAGCAAAAAGTAAGTCTTCGAGTTCGGCCTCAGGGCTTGGCATGGTGGGCCAACCACCTTGTTAATGTTTTCAACGTGGCTGGTCCAAGAGCTGGCCCGTGATAGCAGTCCCGTGGGGCTGGAAAAGGTGGTTCCCGCGGACGTCAGCGGAATACAGATCTGAAGTGGGAACTTCAGCTTCGTACTGGCGACGGGTTGCCGTGGGCAGCGGCTGACTTCGGTGAGTCAGTGGGGTTATGCACGGAACACGACAGAAGCGCTTTGGGTATTGGCCCAGCGTCAGAGCGGTTCCCAACAGACAGAGGGCAGGCGACCGCTGTCGCCTCTGGGTCGGCGAGAGACAGCCCCGGTGGAGCAGGGAGTTGGAATCGGCCAGCGAAAGGGGAAGCAGCCAGCAACTTGGAGGTCGAGAGCAGTCTCCAGGACACGGAGCTGGAAGCGTGCTAGAGCATCAAGGCAGCAGGGTAACGGAGGGCCAACGCTGCTGCCAACACGAGACACCGTTCAAGCTGAAACGGCGGACGGTGCTTGCCTTCGTACTTCTGGGGGAATGGCGCAAATGAGTGTGGAGAAGTGTAGGCTAAAATGTGGTTTCCTTTACGACAATTGGAAGAAGGTGTGTAGCGATGATTTGGGCTACTTGTCATGTAAACAGGTGAGCCTGTGCCGGCATACTTAAGCAACCAAAGGTTAACGTTGGTGGAACACGACGAGGGCGCCATCAGGCCTGTAGTTTACGTAGCAGTACTTTATCTCACTGAACTGTATTGTTGCTTAAACACTGAGAGACCGCTGTTAGGCCTAGAATTGCAGAGCAGTGTTCTACCTGATTAAACTGTATTTTAGGGACACGTTTGTCTGTTATTGATCCTGCATCTACTTGTGCCCTCGCTACAGGATGTAAATTTGGTTTATGTCTTACTGTACATTGTGTGTGTGTTTATGATTAGGTTCTGGAAAAGGATCCTTGGTTGGATGTCCTTGTGTTCTGTTGATACGTGTGTCGTTATTTTCTATAATAATTTGTGTCAACTTTACAGTAAAGTTTTGATCCCAAAGGGGCGAAATGTTGATTCCAAAGTACAGTGCTGTGTGTTTAGGTACTTTTGTACGTTGTTTGTGCTCCTTACGTAAAGCTCATTAATTCCGTGGGGCAAGAGCGTTAAAATGTATTATTTTATTGTACCAAGTATCAAGATCATTTGATAAACTGAGTGCTAGTTCCTGGTTTGTGTTTTCTCATGCATGCGCTGTGTTATTATGCTGTTCACCCGAGCGGTATTTCCTGGTCTGTGTTTTCTCATGCATGCGCTCTGTTTTTATACTGTTCACCTTGTTTAATGAAAATGAATTACACTTGATGAAGAGTCTAAGACGGGGTGTCCCTTATTTTCCGACTTCAATATTTTTGAACGCTCAACCTCCAGTAATGTCTGAATGACTTTAAAACATTTCGGTACAAAATTACGTTGCGATCGAAGCACTGTAACCTGTGCCGACTTGAGCGTGAACTCGCACGGGGAACATGATCTTTCACACCGTTCCCCGAGCCCGCGCTGTCATCACCTAAGTTTACCAATTCGTGCACGTGCAGTAAACTCAGTTGTTTATTTATTACGGATCGTGTCATACGTATTTTTCAGCTGCTATCTAAGATGTTACATCAGTTACGCAGTGTCAGGGAGCGTGTTTTTCATAGGAGATATAAAACACCAAATAACTGGATACAAATTACCACAAAACAGACAAGTGCTTGAAGTTTTATTTTACAACACACGGGAAGTAATATTAACCGTTAGTGACAGTGCTAATCTCCATGTTCACAAGTGCATAATATATTAGGAGAGAGCAAGAATTCCAGTGGAAAATCGTTGTTAACTTGCATTCGGAGTGGAGAAAATTTATTTGACATAACACACGCAAGTGCTCTACAAACAATCATCTAGATCTGCATCTGTACTCAAAAAAACCACTGTGAAGCCTTTCACAGAGGTTATGTCCCACTCTATCAGTTATTAGCGAGTTTTTGCCCGTTCCATACACGTGTGGAGCGAGGGAAGAGTTGTTTGAATGCCTCCATGCGTGCTATGATATTTCCTCACGATCCCTGTGGGAGCCATGCGTCGAAGTTAGAGTACTAGTATATTGCTAGACTTTTCAGTCAAGCTGGAAGGAGACAGAATGCTTCTGCTTCAAGAGAGAGAAAGAATGGGTGTAAAAGCTTCCCTGCAGGGGTAATCCGAATACTTGTGGATAAAGAAGAAAGGTGAAGGCAGATAAAATTGGAAGAAGAGAAAAGACAAGGAAAACAAAAGTGCACAGCGCCTACTTTTACATCTTCTGTTGTACTTCGTTCTTCAAAATCTGAAGTTTCAGTGAGGTATTTCCAGATTCTGATAAACTGACGTTGGTGGTGGTGAGTTCTACAACATTCTTCAGAGAGTAGTTCATTGGGTAATTCTGCAAGGTGATGTGCCAGAGGTTTTATTACTGAAAAATTAGGGCCCGCCTTGGATATATGCCAGCGAAGAGATTCTGTGTATTCTTTTCATGCGACTGCAGAGGCACTTTGTCACAATACTCAAGAGCTCGGTATTAATAGATCTTCTCTTCATAGACTCAGACTTGAAACTATAAAATCAGCTTTCAAGAATGCTATCCCCGCAGTTAGTTTTGGTCATTGGGATGGTAAACTTTGGTCAACTTTAAATGTCAGGGACCCAAAGAAAGCAGGACTTCCAGTCACTTTTAACATTAATGGTCAGTGAACACCTCACTTAGGCTCGAAAATTACAGAATGGTTCTGGTAAAGAGCAAGCGAACGCTGCTTCTTATAATGCGTATTGGGGTACTGAAGACAATGTATAAATTCTCTGCAGTAACACAATAGCCTCGAACATGGCGGTGTTAATGGGGCAGGTATCTTATTTGAACACAAACTGGACAAGGCGATGTTATATTTCCCATGCCGTCAGCACATATATAGACGTTTTTAAAAGGGCTTTTTAACGTCAAGTAATAGGTGTAACAAGAAGTAGTGATTTATTACTTTTTAATAATTTGGGAGTGGACTGGAAAAATACCAGTGGCCAGTAATTTTAATGATCAGTAATTTTCACACAAGCAAAAAAGATCGTGGATTTATTTGTAATGAGTCAGACCTCACATTTTTATGAAATAATATTAGACAAATCAACAGTGAGAGGATACTACCGTGAACTCACGAAGCTGTGTGAAACATTTTTAGGAGAAGAATGTAGAAGAATACTGAAAATTACCCTCCAGGGGCAATGCATCAAGCGAGATGGTTGGCAGGAGCAATATATTTACTAAGTAATGTCTCTCGTTTCATTGTAAGTGTTTATGTCGAACTGTGGCTTCGGTGCAGTGCATCTGTAAAAGGCCCTGATCTGTGTGTCTGCTTCTTGAAAGATCTGAAATCGTATGAAAGGAAAGGTTCGCGATTTTAATAGCAGCTATAAGGAAATTAGTCATTATTTGTGGCAGTTATCACAACAGTAGTCTCTCTTTTCGCCGTTTGATGATGAAGTAGACGTGCAAACCAGAATCCGAATGGTAGCAAAACTGGACAGAGAACATCTAGAAATGGAGAGACAGTTTATTCCTTTTGTGGAGAAATTGGTGAACCAATATGTAGTAAGTTTAATATTATTCTGATAAGCATTGTCATTGGTTTTAATTGTTAATTTACATTTCCTAATTAAGTCTTATCTTCATTTCAGAGAAAACATTAGCCGACTTCATGTCAAGCAAGAGCAGATATCTGTCCTCTTGCTTGAAGATTATGTCCACTAGTTTTATTCAGAAATAGAGGAGCAGCATTTCATATTCAGACGCTAAAATGTTTGTTAAGGAGTTAAAAGCTGTTATTGGTTCTAATGAAAGGTGTGTTAACTTAATATAAGATTTTCGCAAACGATTGACCGTAGCTGAGGAACAAAAGGAATTGGTGTTGCATTGTGTTGAAAAACATCGTAGACATTACCGGATTGCAAGAAAGAATAACTGTTAACAGAATATTCTCAATAACACTAACTGCGTCCTGAAATGCAAAAAGTAATTTAATTTAGATTTTATGCGGTTATCAGTAACCTTCACACTGCCCAAAAACCACAAAACCTAAAATTGCTAGCATTAAAATTTGTCGTTCTGGTCAGTATGAATTTTTTGTACAGAGTCAATCCAATCCTGTTCAAAAGAAATTGAGGCCAAGTAAGGGACGACCTAGTCTATCGCTACTCAACTCCCAACCACTTTCTACACTCACTTCGTCCTGCACAACAGATCATAAACTTAACGGAATATTTAGTGTCACTTGTCACGCAAGCTATAGAGATTTGCTCTCCGACAGCACAGACTCTACTCCTGCAGCTGGAATGGACCTCCCCATCTTCCTTTAAGATTCTTTTGTTTTCTGTTCATTGTTATGCACGAGGACGACTAATTTACCCCTTAAACATCCATCTGGTCATTATCTCACGTTTTAACTGAGAGAGAGAGAGAGAGATAGAGAGAGAGAGAGAGAGAGAGAGACTGCTCTGTTCGCCAAGGAGAGTCACGTAAGAGGCCTGGTAAGTCATCTGTCATTGCACTGGCGTCGTCGTGGCACTCGACTGCAGAATTGTCAATGCACCTGATACTCTGTCCCTACAACAGTACTACACAATTCGCCTTATGATGCATGGCGGAGGGTACTTTGTGTACAACCCCCATTTTCCCTGTTTCTTTTACGAATGGTTCAAGGGAAAAAGAATTGTTGGTAAACCGGTGCCTGAATCCGAATTTCTCTAATTTGACCTTCATGGTCTATTCCGGAGGAATAGCCAAGGAGAAGCAACATGTTGATTAACTCTTGCAGGAATGTATTCTCACGCAATTTAAGCAGTAAACCACATACAACGCTTTTCTTATAGCGTGCGCCAGTGTAATCAGGTGAGACTCTGTGATGCCTTCACTCTCGCTAAAAACGCCTCATAAGGAAGCATGCTGCTCTTTTCTGTATCCTCTCTAATTCCCCTAACAACCCTATCTGGTACGGATCCTGAACTGACCAGCAAAACTCAATTACAGGTCAAATGGATTTTTTAAAATCCATCCGCTTTGCGAAGATTATTGCAATGACTTTGTCAGGCATCTGCTTTACTTTTTTGTGCTCATTTCATTTTAAGTCGTTCCTAGACATTTAATGGATGTGACTCATTTCAGTGATTTTTATGCCATCGTGTAATCATACAATAATGGCCAGTTTTGACCTGATGTTAAATGAGGTGTTACGCGATTATTTTTCTCAAAACTGTCACATACCATAATTAAATTCCAACACATCAATAGACCCAGCCAATCTAACTTAACCACATCCTAGAAACGAGAACCCAATTATGATTAAAGTTAATTTCAAGAACTGCCGTATCCATTTACTACATTTCCACACGAAATTCTTCTTCTGGAGGTCTGTCAAACATAGGCGGGAATCTTACTGAGTAGAGGAGACAACCAGCATCCGACCATTAAGAGGAAACGTTCTCCTTTTAAATGGAAAAACACCACCAGGAGAAAGGTAAGTACAGATAGAAACTTCGGGAGAGTAAGTATATTTTGTGTAGCTTAGGCTCTACCAACGACGCACAGTCTGCTTCGTGACCTAAACGATGGAAAGCCATTGAATCATGTTACAACGTGAGTCGCCCGCTATCACCAAACATACAGTGGAGGATAGCAGTACCGCAGTGCCCCGTCCTGTGCAAGAAGCTAATATGCCAATATTCTGGGAAATGTTAGACCAAAAGCAAAACAAAGATACAATCTCTAGAGTGGAGTGAGGCGGCAGGCCATCCGACCCTTTTGTGTTTAAGATCTTGCGAGCTGCAGCCGTCAAGTTGGAGCCAAGTGAGTAGTCTTGCAGTGCACTATGTTAAGAAATAGTAGGGGCGGCTACCATTGGCCAATATGGAAAAGTAAGAAAGCTAGATATAGCAGACCCTGATGTTAACTTTACTTTTACTCTGGTTTCTAGTTTCCGATTAATTGAGATAATCTGGATCTATTAATTCATTGGAATAAAACTATGGTATGGGGCAGTTTTGACAAAAATGGGACAGTGATATCATTTTTCCAGAGATTTCAGTATTTGTGCAAATGTTGTTATGCTTCGACTTGTCGTAGCATAAGTCCATTTATCTGGCCCTGAGTTTGCGTGATCGTCATTTCACAATTTTTTCAGGTAAGGGAAAGGATCTCTGCCAAGGGTATATCTTTAATCTTATAATACATTCACACTTTTTGTAATCCAACACATATTCACGGTAATTGCAGGTGTAAACGGTGAACTTCATATCATAAAATGTCATATTCAAAAGGATTACCAGATTACAGATTTTTATTCATCCTTTTACATTAATTTCACAATTATTTTCTACTTAGCTTCCTCATTCACACTTATTTACTTTATGAAATGACACTGGCGCAGTTTTGTCACTCATTCTCTGATGGCTTACACAGTAATTGACACATAATCATCATTGAATACAGAACTGTTAATTAAATTTCACTCTTACTTTATATAGCTATATTCACTAAGATTCACACTTTTAGACCACGCATATGTATAGAAAAACACAAATTTTTAACTATTTGATATTCTGCTGCCTTCACCGTGTCATATCTCAAAGCTATCCATTCGCCTTCTACTTCTTTCCTTTTTATTGTTTTAGTCAATCGTTGCGTAATGCTCTCTCTGAAACTCTCAGTAACCTCGAGCGCTTTCAGGTTATCCAAGTCCCAGCTCCTTAATTTTCCAATTTTGTGCAGCTAGTGGCATATAAAGATAATATAAAAGTTAAGGTAAAGCATGTACAAGGTTTATATCTTCCACACTGAGCTCAAGAATACATAAAATTACTGATGCATTCAATGCTTTGTCATAAATACTCAATGTTTACTGGATTCCCATCTCTGATGGTGCTGGTATTAATTTGCCATCTAGCTGAGATTTACTTTGTATTAGGGTAAGACCTATTGTTCATTATTAAGGCCTACAAGTCAGTCCCTATAAAACAAAATTGTAGAGCATATGAAACACTGGAGTTTATTATTCATTCCTTGTAAGAAAAATCTAACACTGGTTTGACGTTTTATTGATCTGTTCGTCACCAGTCTGGCACGAGAAAAACATGTAAAGTTTCGAGTCAGTGTTGACTGGGAGGCGTTTATGTTCATTTGCAATCTGAAATTAGATTCACGAAATTGTCCGCCGAGCGTGCGAAATTCAGCACGAAGTTTCTCCTATCTTCTTATCGACATACAGAAACATACAGTCACTCAATCACATATTCATACTGTTTGTGATGAGACCCTGTCCATAAACAAAGTGTTCAATACTAATATTTAGTCACCACTCTTCTTATTTATTCTAAACACGTACAACTTACAAAAACTGACATTAGCCTTGACCACCGTATTTATTAATATTATTCTACTTTATGCGTATCGGCCTTACGCTATTCTCGAAGGCTCTGCAAGAGAAATACATGAAAAGGTGTAACTGGAAAAGCGTTATTGATACATTTACATAAAATGTATATAGTAAAAACAGGAAAAGCAAACACTCAGTGAAAAACATTGATATAATTATATAAAATCCATTAGGTATGAGAGCAAATTATTAGTCTTCAAAGCCTATCATCTTGATTCACATGATGTGATTTATATTTATATTCCATACGTGAGATGAAGATTTGGCACAGTTGCTAATGTTTCTCTGTTTATCATGTGCTGTATAATGAGTACACATTAATCTGTTAAAAACCTATCCTTACACATGTGTTTCTTTTTATTTGTATATTATTATAGACTGGTGCTTGTCTCTTGAAGACTATTATATTACTAAATATTCATCCTGCCATTTTGCATGTAAATTGACAATTGTGTTTCATATTACGATGTTTAAGTCCAATATACTTATAATAGCTTTTTATACATGCATTTCTGGATACTAAGTTACAATATCCTGCGTTTTATTGAACAGTTAGCTGTTCACTTATTGTGTTTACATCATTGTACAATGACGCCGAACTCCTTGCATCAGATGAATATTTGTTAAATAATAAAGTGGTTGATGTAATAGATATAACAGAAAATTGTCATATAACGCTACATTATATTAATACTTATGTATTTTAAAACATATTACTTTCATAACTGCCATGTAGTTCTGCCACCTGACGGTATTCATTACCTGACATTTTGACATTTACACTTAGTCAGTTTGCACTCAAATGTCGTCGTGTAGTGTAAACCAGATACTTTGTATCCATGTTATCACAATAAAGTTTAGGTTTTAGAAATGAATGTATTAGATTTTTTGCCTGAAGAAAAATTAATACACCTGGAAAGATTATGTCGATATTGATCCAATGATGGTACATGCCACTGGCGGGCAGTAAATGTACTGCTAATGTTGCAACGTCGTTAGAGATAGTGTAGTGGCATAGCTACCAGAGCGCCATCTGTGTTTACCCTTAAGTAGGCCACAAGGCTCAGTGTAGCGCAAAAGTGTGAAGCAAGCATGCAACCATGCCACAGAGACGCACTCGCGCTTCCTACGGCCAAGTGAGCGTGTTTGAAAGTGGTCAAATGTGGCCTTCCGAGTGGCAGGATGGTCCTTTCGGGAACTACCACACAAGTTGGACGCGCTGCATCAGTTGTGCAACGATGCTGGTATCAGTGGTCACATGAACATTGTTACATCCATAGACGAGGTTTTGGATGTCCACACAGCACAGACGCACGCCAGGATTGTCGAATGGTAAGGGC
Source organism: Schistocerca gregaria (assembly GCF_023897955.1). Classification (NCBI taxonomy): domain Eukaryota; kingdom Metazoa; phylum Arthropoda; class Insecta; order Orthoptera; family Acrididae; genus Schistocerca; species Schistocerca gregaria. The sequence continues at coordinate 540,694,925 of NC_064922.1, forward strand.
AGTTGTGGCAGATCGTACAGCTATCTCAGCACAGATAAGGGGGTTTGTGAGCCCAGACGTGTCGACACGAAGCGTTGCGAACTGGTTATTAGCAAAGGGACTATGGACAATCACACCTCTAGCCTGTCACCCACTCACGCCACAGCATCGACATGCACTTCGCAACTGGTGCTGTCAAAGGATCACTTGTAAGATTGAATGGCGCGCCGTGGTCTTCAGCGATGAAAGCAGATTCTGCCTGCACGCAAATGACGGTCGTTTGCTCGTATGATGTAACCTGGTGAGTGCTGTCTTGTAGAGTGCATTCGTCCAAGACACGCTGGCCCCATCCCAAGCCTTACGGTCTGGGGTGCGATAAGCTATAACTTTCGTTCACCTTTGGTGTTTCGGGAGGAGACACTAACCAGCGCTTGGTACATGCAGACTCTTATTAGACCCTTTCTTTTGCCGCTCTTGCAACATGAAGATAATGTGTTATTCCAAGAGGATAATGCTCGCCCCTCACGCTGCCTGTGAAACTCAGTGCGCTCTGCAAGATGTGCAGCAACCTCCCTGGCCAGCAGCATCTCTGGACTTCTCTCCAGTCGTACATGTATGGGATATGATGGGACGAGAAGTGACTCGTGCGACTCCTCATCCAACAACTCATAAGAACTGTGTGAACAGGTAGAGCGGGCTTGGCATAACGTATCCCAGGACAGTATTCGCCATCTGTACGGTCGACTGGATGCCAAAGTCAGCGCCTGCATTGCCGCCTGTGGAATCTACACCTTTTACTAATATGGATGGTACTTGAGAACCGCTTGTGCTTTAGATCTGTAAATCATGTGACGCACTCCATATGCCCTGTTGCAACAATAAACCTTGAGTATATTGGAGACAGCCGCTGTGGCCGAGCGGTTCTAGGCGCTTAAGTCCGGAACCGCGCTGTTGTTACGGTCGCAGGTTCGAATCCTGCCTCGGGCGTAGATGCGTGTGATGTCCTTAGGTTAGTTAGGTTTAAGTAGTTCTAAGTCTAGGGGATTGATGACCTCAGATGTTGTCTCATAGTGCTTAGAGCCATTTGAACCGTTTGAGTGAATTGGAAACCTCTAAAAGGTTTTAGTAATTTTTTTCTGGTAGTGTATATTTTAACGAGTTCTAGCTTTACTTGTTTATTACAATGTGCATTTTATGTAATTTTATCAATGTTTTTCAGTAAATGTTTACATCTTTCGTTTTTAAAATGCACGTTTTGTGTAATTGTATCAATGTTTTTTCTTTGATACCTTCTCTTGTAGAACTTTTGAGAATGTCGGAAGAACGAAACGTGTAAGGCAGAATAAAATTAATAAATATTGTGGTCATGACTAATGTCAGTTTTAAGTACATTAAAAATAACGGCAACACCTCATAAACCATTTATGCGTTTTGCTGCTATGATATCTAATAAATTATCAGTCTTTCAATAACGTTAAAAATGTTATGCGACTTGAAGCAGATTATAATGTCCTTTCACTGGCTCAGAAGTTCGATGGTTATCATCATTTGGTAGTAATATGCACAGCATTGTCCCTTCTCACTCAGTAAACAATACTGGCTCAAGATCAAAATAGTGTTTATGTCGGTCTACAATTTCCTCTGGCACGCGTAAGTTGTCTCTCGTGCATAGCATGTTGTGTTCCTTTGTTCTGGTCGTCGCAATTTTATATGTGGTGCCAGTGGAGATGAGTTCCAGGGTTACATGGACAAAAGGTATGGAATATTTTCTTACTGTCCACATGAATACTCCCAATCAAACGGGCGACTCGAAGCAGCGAGTAAATGACCATTCTGGTACATCGTCCATGGCGTGTTGTGTTTGGGTCAGCTGAACGCAGTGTGGTGCGGTCTGGCGTCGCATGCCACACGACGATATTGTCCCACCTAACTCGTTTTCCGGACATCTGGCATGGTCAAGGTCACCGTCCTCCATCGCCTGAAGTATGCCAAGCGCCGTGTCCTTCGTGATGCTTATCTCGAACCAGCTGTCTTTCTCGTGTCTCCTCTCGCTGCGTAACTCGTTCAGCCTCTAAAAGTGTTGGAAAATGCGCCACAAACAAATAATAAAAACTGCACTACATCATTTCTTCATAGTATGTTATTCTTTCCTTGAGTTATTTCATGGAAATTACAAAGTATAACTTGAGTAAAAGTTTCGTCAACGTTTCTATACTTCACAATTATTATCAGTAAGCTCTAATCTAAATGCATCATCTGCAGTGACTAATCATGAACAAGGTGGTGGAAATATCTTTCTTAAATGAACATGTAACAATTCTTATTTATTCCTAGGAAGTACAGGTAGCGTTATCAGGTATTTGTTTGGTTAATGTTTTAGTGGGCATCCCTTCATGCACTACGTTATTATACTTGAGATGCCTACTAATACTGAGCAAACTTGTCACTATTGCTGTGCAACTAACTGCTGCGCTAATACATTTACTGTGGGCATGACACTCATTCTGTGAATACTACCACATCACTTTTCTTGTTCAAGCTCGTTTCATCTTTGGTGTTTTACCTGTCATTTTGGCCGGCCGCGGTGGTCTAGCGGTTCAGGCGCTCAGTCCGGAACCTCGCGACTGCTACGGTCGCAGGTTCGAATCCTGCCTCGGGCATGGATGTGTGTGATGTCCTTAGGTTAGTTAAGTTTAAGTAGTTCTAAGTTCTAGGGGACTGATGACCATAGATGTTAAGTCCCATAGTGCTCAGAGCCATTTGAACCATTTTGAACCTGTCATTTTCCGTTTTGTCGGCACTGTTCTCCCTATGATTGAATTTATGTTTTACAATTACTTCGTCACATGTTGTACGAAATGAATTATTCTACAAAAAACCAAGTAAACACGTAGTACAGGTACTGTTTATGGTTTGTCCGATGCTTTTGTTTTGGCATCTCCCACACAGTCTCATTCACTCCATCCGACAACCATTGGCATTCTACCACACACAAATATATTAAATATGATTTTGCGATTCCTGCTTACATAAATCAAACTACCTCCTTTTCACAATCTACACGACACTAGTTGTACTGCCTCTGTATCTTTTTACAAAATTTCGTAATCCCGAACCCTAGATTTCTAAACCCTCAAAAAATTTACGATTGCAGTAGAGTATAAAATAGGAAATTCTGTACTTAATTTAATATGTAACGTACCATTAGAGATCTTACAGTTGTAAGTAACTAATACATAACTTATAAATTATGAATCCCTTTGAATAAAATGTGGAATTGTAAACATTCCGTTGGTTCATTAGCAATGTAAAATCCCCCCGCCCGCCTTTGATATTCTAAGGTTAAACAACTTGATGTGAGCAGTATACTGTCTACCCTCCTACTTACGGTTTCGCGATGTCTCCAGTTCCATAACATTGTCATGTATAGTTCTTCATACACGATATGGTCCATTCTGATTTTCCCTACATCTTGAGGTCTTCTCATTTGTCGTTTCCAACATTGGTGTCATTATTTGTCAGGGGCATCTGTGCTCAGCAGGCGGATTCTCACTATACAGGGTGCTCCATTGATCGCGACCGGGCTAAGTATCTCACGAAATAAGCGCCAAACGAAAAAAACTACAAAGAACGAAACTTGTCTAGCTTGAAGGGGGGAAACCAGATGGCGCTATAGTTGGCCCGCTAGATGGCGCTGCCATAGGTCAAACGGATATCAACTGCGTTTTTTAAAAAATAGGAATCCCCATTTTTTATTACATATTCGTGTAGTACGTAAAGAAATATGAATGTTTTAGTTGGACTACTTTTTTCGCTTTGTGATATATGGGGCTGTAATAGTCACGAACATACGGCTCACAATTTTGGACGAACAGTTGGTAACAGGTAGGTTTTTTAAATTAAAATACAGAACGTAGGTACGTTTCAACATTTTATTTCGGTTGTTCCAATGTGATACATGTACCTTTGTAACTTATCATTTCTGAGAACGCATGCTGCTACAGCGTGATTAATTGTAAATACCACATTAATGCAATAAATGCTCAAAATGATGTCCGTAAACCTCAATGCATTTGGCAATAGGTGTAACATGTTCTCACATGCATTGACAATGCGCTGACGCATGTTGTAAGGCGTTGTCGGTGGGTCACGATAGCAAATATCCTTCAACTTTCCCCACACAAAGAAATCCGGGGACGTCAATTCCGGTGAACGTGCGGGCCATGGTATGGTGCTTCGACGACCAATCCACCTCTCATGAAATATGCTATTTCATACCGCTTCAACCGGACGCGAGCTATGTGCCGGACATCCGCCACGTTGGAAGTACATCGTCATTCCGTCATGCAGTGAATCATCTTCTAGTAACATCGGTAGAACATTAAGTAGGAAATTAGCATACGTTGCACCATTTAGACTGCCATCGATCAAATGGGGGCTAATTATCCTTCCTCTTATAATGCCGCACCATACATTAACCCCCAAGGTCGCTGATGTTCAACTTGTCGCGGCGATAGTGGGTTTTCCGTTACCCAATAGCGCATATTATGCCGGTTTACGTTACCGCTGTTGGTGAATGACGCTTCGTCGCTAAATAGAACGCGTGCTAAAAAACTGTCATCGTCCCGTTATTTCCCTTGTGCCCAGTGGCAGAACTGTATACGACGTCCAAAGTCGTCGTCATGCAATTCCTGGTACATAGAAATATGATACGGCTGCAATCGATGTTGATGTAGCATTTTCAACACCGACGTTTTTGAGATTTCCGATACTCGCGCAGTTTGTCTGCTACCGATGTGCGGATTAGCCGCGACAGCAGCTAAAACACCTACTTGGGCATCATCATTTGTTGCAGGTCGCTGTTGACGTTTCACATGTGGCTGTACACTTCCTGTAGACTGAAATAACGTAACTATCCGGCGAACGGTCCGGACACTTGGATGATGTCGCCCACGATACCGAGCAGCATACATAGCACACGCCCGTTGCGCATTTGATCACAATAGCCATACATCAACACGATATCTGCATTTTCCGCAATTGGTAAACGGTCCATTTTAACACGGGTAATGTATTACGAAGCAAATACTGTCCACACTGTCGGAATGTTACGTGATACAACGTACTTATACGTTTGTGACTATTACAGAGCCATCTATCACAAAGCCAAGTGGTCCAACTAAGTACTACACGAATATGTAATATAAAGTCGGAGTTCCTATTTAAAAAAAAAAAAAAAACGCAGTTGATATCCGTTTGACCTATCGTAGCGCCATCTAGCGGGCCAACCATAGCGCCATCTGGTTTCCCCCTTCAAGCTAGTCGAGTTTCGTAAGATATTTGGCCCGGTCAATTATTTTTTTACAGCACTTCCGTGGAAAAGTGCTGTAACTCAGATATGTGTATCAGATTAATTTGTTATTGAAGTCTTCCGGCATACACAACAACCAATTTGCCTCTTCAGGACTGGTTCGTCTAAACAATACGTTATTCCTAATTAGGTAATAGTTTCAGATTTTATCTTCATCACTATCTTGCCATTTAGTTCCACATTAAAGAAAATATGGAGTGTCTCCCAGCTATCGGGGAAAGATGCAAATTGAAATACGTGTTCCGGTATGGCAGCAAACGAAAAGTAGCTGGCGGCTCACATACCTTAAAATATAGATTACATCACAAACACAAAGTTAGAATCGGTAAAAATGCAGACAGGCAATGACAAAAAAAAGCGTTTCTGAAGAAGAGAATTTTATTAACATCGAATGTTGTTGTTGTGGTCTTCAGTCCAGAGACTGGTTTGATGCAGCTCTCCATCCTACTCTATCCTGTGCAAGCTTCTTCATCCCCCAGTACCTACTGCAACCTACGTCCTTCTGAATCTGCTTAGTGTATTCATCTCTCTTCTCCCCAGTTCTGTTCAATACCTCGTCATTACTTACGTGGTCTACCCATCTAATCTTCAGCATGCTACTTTAGCACCACATTTCGAAAGCTTCTATTCTCTTCTTGTGTAAACTATTTATCGTCCATGTTTCACTTCCGTTCATAGCTACACACCACACAAATACATTCAGAAACGACTTCCTGACATTTAAATGTATACTCGATGTTGACGAATTTCTCTTTTTCAGAAACGCTTTCCTTGCCATTGCCAGTCTACATTTTATATCCTCTCTACTTCGACCATCATCAGTTATTTCGCTCACCAAATAGCAAAACTCATTACCTAATATAATTCCCTCAACATCACTCGAGTTAATTCGACTACATTCCATTATCCCCAAACAAAAATGGCTCTGAGCACTATGGTACTTAACAGCTATGGCCATCAGTCCCCTAGAACTTAGAACAACTTAAACCTGACTAACCTAAGGACATAACACAACACCCAGTCATCACGAGGCACAGAAAATCCCTGACCCTACCCCCTAAACCTTAGAACAACTTAAATCTAACTTCGGTCATTACTAATTACTTCAAATGGAAAATTAATCTACTAATCGTAATATCTCGATTCCTAATATGATTCCCTCTGAATCGCCTGTTTTAATTCGACTATATTAGAAAGTTATATCACTGGTATATCGATAACCGTTCGATATTGTTGCTGCAGAAATGATGTTCATAGTGACCATATCCTCTTATGAAGTGTTAACATAGCTACGAATTAGCATTTTCGGTGTTTTATGCGACAGCGCGATGACTCTGATCGATGTGGAGGTGATGGAGGACAAGAAAGTTGGGGACACAAGTCGAGGTCGGCAGCGGGGCAGAGCGGAGGCTTGCCCAGGCCGGCAGCTGCTGACGCAGAGGGAACCTAACCCGCTGACCTCGGTAGGCCTCCGTCACACCTGCTTTGCGTCTGCCCCACATGCGTCGCTGTCAACAGCCCACCTGCACCAGTCGTGGGCTAATGTTCTTGGGAAACCTGAATTGCGTTACAGCTCGCGAAATAAAACTTCCATCGATGCAAAAAACTACTTTCCGTTCCACCCTTAACAAGTTTTCTGTTGTTGCTGGTAAACATACAATATCGAAGGAGTAGAATTAGTAACTAGAACTGGAGATGAAATCCAACTAAACGGTTGAAGAGTGGATGCTTAACGGTAGGGCTGAGATTCTTATGATAAGAGAATTCGAGTTTACGAAGTTTTCCCCACCATAGGGGAAAGTTTCAAAATAATAAACATATCGCCCAGGCGGGGCATGGCTCATTGTCTGATTACGAACGATCTATCTATGCAACATCTACACAGAGTCCAACTACGTCACAGAGGAGAAGGTGAGTGTGTGGACCTCGCAACCACAGAATGTACTGCCTCTGAGCCTCCGAAGTGTCAAGAGTACACTACTGAATGTTATTATCCTGAAACATCAGGTGTCGATACGATTTCGTGGTAGAACGCTAGTATAACTATAGTTTTTATCTGCAGATACCTGAGCTCTGAGGTTCTTTTCTCATGACATGGTGGGTCACAGGCTACGTCATATGCAGACAGTATTGTGTGTGGAAATGAAGTTTCAGAACTTCTGAAACCGAGATTGTAAGCAATTAATTCAGTGATGCGCCGAACGGTGAAATATAGCTTGTGCTTTGCATGCTCTCTCTTAAATAACTGTCGAGACACGCGTCCCCCCCCCCCCCCCCCCCGCCCCACCTCCTCCTCTCTCCGCCGTCCCCTTCCCACCACCTCGTTGTCGTTAACTTACTGTTGTACTGTTATAGTCATACCGTTATATTTTCATACGAAGACAATTAAGAATCCGCAGCTCGTGGTCGTGTGGTAGCGTTCTCGCTTCCCGCGCACGGGTTCCAGTTTTCGATTCCCGGCGGGGTCAGGGATTTTCTCTGGCTCCTGATGACTGGGTGTTCTGTGGTGTCCTTAGGTTAGTTAGGTTTAAGTAGTTCTAAGTACTAGGAGACTGATGACCATAGATGTTAAGTCCCATAGTGCTCAGAGCCATTTGAACCATTTGAACAATTAAGAGATGATGAACGTTTGTTTGTTGAACTGCAGCTCTAAATGCGCGTTTACTCGTAGGTACAACGGTAGATGTGTTTTACACAGCCATAAGCCCACACAGGAAATTCAGTCTTAGGAGACGAATAGGGCCGGTGGGCTTCAAGTTACAGTAAGAAACAGCAGGGGGTTCCATGTAGCAGTGAGAGTCTTGACGTTTTACCAAGACATTCACTAAACCAGTGGATTACGTGATGGATTAAGCTTTGATATCTCTGGTGATTTGTTCTGACGTTTTTACCATTAAGTGGTGTTTTATTTCGCTTAATACACCAATAATAACACAACCGTCTAAAACAGTAATACCAAATTTACCATTGTAGTTCCTCTAGTGACATTTAGGTCAGTAATTTATTTGAACAATACGCAGCCGTAAGCTCTGATTCTGAACCATTTATATTGCTTGAAAAAAGAAATGCAACAAGCTCAAGGAGAGGGCCATTTTATGGACAGGTGAGATGATCGTTCATCATTGTAGGAGTATATGATAAATTCAGGCGAAAGGAAATTAACACGTCACAGTAAAGGGTGCCCAAACAGTCGCACCAATACACAGTGCACCCCTTTGGCGGCAACACAGTCGTATGTTCTCGCATGAGTAAGTTCCTGTTTCTTTAAATTCTATACCTATTTAGTAGGCGAGAGATCTGGCGATCTAGTGGCCCGTGTAGTTCTTGTACACCATGAAAAGTCCGTTTCGCAGCGGCAGCGTTATTGGGCGTGCTCTATTCTTCTGATAAAGCACATCACGTTCCAGTCGAAAAAATGGGTGTATCACGGCGAAAACAGCCTGTGCAGTGTTGCAGGCACTGGTTGCGTAACTCTTCTGAAACACCAGAGGTGACTGCGAGTTGTAGCGTTCTCACTTCCCGCGCCCGGGTTCCCGGGTTCGATTCCTGGCGGGGTCAGGGATTTTCTCTGCCTCGTGATGACTGGGAGTTGTGTGACGTCCTTAGGTTAGTTAGGTTTAAGTAGCTCTAAGTTCTAGGGGACTGATGACCATACATGTTAAGTCCCATAGTGCTCAGAGCCATTTGAACCATTTTTTTACCGCGAGTTGTTACTGATGCTCCTCCACAACATGAAGACTGGTACAGTACCTGTGCGTGTTATGAGCTAATGAACCATGGAATAAACAGCTCACCAGTTCTACGCCATATACATGTACGTCCGTCACTTGCATACAGACGGAACCTATTATCATCACTGAAGGCGACAGAGCACCATTCCACTCCCTAGTCAACATCACTGAAACCACCACATGGCGGTGTCATGGTGACGGTGCAGCACTACCAGAGGCACATGTGATCTTAATACTGTAGTAATGAGACGCTTACTAATTGAACCTGTTGAAACAGCAGGTACAGTATGTGCCCAGATTCGTCCCTGGATGACGTTCGGCCGGCCACTGCTGCTTCAATCTTGACGTGAGTCTTTAATAGGTGAACATCCAGAATCTGGTCTACAGGGCAGCGTACCACAGATCACTGTTGAAACAGCGACACACCAGCAATGCAGTGTATCCAGCATGTTCAGCAATCCGTCGATACGTCCATCCGACCTTCCAAAGATCGACAAGTCGACTCCATTCAAATGGCTGAAGCTGTTCAACATGATTACGTACTCGTCTGTGGGGCACTGTTGTACCCTAGAATGAGTGTTGAAAACGCTGTTCATATGTGAACTCAGCACAATTACTACCTTTAGAGTCAAAACAAAGCGTGCGCATACGGGCCATATGAGCGTCATGTAATCGCCGATGGCGGTAACAAATGAACCACTAACACTACAACCCCTCAGTGTCCACATGTTGTACCCTGGTGCCCCTGACACTTTTCCTTGGCAGTATTGCTTGTTTTTGTATCAGTGTAGTTAGAGTAGATATTGTATCCAAATACGGCACTAGACAGGTCAGGATATCCAAATGGACGGTGCATCTCATGAAATCGCAGCAGTAAACATTAGATACACTTAACCATTTTCTAGGTGATCCTAATACAGATACTTACATTGTTATTCATACTTCAGAAGCTATCGAATACTTTATAGTGGTCATTAGTTTATATTAGCATCACATTCAAGGATTGATTGCATGTGAACATGCCATCTCTCTCTTATTTCAACACGATGACTGCGCTATCACGTAGTTGTGGAACAGCAATATTTCCCCAGATTCTCCTGTGTCCATAAGGTCTTACCATTTCAAAAGCATTGCTTCATGTGGCGCACAACGTCGTTCTACAACTGTGATACACCTCTAGAGTTCTTTGGGCATCTTAGAGGCGAACTCATACTGTATTCATTTGAATATTTCCTGTGTCTTCAGTGCATCCCACTTGCTATTGCTCCCAGATGGACAATTGTTATTAGGGGAAGCGTTGCATGGGCAATTTGTGAGGTACATAGTTCGTAAGAAAGCTAGCTATACCTCCGCGAAATGTCTTCAGCGATTCACGCCCTCGTATTTACCTTACTTGCGATGTTCGTGCGATTGATCTACTTCACATCACTCCCAATGGTAATGCTGTGGCAGCTGAATGTCAATTAATGATTACTTATCATAGTTCAAATTACTGAGGAGCTGTCAGACTGGTTAGCAGCGGTTCCAAGTGAAGAAACCTGAGAACGACGAGAGAGGTGTGCTGGCCAAATGCCCCGCCATACCGCACACGCCTTTGGCAGAGGATGACACGGCGGTCTTTCGGGCCCGATTGGCCCTCTAGGGCCAGAACACTGAACTTTACCTTTCTAACTACATGGTTAAATAGAACAACCATTCATGGCACCAGCATGTGTGCTTCAATAAATCATCTTGTCTGTCAGAAGAGTTATTGCGAGCCTAATCATCTCTACAATCGACAATATCTTGAATTCCAATCTTAGAGACAAGACCAGTCATAGAGAGAAGCTAACGTTGCTGCTGTGAGGCACGGCCCCCTCGGACGTAGCTATACTAGCGTCCCACGGCAGAACTCATAATAAATCGATTAAATCACACGTCCGACGGAATATTTCAAAATCCCCTATCGTGCTATTAAGCCAATATGCTTAACGGTATCGAAAGCATTCCAGCAGTTGATTAAATTTTTGAATCGAACTAGAGTTTAAGACAAATTGAAGCATATAACGTTAAACAATATTTTTCCAAGTACTCTTTTGCATAGAATAAATTTTCTTCACATTTTCTGCATAGAATTCCACCTTATGTGATAACAGTTAGTCCAGAACAGAAACTTGTTTAAAATATAGAGATGAAAGCCACCTCCCCAGTTTGGTAGTCACTGGATGTGACATCAGATTTATGAGAGCGACATTCTAAAAGTTTTCCCATTAAGTCCTGATTCGAGTGAGTTGTGTGGACTTCTGTTGTCATGAATTATGGCTGTTCAAGATCTCAGCTTTCCATATCGTTACTACTGAATGGAAGGATCGAAAGATGTATTACGATAAATCTCACGTCACCCGCGACATTATTATCGAGCGAGGTGGCGCCGTGGTTAGCACGATGGACCAGCATTCGGGAGGACGACGGTTCAAAGCCTCATCCGGTCATCCTAACTTAGGTTTTCCGTGATTTCCCTAAATCGCTCCAGGCAACTGGCGGGATGATTCCTTTGAAAGGGCACAGCCGACTTGCTTCCACATCCTTCCCTAGTCAAATGGGACCGATGACGTCGCTGTTTGGTCCACTCATCCGAATCAACCAAACAAAACCGCTAGATTATTAGAGGCCAGAAGTGGCATTAAGCGACTGGCCCAACCCTCAAAATCATATGCCTAAGTGGCGGGACGGAGATTTTCCCCATGTGACCCCACATTCGAATCCAATGTCGTAAACACCGCGCCATCTCATTCGCTAGTTCTGAATGGCACTGTCGTTTTCGAAAATACTTGACGGTGCGCATTAGAAGTTTTTAGACTTCTCTTTCAATGAGATCTACAAGAGTACACCCCTTTGGTCCACAAATAGGAGTCCGCAGCTCGTGGTCGTGCGGTAGCGTTCTCACTTCCCACGCCCGGGTTCCCGGGTTCGATTCCCGGCAGGGTCAGGCATTTTATCTGCCTCGTGATGACTGGGTGTTGTGTGATGTCCTTAGGTTTGTTTGTGATGTCCTTAGGTTAGTTAGATTTAAGTAGTTCTAAGTTTTAGGGGACTGATGACCACATCTGTTAAGTCCCATAGTGCTCAGAGCCTTTTGAACCACAAATAGGATTGCTACAGCAAGGATCAAGAGTCGTGGTAGTGGCTGAAGTAAAGCTGTGAGGGTGGGTCCTGGTGCGAGCTTGGGTAGCTCCGGCACGGTGGTTCAGAGTGGTCGGTCAGGGTACTACCCACCTTCTGTAACGAAAAAAAAAAAACTTTAGTTTATCACCTACAAAATTTGAAAAATGTCATGCTACATCCGCACACAGTCACTGGCGAAAAACGACGAAGAAACTAATCTAAAGGAACAAGACAAAAAGGATTCGGTAAATCATCCGCGAAAGGCAAAGGTACCAAGTTCGATTCCCAGCATGGTAGGACTTCCTAATCTGCCAGGGAGCTTCAAAGTTGCTGTCATCTGCCGCGCGTATTGGGATTGTTGGAATACGTGTATGTTTGGTGTTGATAAATGTGAATAACACTACCGCTTGGATTGTTGGTTACACTGTGTGTTTATTGTTCTTAACGCCGGCCACCGTGTGATGTTTTGTGTTGAGATATCAAAAGGCTAACCGTCGTTCTCACACGGCCGGGTATGTTATTTTATAGGCTGCATTAGTTCACTGTCATACAAAGAAAAACGTCCGTGATTATTGGCTTGTGCATACTATTGCGCAAGCCCGAACTGCCCTCTGTTTACTTATAATAAGCTAACTACACATTTGCTAATCGAAGGTCGCTGCACAATTACAGCTCGGTTTTCTATAACTACACTTACAACTAGATTATTATGCTAACATTTTAATAGTGTATTTGTGAACACTTTTATTAAGACAGTCCAAAAGTGAATTTTTTTTCCAGAAAATTCATTTGGTCCCCTCTTTCACGGGTAATGAAAGTAGGAAGATTGTTCAAGTACAAGTACATGAGCGTTCTTTCATTACAACCCACACACCGTACGGTGCACAGTCACGCTCTTCTAGACATAACTTCAACGCAAGATATTGACAAAGTAAGAGATGTAGGTCAAACCGGCACTAAGCTTTTAAGCACAGGACGTAGTGTTTTTGGTTTACCCTTAGCAGCCTCCAAAGGTCCAAATGAGTCAAATAAATTGAAGGAATATTAAACATATAATCATGACGCACTACGAACGAACTACACGAAAACCTAATTTCGTCAAACAATCACTAAACTCGCGACAGAAGTCAAAATTCACAAACTAACTGGCAAGTTCACTGTCCTCCAAGATGGACGCGCTCCTACAGGCACAATCCCTATAAGAAAAACTTCTGCTCTTGAGCTAACAACTAACTTGCGACAAATCATGAATAATAGGGATGCTAGTCACAGACATTTCCAGTCAAATCGGAAACCAGGACGCTAGGAAAAAGCAGAAAGGTGAGAAACAGAGTAAAACAGTGCGTTCGCAGCCCCGTGATCAGGCCTGATCGTTCCTTTCTGTACAACGTTACGACACCCATGACTGTGTGGAAGAATCTGCATTGCTTGGGCGTCAAAAAGGCAAAATTAGAAACTATTTCTTCAGATTTCATTTCACGAACTGAATGAATATTTCTCAGCACCAAACACCGCGTTGCAAAAAACTATCTCCTGTAAGAACACTAGACTTCATAACCAACCGTAACACTTTCCATCTAAAACACTTTACTCTAAACACAAGAAAATCAATCATGAGAATCTCTTCTGAAGCGATAGTCAACGTCTGTATCAGCATAACCATAGGTTACAGACGTCACATAAGCTCAGTCGAACAATAAAGCTATCATCGCACGATAATCCCTCCAGCGGATAAGGGAAACGCCACAGTAGTAGATCTTGGAGCAGAAGATTTATAGGCTGCTGAGCGAACCAACGCACTGGAAGATTGATAAAGACCCCACAGGGAGAGTAGAAATAAAACGTCAGGGTTGTTGAATTCTTCCCTTAAGCAAGAAGTTGCGAAAATATCAAGATTTTTCACCAAGGTTGTCTAGTCATCCAAAGATTCACAAACAAGGTCCTGCATTACATTCTATCGGTGCTCCGACGTATGGCTTAGCTAGACAAACTACATCTGTGCTGAGACCTTTTGTGGGTAATTCTCATATCATATTCACAACTCCCGTGACCTTGTTAATGGACTGAAGTCATTTCGACTCAGTGAGTCGTATTTGTTAGTAAGCTTCAATGTCATTTTAAACTTCGAGCAACCGCAGCTAAATTTCAACATTTTTAATCAAAAGATCCGCACTGGCTGTAAAATACTTTTTTTGAAAGTCCTCAGATGATTAGTGCAAAGATTGTAAAGGAAAACATTTACGAAGAATTCTTAATAATGATCTGAAGATTCCCCGAGTCCACCATGAGTGCGCAGACACATCTACGAGATACGTTTTCTTTAGCAAATTTTTACTTTTGAAGCAGATAGGCATTACTTATGTAGCCATTATTTATTGTCACAGGTCTTGAGCTTCCCAGAGAAGCCTGTTGCGTTTTTCCGCTAATATGGTATCCTATATGTGAAAGTCGGGATTTGTATAGCCACTCAGGTTCTATCGACATTATACATTTTAACTGCCCACTTTCAGTTTTATAAATGGAACTCAGTCTGTTGCATAGTGTTACATAAAATGAAGAGCCAAAGAAACTGGTAAACCTGTCTAATATGGTGTAGAGCCACCACGAGCACGCAGAAGTGCCACAACGCGAGTGACATGGATTCGACTAATGTGTAAAGTAAAGTTGGAGGCATTTGACACCATGAATCCTGCAGAGGTGTCAATAAGTCCGTAAGAGTACGAGGGAATGGAGATCTCTTCTGAACAGCACGCTGCAAGGCATCCCAGATATGCTCAATAATGTTCATGTCTGGGGAGTTGATAGCCAGCGGAAGTGTTTAAACTTATTGGAGTGTTTCTGGAGCCACTCTGTAGCGATTCTGGACGTGTGGGATGTCGCATTGTCCTGCAGGAATTGTCCAAGTCCATCGGAATGCAAAATGGACCGAATGGATGCATGCGATCAAACAGGATGCTTACGTACGTGTCACCTGTCAGAGTCGTATCTACACGTATCAGGGGTCCCACACCACTTCACTTGCACACGCTCCACACCATTAGAGAGCCTCCACCAGCTTCAACAGTCCCATGCTGACATGCACTGTTCCTGGATGCATGAGATTGTCTCCATACCCGTAC
Source organism: Schistocerca gregaria (assembly GCF_023897955.1). NCBI lineage: Eukaryota > Metazoa > Arthropoda > Insecta > Orthoptera > Acrididae > Schistocerca > Schistocerca gregaria. The sequence continues at coordinate 540,710,269 of NC_064922.1, forward strand.
ACGGCCACCCGCTCGATATAATTTGAAACGCCCATCCACTCGATACAGTTTGAAACGAGACTCGTCCGACCAGACAACATGTTCTCAGTCATCAACACTCGAATGTCGGTGTTGAGGGGCCCAGGCGAGGCGTAAAGCTTCGGGCGTGAAGTCATCATGGGTACACGAGTGGGCCTTCGGCTCCGCAAGACCATATCGATGATGATACGTTGAATGGTTTGCACGATGACACTTGCTGATACCCCAGCACTGGAATCTGCAGCAATTTGCGGAAGGGTTGCACTTCTGTCACGTTGAACGATTGTCTTTAGCCGTCGTTGGCCTCGTACTTGCAGGATCCTATTTTGGCCGCAGCGATGTCGAAGATACGATATTTTACCGGATTCCTGATATTCACGGCACACTAGTTATATGGTCATACGGGAAAATCCTCAGTTCATCTCTACCTCAGAGACGCTGTGTCCCAGTGCTCGTGCGCCGACTATAACACCACGTTCAGACTCACTTAAATCTTGATAACTTGCCGCTGTAACAGCAGTAACCGATCTAACAACTGCGCCAGGCACTTGTCTTACATAGGCGTTGGCGACCGCAGCACCATATCCTGCCTGTTTACATATCTCTGTATTTGAACAAGCATGCATATATCAATTTCTTTGACGCTTCATTGTGTTTTTAAGTAGATTAACATAAGTTCAGTCACCTCCCACGCTTCACACTTACTCCTGTGACAGTTTGTTTCCGTCGCCTCTGACGCCAGCTGGAAACATCTTCCGCATTGCAGAGCGATCAGTACTCCCTTCTTCGCCGCCGCTCAACCGCCTTCTCGCTGTTGGCACAGTAAGGCTCTTCTCGTCTATCGGGTTCATACACTGAAATGGTCTAGGTGCGTCATTAGTCTACAGCTTTCTTTGTTGACACATTCTTGACCCGGGTTTTATTTCGATAGGTTCTATGCCGTCCCCTTCATTTTATCTATGGACTACCGCTTTTAGCGGGGTTGGTTTTATAGCTTAACGTGAATGATGGGGAATGGCTCTAAGGCAGATACCATTTCGATATGAGATGTGAAATAGAATCTCAAATATAGCTATGTGTACAATTTTCCTGTAAACCGTTATTCTCCTGATCATTGTTAGGTATTCTTTGAAAACAGTTTTTCTTTGTTAATCACCTTAGAATTGGTCTTCAGTTGACGCGAAACCGGCGCGCCGCTCAATAAAAGTATTTTACTGCCAGTGCGGATCGTTTCATTCAGAAAGTTCCAATGTGGTCTCACTCTCCACTAGGCCCTCCCTCCTTGTTCATTTTCATTCATCAGCACGAAGTTCAAAGCCCTTCCGTCAACTTACTTTTGATTCAACCGTGAATATTTTGGGAAAAGTGAAGGTGTTGCCATGTGTAGTCTTTCTGCCCTATAGTAGCAAACTTTTTTATGGAAGGTTTTGAGGAGAGGGCAGTTGATCTGTCGGAACTTACACGAAAAGTCTTCTGGCGATGTGTAGATGATACTTTTGTAGCGTGGCCCCGCGGTGAAGAAGAACTGTCATGCTTTTTCATTGTCTGAATTCAACACAGGAGAAAATCCAATTTACGATGGAAGTGGAGAAGTGCCGCTGTCTGCCGTTTCTGGGCGTGTTGATTAGTTCGAAAGTGGTTCAAATGGCTCTGAGGACTATGCGACTTAACATCTGAGGTCATTAGTCCCCTAGAACTTAGAACTACTTAAACCTAACTAACCTAAGGACATCACACACATCCATGCCCGAGGCAGGATTCGAACCTGCGACCGTAGCGGTCGCGCGGATGCAGACAAGCGCCTAGAACCGCTCGGCCACTCTGGCCGGCCTAGTTCGAAAGTGGATGGATTGCACACGCAGACCTGTATTTGTAGGCTTGTGGCTACCACCAAAAGTCACAAACTATGTGCGTCCTTCGATCGTTAGTGCTCCCGCCACATATTGTGTGTGATAGAGACAGTCTTGCAAAGGAGCTGGAACGCCTACTATCTGTCTTCAAATCTATTGAATATTCTCAACATCAGATCAGCATAGCTTTAAGGTGGAAGAAGCGTAATCATCCACAAAACCAAGAGCAGGAGTGGTTCTAGTCTAACGTCTCTTCTAAATTAGACGGAATCTTAAGGAAACATTATGTCAAAGCAACCTTCCATTCACATACGGAGACTTGCAACCTTCTCGCTTCGGGCGAAGATAACCTAGGATTGCGGATGGCTGGAATCTACAGAAAACCTTGCCAGTCTGGCAAAGCATGGTCAGACAACGCTTGCAGTACACGAAAGGTGCGTTGAACATGATCACGACACTCGCATTTCGCATCCCAGTAAGCCAGCTGCAAGCGAGCATTGTACCTCCACAGGACTTCCCCTGGATCACTCTGCCACGTAAATCTTGGTCTCGACAAGATCCTTCTTGGATCCATTTATTGAGGAATCAATGGAAATACGTATGGAAGAAGATCTGATTAATCTTGACGGTTATTTTAAACTGCATAAAGCGTAGGACCCAGTGATTTCTTTAATATCGTCAGAAAGAAAGAAAAATGTCTAATGACACGTCTAGTGACAGTTGATTTAATTTATTAGACATCTGAATTTCAACTCCGCGAGCCTACATTTCCGACAGAGAGCGTGCATGTGGTATATGTGGTATCACCGTTACGCATGCGCATGTGGGCCATTGGTGGAGCAGTGTCCGGAAGAGGGCGCCAAACTCTACGGAGAGCGCACACTTCACTGCTGCTATTGCGCGTGCAGTTCCGCGGTAATTTTTGGTAATAAAAGGAGCAATGTGAACTAGCAATCTCCAGTGCAAAACGATGCCTGGATCGTTTTCTGCCGAAATAAAGTGGCAAGAAGTCGACGTCGTCTGGCTGCTTTCCCAAAACTTCACGGAATAAGAAAGCTGTAATTGGTAGTCACTTTTTTGAAAGAAACAATCCATCTTTCATACAAATTGATTTCTGGGCAAAAATGCGACGATCTAAATTTAAAATTGATTCCACCCACATGCCAGACCAGCACTCCCTTCGCTCCATAGACATGACTTTTATTGTTAATGCGAGCAATTTGCTACGCAAGCAATAACAAGTATTAACTTCATTCAAAAAGAGATGAGCCACGGGCAGTGAAATGCAAATCGCTGAAGGAATCGTAATCCCATTGCCTACAGAAGGAGGTGTCGAGGATGACGTATCATATGTAACACAACACAACACTAATGATACCGTTTCCGAGCACGTGGACGCATTCAAATACTAGCGAGTTTCGGTAACAGCCATTAACCCAGAGGTTGGATTGAGCTTCGGAATTGCAACGGACATTTTGGGATGTCCCTACATTTATGGCATTCTTGCATAATTTCCGCTCCCCGCACTTCCCTTCGTCTTTAAGGAAGCACACTATACACTGTTTCTATTCTTTTGAATCCCCCATTTTTCTGATGTCAGCACTACCAACTGCAGTGGACGGTCGACGCATGCATTCAGTTGTCACGTGAAAGTGGGCAGATGTCCATCTAGCTGTGAGTTTGGGGTCTCTCCATCCCGTCTCTTTTTGAATTACGCTAGTATTTCCATTAACTACTGTGAAAAACAGTGTAACAAGAAGTGCCTTATCTTGGCGTACCTATTCCTAAAAAATAACGTGAAAGTAATTTTAACACACTGTTTCATCCATGGTTAAAAGTAAGTGAAGACGTATGGCAATGCTGGCTGGGAAACGCCTAAAGGCAGGTTCACCAACTAATTGGAAAAGATTTCTGTCCTCCGATTACCATGGCGCCTTTCCTTCGCGAAGCATGAGAGTTGTGTGTGTAAGTGTATCTGACAAGTGTAGATGGTTGTAATGGATGTGTTTGTAGTGTACTGTCATGTTCGCGTTGAATGATGGTGAGAGAAGGGAGAGGTCGGAAGCTAGTGCCGGTACACAGCACATTCCTCTGGAATAGCGTCAAGGGACCATCGAACTTTAACGTCCCCGTCCAACGGAAGGATCACCACCAACAATCTCACTATGTGAGACACTGCAGAGAGTTTTGAAATTTAATCCGGGACATTGGCGAAGACTCTGGTGATCATGAACTTCACGCAAACACCCGTCCTTCCCTGTGCTGTAAAGATACAGGAAAAGCATCCAACAGCACATGACGTACACAGGCAGTTAAGCATCCAAGTACTGGCCGCGCCCGACGTTGCTTAAGTTCGATGAACTCACTAGAACCGATGTATTCAATGATGCGAGGTCATCGACCATCCGTGAGTGGTTCGGTGGCTGAAATGGTGCGTGTCCGACTAAATAATTTAAACTTTCAAATTTCAGTTTACAATCGGTCAAATAACCTTCTCCGTCAGTTATCTCTTTTTTCAGCTATGGGTACTATGGGTACTATATGTTGAGGTCAAACACTTTTCTCTGTCAGTTATCGCTCCTTTCACCTTTGGGAATTATCTGTTAATCTGAACAGTCCCACTTTACACCGTGGATGTATTATAGATCCTGCTCCAACTGTTTGGAGCTTATAGAATAGTATCTAGCTTTGCATTCTCATAACGTGCGGAATATGCACGTAATTTTAAATTTAATCACATAGTATTTCAATATTTTCTGTGAAAATTGCTCCACGACTTTAAGGACTTGTGAAAAATGTCATCATGAAACCATCAAAAAGCGGCTGTATGGATAGTAGAACCCTTTTTCAATCATGAGCTTCTATCAGACAATTACCTTTCAGTCATCATAAGTCACCAGTACACCATTTACTTACACTACTGGTCATTAAAATTGCTATAGAAGCGAAATTTTACCGAGAGGAAGAAGATGCTGTCATATGCAAATGATTAGCTTTTCAGAGCATTCACAAAAGGTTGGCGCCGGTGGCGACACCTACAACATGCTGACATGAGGAAAGTTTCCAATCGATTTCTCATACACAAACAGCAGTTGAACAGCGTTGCCCGGTGAAACGTTGTTGAGATGCCTCGTGTAAGGAGGTGAAATGCGTACCATCACGTTTCCGACTTTGATAAAGGTCGGATTGTAGCCTATCGCGATTGCGGTTTATCGTATCGCGACATTGCTGCTCGCGTTGGTCGAGATCCAATGACTGTTGGCAGAATATGGAATTGGTGGGTTCAGGAGGGCAATACGGAACGCCGTGCTGGATCCCAACGGCCTCGTATCACTAGCAGTCGAGATGACAGGCATCTTATCCGTATGGCTGTAACGGATCGTGCAGCCACGTCTCGATCCCTGAGTCAACAGATGGGGACGTTTGCAAGACAACAACCATCTGCACGAAAAGTTCGACGGCGTTTGCAGCAGCATGGACTATCAGCTCGGAGACCATGGCTGCGGTTACCCTTGACGCTGCATCACAGACAGGAACGCCTGCTACGGTGTACTCAACGACGAACCTGGGTGCACGAATGGCAAAACGTCATTTTTTCGGATGAAAAAATCCACTACCCCAGTTTATTTGGTTGATGTGCAGACCTTGAAGGTCTCTTATGTATTTACTTTTAAGTAAAGTGTGAGGTTGTTATCTGAGAAATGTGTAAAACTTATTTTAATATCGAAATATGTAAATCTCGGTGCAGGGCAACTAAACTATGAGAAAACGGAAATACGTGGAGCTCACACTACACGGTGCGAAATACAGACTATCCGGTACATCAAACAATTCGTCTGCGAGAAAACAATCCGTTTCCATAGAAATTTGCACATGCTATCTGACTGCAAAACAAAATGATTCAGATTAAAATGTTGGCCCTGAATATCGCTTATTCGCAAGATAGCACTTCGCTGAAACCATCTACTGGTATTAATACTCTGAACTGATACGATATTATTTTCGCAAATACACTCTGACAATCACTTTGCCTTACAGTGAACATGAACTCTGATGGTAATTAAATTTGTTGGCCTACGGAATGCTCGCGTGCTCTGCAACTTGATGCTACTAGGAATAAATACGACTATCAAAAAATCAAATTTCATTTGCTGTACTTGCGATGTGAATTACCAATTTTCATAATATGCTTCACAGTACACAACTCGCAATGTGCAGTGCGAGTGTTTAAACAGTCATGAAAGTAGAAATGAAAATTGGAAACTAATCTTAACGACAGATAAATGGGAACAAAGATTCCTAGTTTAACTATGCTCCATTAGGCCTTGACAACAATAGGCTTCACCATTTCATAAACTTCTCACACCTAGACAAATTAGCAAAATACGGGGTATATAAAAAAGAATCATACGATTTAGCACGCCTATATTTCTGAAACTAATAAACACATAAAATAAATTTTGTTTTTTGATGAACGGGACACACAAAAGTTTTTTTTTCATATCTTTTCATAGGTTTTCAATATGTCCCTCTTTGAGATGCGCGGCATATGTCTATGCGGTATTCTACCTGTTCCCACACTGCAGCGAGCATGTCGGGAGTTAACAGCTTCCACAGCTGCTGTTATGCGATGTCTCAGTTCATTCATTGTAGTCGGTAAAGGAGGCACATAAACAGTCTTTTATAAACCCCCACAAGAAATAATCATATACAGTCAGGTTGGTGACCTTGGAGGCCAGTAATGTAAGACTGAATCATTTGGTCCAGTGCGACCGATCCATCCTTCGGTAATACTTTGACTTAAAAATTCTCGCACTTCCAGATGCTCCGTCCTGTTTGTAATTGAAGTCGTTCGAATCAGTTTCCGAAAGTGGGAAAAGAAAGTGTCAAGCATATCGAGATATGTGCTTCCTGTAACAGTGTTCTCGACAAAGAAAAATGGACCATATACTTTTTCCTGTGAAACTGCATCGAATACATTAAACTTTGGAGAGTCCCTCTCATGTTGTACGTCTTCATGGTGTTGTTCCGCACCCCAGATTCTCACATTATGACGGTTCACCACTCCATTTAAATGGAATGTTGCCTCGTCACTAAACACGTGGAAGAAAACTGTCAGCCACCATCCTGCCATGAACGAAGTTACGAAATTCCACACGTTGTTGTTTGTCACCTTCACGAAGAGCTTGCAGTAGCTTATTTCTGTATGTTTTCATGTGTAAACGTCGACGCAACACACGCCAGACGGACATGGGGGGCATGCTCAGCAGTCGAGCTTCACGGCGAATGGATTCCTGCGGACTCCTTGCGAAAGTATGGCGGATGCTTTCGACGCCTGTGCCAAACACTCGGGGACGGTCCGGCGATTTGCCTTTACAACAACAACCTGTTTCTCGGAGTTGTGCATGTCATCGTCTAATACTCTGTGCTGTAGGAGGATCCACACAATACCCAGTACGACAGTCACGTTGAGCAGTTGTTACTGACCCGCACTGCGCGAAACGTAGAACACTAAACGCTTTCTGTTGTCCCGACACCATTTTTAATAGAACAGAAGTGGGCACACACTGTTGCTACCTAGGGAGAATCATGTAAAACTCGTGAGTTTGCTCTTTCCAATCTCATATAACATAATATTTATGATTTTTTTTACATCGGATGATTCTTTTTATTACACCCTTTATTTCTTAATAACTCTCTTGTATGCAGTTTCCTTGCTTGACACTCGTTTCAACTATAACACAAGGCCAAGTGGTTAATTACAAAATTTCCTCAGCAAACATCAACAAGACGCACTGTTCTAACAATAAGACACTACACAATTACAAATATATTTATATATAAAAATGGTTTACCTTAAAAGTTGATTTTATCATGGTTTCATTAATACCGGGTGATCGAAAAGTCAGTATAAATTTGAAAACTGAATAAATCACGGAATAATGTAGACAGAGAAGTACAAATTGACACACATGCTTCGAATGACATGGGGTTTTATTAGAACCAAAAAAGTACAAACGTTGAAAAAATGTCCGACAGATGGTGCTTCATCTGATCAGAATAGCAATAATTAGCATAACAAAGTAAGACATAGCAAAGATGATGTTCATTACAGGAAATACTCAATATGTCCACCATCATTCTTCAACAATAGCTGTAGTCGAGGAATAATGTTGTGAACAGCACTGTAAAGTATGTCCGGAGTTATGGTGAGGTATTGGCGTCGGATGTTGTCTTTCAGCATCCCTATAGATGTCGGTCGATCACGATACACTTGCGACATCAGGTAACCCCAAAGCCAATAATCGCACGGACTGAGGTCTGGGGACCTGGGAGGTCAAGCATGACGAAAGTGGCGGCTGAGCCCACGATCATCACCAAACAACGAGCACAAGAGATACATGGAGTGTTTTTTTGTTCTAATAAAACTCCTTGTCATTCGAAGCATGTGTGTCGATTTTTACCTCTCTATGTACATTATTCCGTGGTTTATTAAGTTTTCAAATTTATGCTGACTTTTTGATCACCCGGTATAATCTCATTTCTCATTATCATTCCTCAAAATATATTATTACCAAATCCTTTCTTAAATAAAGCTGCCTCCATTACATGGCAAGCCAGCTTCCATCCTTTTCGAACGAAGTACATTGCCAGACTGAAAAATACATCCTGCTGGTACGGTCTGACTTACTCTGAGCAACATTCGTCTCAGACATAGTCTTCCAAAGAACATCACTATATCGACATCACAGAGGTTGAGTACATTTATCAAATTCGCAACTTCATTCACATTTATGGCCAAAACTTTCTGAAAATCGTTATGGAAAATAGGACAGCCTCATTTCAACGTATTTATATCGCCACTTCGAAAATCGATACGCAGCACCCTTTTGGCGCTGATTAGGTTCTTCATTTGTTCAAAATCGAAGACGTGTTCTAGCACCGCCGACTCGTCTGTCTGTCCTAATCGAATGTTTCAGATGTGTTCCGTATAGCGCTGTGAGATGCACTACTTTGTCTGTCGGATGTACTGCATCCCACATTCGCGCTCCAATACTGTAAGCGGCCGGCATCTGCGATCCTGGTAGATCTCTGGAAGCGACAAGCATGTACTCAATTTTCCGTGTTACATGGAAAACGGTCTTTATGTTTCTCCATTATTAACACGATATTAGCTGTCGGCGGCCCTGCATACGGCAGGAACACCACACGTTTGGCTGCTCCTTTTTCTGGTTTGTCCTCCCTCCTCTTATTTGTCTTTAAGGCGCGTCTTATTTGCGTCTCGTTGTAATCACTTTTACAGAAAGATGCTGTAACTCATTCGGTAAGCTCTTCCTGTATCAGACCTGGCTCTGTTTACGAGCGACATTCCGAACGTGAGTTTCGCCATTGCTGTTTGCCAATAGTTAATATACCATCTGCACGACCTCAGCACTGACTCGGAAGTGGCGTCCCGAGAGTGCGGCTTTCAATGGGGGAACTGGTGGATATAGTATAGGGCAAGATGCGAACTGCAGACCCCAGCATCCAATCTTCCCCATCCGAAGCTATGATCCTGTGTGAGCCGTGCTGTAGAGTGCCGGACTGATGGTCCCTTGTTGCTCGACAAAATTAAGAAGACTCCACCTTTCGTGTTCCAGAACACTGTGCCATAATCTTTCCTGCGGAGGGTGACACTTCAATTTTTTTCCTCACTCGTATCCTGGGATGCTTCCACGTCATTGAGGTGGCCTTGTATTCTGAAGTACAGTAGTGCCCTCACGCCTCATCACCTGTGATGGTTCTGAACAGGAACTCATTTCCCTCTCGCACGTACAGCACAGGTCATCGACGCTGATTCCCCTTCTTTCACTTATACGATCCACGGACAGGTTTCTCAACTCCCATTTTGCTGACGCGTTTCGGTAACCCAACACATCATGGAGTATGTGATGGGCCTGAGCATGATCAATACGCAGTGTGGACCTCACGTCTGGCTGCGTTACGCGCCTGTCCGCTGACACTATGTTCTGTACTCTTATCAGTGATATTTTCTTGAATGTGGGGGGACTCGCATCTCGTGGTCGTGCGGTAGCGTTCTCGCTTCCCACGCCCGGGTTCCCGGGTTCGATTCCCGGCGGGGTCAGGGATTTTCTCTGCCTCGTGATGGCTGGGTGTTGTGTGATGTCCTTAGGTTAGTTAGGTTTAAGTATTTCTAAGTTCTAGGGGACTGATGACCACAGATGTTAAGTCCCATAGTGCTCAGAGCCATTTGAACCATTTTTTGTGGGGGGACTCGCAGTTCGACCATCTTCCACACTCTGTCTATTTTCTTTGAATATGCAAAACCAATGACTGACTATAGGACGGGACGTGATTTCTTCACCATAGACGGTCATTGGGCGTTCTTGGATATAGGACACACTACTCTCACGTGCCCACTCATACCACACAACAGCTTGAGAGGTTCCATGCCCTCTTTCGCATGTCGCCTCTCATTTTCATCAATTTTATTAATTTTCTGTGTCATTGCACGGTAGTAACAGAGTAGTAAGATTATTGTAATGAGAGTATTTGTACTGAGAGCTCAAAAAATACTATTCACTGGATTCCTATACATGTTGGGTTAGTTACCTGGGTGGCCTCTCCAAGGCAAGCATCGGAGGACACGGCATTTTCGGTTGGGTGGTGCACTTCCCTGAATTCTGAGGGGTTCGTACAATAGGTTTAAGTGCCTGGCGGAACGATTGATGTCGGTTGAGTTTCGCCTATTGTATGCAGGTTGAAACGACCTGCTAGACGTCTGAGTGTCGGCGCAGTTTATGTGTTTACCACTCCGGCGCGTCCGGAACGAAGATTCCTGGCACCGAACGACTGCATTGTCCTCTTTATTCTGAGAATACTTGTGCACTGTGCCCTGCTGGGTGCGACTGTGTAGCACCGGATGGCCGGTGGTCTAGGCAGGTTGTTTTCGTAGCCTGCCAAACGCCAAGATCCGTACCCTCAGTTGAATAGCAGAGGCATGATTGGTCAACTTAAGCTGAGGCTAGTTGGCGTCGTAATGCCCTGCTAGAAATTGGAAGGAACGGTCGCTGTTAGCGCGAATGATGTTCTGAGACAGTGTGAGGGAATTTTGGAATCAGCACTGAATGCTGATTCACGGTTTTCGGGGAGAGTAGGGAGTTGGACAATGCTGGCTTGGCTCTTGCGTTGAATTACAGAGGGATTTGGTATCTGATCTTCCTCGGAGTCGGACAGTCTTGCGACTTGGTCGCTCTCTTTCGGAAGAACCTAGAATTCTCGGACAGCGTTCGAGGCCAGGGGTTGACACAGAGTTGCTGCACGGCAGAGGTCGGCGCCTTTATCATCAGGACGCTGCCTACTGACGACGTGCTGCAGATTTCAGCACTGGTACAGTATTTTGCGGCTCTGGCATTGTAGGACCTTATCAATTTTGTACTGAATCCCTCAGCTGCACACACGCTCGCTTTGCTACAAGTCCACCTTGCTTGTTCTTCCATGTGACTCCATTTGGGCTCTCACTACTAATTGCGATACTGCTATGTAGTCGGGAGATTAATATTTGATTCATTAGGACCTCCAGGCATAATCGTCAATCTATTGCATCACAGAGCATAGGAGCCCCTTGTTCTCGAGCCAACTCTTATTCTCATAATATTTCAGTGTACCTACTGTGTGTGTCGACAATAATGTGCATTTATGTTCTGATGTATAATGAATCTCATTGTAATATTACCATTCGTGACTGGAACAGGGAAGGGAGGTAATGACAGTGGCACGTAATGAGCCCTCCACCACATACCGTTGCGTGGCTTGCGGAGTATAAATGTAGATGTAGATTTAATCCACATATCATTTCGTAGATATAGGCAGAACTGCATTTTCTGTTGTTTATTATGATAGAGTTCTCTTTTATTGAGTAGATTGTGATTTTTATTAAATTATTGTGAGTGTGTACTCTTTATTTTACCAACTAGCAGGGTCAACCATCATTTCCTTCCGTTACCGATGTGTGCATAATTAATTAGCTGGTAGATAAGGAGGGGGTTGAGTGCATGTCTCGTTCTCATGCAAAATTCGTCTTAATTAAAGAGGTATAAACTCTTCTCCACCCCGGCACCTGGCAAGCTCGCACTTTCATTGCCGACCACGCTGTCAGTGCACACCTTCCCTGTCATTGTGACGTGTACTCGAGTAACCTCGGGAAAGCCGATATGCTGATACTCTGCCTTCTTTGGCGCTCTGCGCATTCCTCCTCTGCTGATGCCCCTTCAGTCGTTGAACCAGCAACGTGTGCCGATTCATAAGGTGTCACCTGATGTACTATCTTCCCTTTCAAAAACAATGACGAAATTTACTTTTGGAACGTCGTCCTGTACCGGTTAGTACCGAATGGCGTTGCGCTTGATGGTGGAAGCTCCGAGCATTACGTTAAATGACCATTGACCGACTAGGACTGCAAACGCCGCCCGTTCACAGTATTGAGTGCAAATGTGGGATACAGTACATCAGACACAGTACATCGGAAAGCGAATCACAGCGCCTTGCGGAACACATTGGAAACCTTCGACTAGAACAGACAGACAAGTCCGCGCTGGCAGAACATAGCTTCAACGAGGAATATATCTACGATTATGAGCAAACAAAGAAGCTATGTAGTGCAAACATGTTCTGGGACTCGACTGTGAAAGTGGCTGTATAAATACGACTGCAAAACAACCTAAGAACACAGGGATAGCGGATTTCAACGCAACACAGCGTAGTAGTCCGCAATCATGGATATCATGGGGTATCTAGCAGAATACCTGTAGTTCATGAAATAAGTTCGTGGCTTGTGGAAAATAATTTGATGCTAAATCACAGTAAGACTCAGTTTTTACAGTTTCTAACTAACAATTCAACAAGAACTGATATTTTGACCAGACAGAACGGGCGTATTATAAGCGAGACGGAACAGTTCAAGTTCCTGGCGTTCAGATAGATAGGATTTTGTTCAGAAACTAGATGCCGCTTTATTTACCATTAGAACAGTATCTGAAATAAGTGACAGTTCAACACGAAAAGTAGTCTACTTCGCATATTTTCATAAGCTTATGTCGTATGGTATTATCTTTTGGGGTAATTCTTCTGATTCAAAAAGGGTATATTTGGCTCAAAAACGGGCTGTTCGAGCTATATGTGGTGTAAGTTCGAGAACCTCTTGTCGACCCCTATTCAATAGCCTCGGAATTCTGACATTGCCCTCACAGTATATATTTTCTTGAATGTCGTTTGTTGTTAGCAATATTAGCTTATTCCCAAGAGTTAGCAGCTTTCACTCAGTTAATACTAGGCAGAAATCGAATCTGCATGTGGAATGCACTTCCTTGACTCTTGTGCAGAAAGGACTGCAGTATTCTGCTGCATCCATTTTCAATAAGCTACCCGAAGAACTCAAAAACCTTAGCAGTAGCCCAAACTCTTTCAAGTCTAAACTGAAGAGTTTCCTCATGGCTCACTCCTTCTATTCTGTCAAGGAGCTCCTGGAAGAGCTAAAAATTAAGCAAATTCCAGTGTTACATTGTTGATTTTCTTTATTTACGACTTGTCGCCTGAATATGTTTCTTATATTTCATTTTATCTGTTTCTACTGTCGTGTTATAATTTCATGTATTCACACGTTCCATGACCATGGAGACTTCTCCTTAATTTGGTCCTACGGAACAACAAATAAATAAATAAATAAAATAAATAAAACGACAGAACGCTCCGCTCTGAAGGTAGATGCGTACGCGGCCAGATTGGAGATAGGCAGAATACAGCATTCGACGCTTCACACGAAGATGACGGATACGAATCTCTGTGAAATATTGTGACAAGACGACGCCACCATTCGGCTGATCACCCGAGAAGATTTTATCACAGTTAACGTGTTGTTCTTATGTAACAGGTGGATCCTGAAGTGGTTTCATTGTACCAGACTACCGTGTTTCGAAACACTGCGTTTACTGTATGTTTATGCAGTTAATACTGAATAATTTTTTTTTTCAGAACTGGGTTGACACGTAACTATATTCTCTGCGTTCAGGAGCCGCTAGCTGAACAGATTTCTTTCGCTATTAAGGAGGGGAGTGCACCAATTTTTTTTTTTTTTTGTCTTTGATGGGGGGGGGGGGGGGGTTGCCTTAAATCTTGTATTCAGTTTTTTTGGTTCAGCTGAGGTTTTACTTCTAAATAGACGAGAATGAAGATAATTGACAAGACAGAAGAAGCTACGTAAACACAACTGCTCGCTCCTTGAACACAACAATAGCTTTCTAAATCGTTTTTGACGTAAGTCTTGCTCGTTTCCAGTTACTTAAAAAGTCTCTTGGGTCAGAACTAGTATGACGCTCTGTAACTTGAGCAGTATGTGTCTACCTGAATTGGGTATTTTAATGATTTAGTACTTCAGCATCCATGTCTTTTCGTCCAGACTTAAGATACTTCCGCAACAATTACATCTCTAAAAACAAAAACATTTCCATGGTTTTGCAACGTAGTGGACTAACACAACAACCCATTTTTTCAAAATTAATAGTGACATTATTAAAAACAGAACAGGCAAATTAAGGTTAACTTAAAGAAACGCATAAATTCTGCGCGTTTGACGTTTTTCGTATTCATTCATTCGAACTTTTACTTTTGTTTCCTTGTAGGCCGATCTATTGCAATACTCCTAGGTATGCTAACATGATGTCTGTTTCAGTTCTAAAAGTATTATTAGATACGATATATTCATATGAGGATGAACTGCTTGGAAGTTGCATTTAGTACATCTTGTAGCATTACGTCGCACTGAAACATTTAAGTTTCCGTCAGTGTTTACTGTAGAAGCTGCCACGCTATCCAATCTGTTTTGAAACAGAGTTAAGTACTGAATTACGAACAGTCGGAACGCCTATTCCGTTTTCGCGGGAACAGCATTTCCGTTTTATTCGGGTCAGGTAGCAGTTGCTCTCCGATTTTGCATAACGAATTACTGACAATGGCTCCAAGTGTGTGTGGAACATTCCGCTACAAACTCAGAAGCTAAGTTAAATAAAACTTTTAAAGCTCGCAGCTGTGTTATTGCACACTCTTTGGAGAAGAAGGATGTCAGTACAACTTCAAGTGCCGACGAAGCAGCTCCTCTGATCACTCAGTTCAAGGAAGGGCAAAGGAACTAATGCATATTAACGCGCCGTGCTTGCGAGTCTTTTGTTTCGCCTGCACTATCACGCGCTATTGCGAGCATCCGGGCATAGGGAACAGGAATGCGTGTGCTGTCCTGACAACGGCTATTGTCTGCGCCTCACGACGGGAGGATGTGCGTCCCTGGTGGAATGTTTTGTCGGTCCCAGCGAATCAGGAGACAGCTGCAAGACGTTCGAATACCGCTATGACCATTTCGGTCTAGTGTATGGATTGTACCAGTCGCCGGTTGTTGTCACAGCAACGGTGTACGTGTCGCGTCGTCGGGTGACGTAGTTCGTAAACGCGTGCCTTGAACGGTCATATATTCTTGAAAGACAGCGGTGTATAGTCTTGTGTAACATTTACGTTCAGGAGCAGTGACGACTGTCGCCCTCGTGAGCCTTTAATGGCATAAACCATCAGCCAGAGGGAACGATTAAGCTATGGCGATGTGATATTTCATTTTCACATCAACACGTCTACGCCTGTACAAACTGCCTGCAGGACCGCGCTACATTTGGTGTCGTTTTCAGCGATAAGCCGACAATCACAGCCGAGCATACATGAATGAGAAATATGAGAAGTGAGGTTACCCTTGTGAATTTTTCTATACCAAGTAAAACATATAGTGATGGCGGCGTTGCATCTTATGTTAGAAGTGTACTAGCGGCGTAGCTTTGTTATATGCTGGCCTTGCGGATCCATGCCAAGTGCCGCAATTCCTATGCACAATAAATAAAAATAAAGGAAAGTGGTTCAAAATTGAGTAAATGCAGACGCGGCGTCTGTCAAGCATCTGTGCGACGTGCAGCATGTTTACGTTACTTTCAGTATGAGAAAACGCACAATTCCATTAATTTTGGTTACCGTTCGCCAATATGAATTTATTGGTATCCGTTTCTAGGGAACTGGACTATCATAACGCTTACCTATTTTTCCTCCAGGCCCGTTTCATTGCCCTTTCCACGATCGTTGTTTCTGTCCTACGGTTATTTAAGGCATTAGTCGTGTTTTTATTACTTGTGATACAGATTAAACGTGACCACTGACATACAAGATTTCAGCTTATTTATGTTTGTGTGGGCTATTTCTTTATTTTTTGCTGGTGTCTGTGTGATTCAGCTGCTGCTGAAATATGCCAGCTATAATGGAAACGAGCACCTTACCAAGTAGGTTTTTGTATACTGTTTGTTTGTTGTCCATCCTATAGCAGGCCAGTCATATATAATTTACAGTCACACGATCTAATAGTAGAAATTTAAGGTTTAAGGAAATAAAGTTCTTGTAACACATATGATCCGTTCCTGTCATAAAAGTAGGTTGTAATATTAGATGAAAATATTTCAGTATGATCAACATAAGAGAGTTGACAGATTGTGCCACCCCGACTCGAAAACACATACTAATGGGCCAGAACATTGTAACCACTTTTCTACCCAGAGAATGAATGCCAGCCGGTGATGTTGCGGTCACCTTACGCAATAAGGAAAGTATGTAGGAGGAGCAGAGACAAACAGGGAGCCATTCCGGCAACGATACGAGGCGTAAATGGAGGAATCAACTGATGTAAACGACTTTGACAAAGGGTAAATTGTCATGGCCTGGCGCCTGAGAACGAGCGTCTCGGAAACAGCGAAGCTAGTCGGCTGTTCGTGAGATTCATTCGCGATCATCTAAGGAAAGTGGTTAAGTTTGGTGAACCCACAAATAGGCGACAAGTTGTTGCATTTACTTGTGTCATCAGAGAACATGGACGTCCGTCACTTCCCCACTTTGTAAAACTGTAGGCGCCAGTCTGTGGAACAGCTATCGTGAGGATATAAAGATGGTGCAGACATAAATGTTTCATCAGAGGAAATCTTTCAGCGCACATTGTTGAACATGGGCCTTCTACAGACGATCTATACTCATAGTGACACAACTACATCAAGAATTAGGGTAGTAGTGGATTGGATCATCAAGATTGGACCTTTGATCATGGAAACGTGCCACATGGTAGGATTAAAAAAGCTTCCTGTTACGCTAGATCGACGGTAGTGTCCTGATACGCCTTCATCCGGTCGACCGACTGCTCAAAAGATGCACCGCTCTACGGATACAGACATGTGTGGGTAGTATTATGCTACTGGGGACATTAATCTGCGGTTCCATGGGACATGTGGTAGTAATCGAAGATACCACGACAGCTGTGTACAACGTGGACATTACTGCGGACCATGGGTCTATTCATGTTTGAAATCTTCCCTCACGGCGAAGGCATCTTGTATCAGCGTAACTACCCATATCACAAGGCCATAACCGTTCTGCAGTTTGAGGAGCATGATACTGAATCACGTTGGTGTCTTGACTACCAAGTTCGAGTGACATGAATGGTATGGGACTCTATCGTTTCTAGCTTTTGGTCCATTAACCATCTACCTGTAATTTACGGGAATCGTGTGACCTGTGCGTAGAAGACTGGTGCCGCATATCTTTGGAAACCTACCAAGGAGTTGTCGAAACCGTGACATACAGAATAGATGTTGTATTGCTTTCCACTGGTGCAGCAACACGTTATTGGTTCAAATGGCTCTGAGCACTATGGGACTCAACTGCTGTGGTCATTAGTCCCCTAGAACTTAGAACTACTTAAACCTAACTAAGCTAAGGACATCACACACATCCATGCCCGAGGCAGGATTCGAAACTGCGACCGTAGCATTCGCACGGTTCCGGACTGCGCGCCTAGAACCGCGAGACCACCGCGGCCGGCAACACGTTATTAATCAGGTGGTTATGATGTTTTGCTAACGGCTTTGACACAGAGGTAACAACGTTCCCCGTCAGATCACGAAAGTTAAACGCTGCCGGGTTTGTCTAGCACTTGGATTGGTGACCGTCCGGGTCAGCCAAGCGCCGTTGACAAACAGGGTGCACTCACACCTTGTGAGACTGAGGAGCTGCTTGGCTACCAAGAAGTGGCGGCTCCGGCCATGAAAACTGTCAACGTCTGAGAGAGGGGCGTGCAAGCACATGCCCTTCCATATCCACGACCAGTGGCGCCTATCGATTGATATACTTATATGGACATGGTGTGTGCTATTTCGGACATGACCGCAAGAACAGACACCATTGAGACCTGCAGCTGTCTAGAGCGAAATTAGAATTATATTAATACCGTCAGCTGCTGACGGGCGTTGATATATATATCAACGGGGACAGGTGAAAATGTCTGCCCCGACCGGGACTTGAACCCGCGATCTCCTGGTTACATGGCAGACGCTCTATCCATCTGAGCCACCGAGGGCACAGAGGACAGCGCGACTGCAGGGAATATCTCGCGCACGCCCCCGCGAAACCCACATTTTCATTGTCCCACCCCACCACATTCTTTACTCGTGGAAGACATTCTTACCAAGCCCGGTAAGAGTTCGGGGAATGTGTGTGCATCCGCACAGAAGAAAAAGTTCATGGTCGGTATTTCCAGAACTATATACTTCTATGGATATGGTGTCTTTTCTTTTGGACATGTCCCCGTTGAACGACCGTCAGCAGCTGGCGGTATTAATATAATTCTAAGTCCTATCGATTGAGGATGACACGACAGTCTGTCGGTATCGTTGGGTCTTCCGAGGCCTTTTCGGACGGAGTTGTAATGTTTTGGCTTACGTGTGTACAGGAAATGCACCGGGTGATCAAAAAGTCAGTATAAATTTGAAAACTGAATAAATCACGGAATAATGGAGATAGACAGGTACAAATTGACACACATGCTTCGAATGACATGGGGTTTTATTAGAACCAAAAAAATACAAACGTTCAAATAGTGTCCGACAGATGGCGCTTCTTCTGGTCAGAATAGAATTAATTAGCATAACAAAGTAAGACAAAGCAAAGATGATGTTCTTTACAGGAAATGCTCAATATGTCCACCATCATTCCTCAACAGTAGCTGTAGTCTAGGAATAATGCTGTGAACAGCACTGTGAAGCATGTTCGGAGTTATGGTGAGGCATTGGCGTCGGATATTGTCCTTCAGCATCCCTAGAGATGTCGGTCGATCACGATACACTTGCGACTCAGCTAACCCAAAAGCCAATAATCGCACGGACTGAGGTCTGGAGACCTGGGAGGCCAAGCAAGTGGCGGCTGACCATACGATCATCACCATACGACGCGCGCAAGAGATCTTTCGTGCATCTAGTAATACTTTGTTTTTTTTTTTTTTTGTTCTAATAAAACCCCATGTCATTACAAGCATGTGTGTCAATTTTTACCTCTTTATCTATATTATTCCGTGGTTTATTAAGTTATCAAATTTATACTGACTTTTTGATCACCCGGCATATAGTAGTAAGCAGACGTGAACACCGGCCATCTGAGATATACAGCAAGTTATAATGTGACAGAGAACAAAAGAAAGAAATAAATAGTTAAAAATGGAACTATATACAATTTATTTTCGATTTCAGCTTGGTGCTGTGAAGACCCATACCGTCCTACAGACTTACGGTTTCGTTGGTTTCTTTGCTGAATGTGATAAAGTTGGGTCTTTCTTAAATTTTATTCAGTCTTTTCAGTGAACATTTATAAATATTTCAATCCACTCCATAAGAATCAGCCTACAACTCTGTTTTTATAGAAAAAAGCTAGAGGCCATGGAATCGGTTCTCATAGTTTCAGCCACACAACACCTACAGCCTCCTGTCTTTATTTCCAAACTTAGGAATATCCATTCTCCGAAGATTGTAGACCAGTAAGGCACACGAGATCGGAAGGCGAACGAAGTGGCGCTGACTTTGTTACAGTCGTTGTGGTGTAATCGCATGACCCGGATGGAAGGCACCTGTTACGGAAGCTCAGTACATCTCTGTGCCTTTCTTACTTCTCCTTTCCAGTACTTCTTCTAGCTTATGCCTGCGCACCTTCAATCAGCAGCTGGTAACTATCCCTAACCAACTTTTCCGTTGGAATTACGTTACATTCCATATAAATTAAAATGTGATACAAACGTGAAAACAGAATGTTAATATGGTGTCGTGACCCTTGCTGTGGTAACCCTACTGTTTTGTACTTATCGTAGTTATTAAATTTAAAACATTCAGGTATGGAATTTACTGAGAGAATGCTTCACAAACATTGGTAGAAGTATGGTCTTCCCAAAAAACGACCGTTTCAAATAAACGTTGACGTTGATGGAACTAAGATCTTATTAAATGAGTAGACGAAAAATAGTTATAGATGCTGTCTCGAAGCATGTTATCTGTGAGATCGCGTGGTAGATACGCGAACTCACAAGAGGTCCTCCATTTACCGAAACCGCATTGGTACTGTCGAGTAGTCGCATTGCTTACAAATAAATCAAGTACACGTTAACATGATCTATATCGCATGTTAGTTTCGTACCTGCATGCATGGAAATCCTGATCATCACACAACCAAAGCTACATTTTTGAAGATAACTTTACATACTTAGTACTTTTTAACTGTTTGCATTTTCTATTTTATTTGTCCACACCGAAAGGTTGTGGTCTTTCACGTTACTTGAAACTAGTAAGGTTCTCATGGAGAAATTAATTAACAGTGTTTCTCGCGTCTCCAGCCTTCTACGACTTAGCATATCTGCAGACCGCTGTATACTGGCATTAGGTAAATTTTAACAATAACTTTTTTCAGTATAAGGTTATGAAGATCATGAATCTTTTTTATTTCCTACATAAATTCATCCTTCCGCCTCCCGTACTTCACTTACAGCTATTTTGTGTCAGTTATCTTAACAGTTTCCAATGTCTTCGGATTGCAAGATTTCATAAGAGCGTCAAATACCTTATTTTTCACCTCGTACACACTTGCGTGAGACCCAATAAAACAAATGCACACAAAATTACAATATTTTTGCAAAACAATAAATATCCACAATCGTTTCTAGAAGAATAAGGTATAGACAGTAATTGAGAATACACAATAAAAATTCCTTTAGGAGAAAAAAAATCTTGATTATAAATAGTTCTATTACATACCTCATAAGTAACCAATCTTTCTCAGCAAGAAGTTTCGGTGTTCTTTAATGGTTGCATGTGTTGTGAATAATACACTCCTGGAAATGGAAAAAAGAACACATTGACACCGGTGTGTCAGACCCACCATACTTGCTCCGGACACTGCGAGAGGGCTGTACAAGCAATGATCACACGCACGGCACAGCGGACACACCAGGAACCGCGGTGTTGGCCGTCGAATGGCGCTAGCTGCGCAGCATTTGTGCACCGCCGCCGTCAGTGTCAGCCAGTTTGCCGTGACATACGGAGCTCCATCGCAGTCTTTAACACTGGTAGCATGCCGCGACAGCATGGACGTGAACCGTATGTGCAGTTGACGGACTTTGAGCGAGGGCGTATAGTGGGCATGCGGGAGGCCGGGTGGACGTACCGCCGAATTGCTCAACACGTGGGGCGTGAGGTCTCCACAGTACATCGATGTTGTCGCCAGTGGTCGGCGGAAGGTGCACGTGCCCGTCGACCTGGGACCGGACCGCAGCGACGCACGGATGCACGCCAAGACGGTAGGATCCTACGCAGTGCCGTAGGGGACCGCACCGCCACTTCCCAGCAAATTAGGGACACTGTTGCTCCTGGGGTATCGGCGAGGACCATTCGCAACCGTCTCCATGAAGCTGGGCTACGGTCCCGCACACCTTTAGGCCGTCTTCCGCTCACGCCCCAACATCGTGCAGCCCGCCTCCAGTGGTGTCGCGACAGGCGTGAATGGAGGGACGAATGGAGACGTGTCGTCTTCAGCGATGAGAGTCGCTTCTGCCTTGGTGCCAATAATGGTCGTATGCGTGTTTGGCGCCATGCAGGTGAGCGCCACATTCAGGACTGCATACGACCGAGGCACACAGGGCCAACACCCGTCATCATGGTGTGGGGAGCGATTTCCTACACTGGCCGTACACCTCTGGTGATCGTCGAGGGGACACTGAATAGTGCACGGTACATCCAAACCGTCATCGAACCCATCGTTCTACCATTCCTAGACCGGCAAGGGAACTTGCTGTTCCAACAGGACAATGCACGTCCGCATGTATCCCGTGCCACCCAACGTGCTCTAGAAGGTGTAAGTCAACTACCCTGGCCAGCAAGATCTCCGGATCTGTCCCCCATTGAGCATGTTTGGGACTCGATGAAGCGTCGTCTCACGCGGTCTGCACGTCCAGCACGAACGCTGGTCCAACTGAGGCGCCAGGTGGAAATGGCATGGCAAGCCGTTCCACAGGACTACATCCAGCATCTCTACGATCGTCTCCATGGGAGAATAGCAGCCTGCATTGCTGCGAAAGGTGGATATACACTGTACTATTGCCGACATTGTGCATGCTCTGTTGCCTGTGTCTATGTGCCTGTGGTTCTGTCAGTGTGATCATGTGATGTATCTGACCCCAGGAATGTGTCAATAAAGTTTCCCCTTCCTGGGACAATGAATTCACGGTGTTCTTATTTCAATTTCCAGGAGTGTAAATAGGTAGTTAGATATGTACCCAAGAATTACTGCTGCCTACGTTACATCGCCGAAACAAAATGTTGCTGCTAACAGCCCAGGGCGCACCCACCGAAGGATTAAATTTTAATGCAGTACGGATGGGAAATATTTCATATCAGACTGACTGCCGATATCTTCCTTGTTCACTACTCGTCGTTGCTGTAATTTTGTTTAGACTCATTTCATAGATCAAGAGTCTCGAAAATTTTCCATCAAACTAGTTGTTGTTAGTCACCTGGTAACCTACGCTCAGAAATTTCCGATGTTGTTGTGCAGTGGATACAAAGTCTCCGCGCCGGCTGTCCTTCAGATGCAAACCAACTTAACGCATTTGTTTGTCAGCTGCATGCATTCTGCATGCGAAATCCCTCGCAGTGGAGTCTGCATTCAGCTAAATTAGAGGTAAATGTTATTGCAGTCTTCTTAGTAAGTGCAACAAAAAATTGTGTTTTTCTTCCCGCTTAAATTGCACACTGCTGACCACAAGCAA
This sequence comes from Schistocerca gregaria, assembly GCF_023897955.1. Taxonomy (NCBI): domain Eukaryota; kingdom Metazoa; phylum Arthropoda; class Insecta; order Orthoptera; family Acrididae; genus Schistocerca; species Schistocerca gregaria. The sequence goes on from NC_064922.1 coordinate 540,733,339, forward strand.
TATATAACTGGCACCATATAAACTGGCGGCTTGAAATTAGGGAGACGTCGAAAAAGCGCGATTAACCATGAAAAAAAGCGACTGACACGAAAGTCAAGTGTACTGTTACGTCAGCAGTGCATCATCAACGTGCCATATGTCACTTTAGTGCCGCTCCAATTCCTTTGTATATGCTCACATGCCAGAAAACATCACATTAGAAAGAAGAAAACTAGTTGATGCTGTGACAGTGAGAAAGTCACTTATGAAGCTCACTTGTTGGTTAAATGGCGTCGAAACTTCAGTAATCGGATGAGCCGCAATGACGTGCCACTGTCACATTGGAGGCAAGTAAAACAAAGTATCAAATTACTGTAGGTTCAGGGATATTAGCACACGGCCACAACCTCTATCAATGTTAAACACATGGAAGACTATACAACTATACAGCATAGCCGCGTCAGAAAACTTCTGCAAAAGCAAAGAGAATCTACCACAGATTGTAGACAGAAAATTACTGACAAATAAAAACTGAACGAAGACAAATCGAGCGTAAGGAGAGCCACGTGAGAAGCGTTTATGAATGAAAATGGAATGAAAAATGGAAATGAAGTCCCATGCTTCTTTACAGAGCGTAGGGGAACGATGCGGGAGACCCGCACCGCCGTACTAGGCCAGGTCGTAATAGAGGTGGTTTGCCGTTGCCTTCCTCCGACAGTAATGGGATGAATGATGAAGACGACACAACAAGACTCAGTCATCTCGAGGCAGGAAAAATCGCTGACCCCGCCGGGAATCGAGAACGCTACCGCGAGACCACGATGGGCGGACCGTTTATGAATATGGAAGTAAAATTTTTTGTCAAACTATCTTACGAAGTATCATAAGAGGCACCGAAAAGGAAGTTGACAGAGAACTGGTCGAAATACTGAATTCCGCCAACCGCAGTTGTCTCACTACGGGAGATCATAATGTGGTTTCTCCTCTCACTCATTGCCAGAAAGCCGAAATGGTATGTACTGAGCTATGTCACCGTGATATCCATTTGTATATATAATATGTGTGTGTGTATTTTCCACATCTCCTCGCAGCATGCAAGTAATACTATATAGGGTGCGCGTAGAATTTTTTCCTTAACAATTTTTCCCAGCACAGCCTTCCCTGCAACACCCTTACAAACTTCTCAGACTGTTCTTACAGTTCATAAATAGTCCAGGCAACCATTTAGTACGAGAATTCTTGTAACTAGGCCATTTTGTATCTCTCTTCACGATCATGCAGAGTGTGAATGTATTTACTGGTTTACGGATATGTATGTGTTTCTTGACGCTGTTAATAAGGTTTGTCCTCGGTTTCCCACTATCTTACTATGTACCCTTATGACAATACTTACCTGTGTTGGCATAGGTTTTGTACCAAGACACCTTTACGTGTTTTAAATGTAGTCCCAGGAGATGGAATTCGTTGGAATTGATTCCCGCGTGTTTGGACCAGTATAGTGTTCGTTATTGACATCTGCAGTGAATACGAATTAGGTTTTTGTAAGTTTTTATCCTACCCGCCGCATAAGGTAAAATTAGTTAATGGTGCAGCATTTACTCGAGTGTATTATGATGTTTTCTCACGAAGTGATGATGTATTTTGTACTTTAGAGAGATGGTGTTTGTGGCAAATTCTGACACGAGTCGTAGAGGTTCACTATTTTGTTGCTTTTTGTTTTTGTTTTTTATACTGCTGTGTTGCCCGCATCTCGTGGTCGTGCGGTAGCGTTCTCGCTTCCCGCACCCGGGTTCCCGGGTTCGATTCCCGGCGGGGTCAGGGATTTTTCTCTGCTTCGTGATGACCATACATATTAAGTCCCATAGTGCTCAGAGCCATACTGCTGTGTTTTCAATACATGAGTAATTTTTGCTGTTTTTCAACTAAGATTTCTTATGGCTACATTATGAAACGTGTATATATTATTGTCAGAGATACGTATAACCTTCATGTATATATTTACTGCATCTATAACCATTTGAAAATGATCTAAGGTCGAAACTGCAGTAGTCAATCTTGTAATTAATGTACATTCAATGAGGAATATAAAGTCATTTAGATATCCGGGAATTTTTCGACACAATCTACCAAAATAATACCGAATTCATGTTGTTTTAAAATTGTTTTCACTTATAAACCGAGCCTGACTTCGTGTGGAGTAAGATCACAAGGTTATACAAATTTAGTTAATAAAGCTGTTGGAAAAGTGTCCCGAAGATGAAATCATCACTTGTTGTGCTATCTGACGTCTTTTGTTGTTTACTACAAATTTTAGGCTTTCTGCTAGAGAAGCAGGAAATTCTCCAGGACCAGGACAGCTGTCACATTGTTACTAAGCCGTTCATTGAAGTAACTTTTTTATTACGAATGCTACTTGCATTGAGTTCCTTAAGATAACTTACTTCTACAACTATAAGATTTATATGTCGGTGAATTAAGCTCAAAGAAACAGAATAACGTTTCTTCGAACAAGCTTGAATACAACTTTTGGGGCATAGTTCTACAAATTCTGAAAATCCAATTGTCACTTCGTGTTTTTACTCCATAAACGTAACAAATAATTTGTTTTAGTTACATAGAAGCAACCTTTTTTTTGTACGTGGTCACTATTAGGTCCTTCAGATTGTTTTACAGAAACAATGTCTTCCTTTTTTGAGGATTTACCCAGTTCATTAATCATTTTCATAAAACTGAATTAGTGTAGTAACAGTAGCATCGGGTAGACGCTTGCCTTTTTTCTTCTGAATTTCGAGGATATTTCATTTTTAGTTCACTTATTCCTTTTTTTTTACCTGCGGGCACCAGATTGTTTTGTAACTTCCTTCAATAGCTAACTAAAAGGAACAAATGATTTTATTTTTATTTTTTCCCATGGTTTTAGTTTCATATTGCGCACCATCTTATCAAATTTTCTAATATTGGAAATTGCAAGTCATCGGAAATGTCACATATTTGTGACGTTACACTGACGTAAAGAATTGTATCAAAATTTTCTTTCGCAACAGCAAGTATCTTTTGAAATTTACCGAATAATTAGAGTACAAAGATTACCCTCTGTTGAGTGAAACATCTTGCATTTCTTGATCCAAATCCTAAGTAATTGTCCACGAATTTTTTCTTGTATTAGCTTTGTGTCGCTGGTGTGGATCACAACAGATTTTTTCAGATTCAAGGCAATGATCTGGTTAATCAAAAAACCTTTTTTTGTCCTGGATGTAAGTACATTTCGAGCGTTTTGCATTCCCTAACTTTAAATCAAGTATAATTTTATCTTCGTCAGAGCACTTATTACCGCCAGAGGACGAATTGATCTGTGTATGTGGTTTAGAGATATTGATTTTTAGTTAGTTTACTTACAGAAAAATCCACTATATTAGCCTGTAAGCATAACAGTATATAGAATAACAAAACTTGCTCACACTGCATTGCTTTCGCCAAGATAAAAACACTACTGTTACCAGATTTCACTATCTTCTTTGCCTAAAGCACAGTGTACCAAGCACTGAAAATTAGAAATATATTTTGTGTCTCACCAGTAGATACTGTCTGAGATTTTATAAATAATAAAATGCGAGAAAGTCTCCAGAATCAGAAAACTTACATTTTAGAAAGTATGAAAGTCTGCAGTTTCATGTTTTTCACGTTTCAGATTGTGCTCGGTAACTCTGTGAACGTCTACTTATTTCCTACAGTGTTGTTCTAAATTCACTTCAAATTTTCTTGTCTTTTCTCTAAACATTTCTTTATCAGTCTCGATTATGACTATATGTATGGAAACGGTGGTGAATGCAGTAATGGCTCACTGGCTCAGTGGCAGTCCCATTATGGCCACAGTGATGGACAGATCGCTGCAGCAGAAATGTCTTGGTGGACTAACTGTGGACAACGCGATAACGACGTCTTCTACTGAGATTACAACTGTTTCTTAGATTAGAGCAGCTCGTCACTCATTTAACCTAGTTACCATTCCTGAGTCCTCTCTTGTGTGTTACTCCAACAGCTTCCTCACCCTCACCATCACACTAATTTGCATAGATAGCGCAAGACGCTTTTTCCGAGGGCTAACATCCCATCATAATGATTCGGTGTCTTCATGCATAACCTACCTCCGCAGGGGATGATGTTAACACGACTCGGCGCCACCAGTTCGAATGCTAGTGGTAGAGGAAACGTTCAGCTTATGTGTTTTGCCATCCAGAAGAGGAGAGGTACTAATATCACCAGACATTGTGCCAGTGTCATGGATTAATTTCCAAACTTCACTACTGTGTGCCGTGGACTGAGAGAAGGCTTCAATGTTGATGATGGATGATGACCCGTCCATCGAGAGGAGCCTTGGTGGTGGTGGTGATGTGTGTGTGTGTGGGGGTGGGGGGGGGGGGGGTTGGAACACCTTGCACGGAATGACACTTTACGGTCTTTTAAGATACTAAGAAATCCAGCAATACATCACAGCGTGCAGTAGTCTAGGAGACGTCTTCAGACGTAGGGAGAACGACCAAAATTGCTGCATATCATTTGCCTGCGTTTCTGCGCAAACGATTTTCGGTGTCCAGCCATACAGGCTTTTACTCATACAATCTCTCAATGAGGAGTTCATGATGATCCTTAGGAAAGGCATGGCCTTTGAGATAGTCTTACCGATCTTCATCAGCGAATATTTTACGAACTGCAAGAGACATTTAGCCGACTTTGTCTCGTTTCCAAGTAAAACCAACGAGATGGGGTTTTTATTTCATGCCCTGATAAATTATTTACAAGATTGTCAATGAATATAACATGGATTGAACTTTTTCCCAGTATTTACAGAATTTCCAGTGGTTGTGCCATTTTCTTCTTCAGCGTAGTTTCTGTGTCGTACGTCATACAAGTCATAAATGATTTTAAGTTACTGTCAATTTGGAATCTTTTTAAAATCTTTGGAGCAGTCTCGTGAATCAATTTTTGACTTCTTTCTTCTTTTTCCGTCGAAAGTTGAAACCAACCAGTCGAATAAGTGAATATAAAACTCTGCATCTTCTTGAAGATTTTTTTTTTTTACTACTGAGTAAACATTAATGTATTTATCCTTCTGTTCCATCCTTTGAAGACTTTGTTAGTGTGATGGAGCCTCCCGATTGCAGTTCCTCATATCTTTTGGCATATAATTGCTATCGAGCCACTTGTCCAGAAATAGTCGTGCAGGTCCCGAAACTTTTGGATTTCAAACATGCTCTCCTGAATAAATAGTCAACCATTATCCAACATTTCCATGGGAAAATATACTAGAGATCATTAAAATCTAACAGTGTATTTCTTCGTTTTCCTTATAGGCAGGAACAGGGCCGCAACACTGTACTTGTTTCCACAAACACTGGTTAAAATTAAAATTGCAACCTGTAATTTCTTTCTCAAGAAACAAACTGCTAGTTGATCGGACAACAGTGATTTCGATCATGGCAAAAGCAAGCTTCCATCCAACCATGTTAATTTTAATAGTTACAGAAAAAGATAATATGTTTTTCGTTTTTTGTTCGATAGCAAAACGTAGACAGATGTAATTGTCTTTGTTTCCTCTCAAGACCTTGTAAGGTGGGCGTGAAGTATATAAACTGTGGAAAATTATTTGTTCGGAATTTTGAACGTTCCATCTACAAAGAATGGCCCCGCAGGGTAGCCACTCGGTCTGGGGCGCCTTGCCACAGTTCGCGCGGCTCGCCCGCCTTCCCCCTTCCCCCCTCCCTCGTCGGAGGTTCGATTCCTCCCTCGGGCATGGGTGTGTATGATATCCATAACGTAAGTTAGTTTACGTTGGACTGGAATTTACCACAAATTTCCAAAAATTCCACAAAGAATGATTGACAGCTTCATAAACATCACTTTCCCTTTTCGATGGAAGACACCAATATTCCCTCATTCGGCGCCCTGTTTTCATCTGGAAATAAAAATTTGCTGCCATCGTTTATCAGTAAATTATTTTTGTCTAAAGTACATTCCTCCAGAATCGGTCAAATCTTGCGTAGGTCCAGTGTATTTTCTCTTAATGCGATGCACCTACTGTTTGGCGCGTCTATGTGATGATAACTATGTTACTAAGTCATAGCCTCGATTAAATCCGTACTTTCTCGACATAAATTAAAGAAATTGTACAGTTTCTTTTGCGCGCTTTAATGAACTTATAAAATGTGTTCACAATTTATTTACTGCTTCATCAGGAATACAAACATGGGAGCCCTCACCTAAAACTGTTTTATTTTTAGTGGGTGGTCTGCCTTTGCGTTTATTCTTTATAACGTTTACACAACGCCATATTCTATGATGGTATGTATACTGATTCCCCTTTTAAATCAATAAAGCCTTCACTTTAGTGAGGTTGGGGAACCCTGTCTTCACAATACTTAAAACACGGAACACAGTTTGCCAGTCAGAGATCAACTCCCGTACTAAACAGTGGGAGAAAGCCAGTCGCAACAGCCGCCTGTTAATGAACTGGTGTGCGGACAGGTTTCGTAGTGCAGGAAGTGACCTTCCCCAACAGCACGCTGCAGATAGCGATAGGCAGGCTCGTTTATCCTACCTCTGAAACACTCCGTGCCGAGGTCAGCACTCTCCATCTCCGGACAAGTGCTGCGAACTCGCCCGTTGGTGCTGTTCGAAAGGGCAGATTATCCTCTAGCACGGGTTTTCACGGTTTTCCTTCTCTCGTAATCAAACAACGTAAACACGGTACCACACCACACACACGTCGTTTCAGCCACCTGTACTCAACAGGTACAAGCGACGAGTAAAGGCGATTAATAGGTGAAAGATCTCTCGGGGTCTCCCAGTCATCAATGTCGTATGACCCTATTTTATATGTATAACAAATTTTAAAATTTTTCATCACCTTTTGCTACTTCTTCTTTTTCTTCTCCCTTACTTTCTAGGCTAAAGCCTGATTCCTCCAGAACCATATCAAATGGTTCAAATGGCTCTGAGCACTATGGTACTTAACATCTGAGTTCATCAGTCCCCTAGAACTTAGAACTACTGAAACCTAACTAACCTAAGGACATGACACACGTCCATGCCAGAGGCATGATTCGAACCTGCGAACGTAGCGGTCGTGCGGTTCCATACTGAAGCGCCTAGAACCGCTCGGCCAGACCGGCCGGCTCCTCCAGAACCCCTAAGTCTGTCCTGAGGTTGTTATTCCATTTGTTCCTTGGACAGCTGGTGATTTATATGCTACGATTTTTATGCTCTTTCTTTTATCCATCCTGTCTGTGTTAGTTCCATTCAAGCTTGCTCTTATGTAGCCACTCATTAACGGAGTTCGCTTTACAACCTTTTTTAATACTTTCCCTTCTCTCTCTGTGTGTGTGTGTGTCTCAGTGTCTTCTCTGCAATCCTTCGTGGCATTTTAATGTATGTAGTTTCCAAAAACCTTCTAGTTTTAGTTGCTTCTGGTCTTGTTTCAGCTGTATTTTTTATAAATGGTCTCACTATTGCTTTTTATATTAGTGTCTTTGCATCTTTTCCTATAAGTTGGTTTTACCCGACAGTATGATTTAAACACTGTGCCACTTGGTTTGATTTTGCTACTGCCTCTGCGACTTTTCCACTGCTGGATAGTTCAACACCAAAATATTTAAATTTCATATCCTGATGAATATTTTCCCATCCTCCTGCAGTTTCCAACTAACTTATTCCGCATACATAGTCATATATTTGGATTTTTAAGTGGATATGACGATATTTGCGTTTTTAGCAGCCACGTCAAGTACACGTAAAATTTTTTTCATCTTCTCTTCACTGTTTGCTAGTAGCTCTGCATCGTCAGCATAATAAATGATATTAGTTCTTCGTCCTCCATTCTATAACCACTACCAACCAATACTTTATAATCTCGCTCATGCCTATATTAAAAAGAGCGGGCTCAAAGAGTCATCTTGTGTAATACCACTATTAACTGCTATACAGCTAGTTTACCAGGAACCCATTTTTACCTGAATATAGTTGTCGAAAAAATATCTTCAGCTGTTTGTACTGAGTTTACGAGGAATCCCCTGAGCATAGCGTAGGTTCACCACATCTGTTAACTGAATCCTATCGAAAGCATCCTGTAAATCAGTACAAAATGATAAACTGGACTGTTGTTTTCAATTACCTTCTCTACATGCTGTCAAAGAATGAACACTGCATACTGCTCCTCTGCAAGGGCTTTCATATTTTTTCGCATTATATTTGTCATGAGTTTAAGGGTTGAACTGTAATTGGATGGGTCTTTCGTATTACCTTTTCGCACACCACAATAATGATAATAGTACTCAATACATTCGGAATTTTATTACGACTTATAACATTGTTACTAACTTCGTTAGTTGTTTAGTTAGTGGCTATCCTCCATACTTCAGTTATTTATTACAAATCCTATTTTTCGTTGGAGACTTTCTATTTTTAGCAGAGTTATAGCTTCTTTTGACTCTGCATGTGAAACGTTTACATCAGCGTTTACTTGCATCCTGATCTCTGATATCTTGCCGTTTTCTGGTAATTTTTGGTGCACTGAATTTTTGTTCCTCAATACAACCGAAGGGACAAGGACATTAGCCATTGACTGGCATAGGCAGACCACCGAATTGTTTCTTAACTATAGGAATGGAACTAAAGATCATGTTTCTGAAATTGATCATATAGTGCAGAGCAATGAACAGGAATAAATAATGGACGATACGATAACAGCAGACTAATCTTACGAAATGTGATGCTATGGAAGTTTATTAGAAACTAGGTGCACAGATAAATCTTAGAAGCAACCTAAAGATTAAACGAGAAAGAAATGTATGTGTTGTTCTTACCAGTGATAGGTATATTTAGTCATAGGCACTTTATGTCACCAACGAAAAGTTCGAGGGCTTGCTAAAAAGTAATGCCTCGGAATGTTTCATGTGAAAACTCTTAAAGCTTTATAAATAAAACAAACGTAATGAACACTACACATCTTTATTCTTAATGTGTACATATTTGACTTTGTTGACGGAGCCACACCCTCACTTCTGCTTGCACCGCTTAATCACTATGAAAGTGATGTCCTCGGAGGTGTTCTTTAAGTTTCGGAAACAGATGAAAATAGGATGGGACCAAATTGGGACTGTACGGAGAATAATCAGTGACTGTGAACGCAAGGGTCGGATTGTTCCATATATCACAGCGATTGTGTGTGGTCTGGCATTGTCATGGTGGAGGAAAGAATGCTCGTTGTACGGACGAACTCTTTGAATTTGTGCTTTCAGTTTTCTCAGTGACTCGTAGTACCCTCAAGAGTTCATGGTGGTGCCTTTAGGCATGAATCCCAAACACATCACACCTTGATCATCATAGAGTACTGTGAGCATGGATTCACCTGCTCATTGCATGGTCTTGAAGTTTTTTGGCCTTGGTTATCATTTGTGGAAGAATTCCATTGATGCTCTTTTGTTTTTGGGATATAAATAGTGAAGCCAGCTTTCATCAAGTGCCATCGTTCACAGCTTTCATTCTTCAATGCATTTCAATTAGAAGAACGCTTACCTCGGTTATAAACTCGATGACAGCACTATGTTTCTCACGCACCAACATGGTTACGCTACACATCGCCATATTACATGCTACAATTCGGGGGCCTTTAGTGACAGGTTGCAGCTTGTGTCAGCAAAGTGGGGAAAGTCGACCGAGTAATAGCATGACATGTCATACCCCGACCGGTATTGAGAACAGAATCATAAATTCAGGGACATTACTTTTCAGCACGCTATCGTAAAGTTTAGACCGAAGAGACAACCGAGAGAAAGAGTTATAAGAATTTACAACGATTTTAACACATGATGCAAGTTACACGCGACCATTTAGATGTAAGGGTTGGCACAAGATACTTTGTGATGGAGACGAAAACAAATGTTTCTTAAGTCTGTGGAAATACTGTACGTTTATATATCCCTAGCCTCACTTCGCTTGACGAGTTGGTTTCCCAGTTCGGTCTAGACCGTTCTATGGCCCTTCTACGTTTACATCCGGATTTCACAGTTGATTTATGTGTGTTTCAATGTCTGTTATAAAAATCATTACTTATTCTGTCCTCACCTCTACTCACTTATGTCCCCAAAATTCTTATGTTGTCACATCTAGACCTCTGAATACCCTGTAAATAAAGTACAATTTACTCCTTCTTATTAGCGTATTACAAACCTCAAAAAATGGTTCAAATGGCTCTGAGTACTATGGGACTTAACTTCTGAGGTCATCAGTCCCCTAGAACTTAGAACCAGTTAAACCTAACTAACCTAAGGACATCACACACTTCCATGCTCGAGGAAGGATTTGAACCTGCGACCGTAGCGGTCTCGCGGTTCCAGGCTGTAGCACCTAGAACCGCTCGGCCACCCTGGCCGGCACAAATCTCAGTAACATATAAAATGATTACTTACCTATTAGAAAAAAATAATGTAGAACATATTTCCTTCCACAGGCATACTGAAACTGAACTACAGAATAGCGGAATTTCAACATACCTGCGGATGAACCATCTTTCAGCTGACACTCGGATAGCTGCCATGAACGTGACACTCAAGCACTGCCAGTGTAACTGGTTCTAGTTCATTGCCCTGATTTTGTTACTGACCAGGAGCTGCTCCAGTCTTTTTACCGGTGGACATGGCCAGTAACATGTCTTACGCGATCAAAAGAGCTGCTGTCCAGTGGAATTTCCACACCACCTGGCAAGGCTGTACAAGCGTGACCGGCTGTCATGCTTGAAGGAGACTGGAGCTGTTCTCCTTGCAGCCTGCGCAACTACTACTTCCATATAGCAGTTTTACTACGAATGAAAACCTCTTGCAACAGCAGAACTATAGACAATATTTGAAAGCATCCTCATGGAGCAATTTTTTCGACCTCTTCGACGATTTACTATGGAATGCTTCTACTATCTTCTTTTTTTAATCTCAACAACTAATTATTTCTTACTTCATATGCATAATTCAAATTGTATTGTATTTTTATTCTGCTTCTGACTTGGTACAGGGTGTTTCAAAAATGACCGGTATATTTGAAACGGCAATACAAACTAATCGAGCAGCGATAGAAATACACCGTTTGTTGCAATATGCTTGGGACAACAGTACATTTTCAGCCGGACAAACTTTCGAAATTACAGTAGTTACAATTGTCAACAACAGATGGCGCTGCGGTCTGGGAAACTCTATAGTACGATATTTTCCACATATCCACCATGCGTAGCAATAATATGGCGTAGTCTCTGAATGAAATTACCCGAAACCTTTGACAACGTGTCTGGCGGAATGGCTTCACATGCAGATGAGATGTACTGCTTCAGCTGTTCAATTGTTTCTGGATTCTGGCGGTACACCTGGTGTTTCAAGTGTCCCCACAGAAAGAAGTCACAGGGGTTCATGTCTGGCGAATAGGGAGGCCAATCCACGCCGCCTCCTGTATGTTTCGGATAGCACAAAGCAATCACACGATCATCGAAATATTCACTCAGGAAATTAAAGACGTCGGCCTTGCGATGTGGCCGGGCACCATCTTGCATAAACCACGAGGTGTTCGCAGTGTCGTCTAAGGCAGTTTGTATCGCCACAAATTCACGAAGAATGTCCAGACAGCGTGATGCAACACGGCGAACGGAAACCCGAGGCCGCTGTTGGATCACCTGCTGCACTAGCTACGCGTTGCCCTCTGTGGTTTCCGTACGCGGTCGCCCTACCTTTCCAGCACTTTCATCCGTCACGTTCCTAGTCCGTTGAAATGTTTCAAACAGATCCTTTATTGTATCGCTTTTCGGTCCTTTGGTTAGATTAAACCTCCGTTGAAAACTTCGTCTTTTTGCAACAACACTGTGTTCTAGGCGGTGGAATTCCAACACCAGAAAAATCCTCTGTTCTAAGGAATAAACCATGTTGTCCACAGCACACTTGCACGTTGAGAACAGCACACGCTTACAGCAGAAAGACGACGTACAGAATGGCGCACCCACAGACTGCGTTGTCTTCTATATCTTTCACATCACTTGCAGCGCCATCTGTTGTTGAAAATTGTAACTACTGTAATTTCGGAAGTTTGTCCGCCTGAGAATGTACTGTTGTCCCAAGCATATTTCAACAAACGGTGTATTTCTATCGCTGCTCGTTTAGTTTTTATTGCCGTTTCAAATATACCGGTCATTTGTGAAATCAGAGAAATCAGAGACAAACACAGCAACAGTTAGACCCAGTGGAACAAAATCAGAGACAAACACAGCAAAAGCTTCAAAAGTTAGACACCACACTTGAACAAACACTTGAAGATTTAACTACTGAGTTACATAACATTGAATCGAAATGTCAAAAAGTCTGTAATGACGTAAAAACACAGAATTGTGAGCATTTTCGACCTATTTTTTCGCGGCATGCATTACAGAATCACGAAACAGCCATAAAAGAACTGCAAACTATTGTTCATGAAAATCATGAGACCTTGCAAGCTAAAATTGACTCAATTGCATCTACCGATTCGGTTGCGCAACTTACAAAAACGCAAGAAAACTTAAAGGACACAGTAGATACTCTGAAAATTGGTTCAGAAAGACACATGGAGGAAATTAGTTCATTATCAGAGAAAGTAGTTGAACTTTCGGATCAGCTAAATAATTTGTCTACGAAGGTAGATGATAATCTGAATGACACAAAACCGGTGGTCTTTAATGACACAGAAGAGTGCGAACAAATTAGGAAATTCAAACAAAATCAGAATCAAATTAATACGCAACACCAAAGAGAAATCCGGGAAGTACAAGATCAGCTGACACAGGTAATACAAGAATTACGTATTTCAGAGGACACTCGCGCTCCAATAGGAGAAGAGGGACATAGAAATACGGAACAGCCACAAAATAATAACACAGGGCACTTCGGAAATTATGAAAGAAATTGGCATGGTACACCGAATTTTGAGATGGAACCGCCGAAACGACATAACAAGGACCGACATGCGACTCGCCGACATGATGATTTTGACTATAAGCGCTTCATTACTACACGTAAATTCAAAACATTTAAGAATTCTGGCAACGACATTCATCCACAAGCGTGGCTTCATCAATTCTCTCATTGTTTTCCTCCCAACTGGTCAGTAGAACACAGATTAGAATTTATGTGTGGCTACTTAGAGAATGAACCAGCTGTAAGAATGCGATCGGTCATTCACGATTGCCACAGTGAAGGAGAATTTTACCATGCCTTCCTCTCAGCATATTGGTCTCAAACCACACAAGAACGAGTAAAACATGGCATCATAATGATGAAACATTTCGAACAATCTGAATTTTCCAGTCTTGTGAAATATTTTGAAGACATGTTTCACAAGAATCAGTACCTGTCAAACCCATACAGACCCTCAGAACTCATCCGAATTTGCTTAATCAAATTACCTGAACATTTACGGCATATTATTTTGGCAGGACGTTGCAAAGATGACATTGGAGCTTTTCAGGGACTGTTACAAGAATTTGAAATTGACACCGACAATCGCGGAACGCGAAAACAGGAACACAACAATTACAGGTCACATCCGTCGCAAATCCGCGATGCAAGAAATTATAACTGGACACGACAAGACTATTCTCACAACACAAATCGTGACCAAAACAGACACCACCCGTATGACAACCGTTGGCAGCGTAGTAATAATTACGGGAAAAATCACCTCTCCGTGGTAGTGACTATCACTGAGACAATCAGAGAAACAGGCAATATGGGAACCAAAATAAATATTATCAGGGGAGACAGAATAACTTTAGACGCAACAGTTTAGCGCGCAGTTACGATTCCGGGAGAAATTCTCCACCACATGACCGACAAACAAGAAACTATGTAAACTACCGACAAAACGACAGACCCGAATTTCATCAGAACTGGCGGGATTCAAACAAAGCAGGGCCCTCTCGACAAGGTGAATTTGTAGAAGTTAGGTCTCCTAATCCTAATAACGACGCTCGCTAACAAAGAGACAGACAATGACTCGCACCGCAGGCAGCCACGTGCGCTGGCTGACTCAGAGAAAAATAACATAGACGCTAACCTTGAGAAAAATTTTAGCATTCATTACTGATGTATACAACATGATAACTGCTTTGAAGTTAACTCTGAGCACTAGGGAGAGTTAAGGCTTGCACCAAATTTCACATGTAAAACCGTTTATTGAAAGATAATCTGCTTTTTAACTTAGTCTTTTCCATAAAATTTTTCACTTCACGTTACTAGTACTCTTTGTCACTTAGAAACTGTTAACATGTAACTATCTTTTAAAATAAACTATCCAGTCTATAACCTAGGGAACATATTTAGACAGTTATTACGGATGCATTGTTATAGTGAACAGACGACACAGTGTGTACATTCTTTCTTGTTAGTGGCACGATTACGTAACGACCATAAGGCTTACATACTTAGAACAGGTACCGATACTGCTAAAAAGATTTTAATGCAACATTTTGGTTTACTTGAAAATACATTCTGGATTTAAAGTACTTTCTGAGAGATATCAGATGACACAGTGGTTAGTTTATTTGACAGCTACACGATTATATCACGACGCTACTAATGAGTGACACAATTTATATTATTGCTTTTGCGCTGTATCTGTTTTATATCTGCACAATTTTTCTGAATTATTCTGGAAAGTAAAACATGTTTTAGTAGTAACTTTTGTTGTATAGCTACAATTAGACAGCCTTTTCTGTAGCACAACAATATCTTACAGCACAGTGCTTTCTTCATCACGGCAATAAGCGTAATAACTATGATATCTATACGCAAAGCATTTCACTTTTGTTTATCGTGAGGTAAGTACATTGACTTCTGCAGAACTTAGCTTTCGGAGGACAATAACTACGACACTTCCACAGAGATTATCTTACAACATGACGCACAGTTTAGCGCTACAGTACACGTATTTGAGTGATTAATTTTGTACTTAAAACATTTATTTTTAAAGATATTTGAAATACAATGATACAAAGGTTTTCCGTGATACATTTCATTCCATTGCTGTAATTTGTAACACCTGAGGGTATAATTACATTAATCCTCAGGAGGGTACACGCTTACATTGTGTACAATGTGTCTGGCAAGCACAAGGAGCCCTAGCTAATATGGCATTTGCTTATACAATTTTACACATCGGTACCATATTTCTCCAACACAGAATTACACATCTACATGGTTATTTAACAGAGAAACAAACTTTTTTTTACTACGTCAGTGACAGATATTTACGCAATTACACAGTTGGATAACTTCACACTTATGAAATTTTGTTTCGTCTATACTTTGTGAAATGTTGATATCTTTTTGGAACCATTGTGATACTATGAGAACTTTGAATGATGTATTTGGTAGGGGATCATGATTTTTAAAGTACGTTTGAGGCAGATGACACTTTTGGCATGAGCAGAGAATTTTTTTAGGTTTTGAAATTATTGGAGGAAGCTACGACGATTTTGAGAGTTGACTGAGGTGTTATGATGTTATTATTACGATAACTATGTGTATTATGCTATTGCAGTGTGTTTATGACCAATAAGCTGATGCTATATGAGTTATTTGATTATGCTACATATCTGTTACGATGAAATATTGAAGAAGTGTCGACGAATAAGGTAAGGAATAATGAGTAGTGGTTAGGGTCTTTGGTTTGTGAAAAAGGTTGTTGGAAACCAAGAATCGTACTTTAAGAGTTATGAAATGTATGTAAATGCGTGAATGTATTACAATGCCAACGAAAATTTTTTGGACACTGTTATATCAATAGGGTTTTATTTCTACAGATTTGTAACGTAAATTCTTGACCTGTGAAATATTTTTATATGAGACTGTCACTGTAACGGAAACTGCTGTCGTAAATACCTGTATTTCGGAGAGAAAGTTAAGTGACCACCTTCACGTAATGCGTCGTGGGCACCCATCTGCACGACAGTCTCCTGGAAAAAAGCCATTAGTGTGTGCCTGTCAGAGATGGAGGAAAAAAAAAGAAGCCATTATCCTCGCTATTGACATTCCTATGTAGAAAGCATCGTAAATATGACACCCTCAAACTTGAAAACATGATTACAATGTAGAGTTCTTAATTTATGATATTTACTGAAATGAAATAATGAGAAACATTTCATGTCTATTGTCTTGCTAGTTGGAAGATTGTTTACTGCATTATGAAATGCCTTATGGCTAGCGAATGACGTTTCACGCCTTGCTTTGCCTATTTTGTTTAATATCTAATTTCTAGCTGCACTGCAGATTGGTTAAAATAAAATTTAATAGATGTACAAATATAGTTATTTTATGCCTACAGATCAAGCAAAAAAATAATTTGATGATCTACTTCCAAGAAAACGAGGGAGCATAAATAGACATTTCCCTTCACAGGAACTGCATAAATAATTTTTTTACAATTTGGTAACTTGTCTGCTAGAGTAAGTTCTCATGACGCATCACTCTAGTGTTAAGATGTGACATAGGTATTAAACATGGCCATTTTTACTGTAATATTTTTTTCAGCTTGAGCTTTGTCATGTTTAGATATAAGTTATTGCATTTGCTGCTGCTTGCTTTGCCAATTTCTATCTTTTTTGTCATTGCTGTTTGTGTTAATTGTTTTGCGCTGCTGCATTACCTTGTCCCTTAGTTTAGCATCTGAGCTCAGTAGATTTAAGTTAGCTTAAGATGGGGTAAGCTATATATGAGAACGAGTTATGATGAAGTGGAAGAAATGCATTGGGAAGCTATAAGAAAATGGTTTGGCCAAAAAAAAATTATGAAGGAGGATGTGAACAGAATACAGAAAGCATGCTTGGATAGGATTTTTTTGGTGGAAACAAATGTTGAAATAAGGTGAAAGATCTACAGAACGAAGCTTTGGGTTGGACTGCAGTACCAAATGTCACACTGAAAACGAACCCCGTCTTTCCTTTTGTATTATTCTGCTATGTGTTTATGTACCCTTGTGTATTTGTCTTTTTCCTTTCTTTAAGTGTTTAGCTAATAAGATTTAAGTTGTAGAATTTTTCAAATCCTATGTTATTTACTTTGTAAAGATGTTTAGACATTATTTATTCTTTTTTGTTTGAATGCTCATGTGTGAAGTTAATGTTTCAATAATTATTCTGATATTTTATGTATTTACTTATGTCATAATTCCTGTAACACTGATGTATATGTTTATTTCTATTCTTTTGTAAAGCCCCTATTACTACAAATGTTATCTGTATTATTACGTTTTTAATTATGTATTTTGTACCTTTGTTATTGTATTCTAATGTTATAAAATTGTAATTGATACCAGTTCATCAAATTAAATAACTCATAAGTTACATTTCACTGCACACGTTTCTGTTGGTCATAGTATATGGACAATATGTGAGAAGTAGGGACTGATAGTGTTTGCACGTGTGTTAATAATTCAGCAAAGGACTGGATAACAGCGTTGCTGGTTCTAAGGACAATTAAAAAAAAACTTTGTGAGTGCACAAGTAGTGGTTTATGGACTTGCAATATTGTCCACAAGACTCTTCGATGGTGATTGTGCACCTGCACAGTCGCAGCAGATGGTTGCTGGCCGTCTCTACAAGGACTACAGTGGGTCTGCATCTTTGATGATCCACCAATACTATTATTTCTACAATGACTGCAGTGGGTCTGCACCTCTGGTAGCGCACCAATACTATAATCTGTACCAGGACTATAGTGGGTCTGCTCTGTGATGACCTACGTGCCAATATTCTTCAAAACTTCGACTAACTCTGCTGTGGGTTTGCTCTGTTGTGGACCTTTACCTGTCTGCATGACAAGAGTCAGCACTGTCTTTCAGTTGAAAGGACAACACTACTTCAAGACTGCTTGGAAATCCACTACTTCCGTGAGCATTTTCTTTTACTGCTCAGACTTTTAGGGGAAAAAAACCACTGCAATTTTACTGTGATGAATGATCAGGACTGTCTTTATGGACTGTGAGAAAATTTTAGCTTTTGACCAAAATTGTATCAATAAGTGTGTGCATTTGATTTCTTTGTTATTGTAATTATGAAAAAAAATTTTCCAATCTGTATTGGCCACTGCCCAAAACAATTTGTAAAATTTTTTGTGGGGAGCATGGGGGCTATGTAAGTAGGCTGTTTAGGTTTTCTTATTGGTAATGCCACGTAGCGCTCTGTATGAAAATCACTGACTGTGCTCTGTGCAGTCTGTGGCTAGTTTGCATTGTTGTCTGCCATTGTAGTGTTGGGCAGATGGATGTGAACAGCGCGTAGTGTTGCGCAGTTGGAGGTGAGCCACCAGCACTGGTGGATGTGGGGAGAGAAATGGCGGAGTTTTGAAATTTGTAAGACTGGATGTCATGAACTGCTATATACATTATGACTTTTGAACACTGTTGAGGTAAATACATTGTTTGTTCTCTATTACAATCTTTCATTTGCTAACTATCCCTATCAGTAGTTGGTGCCTTCCGTAGTTTGGATCTTTTATTTAGCTGGCAGTAGTGGCGCTCGCTGTACTGCAGTAGTTCGAGTAACCAAGATTTTTGTGAGGTAAGCGATTTGTGAAACGTATAGGTTAATGTTAGTCAGGGCCATTTTTTTTTGTAGTGATTTTTGCAAGTCAGATTGCGTTGCGCTAAAAATATTGTGCGTCAGTTTAAACACAGTCTTGTATAGTTGTTCTAAGTGGACGTTTCATAATCCATCTGCGAAATGCTGGCACCTCTTCTGGACGAACTCATCGCGGGTGGTGTAAATGAGTCATTAACAAGAACCTACCACAAAAAGATAAACTGCATAAATTCACACGAAGATTCTGCGCTTGAGGACAATGTCAACATTCAAGCCAATAATGTTACTTAAAAACCGTCTTGATTGCAAATTTTTTTTATTCATATGACCGGTTTCGGTTCATTCAGAACCATCTTCAGATCTGTAAAAATAATGATACTAATTTACTATTTTACGGAAGCAAATCTTTTTCATCCTATCTAATCAACATCAAATGTACCAGAGCGTACCTGATATTTCCGATACGGGAGTAACCCGTCCAAATCCAGCAATTTTCACATGCTACGTCACATAAAATTGGTTGGCAGAGTGCACGTCATTTATATTAATTATAACACTATTACCGACAGGTGGCGTCTGGTACATTTGTTACATTCCATTTGCACATACTGTATTCAGTAGATCTTTTTTTTAATTAAAAATACTTAATTAAAATATGTAGATGTCAAGGTTAAAATCTGTACTTGTCAGCATTAAAAAACAGTAAAATTATCATTTTTATACGATCTAAAAAACATAGGGCGATTTATATATCTATGGTGATGGTGTGAACTTGTTTTCCTCTACGGTCTGCTTCCGTATTTCCCGCCATTTCGGTGTCGTGCCGCGGTCCGCTCAGTCGTCTGATGTCCATCGCCGCGGGCAAGAGGGCCGCACAGGAGGGCCCCGTCAACGACGCCAGGCACTGCACGCGTCTTCCGGTTTCTCCACCGCGCACCATCTCTCATCCATCGGCCTGGATCTCCATACGCAACAGTTGTCATCTTAGTAGGTCGTCATAAATGCTAAAATAGGCGTTATGATTGAATTCGCTTTGCTCGTTGAGGATTAAATCCGGGTCTTTATTTTTGTGTGTGTATATTTCAATTTCTTCCAAAATGTTAAGAAACCGTCCCTTATGAGCTCTATGCAGGATGTCTAAATTGTGTTCAATGTTCGTGACTGAGTGCTTTGTCGCAGCCATATGCGCCCCAAAAGCTGTTTTGTTTTGAGAGTAGGTGTGCTCCCTGACTCTGGTTTCAGAGTTCCTGCCAGTCTGCCCTATATATTGTTTACAGCAGTCATTACATTTGATCTTATATACACCTGAATCCTGAAATTTATTCTTACTATTACATATTCTATGCCGGAGCTTCAATTTTAACGTGTTATTTGCTCGGAACCATATTTTAAGGTCGAATTTACGAAAGCATCTTTCAATTTTATCTGTAATTATTCCATTGTAAGTGAGAGCTATATATTTTTTCTTGTTGTTCCTCTTAACTGCTACTTGATTTCCTTTTATTTTTTCCATTTGCCTCTTCTTTATCTTCCTATAAATATTCATCACCTGCTTACACTTATATATATACGATCGCTATGGACACTTGTTTTAAAACAATTAACTCCTTTTCTACTTCCTGTTGGCTTAGTGGCAATCTTAGTAGCCTGTATACCATCGAAGTAAAATATGCCCATTTGTATTGCGGTGGGTGACAAGAGCGCTCGTTGATAACTAGATCTGTACACGTAGGTTTTCTGAATATGCTAAATTCATGCTTGCCATCTTTCTTTATTAGTGTTAAATCTAAGTAATCTATACGGTTGTTTTCTTCAAATTCCATGGTGAATCTAATTTTCGGGTGTTGAGAGCTCATTTTTGTGTTAAGTTTTCGATATCATTTTTATCTCCTTTGTATAATAAAATGGAGTCGTCAACATATCTCCTGTAATATACAATTTTCTCAGCGACATTAGGATTTTCATCAAAGAATTTGTTTTCTAAGTGATTTACAAATATGTCAACCAGCGTCCCAGCTAAGCTGTTCCCCATTGCCAGCCCGTCTTTCTGTTGATAAATTTTACCATTGAAAGTAAAGTCATTGAACGACAAGACTTGTTCCAACGTGATCAGATTTCAAGCTGCCCCCTGAAATGTTTTGCTATTTAAAATCTGGTTCAAAAGGCTGTGAGCATTATGGGACTTAACATCTATGGTCATCTGTCCCCAAGAACTTAGAACTACTTAAACCTAACTAACCCAAGGACATGACACAACACCCAGCCATCACGAGGCAGAGAAAATCCCTGACCCCGCCGGGAATCGAACCCGGGAAACTGGGTGTGGGAAGCGAGAACGCTACCACATGACCACGAGATGCGGGCTTAAAATCTGGTTCTGAGACATCTGTCTTACCATTATTTAATCTGAGACCTGCCCATGTCTCCAGGTCTCTTCCACGTATAGAACCCACAGAAACTACATCAAATCAAATGCAGTACTGTTTCCTAGATACACTCTTTTGCCTGAGCTAACTGTGCGGAGCATATACCACTCACATGTGAAGACGGTTCCACTATATCTGATACTCTTCATCGGCCAAAACAACGTTTTTTTTTTTTTTTTTTTTTTTTTTTTTTTTTTTTTTTTTTTAGGGCGCAGCGACAATTAGGGTTATAAGCTGCTAAAAACGACTACACGTTAACCCAGCCGACGGAAGGAAAGACAGCTACAAATAGGGACTTGGAGAAAGGTCCATAAAATACGCCATAGAGAAACGGAGGTCCTGAACTAAAGATTAAATATCCTTCGCCTTACCGCTGCGATGGATAAAAAGTAAAGTGCGGTCGATAGGTCGCGTATCGTTCGCTAAAACGGCCGATAACTCAGACGGCAAATATAAATGAGAACGTAAGTAGTTCAAAGAGGGATCCCTTCAGGAAATGGCGAACTGTCAAAGGTTGAGGGCAATGAGCACAAAGAGGTGGGAAGCACCAGTTAAATGCCGATGTCTAAAAAGACAGTGCCCAATACGTAACCTAGCTAAAATAATCTCCACGCAACGAAAGGGCCAAAAGGAGGTCGGCCGAGCCGTTGGGAGAGGCTTGATTCCCCAGAGCTTGTTCCCACGAAGGGAGGACCAGTGGTGATGCCAAAGGGACACTACCTTCTGACAGAAGGCAACACTGAGATCATCGGAGGGAATGGAAGAACTAACGGGCTCAGATACGAGGACAGCAGCCTTGGCAAAAGCGTCAGCGACCTCGTTTCCCGTCAGACCGACGTCATCAGGAATCCACATAAATCTCACAGTGGTTCCATCAAGAGCTTTACTGGACCCGTTGAACAAAGGGTTGGACGGAGTCCAGCACACAGAGGCTATGAAGTGTACTAAGAGAGTCGGAGCAGATGACGCAGTTGAAAAGCCTGTGTCGCCGGATGTAATGTGTAGCCTAATATGGGGCGTATAGATCTACCATAAATACTGAGCAGTGTTCGGGAAGCCAATACCGAAAATCGACGAAGTGAGAGTATGATCTAGCTTCCTCATCGTAAAGACGGAATTGTAGCACTCACGATTCTGAGAAGACTATTACCCGACCTTCTCCACCCGTTTTCGATGGAGGAATGCAGGGTGACAGTGGGTGGAACTCGAAATGTCCGTAAAATAGTGGCCGGCGGTGTTGGTGATAGCAATAGGGACCACTATGACATCATATGCTACTGTCAAGCTGGAAATTGGGGAGTGGACCATGATCCAGGAGAGCCGTCAGAAGTTGGTCAACACGACACAAGAGGGAGCGGAACTGTTAAAAGAAGTAGTAAAGGAAATCCAGCTAGCTTTCTTGCTATCCAGAAGAATGCGACGACACTGTGCACGCAACAGTTTATAATGTATGCAGTTTTACATCGTAGGATGACGGTTAAAAACTCGGAGAGCACGTCTCCATGCGCGAATTGCGTCATGGCACACATAAGTCCATCAAGGGACCGGGACGTGTCGCAGTCAAGAGGAAGTGCTAGAATTGAAACTTTCTGTGGCGGAAAGGATAATGTTCATAAGGTATTCTACCTGCTCATCACAAATGGAGAAATGTTGTTCGCCGCAGTTCGCCAGGGAGGTGTAAGGCCACTAGTCAGTCTTACAAAGGTGCTGTTTGGGTGTGCTAGTAGATGGGGTAGGAGTCAGCAAACAGATTGCACACGGGAAATGGTCGCTCGATTATGTGTCAGAGAGAACAAATCACTCGAGACGATGGGCAATATGGCCAGTGCAGAATGAGAGATCCAATTGGAATGGGTGTACGTGGAGTCTGAAAGGAATGTCGGTGCTCTGTGAAAAGTTCTCTGAGAGCCCCAAGGGGGTGGTGCACATTTAAATCACCGATCAGTAGAAAGGAGTGAGGGAGGTGCCCAGTAAGTTGAAGAAAGTCTGTCCTGGTGACACCAAATGATGGGGGGATGTAAACGGTTGAAAGGGAAAAGGTGAATTGACGAAGTAAAATGGAGACTGCAACAACTTGAAGCCAGGGAGATAGGTTAACTGTGAGCATCATCCCATGACTCTGTTGTAAGGTGGAATACCGTTCTCGGAAGGGAAGGTCAAAGTAGACTGGGAAGAAATGCGAGAGCTCATAGCGGTCGTGGGGACGCAATTGTGTTTCTTGGAGGCAGAGAACAAGTGGACACTGCGATTCCAAGACCAGCTGTAAGTCCTCTTTGTTGGATCTAAGGCTGCAAACGTTCCATTGGAGGAAAATCATGATGAGGAAAGGAGAGGAGGGAAAAAATGAAGGGGTTAGAACTCAGTAGATGCCGAGAGCCAGCCTTCGATGACTCACTGTTACAGAGCGCACAGGCTGGAAGATCCTACTCCAGAAGATCTAAAGAGGCGTCGGTATTCTCCTCCTGTCGGTCGACGTAGTCCAGGGCAGAAAAACGATGGCGGTACACACCGGCGACACGGAGGTCGGCCGGGTGAGGATATCATGTGGCGACACCATCAAAAAGGATCTCCGAGTCGGCGAAGGTGAATAGCATTTACCTTTGTTTGATTTCTGGAGCCTTTCCTGTTGGCAGAGGAAGATTCAGATATTTGATGACTGGAGGATCATAAGAATTCTTCGTGAGAGTGTTCCTTTTGTCCTACGCAGCCTGCCAGTTTTGTGGCAGGTGATTTCGCCCCATGAGGCGAACGTTTGGTGCCATCTTGCACATCTGGTGGAGAACACGGGGATACTACCATGACAGTGGGCGATTTTACAATCGCGTTGCTGAATTGGAGGTCGCATGTGTGCGTGGCCATGACCTTCATGGAGCCAGATGGAGCAATACCAGTAGTGTAAGTGCTGGATGGTAGGACACATGGTTCCTGGCTAGACAACAACTTGTGAGCAACCGGGTAAGCCACTTCTTCCTTCGCCCGGATCTCCTGGACGGACCGCTCATCGAAATAAACGGGACAATCTCGGGAGGAGGCGGCATGGTTGGCAATGCAATTGATACCGCGGGGAGAAGCTGGTACCAGTGCATCGGGCTCTTAATGTATGGTTGAACTATGATAACTTCATAGACTGCTTTGATCCTTGATGGAAGCACTATCAAATGTGAATAGAATTGTGCGTGTGGGCACTAAGTATGCATCTACCTTTTTCATCAGCCAGTGGACTGCAAAGAAACCCTGATCGGAGAGATACGTTTGGATCTCTGCGTCGGACAGACTATCGTGCAGCCTAGAGTAACTAACACCATGGGAACAATTCAACATTCGAAGGGGCTCACACGAACAGATTAGCTGTGGGGGAGAGAAGCTGCAAGGAGTTGTGCTTCAGCCTCAGAAGTAATTTCCAAAAGCAAAGTGCCATAGTGTAAATGAGAGCAGGATTTCATAGGGCTGGTAACTGCATCAACACCTCTCTGAATAATTAACGTATATACCGTAGCAAAGGACTTAACATCTTCAATAAGTGAAACCACAAGGAACTGTGGTGGAGCTGGGTGGGTCTTTGAATCGTTAGCCTAATTCCGTTTACGTTTAGTAAACGTTGACTGTGAAGAATATGATTGTCTCATTGCAAGAAAAGCCCCAATGATTGTGAGCGTATTCGGGGGTGCACTTCTTTCTACCTGTCTCAGGTGACTGTTCACACCTCCGATCACCAGTCCCGACATTGACCGACGGATCAGTCGGCAATTTGGGAATGTAGCAGCTCAGGTAATGACCTCTCCCTGGGCCTGGCCTGTGCCAGAAAGTACGTGCGAATCCTACATTTGACTGGGAATTAGGCGTTACCCAGTCACCCGTTACGCCTAAGACGCTTGGGCCAGCCTCCAGGAGCGCACAGTGAGGAAGAATAAAAGGAGAAACCTCACCAAACCCTGAAGCTGAGGAAGGATAGGAGAAGGAGAATGAAGAAAGAAAAAAGAGAACGAAGAACAGTGGAGAGAGTGTCCTGATATTGACTACTGAAAATGCAGAACATTCCCAAAAACGTCCCAGACATGATTCCGAAGTGAGGGGAAAAAGAATACTAGGAGGATAGATCTGCAGCACATAAGGGAAAATACACTCCTGGAAATGGAAAAAAGAGCACATTGACACCGGTGTGTCAGACCCACCATACTTGCTCCGGACACTGCTAGAGGGCTGTACAAGCAATGATCACACGCACGGCACAGCGGACACACCAGGAACCGCGGTGTTGGCCGTCGAATGGCGCTAGCTGCGCAGCATTTGTGCACCGCCGCCGTCAGTGTCAGTCAGTTTGCCGTGGCATACGGAGCTCCATCGCAGTCTTTAACACTGGTAGCATGCCGCGACAGCGTGGACGTGAACCGTATGTGCAGTTGACGGACTTTGAGCGAGGGCGAATAGTGGGCATGCGGGAGGCCGGGTGGACGTACCGCCGAATTGCTCAACACGTGGGGCGTGAGGTCTCCACAGTACATCGATGTTGTCGCCAGTGGTCGGCGGAAGGTGCACGTGCCCATCGACCTGTGACCGGACCGCAGCGATGCACGGATGCACGCCAAGACCGTAGGATCCTACGCAGTGGCGTAGGGGACCGCACCACCACTTCCCAGCAAATTAGGGACACTGTTGCTCCTGGGGTATCGGCGAGGACCATTCGCAACCGTCTCCATGAAGCTGGGCTACGGTCCCGCACACCTTTAGGCCGTCTTCCGCTCACGCCCCAACTTCGTGCAGCACGCCTCCAGTGGTGTACCGACAGGCGTGAATGGAGGGACGAATGGAGACGTGTCGTCTTCAGCGATGAGAGTCGCTTCTGCCTTGGTGCCAATGTTGGTCGTATGCATGTTTGGCGCCGTGCAGATGAGCGCCACAATCAGGACTGCATACGACCGAGGCACACAGGGCCATCACCCGGCATCATGGTGTGGGGAGCGATCTCCTACACTGGCCGTACACCTCTGGTGATCGTCGAGGGGACACTGAATAGTGCACGGTACATTCAAACCGTCATCGAACACATCGTTCTACCATTCCTAGACCGGCAAGGGAACTTGCTGTTCCAACAGGACAATGCACGTCCGCATGTATCCCGTGCCACCCAACGTGCTGTAGAAGGTGTAAGTGAACCACCCTGACCAGCAAGATCTCCGGATCTGTCCCCCATTGAGCATGTTTTGGACTGGATGAAGCGTCGTCTCACGTGGTCTGCACGTCCAGCACGAACGCTGGTCCAACTGAGGCGCCAGGTGGAAATGGCATGGCAAGCCGTTCCACAGGCCTACATCCAGGATCTCTACGATCGTCTCCATGGGAGAATAGCAGCCTGCATTGCTGCGAAAGGTGGATATACACTGTACTAGTGCCGGCATTGTGCATGCTCTGTTGCCTGTGTCTATGTGCCTGTGGTTCTGTCAGTGTGATCATGTGATGTATCTGACCCCAGGAATGTGTCAATAAAGTTTTCCCTTCCTGGGACAATGAATTCACGGTGTTCTTATTTCAATTTCCAGGAGTGTATGCTGTAAAGGCTGGGGACCATGGTAGCCAAGCACGAACCAGCCAATGAGTGATGTGCCCCCTTGGGGGGTGGGGGCAAAAACTGTTGCTCACTTCTGTGAGACAACAGTCAGTATTATAAGCGAGTCGTCCGTAAATCTGACAGAATTGGATCAAATTATCACAACCTATTGCTTAAAATTTGACTAGAGAATTCCTAACAGAACTCATCTGTATTACTAGGACTAAAAACTAAAACTAAACTAAACTCGGAAGGCCCAACGGTACTGACAGACCGCCGTGTCATCCTCTGCCGACAGACGTCACTGTATGCGGATATGGAGGGGTATGTGATCAGCACACCGCTCTTCCGGCCGTTGTGTTTTCATGACCGGAGCCGCTACTTCTCGATCAAGTAGGTCCTCAATTTGCCTCACAAGGAGTGAGTGCACCCCGGTTGCTAACAGTACTCGGAAGAAGACCGGACGGTCACCCATTAAGTGCTAGCCAAACCCGACAACGCTTACCTTCAGTGATCTGACGTAACAGGTGTTACCACTGCGACAAGGCCGCTGGCATATTACTAGAACTAATCCTCCTTTACTACTAGCGTCCTTAAATATTCAGAGGATTTCTAGAAAGATTAAATGGTTGCTTTGATCATGCAGTTTTAATGACAGAAGCAGTTCCAATCATCCCAGGTAGAAGAAGCTACTGGCATCATCTGCACCGTCCTGGCTGTATTAGAAACATAAAATCTCTGCTCGCAGATGGTAGCTGTTTCATACGTTGTATACAGTGATTTACTGTCTATCTTACTATACAAAAATGCCAGTGAGACATGCGGTATCGCCAGTATCTTCGTCGACGGTACTCTACACGTCGCGCATTGTTCTCATCTCCCCAGAAGAGATATTAAACCCTACCGCTGCGAGCCAATGCTAGACGGGGCTCGCCAGACGCAACTACGTGGCGCTAATAACGCCACCAGAGGATACTGAAATCACATCACTTCACTGCCTGCATTTGCTACTGGTCCGCCCGTCTTTTTAAGAAGACACACTCAATAGCTCCGCCTCAGATTATCTTGATACTGAAAGAAATGTATTCGGAATTGTGATTACGATCAGAATTCAGTTGCACAATTTATCCATGACGTGTCAAAATTTTTGCCGGACCGGGACTCTAACCCAGACCTTCCGCCTTACGGGAGCCGTCGTCTTAACCACTTCGGCTATTCGAGAGCCCTTCCAGGACCGACTCAGTTCTCCATACGTCACCGAGCTTCCTTGTCCTGCACTTTCACAACTGCTAGAATCATGAAAGAAGGTTGTATACGTGGAAGAACCCTGGAGATACTAAAAGGTATCAGATAGATTATATAATGGTAAGACAGAGATTTAGGAACCAGGTTTTAAGTTGTAAGACATTTCCAGGGGCAGATGTGGACTCTGACCACAATCTATTGGTTATGACCTGTAGATTAAAACTGAAGAAACTGCAAAAATGTGGGAAATTAAGGAGATGGGACCTGGATAAACTGAAAGAACCAGAGGTTGTAGAGAGTTTCAGGGAGAGCATAAGGGAACAATTGACAGGAATGGAGGAAAGAAAAACAGTAGAAGAAGAATGGGGAGCTCTGAGGGATGTAGTAGTGAAGGCAGCAGAGGATAAAGTAGGTACAAAGACGAGGGCTGCTAGAAATCCTTGGGTAACAGAAGAAATATTGAATCTAATTGATGAAAGGAGAAAATATAAAAATGCAGTAAATGAAGCAGGCAAAAAGGAATACAAACGTCTCAAAAATGAGATCGACAGGAAGTGCAAAATGGCTAAACAGGGATGGCTAGAGGACAAATGTAAGGATGTAGAAGCTTATCTCACTAGGGGTAAGATAGATACTGCCTACAGGAAAATTAAAGAGACCTTTGGAGAGAAGAGAACCACGTGTATGAATATCAAGAGCTCAGATGGAAACCCAGTTCTAAGCAAAGAAGGGAAGGCAGAAAGGTGGAAGGAGTATATAGAAGGTTTATACAAGGGCGATGTACTTGAGGACAATATTATGGAAATAGAAGAGGATGTAGATGAAGACGAAATGGGAGATACGATACTGCGTGAAGAGTTTGACAGAGCACTGAAAGACCTGAGTCGAAACAAGGCCCCCGGAGTAGACAACATTCCATTAGAACTACTGACGGCCTTGGGACAACCAGTCCTGACAAAACTCTACCAGCTGGTGAGCAAGATGTATGAGACAGGCGAAATACCCTCAGACTTCAAGAAGAATATAATAATTCCAATCCCAAAGAAAGCAGGTGCTGACAGATGTGAAAATTACCGAACTATCAGTTTAATAAGCCACGGCTGCAAAATACTAACGCGAATTCTTTACAGACGAATGGAAAAACTGGTAGATGCAGACCTCGGGGAGGATCAGTTTGGATTCCGTCGAAATGTTGGAACACGTGAGGCAATACTGACCTTACGACTTATCTTAGAAGAAAGATTAAGAAAAGGCAAACCTACGTTTCTAGCATTTGTAGACTTAGAGAAAGCTTTTGACAATGTTGACTGGAATACTCTTTTTCAAACTCTAAAGGTGGCAGGGGTAAAATACAGGGAGCGAAAGGCTATTTATAATTTGTACAGAAACCAGATGGCAGTAATAAGAGTCGAGGGGCATGAAAGGGAAGCAGTGGTTGGGAAAGGAGTGAGACAGGGTTGTAGCCTCTCCCCGATGTTATTCAATCTGTATACTGAGCAAGCAGTAAAGGAAATAAAAGAAAAATTTGGAGTAGGTATTAAAATTCAAGGAGACGAAGTAAAAACTTTGAGGTTCGCCGATGACATTGTAATTCTGTCAGAGACGGCAAAGGACTTGGAAGAGCAGTTGAACGGAATGGACAGTGTCTTGAAAGGAGGATATAAGATGAACATTAACAAAAGCAAAACGAGGATAATGGAATGTAGTCAAATTAAATCGGGTGATGCTGAGGGAATTAGATTAGGAAATGAGACACTTAAAGTAGTAAAGGAGTTTTGCTATTTAGGAAGTAAAATAACTGATGATGGTCGAAGTAGAGAGGATATAAAATGTAGACTGGCAATGGCAAGGAAAGCGTTTCTGAAGAAGAGAAATTTGTTAACATCGAATATAGATTTATGTATCAGGAAGTCGTTTCTGAAAGTATTTGTTTGGAGTGTAGCCATGTATGGAAGTGAAACATGGACGATAACTAGTCTGGACAAGAAGAGAATAGAAGCTTTCGAAATGTGGTGCTACAGAAGAATACTTAAGATAAGGTGGATAGATCACGTAACTAATGAGGAGGTATTGAATAGGATTGGGGAGAAGAGAAGTTTGTGGCACAACTTGACTAGAAGAAGGGATCGGTTGGTAGGACATGTTTTGAGGCATCAAGGGATCACAAATTTAGCATTGGAGGGCAGCGTGGAGGGTAAAAATCGTAGAGGGAGACCGAGAGATGAGTACACTAAGCAGATTCAGAAGGATGTAGGTTGCAGTAGGTACTGGGAGATGAAGCAGCTTGCACAGGATAGAGTAGCATGGAGAGCTGCATCAAACCAGTCTCAGGACTGAAGACAACAACAACAACATGATTCCCGCACAGGGAGAGGTTTTATTACTATTGTCGCGGCGTGTCCGGATAGATAATACTATTCGCAATGGGTGTTTGAAGATGTGCTATGTTGTGTCCTTCAGACATGCTTGAGTGTCTGAAGGAACAGACGCTGCAACAGGTTGTTTCAAAAATGACCGGTATATTTGAAACGGCAAGCAAAACTAAACGAGCAGCGATATAAATCTACTGTTTATTGCAATATGCTTGGGACAACAACACATTTTCAGGCGGACAAACTTTCTAAATTACAGTAGTTACAATTTTCAACAACAGATGGCGCTGCAAGTGATGTGAAAGATACAGAAGACAACGCAGTCTGTGGGTGCGCCATTCTGTACGTCGTCTTTCTGCTGTAAGCGTGTGCTGTTCACAACGTGCAAGTGTGCTGTGGACAACATGGTTTATTCCTTAGAACAGAGGATTTTTCTGGTGTTGGAATTCCACCGCCTAGAACACAGTGTTGTTGCAAAAAGACGAAGTTTTCAACGGAGGTTTAATTTAACCAAAAAACCGAAAAGCGATACAATAAAGGATCTGTTTGAAAAATTTCAACGGACTGGGAACGTGACGGATGAACGTGCTGGAAAGGTAGGGCGACCGCGTACGGAAACCAGAGAGGGCAACGTGCAGCTAGTGCAGCAGGTGATCCAACAACGGCCTCGGGTTTCCGTTCGCCGTGTTGCAGCTGCGGTCCATATGACGCCAACGTCCACGTATCGTCTCATGCGCCATAGTTTACACCTCTATCCATACAAAACTCAAACGCGGCTACCCCTCAGCGCCGCTACCATTGCTGCACGAGAGACATTCGCTAACGATATAGTGCACAGGATTGATGACGGCGATATGCATGTGGGCAGCATTTGGTTTACTGACGGCGTCGTCAATAAGCAGAACTGGCGCATATGGGGAACCGAAAAGCCCCATGTTGCAGTCCCATCGTCCCTGCATCATCAAAAAGTACTGGTCTGGGCCGCCATTTCTTCCAAAGGAATCATTGGCCCATTTTTCAGATCCGAAACGATTACTGCATCACGCTATCTGGACATTCTTCGTGAATTTGTGCCGGTACAAACTGCCTTAGACGACACTGCGAACACCTCGTGGTTTATGCAAGATGGTGCCCGGCCACATCGCACGGCCGACGTCTTTAATTTCCTGAATGAATATTTCGATGATCGTGTGATTGCTTTGGGCTATCCGAAACATGAACCCCTGTGACTTCTTTCTGTGGGGTCACTTGAAAGACCAGGTGTACCGCTAGAATCCAGAAACAATTGAACAGCTGAAGCAGTACATCTCATCTGCATGTGAAGCCATTCTGCCAGACACGTTGTCAAAGGTTTCGGGTAATTTCATTCAGAGACTACGCCATATTATTGCTACGCATGGTGGATATGTGGAAAATATCGCACTATAGAGTTTCCCAGACCGCAGCGCCATCTGTTGTTGACAATTGTAACTACTGCAATTTCGAAAGTTTATCTGCCTGAACATGTACTGTTGTCCCAAGCATATTGCAACAAACGGTGTATTTCTATCGCTGCTCGTTTAGTTTGTATTGCCGTTTCAAATATACCGGTCATTTTTGAAACACCCTGTACAAACTAAACCTATACGAAACGGAAGAAGTGGATTTGAAACTGTGACTATGATCAGACTTCAGCTTCACAATTTATTAGTGACAAATGAAAATGTATAAATGTGTGCATGCATATCTAAAGGACACTGTATAGTACATCATCAACCACAGACACTGCAGTAGCAGTACATGCCTGGACGGACCGCGACAATGATAATGAATACTTATATGGATATGGTGTCTGTTTTTTCGAACATGTCCGAAAGAACAGACACCATATCCATAGAAGTATATAGTTCTGGCAATACCGGCCATGAGTTTCCTCTTCTGTGCGGATTCACACATATTTACCCGAACTCTTACGGGACTTGGTAAGAATGTCTTCCACGAGTAATGAGTGTGTTGGGATGGGACACTACGAATGTAATGTGTGGACATAAAAGGTGAGAATGTGGGTCCCGCGGGAGGCGTGCGCGAGATAGTCCCTGCAGTCGCGCTATCCTATGTGCCTCGGTGGCTCAGATGGAGCGTCTGCCATGTAAGCAGGAGATCCCAGGTTCGAGTCCCGATCGGGGCACACATTTTCACCTGTCCCCGTTGATATATATCAACGTCCGTTAGCAGGTGAAGGTATTAATGTACAATTCTAATAGTGATAATGAAATCTCACCCTGAGCGATAATCTGCAGTAACTGTGCAGAACACTCGGTGACTTATGGAGATTTGGATCAGTCCTGGCTGCGAGCTCAGCTACCTAAGCTATTACGGCGGCCGCTAGCGTAAAATGGAAAATCCGGGTTTGAGCCCCGGTTAAGCAAAAATTTTCATCTGCTACGAAAAAATCGTACAGCTGAAGTCTCATCGTACTCGTAATAATACATTTATTCCATTTCATACAGCTGTAGTTCGTAGCAGTGTCTGTTCCTTCAGACGTGCACGTTTGAAGCACATTGCATAGTACATTGTCAAACGCAAACGCTGCAAATAGTATCTTCTGCTTATCATCACGCTACTCTCCAATCACATCGAGCTTACGGATGAAAGTGCAGTGAACTTAGTATGAAGCCAGTGACTCTGCCTCGACTCTAGTGAATATTGATAATCAGGACTAATGGAACAGAGAGACCGCATAAAAATTACACGATACAAAGTTACATATGCCTTATATATATATATATATATATTCTTTAGCATTTGATGTGTGGTAGACTGCTCATCCACCTTGTGACACTGACGGACGTAACAAGACCGAAATCCCTATTGTATACAGGATTGCTGAAGTGCAGGAACTGATGTAAGGAGGATGCAAATCAGTTAATTTCTAATCAGTGAAATGAAATAGTGTGATTACTGGTAATAAAGTCGCTCAACACATAGCCAAAGAAACTGCTGCGACAAGGCGATAATTTGGACTGCGATCCCAAGTAAAAATTACAAACATATCAAGGAAATAACTACAACGAAAACAGCTGTGAGCTCGGAAAGTAAATAAGCAGTAACAATCTAAAGGAAAGGTAGGATGTAATATTAAAGAGTGCTATATCTTCATTGCCGTCTTGCATCTGTCATTTCGTGAGGATCCAATCAATGTGGAGGAAAATTGTGTTGGTACAGCATGAAATTTCTTCCAATGCGTCTTATCACATTTCTGCAATTCCTGAAACTACCGACTCTTCATAATGTCTCTTTACGATTCTAAGGAAATAGATAAACACTTTCGGATATAAAGTGATAAATCACCAGCCTTCTGTCCCCAGAAAAGTGAATGCAGTACTTTTTCTGTAAGAGGATCGTAATTCATGACTAACTGTTGAAAATAGTGTCTAAGCATAATGTGAGTCTGCTGTTTTCTAAGCTTCCGTTCCCCAGTCCGTCTCCCTCCGTATTCGTTTAAGATCAGAAGCGAGAAATACTGTGATTTTTATCTTATTTTGTGGATTCAGGTAGCGACTGCTTTTCCTTATTCTGTCACGGGGTAGCAACGCGCTGTACTACCTACCGGCTGAATTGTCTTGCTTTAAAAAATTTTAAGCAAAAATAATACCCTCTATTACTGGAGAAAGACCTGCTGCGTTGCTAGTTGAATATATGACAAGTGAGGGTCATGTTCAAATGTCAGGGTAAACAATTCAGGAAGACATTTTTACATACGCTTATAGATTTGTTTACCGGGATCCGTCTCGCATAATCAGTTAGCTCAGAAACGTTATTTGGAAACATACTCGTAACGATCTGGTTTCCGGTAATAGGGAATGACATAATACACATTTGTTATGTAAAGTCGGACGAGCACATTTAGGTACTCTGTGCTAGCAGCGTTAGAGCAAAGAGGAAAAGTTATCGTACGTTGGGTTTCTTCATACATTACAAGATTATTTTTGCCACAGACGGGGCATCAACTTTCCACCATAGACACTCTTCAGGATCACTCTTCTCTTCTGGACCTCTGAAGCCCGTTATAACTGACAGCTGTTTGACAGACAAACAGTTGTTAGTGTTTCCACTAACATAACTGCTACGCTAGTTTTCAGCTATTCTGTACGTTGTCGAGATTATACCAGTCACGCGATAATACTTCCATAATATCAAATGATTCCGTGAGCCATTTATGATTAATGCTTACCCATGCAGCTCTAGAATTCAGGAAAGGAAAGACTACACCTGCTTATCTACAAAGACAATCTTAAGTTACTCAGCTTGGAGAACGTATACCAACAATACCGAACAGGGACTGTCCTACATAGTGCCTATTTTAACATGTACAGCTACCACAAAGGTTAGGATATCACCATCAGCTATGAAAGAACAGCGTAGCATCTTTTTCTTAACATCGTTGGCAATTTTGAGACTGGTGTATGGGAACACCGCCGCGGCGCTAAGCAGGACGAAAGAACTACACACAGACAGCAGAGAGGCATGTTCCTAATACACACTATCTGCGGCGTTTTGATCAATTCCAGCGAAACGTTGAAATGTATGTGAATTCCTAAGGGACCAAACTGCTAAGGTCATCGGTCCCTAGACTTACACAGTAGTTAAACTAACTTATGCTAAGAACAACACACACACCCATGTCTGAGGGAGGACTCGAACCTCCGGTGGGAGGGACCGCGCAATCCGTGACATGGTGCTATAAACCACTCGGCCACTCCGCGTGGCCATTCCAGCTGACTCATTACATTAGACATCGGAATACAGCAGACAGCCATCGCCATTAGGTAAGGTACCACTCTATACTGGCTAAACAAAGGCAGCTTAGAAGATGATTGGTGTCAGTATGACGGACTCCACCAAAAGCATTAGATAGTGAATTCTTGGTATAGGCAATGGGACCAGCTTGCAAGGGGCGACGATTTTACTCTCTTCTCCACAACATCCATAAAAACCTTTGTGATATTATACGTTTGGAGATCACACCTCAAACATCAGGCATCCAAATCTTCATCAACACTCACAGCAACGACATTTTCTAACAGAGGAAGAAGAGCTGTCTTCGCAACTGGCGACAATCTGCAGCTGACACTCTACTCTTTAGCAGAGATTATTACCAACATTAGTACTGTGTTTTTAGCAACAACTGTTATATGACATCTTGGTGGTAAGATGGTTATGTGGTTGGTACTACCAAAGGGCCACGGAAGGGTAAGAAAGGCTCTAGATCAGCGGTCGTAAAATGCGGCACGCGTACTTCATGCGTGCTTTTAACCGTTTTCCAATAATATGCATCTAAAAGTAGCTAACAGCCGAAACCTAAAACGCTAACAAAGCATGTAAGAAGGGTAATGTTTTACTGTTTGTCCATGAGCACTCGCGAGACGTACCGATCTACGGCTGTGGTATAAATTTTGACACGGATTAACATGGTATTTGTAGCAAGCAACATGAAATTACATTTGGGCTGTTGTAATACAGCGCCATGAGTAGGTGAAAAATGACCTTGAAAACATTTAATAAACAATTGTTTTCTTGTATCTCATTGCCTAATGCATTTAAATATAGTTACAATCACTGTTACGAATTAATTAATCATCCGCTTACAAAGACAACACAATAACACTTCGTCAGACAATTGCACTGTACCAAATTTGGCGTCTCTGAGGGTGGCAGCAGTCTGAAACGCAGAACAGTCAACACAGAGTCTTCCTAATGGTACCGACTTAAAGATCAGCCTTGGGGATTGACGGCAAACTTACTGAGCCCTCACTATAGCTAGTCAACTGGAGGCTTATGACATACTAATTTGTATAGGTTATCAATTAACAATAGTATCGGTACATGAACGACGTCAGGTACCGCCCGCAATGTCAACACTGGCTCCTGAGCAAAAACGTATGACGATCATTGCTCTAGATCTTCAGAGTATGAACCACACCTGCGGAAGCAGAATTATTTTTAATAAGTAGGTAACTACGTGTAGGGCATAAGAATGTTGTATATTAAGAGGCCACATACTTCGACAGCTGCGAGAATCATTATACCATATTTCCCACCCATCTTAAATTCTTTATTTTGTCTCATTAGCTTTTTAATTAAATCTAGAAATGGATACTGAAAGTATAGCAAGACTAATATTCTCGCGTAAAAGGAAGGTTGCAGTATAGATGACACCAAGCACTACTTCAGATTTACCATACACAGGACAATTCAGGTGCCCCTACTGACGTAGTTTCATGCTACCTGAAGTGTTATATCCCTGCCCTTCAAAGACCACACTCGAGATTTTTGTATTCTCTTGTACGCTACCACAAACTATTAGTCCTAATGAAGTGTTATATCTCTGCCCTTCAAAGACCACTCTCGAGATTTTGTATTCTCTTGTACGCTACCACAAACTATTAGCCCTACTGAAAAAAATGACGAATTTAATGTAGTTAAATTTTGTACTGGGATACGTTTTCGCTGTGGCCCGTAGTTATTGAGATTTTTAGGAAAATTTATAAACGTGACCTTCAATTTCACCCCCCCCCCCCCCTCCTACACTCATTCTCCACCCCACAGGAGTTCTAGTATGTTGTTCTTGACACTCCATAGTACCACTGTGCAAAAATTTGCTGCTGCATGAATTATTTCCCACATACGACGTCTTTTGGCCCTAAATGTCTTGTCTTATTACGCCACCCGCTTAGTGGAGCAGTTACAAATCGTAAAATTTACGTTTCTGTAAATTTTGCCTAACACTTTCGTGAAATTACATCGTTGTATTCGTCAGGCCTTCTGACCACGAAATTTGTCCGCCCCCGGTAGCAGAGTGGTGTCGGCACGGTAGCTCAGCGTGGTCAGAGGGCTGTGTGCTCTCTGTAATAAAAAAAACTGAGTCAAGGAATCAACGATCAGCTTGAACGGAGTCACGTGGCGTCCGCTGCGACCATATACAACGAAAATACTATGCTTGTAAGAGTTAAGTTTGGAACGAATTGTCAACGTAAGTAGTCTTAACATAAAATTTATAAAAGTCATTTTTTTATTATCCTCCCAGTTACATCTCAGTTAATAGTGTTACCTAAATGGTAGAGTATCCTGGTGGCATAACAGACCAATCAACAGAGACCAAAAAAGATCGAATGCAAGGAATAGTTCGTGTAGGCAAAAATGTTTGTAGAGTGTTAGGAGGGAGTGCCACGAACAACAGACTAGAAATCGTGAGTAGTGAGAGATGAGTGCGGCGGTGGGTTTGGAGGTTCTTTTGAAGGTCGCTTTTGTACATTTTTCTTGAACAACTCGAAAACTGCGGCTTCCAGCGAAAACATATCCCAATACAAAATTTAACTGCATTAAATTTCCCACAAAAAAGTTATGTTAATTTTTTCTGTACGACTAATAGTTGGCACGTAGCGAGTGAAAGAATATGCAAATCTAGTTCGTGTTTTTCAGGGTAAATGTAACATTTCGGACTGCATAAAACGAAATCAGTAGGGGGGCAGCTGAATCATCCTGTATTTTGCGTTATGTTAAATTGAACAGTAATAAACTGTGTAATACAAAAACAAGAGCAGCTCTTATGCAGTCATCGTTGGACTGTGCAAACTGCATCACATATATTCAGACTATAAATACTGAGAGGCTGTATTTTGTTCTTATTGACGAAAGAACCGAATATTTGTCTCCTACAAAAGATATATACAATCCACCTTTGAATTTACTGTAGACGATGCACCTTGTCGTTGAAGCAGCAAATACAATGATAGAAATAATGTCCAAAATTCGTGGAGGCTCCTTTACGGAGCGTTAAGATTATTCTCTAATATTTTTATTTTACTTGTTAATAACCCCCATTAACCACGGACCTAGCCGTCGGCGGGGTGGCTTGCGTGTCTCAGCGATACAGATAGCCGCACCGTAGGTGCAACCATAAGGGACAGGTATTTGCTGAGAGGCCACACTAAAACATGTTTACTGACTAGGGGCAGCAACCTTTTCAGTAGCTGCAGGGGCAACAGTCTGGATGACTGACTGATCTGGCCTTGTAACATCTACCAAAACGGCCGTGCTTTACTGGTACTGCGAACGGCTCAGAGCAAGGAGAAACTATAGACGTAATTTTTCCCGAGGGGATGAAACTCTACTGTATGGTTGAATGATGATGACGTCTTCTTGGGTAAAATATTCCGGACGTAAAATTGTCTCCCATTGGGACCTCCGGGCGGGGACTACTCAGCAGGATGTCGTCATCAGGAGAAACAAAAGTCCACAGCTCGTGGTCTCGCGGTCGTGTTCTTGCTTCCCGGGCACGGGGTCCCGGGTTCGATTCCTGGCGGGGTCAGGGATTTTCACCTGCCTCGAGATGACTGAGTGTTTGTGCTGTACTCATCATTTCATCATCACACATGAAAGTGGCGAGAATGGTCTGAGCAAAGTTTAGGAATTTATAGGGCGCTGATAACCGTGGAGTTGAGTGCTGCACAAACCAAACATCACCATCATCAGGAGAAACAAAACTGTCATTCTAGGGATCGGAGCGTGGAATGTCAGCTCTCTTAATCGGACAGGTAGCTTAGGATATTTACAAAGGGAAATGGATAGGTTGAAGTTAGATATGGTGGAAGTTAGTGAAGTTCGGTGGCAGGAAGAACAAGACTTCTAGTCAGGTGCTTACAGAGTTATAAATACAAAATCAAATATGGTAAATGAAGGAGCGGGTTTAATAATGAATAAGAAAATAGCAAGGTGGGTAAGCTACTATGAACAGCATAGTCATAGCCAAGATAGACATGAAGCCCATGCTTGCCACTGCAGTACAAGTTTATATGCCAACTAGCTCTGCAGATGATGAAGAGATACAAGAAATGACTGATGAGAGAAAAGAAATTATTCAAATAGTTAAACGAGACGAAAATTTAATAGTGATAGTGGACTGGAGTTCGATTAGGAGGAAAAGTATGAGAAGGGAAAATAGTGACTATGGAACTATGGACTGTGGGAAATAAATGAAAGAGGAACTCGTCTGGTAGAATTTTGCACAGAGCTTAAGTTAATAATTGTTAAAATGTGGTTTAAGAATCATAAAAGAAGGCTATATATGTGGAAGAGGCCTGGAGACACCGGAAGGCTTCAGATTGATTATGTAATTGTTATAAAGAGATATAGGAACGAGATTTTAAATTGTAATACATTTGCAGGGGCAGATGTGGATTCTGATCACAATTTATTGGTTGTGAACTGTAGATTAAAACTGAAGAAAGTACAAAAAGGTGGGATATTAAGGAGAAGGGACCTGAATAAATTGTAAGAACCAGAGATTGCTGAGAGTTCCAAAGAGAGCATTAGGCAACAGTTGACCAGAAATGGGCAAAGGAATACAGTAGAAGACGAATAGGCAACTTTGAGAGATGAAATAGTGAAGGCAGTAGAGGATCAAATTAGTAGGAAGACAAGGCCTAGTAGGAATCCTTGGATAAGACAAGTGATATTGAATTAAATTGATGGAAGGGGAAAATTTAAAAAATGAAGTAAACGAAGCAGGCGAAAGGGAATTCAAACGTCTAAAAAATGAGAGCGGCAAGAATTGCAAAATGGCTCAGCACGTAGGGCTAGAGGACAAATGTAAGGATTTTGAAGCATGTTCACTAGTGGAAAGATAGATAGCGCCTACACGAAAATTAAAGAAGCCTTGGGGAAAATAGAAGCCTGTTCAAATATCAAGAGCTCAGATGAAAAACCAGTCCTAAGCAAAGAAGAAAGAACAGAAAGGTGGAAAGGTTGTATACAGGGTCTATACAGAGGAGATGAACTTGAAGGCAATGTTATAGAAAGATAAGTGGATGTAGCTGAAGATGAGATAGGAGATATGATAATGCGAGAAGAATTTGACTGATCCCTGAAAGATGTAAGTCGAAACAGGGCAAAGGGGGTAGACGATATTCTTCCAAAACTGCTTAAGCCTTGGGGGAGCTACCCACGACAAATATCTTCCATCCAACTTGCAAGATGTATGAGAAACGCCAAGTACCATGAGGCGTCAAGAAGAATGTAGTAATTCTAATTCCAAAGAAAGCAGTTGCTGACAGGTGTCAAAATTACCGGAGTATCAGTTTAATAAGTTGTGGTTGCAAAATACTAACACGAATTCGTTACAGAAGAATGGAAAAACTAGTAGAAGACGACCTCGGGGGAAATCTGTTTGGACTCCGAAGAAATTTAGGATCACTTCAGGCAACACTGACCCTACGATTTATCTTGGAAGATAGGTTAAGAAAAGCCAGACATTCGTTTATAGCATGTATGGACTTAGAGAAACTTTTGACAATGTTGACTGGAATCGTCTCTTGGAAATTCTGAAGATGACAGGGATGCAATACAGGGAACTAAAAGCTATTTACAACTTGCATAGAAACCAGACGGCACTTATAAAATAATGGTTCAAATGGCTCGGAGCACTATGGGACTTAACATTTATGCTCATCAGTACCCTAGAACTTAGAACTACTTAAACGTAACTAACCGATGGACATCACACAACACCCAGTCATCACGACGCAGAGAAAATCTCTGACCCCGCCGGGAATCGACCCGGGCATGGGAAGCGAGAACGCTACCGCACGACCACGAGCTGCGGACAGGCACTTATAAGAGTCGAGGACATGAAAGGAAAGAAATCGTTGAGAAGGTATGTTATTCAATCTGTACATTGATCAAGCTGTAAGGAAACGAAAGAAAAATTTGGAGCAGGAATTAAACTTCAGGAAGACGAAACAAAAAACTTTCGATGACATTGTAATTCTGTCAGAGACAACAAAAGACTTAGAAGAGTAGTTAAGCAGAATGTACAGTGTCTTGAAAAGAAGATAAAAGATGAACATCAACAAAAGCAAAACAAGAATAATGGAATGTAGTCGAATTAAATTATGTGATGCTAAGGGAATTAGATTAGGGAATGAGACAATTAAACTAGTAGATGAGTTTCGCTATTTGTGCAGCAAAATAACTGATGATGGCCGAAGTATAGAGCATATACACTGAAGCGCCAAAGAAACTGAATTAGGCATGCGTATTCAAATACAGAGATATGTAAACAGGCCGAATACGGCGCTGCGATCGGCAACGCCTATATAAGACAACAAGTGGTTGGCGCAGTTGTTAAATCGGTTACTGCTGCTACAGTCACAGGTTACCAAGATTTAAATGAATTTGAACGTGGTGCTATAGTCGGCACACGAGTGATGGGACACAGCATCTCCAAGGTAGCGATGAAGCGGGGATTTACCCGTACGACCATTTCACGAGTGTACCATGAATATCACGAATCTTGTAAAACGTCAAATCACCGACATCACTGGTCCGACAAAGGACTGTTGATGGCTGGAAACATGTTGCCTGGTCGGACGAGTCTCGTTTGAAATTTTATCGGGTGGATGGACGTGTACGGGTATGGAGACAACCTCATGAATCTATGGACTGAATGTCAGCTGGGGACTGTTCAAGCTGGCGGGGCGCTGGAGTTGGAGTGATAAGGGACACCTGATACATGTAGATACGACTCGGACAGGTGACACGTACGTAAGCTTCCTGTTTTATCACCTTCATTCATTCATTATCATCGTGGGTTCCGACGGAGGTGGGAAATTCCAGCAGGACAATGCGGCGCCTCACACGTCCAGAATTGCTACAGAGTGGCTCCAGGAACACTCTTCTGAGGTACACACTTCCGCTGGCCACCAAACACCCCAAACATGAACATTATTGAGCTTTTCTGGGATGCCTTGCAACGTGCTTTTCAGAAGAGATCTCCACCCCGTATTCTTGCGGATTTATGAACAGCCCTCCATCAGTACTTCAGACATTAGTTGAGTCCATGCCAAGTGGTGTTGCGGCACTTCTGCATGCTCGCGGGGGAACTACACGATATTAGGCTGGTGTACTAGTTTCTTTGGCTCTTCAGTGTAAGATGTAGACTGGCGAGGGTAAGAATAGAGTTTATGAAGAAGAGAAATTTGTTTACATCGAATATAGATTTAAGTGTTACGAAGTCTTATCTGAAGGTGTTTGGCCGGCGTGTAGCCATGTATGAAAGTGAAACACGGTCGACAATTTTTTTTAGACAAAGACAGAATAGACGTTTTCAGAATGTGATGTATGTAGAAGAATGTTGAAGATCAGATGGGTCGATCACGTAATTAATGAGGAGGTATTGAAAGGAATTGGGGAGACAAGAAATTTGTGACAACAATTTGACCAAAAGAAGGGATCGATGGATAGGACATATTCTGAGACACCAAGGGATCATCAGTTTAGTACTGGAGGGAAGTGTGGGAGTAAAAATCGTAGCGGGAAACCAAGAGATGAATACAATAACTAGATTCAAAAGGATGTAGGTTGTAGTAGTTACTTGGAGATGTAGAGACTCGCAGAGAATAGAGGAGCATGAAAAGCTGCATCCGACCAGTCTTGGGTCTGAAGACCACAACAGCACATGTGTTTAAAATTATTGTTGCAGTGAGACACTGTAAAAATGTCTTCCGAACATTTACTGTTGTCAGGTGGACAAGGTAAATTAAATAAATAAGGATGATGTCTGGCAGGAAGATATAATTTAATGTTTAAAACAAACCATTTTCATAGAGTTGGAAATGCTGACATTCTCGGTATTATATCTGGTGCCATCATTACTGAAATACGGTTTTACCTCAATGGACCATTTCCTCCAGATTAATGCAGCAGACCATTCTCTGACATGCTGTCATTCCAAATGACAAGGCCTGAACGACGCGTACAGCAAATCTGCTGTGCCTTGTATGAGACGATCGCCTAGATCGGCGGTTGCCAACACATGGGCGGTGGCCCACTCGGGGGCCAAGTGCAGCGAGGCACTGGGTCGTAAACGCCGGTTGAGTGATGAAGACATGATAAAAATTATCAGGAGCTTCAGGGGTTTCACACGTCAGTCGTCAAGGTCAGCGAGTACGGTATTAAATAAGAGTTGAAAAGCCCCGCTGCTAATCTGTAGCACTTACAAGGGAGTCATCTATTCTCTTACGTGAAACCTGTCTTGCTGCTGTAAGACAGACTGGCAGTATTTACTTTTACATGTTGAGAATTACCAATATCGTGCGCTGCCGGACGGCTGGAAATATACACCCATACCGATTGTGTTACAGCATTGGCGCGCTGCGTCCACTGGTTGCCCATCGCGTAAACGCATAACATGCCACAATCCGATCTTAATTTGTCCCGTTTCTCGGACACAATGTTCATTAGAACAACTTGCTTGAATCTCCTCACGTAACAGCCATACACATTGCACAGCTAAGATTAAGAGTGACGGTGCTTTCCTGGGATTTCTCACTATGTAAGTAGGATGTTTAGGTTTTTTTCTTATTGGTAACGCCACATAGCGCTCTGTATGAAAAATCACTGGCTGTGCTGTGCGCAGTCTGTGGCTGGTTTGCATTGTTGTCTGCCATTGTAGTGTTGGGCAGCGGCAGCTGGATGCTAACAGGGCGTAGCGTTGGCAGTTGGAGGTCAGCCGCCAGCAGTGGTGGACGTGGGGAGAGAGATGGCGGAATTTTGAAATTTGTAGGAATTGGTGTCATGAACTGATATATATATATATATATATATATATATATATATATATATATATATATATATATATATATATATATATATATTATGACTATAAAGGTAAATACATTGTTTGTTCTCTATTAAAATCTTTCATTTACTAACTGTGCCTATCAGTAGTTAGTGACTTCCGTAGTTTGAATCTTTTAGTTAGCTGGCAGTATTGGCGCTCGCTGTATTGCAGTAGTTCGAGTAACGAAGATTTTTGTGGGGTAAGTGATTTGTGAAACATATAGGTTAATGTTAGTCAGGGCTATTCTCTTGTAGGGATTATTGAAAGTCAGATTGCGTTGCGCTAAAAAACTATTGTGTGTCAGTTTAAGCACAGTCGTGTACAATTTTTCTAAGGGGACGTTTCAACTACTGGAGGGGAAGAAAGCAGTCATGACC
Organism: Schistocerca gregaria; assembly: GCF_023897955.1. Classification (NCBI taxonomy): domain Eukaryota; kingdom Metazoa; phylum Arthropoda; class Insecta; order Orthoptera; family Acrididae; genus Schistocerca; species Schistocerca gregaria. The sequence continues at coordinate 540,777,577 of NC_064922.1, forward strand.
CATTTAAGGAAGGATCCTGGAAAATGTGTCGAGTGACCTTGGTGACCGGACAAAACCAATATCTGGATGGCCGATCCGAGAACTGAAACCGGATCTCTCGAATGGGAGGTCATGGCTTAGCAACTACACCACTTCGCTCAATCCCCGGGCAGATACTGCTTGTTACTATTGACTGAGACACTTATTGGGCTTTTAGACAAACTCTGTGTGAATGAGCGTTTCCAACTTTTTTACGAAAATAAATGCAGAGATGTACCGAAGGTAGATAGTGGTTTTAGACTAATGTTAACCAGATTTAATTGAGATATTAATTCTCTCGTGGGAGACAAATAATGCCAAAATTCCCATTGAGTTCTTTTTATCATTGAAGACTCGGTTTTGAGGTATCATATAGTTGCTACAGATACATGAATATAATAAAAATCTTATTTATAAAAACATATAAATATTTTTCAGGCCTTTTACTAATTTGGCCTGTTGATACACACACACACACACACACACACACACACACACACTCACACACAAAGCGAAGCGAGATTATATACGTCAGAATATTTAGATGTGTGAATCAACTACTTTAAAAGTTTTTTTCTTTTTTTTTTTTTACAATATAGTTTATTCGCACAGCTACCGTCGATAATCTCGCTTCTTATGTGAAGAAGACTTCTCCATGCCAAGACTTTGGTTGCGATTTCTGAGCCTTTCCCTGCGAAATTGATTGATCACGTGTTTTTGTAATAGTCAACTCTGCTAGACACCCGAAAACATAACCACGAGATCTCAGTTCCTAGTCGAGCTCTGTTTACAGTAACTTAACGGAGGCTAACGTGACGGACGGCACGCGATGGCTTAGTCCCGAATGCGCCATGACGCTGTTGCTTAAAAGGATGAGGTAACGGTGACTGCCAAGGCCACGCGGCAACCAGAGCAAACCAGATGCACCGCTGGAGAACCTCTGCAAATGAGCTGTCTTACGTGACATCTACATTCCCAACAAAGTGCAACAATTTCCAAATGCGATATTTCTTCTTGTAGGCAAATTCTTCCGGGTGTTAACCTTACGCAAGCTTCACTGATATGATTGTTGACCAGATATTCCTCAAACCAAATCTTATTTTAACTAGAATTTCTGTTTACGATCTTCGAGAAGTGTGGCGCACATCCTGGTCGAATAATTTGTTTCATGCTTTGCTGATAAAAAAATGGCTGTGGGCACTGTGGGACTTAACATCTGAGGCCATCAGTCCCCTAGAACTTAGAACTACTTTAAACCTAACCTAACCTAAGGACATCACACACATCCATGCCCGAGGCAGGATTCGAACCTGCGACCGTTGCAGTCTCGCGGTTGCTTCGCTGATGTAATAGATAGTGCTCTGAAAAATAATTTTTAAAATTCAGAAACAAATGTAACGGACAGTGTAAGAATATGTTACTGCCCGGAGACGTATACAGCAGAAGAGACAAGGCGATATGCGTAAATCTGCAGATAAAACAAGCACCCCGCAATGAAACAGGAATTGAGCCAAATTATAAATCCTTACAACTGTTTTGTTCCTACCATGAAACTGCTCGCTGAGAATGAAGAAAATACATCCAAAAAATTAGCCTAAGTGATAACTGTCTCATCAGCTAATAAGATGCATTTATGGCCCTGTAAGAAGATGATAGGCAAGATTTTACGAAGGAATGTAAAATTTTCTGTGAGAATGAAGCTGAATGGTAATGAATATGTCTCCAATAGCTTCCTCATAACTGTCCTTTTAGTTTTGTGATGATATTATAGCAAAAGTAGATGCTAATATAGCGAAAGATGTCGCTGTGGCTGAGCGGTTCAAGGCGCTTCAGTCTGGAACCGCGCTGCTGCTACGGTCGCAGGTTCGAATCCTGCCTCGAGCGTGAATGTGTGTGCTGTCCTTAGGTTAGTTAGGTTTAAGTAGTTCTAAGTCTAGGGGACTGATGACCTCAGATGTTAAGTCCCATAGTGCTCAGAGGCAAGATGTCGTGTAGCATGGAGAAGCAGCGCCGAACGTCTGTAAAACGTAAAGGTTTCATTATGTAGCGTTGGTTTATTTCGTTACCCAGGAATTTCATTCCTAACAGAAAATCCAAATGTAACTAATAATATTATTAAGTAAGACGTTATCAGAAATCAATTAGGGTCTTCAATTTCGAAGGAACGTGTTAACTCGTTTTCCTTCCTATCGAGATGGAATAACAGAAATTTAATGATAATCGTCTCTTTTATGTTATGTGAAGAAAATGACTTTAACTTTGTAGTTTTTAACTGCATTGTTTCCTACTTATAGCACATTTGTGCATACACTCCTGGATATTGAAATAAGAATACCGTGAATTCATTGTCCCAGGAAGGGGAAACTTTATTGACACATTCCTGGGGTCAGATACATCACATGATCACACTGACAGAACCACAGGCACATAGACACAGGCAACAGAGCATCCACAATGTCGGCACTAGTAAAGTGTATATCCACCTTTCGCAGCAATGCAGGCTGCTATTCTCCCATGGAGACGATCGTAGAGATGCTGGATGTAGGCCTGTGGAACGGCTTGCCATGCCATTTCCACCTGGCACCTCAGTTGGACCAGCGTTCGTGCTGGACGTGCAGACCGCGTGAGACGACGCTTCATCCAGTCCCAAACATGCTCAATGGGGGACAGATCCGGAGATCTTGCTGGCCTGGGTAGTTGACTTACACCTTCTAGAGCACGTTGGGTGGTACGGGATACATGCGGACGTGCATTGTCCTGTTGGAACAGCAAGTTCCCTTGCCGGTCTAGGAATGGTAGAACGATGGGTTCGATGACGGTTTGGATGTACCGTGCACTATTCAGTGTCCCCTCGACGATCACCAGAGGTGTACGGCCAGTGTAGGAGATCGCTGCCCACACCATGATGCCGGGTGTTGGCCCTGTGTGCCTCGGTTGTTTGCAGTCCTGATTGTGACGCTCACCTGCACGGCGCCAAACACGCATACGAGCATCATTCGCACCAAGGCAGAAGCGACTCTCATCGCTGAAGACACGTCTCGATTCGTCCCTCCATTCACGCCTGTCACGACACCACTGGAGGAGGGCTGCACGATGTTGGGGCTTGAGCGGAAGACGGCCTAACGGTGTGCGGGACCGTAGCCCAGCTTCATGGAGACGGTTGCGAATGGTCCTCGCCGATACCCCAGGAGCAACAGTGTCCCTAATTTGCTGGGAAGTGGCGGTGCGGTCCCCTGCGGCACTGCGTAGGATCCTACGGTCTTGGCGTGCATCTGTGCGTCGCTGCGGTCCGGTCCCAGGTCGACGGGCACGTGCACCTTCCGCCGACCACTGGCGACAACATCGATGTACTGTGGAGACCTCACGCCCCACGTGTTGAGCAATTCGGCGGTACGTCCACCCGGCCTCCCGCATGCCCACTATACGCCCTCGCTCAAAGTCCGTCAACTGCACATACGGTTCACGTTCACGCTGTCGCGGCATGGTACCAGTGTTAAAGACTGAGATGGAGCTCCGTATGCCACGGCAAACTGGCTGACACTGACGGCGGCGGTGCACAAATGCTGCGCAGCTAGCGCCATTCGACGGCCAACACCTCGGTTCCTGGTGTGTCCGCTGTGCCGTGCGTGTGATCATTGCTTGTACAGCCCTCTCGCAGTGTCCGGAGCAAGTATGGTGGGTCTGACACACCGGTGTCAATGTGTTCTTTTTTTCCATTTCCAGGAGTGTATTTTACAACACACGCAAGGAACAATTTTTTTCGCTATTCGTGCCATTATCCTAATTTTTACTCTCATCGCGTTACAGATGCTTCCTCAGTTCTTCCGTGTTACCGTGTTAATCTCTGTTCTCCTGTTACGCATTACGAGTACGTGCTCTAAGCGTTCCCGTACTTCAAAGTAGGATGTGTGTCATTTGGAGTGTTAACAACGTCTCTTGCTAGTAATTTTTTCAGAAATTTTTCAAGTCTTTCTGTACGGGAACCAGTTGTCTGGATTTATCCTAAAAAAGACCTACTTCTACTATTTGTGGAACTGGTATTTGACCATTCGTGGCCCGAGATCCACCCCCCTATACTTTCATTAATCAGCTGTGTATCTCTTGTGTATGCCACGCCTAGTGAAACCCCATCTATTGGCCATCCCGACAGGCATCACAGCGACATGTGCGAAGTCGGCTGCCATCAATGCTGTCGCTAATCCAGCATTAATACGCCTCAGAGTTCCGTTAAGGTGTGACCACTCGTGACGCTCGAATAGCTCAGCAAAGTGTACAATGGTGCAGCGAGTGAGAGAAGCCATCTTGTTTAGGTCCCCACATGTGTTATTTACTCCATCGCTGACCAAACTGTTTCCCGTCCCATACATGTATCATTACATGGTCCTGTACTGAAATATCCTTACACACATTTCTCTTGACGGGACACCAGAACTGTTAGGACCTATTCTTCATCAGTGGTAAATTCCGCTGAAGTTGTAAAAATTATTTATTTCTGAAATTTATTTATTTTAGAAATGAAAGGCTCTAAGACCTCCATCACCTGACTTAGCGTTGCATTTGCTGGTGGCCTGGTATGCTGCCATTAAGCTTCCCTGTAAGTGAGAGCCTGCACATCGCCCAGGCTTCTTGATCTCGGTTGAAGCGTGCTGGCTGGCCGCGGTGGTCTCGCGGTTCTAGGCGCGCAGTCCGGAACCGTGCGACTGCTATGGTTCGAATCCTGCCTCGGGCATGGATATGTGTTATATCCTTAGGTTAGTTAGGTTTAAGTAGTTCTAAGTTCTAGGGGACTGATGACCACAGCAGTTGAGTCCCATAGTGCTCAGAGCCATTTGAACCATTTTTGAAGCGTGCTGCAAATTTCCTGCTCCTGGTGCTAACTGCTGGTCTTATCTACTTAACATTGGCAGGAGTAGGTACCTGTATTTAGTGTCGATGATAAAACCATCAGATCGCTTCCTCTTTTCCATATCTTCTTACCAACTACCATTTCCCAGCCATCCTTCCTGCCCTCTATCTCCCTTGATCCTGATCAGTTCCTCCCTTCCTTCCTCTAGATGTACTTGAAGGCCACAGATTTTCCCTTCCAGTTCTTCAATCAAACTGCATAGTCTGCAGTTCCAGGACAGCGCCTCTTCTGTTTGCCCAGTGTTCTCCCCACTCCGCACTACGTCCCCCTCAGTGGAAATATTTTTACAGGAGTGGCAACAAACCTCCCTACTCACTACGCTATGACAATTCCCACATTTTTCATTCACCATCAGTTTCTAAACAAATATTAAATTTAACTTTAGTCTTTTAATAATACTTGCATCATCATGAAAGGGAACTATTTCTGCTTGTAGGCTGTATCAAGGAGATTTTATACACACTGAGGTGACAAAAGTCGTGATGTAGTCGCATGCACATGTACAGGTGACGGTACTATGGCGTCCACAAAGTATAAAAGGGCAGTGCATTGACGGAACTGTCATTCGTACTCAGATGATTAAGGTGAAGCTCTTTCATACGTGATTATGGCTGCACGACGGGAATTATCAGACTTTCAGAGCGGAATGATAGTTGGAGCCAGAAGCGTTGGCCGTTCCATTTCGGAAGTCGTTAGGGAACTCAATATTCCGAGATAGCCAGTGTCAAGGGTGTGCTGAGAATATCCAGTTTCAGGCGATACCTCTCACCAAGGACAAAGCAGAGACCGACGGCCTTCACTTAATGACTGAGAATACAAGCGTTTGCTTAGAGTTGTCAGTGCTAACAGACAAGCAATACTGCGTGAAATGACCGCAGAAGCCAATGCGGTAAGTAGGACGTACGTATCCGTTACGACAGTGCGGCGAAATTTGGCGTTAATGGGCTATGGCAGCAGACGACTGGCGCAAGTGCATTTGCTAACAACACGAGAGCGCCTGCAACACCTGTCCTGGGCTTGTGGCCATACCACTTGGATCCTAAACGACCGGAAAACCGGGGCCTGGTCAGATGACTCCCGATTTCTGTTGGTTGACGGTAGGGTTCGAGAGTGGCGCAAACCCCACGAAGCCATGGACCCAAGTTGTGAACAAGGCGCTGTGCAAGCTGGTTGTCACTCCATGGTGGTGTGGGCTGTGTTCACATGGAATGGACCAGTTTCTGTGGTCCAACTGAACCGATCACTGACTGGAAACGGTTATACTTGGAGACCATCTGCAATCATTCATGGACTTCAAATTCCAAAACAGCGACAGAATTTTTATGGAAGACAATGCACCATGTCACCAGGCCACAGTTGTTGTCGACTGGTTTGGAGAACATTCTGGACAACTCAAGCGAATGATTTGGCGGTACGCCAGATATGAATCCCATCGAACATTTATGGGACATCGAAAGTTCAGTTTGTGCACAAAATTCTGCACCGACAACACTTTTACAATTACAGACGCCTATAGAAGCAGCATGGCTCAGTATTTCTGCAAGGGATGTCCAACGACTTGTTGAGTCCATGCCACGTCGAATCACTGCACTACACTGGGCAAAAGGAGGTCCGACATGATATTAGGAGCATCCCCTCAGTGTATATGACAAGAGCGGATGCAATATTGATCCGTGTGGTACATTTGTACACATGAAAAGCAAACCTCTTCAGAAGCGTTGGTATTCGTCCAGAACCCAACAGTACATCTAGGACGCAACAACGAAGTGCTAATGCCTATAACCGCATCATCGCGTCTCGTAACGTGAGTCAGCTACCGGCCGCCTATCCCTGCCTACCATCGGCCGAGAGTGGCAGGCACGCGGCAGTTCACACGAGTGTCGCCCTCTTCCTCATAGAACTGACCTTGCGGAGCCTATTTCGCAGTTAGTGGTACCCGATCTGGCAGAACAGGTTGCTTACCACACCGGCGCGACCAGTTCGGATTGCGACCCGCTCCCGCTCCCCTCCTTGTTTGTGCCAGCCTCTGCCACCCATTGCAGCGTTATCTCTCGGCCGCGTTTTTGCCTTAGTCGGCGCACCACTTAGGCATTTTCCCAGAGAGCGGGCATGCTGCGTTGCACCGGGTGCCGGAATATTCCTGCGCGGCAAATTCCGACGCGCACGCCGCCCGCCGCCTAGTCTGGAACCAAATGTTTGTTACGTGGAAACGTACGGGAAGGTGACCGGCCGTTGGCCAGCGCTCTCGTTCTACCGTCCATTCACTTTCGCCTTCAGCTGCGCTGCGCGAGTCGACTGATTTGTTTACGAGGAATTCTGTTTAAGATCGAGCAGTACCGTAACAGCCGCCCAGCGGTGCTGACGATCCGTTATCGCCGTGTGTTCGACCACATACAGAGTGTCCAATTTAAGGTGACTCCCCCCTCCCTCATTACTTGTTTCCGGCAACAAACAAAACGTACCAAGCAAATGTTGTCTAGCTACCAAGGGAACATTAACCAGAATGCGCATCTTCAGGTAGTGTGGCCCCATGGCGAAGACAAATAACAAGAATTTTTAAACCATCTGAACTCCATCCATAGACAAATCAAGTTTACAATGGAAATCGTAAAAGAGGGATGCCTTCCATTTTTGAATGTTTTGGTACGACGAAACTTTGGGACACACAGTATATCGGAAACCGACGCGTACGGATTTATATTTACATGCAAATAGTTGCCACCATCCTTCCCTGACGATGAGTGTCCTCAGAACTGTGGTACACATCACTGCTGATGAACGCAGCGTGAGGGACGAGCTTCTACACTTGAAGAGGGCCAACGGGTATTCTCCACAGCAGACACATAAGGCACTACGAATGAAACCAACGGTACGCATAAGGAATGCAAAAGAAGACACGGAAAATTTTAAATCACTGGCTTTCCTGCCATATGTGGGAAAACCATCGTCAAAAACAGGACGGATCCTCATTAGACACAAAGTAAAAGTGATTTTTCGTCCTCCACCAACGATAGTAGCACTCCTCGGTTCCATTAAAGATGATTTGCTGCTTTAAATGCCTGGTGTTTACTAGGTCCCCTACGAGTATGGCTTGTCATACATCGCACAGCCGACACGAACAGTCCATGAAAGACGCACAAAACACCACAGGTACACCCCGCTCTTGCAACCCAATACTGCACTAACACTGTACATCTATAATGTACTGAAACATCGGAATTTTAGCATCGACTTCACATTTCTTAGACTCATTGGTGAAACAACCAATTGAAGGTCGCTTGGCTACTAATTTACTGCACACAGATAGCGGCTACAGCTTGGATAAATTGTGGAATCCGGCACTTTCTGTAACAAAACCATAAAGAGGTCGCCACCATAGAGCTCGCAATGATACATCGATATCCCAGCGTGGATCGATCGGTATCTCAGCGTGGATCGACCGCTCAGCAATGGATCTAATTCATGCATATGTTGTTCCTCTCTGCAGCCAATCAATCTCTGGTGTCTTATGTTGTCTGTGGTCACTTGCGCAGTGGCGCGGTCTGTGACTTTATAAGGAACGAGCGAATAGTCATTGAACTCACTCCGAAGATGGCTGAAGAGTACACAGTTGAAATATCAGAAGAAGAACTGGAATTCATGCGGCCGTGCGCCCGAAACTTAATGGAGCATTAACGAGCATGATTTCCTTTCGTATAACTTTCTGTGTTACGAAGATATGAACAACAGCAAGACCTTTTAAATAGCGCGCAATATTTTTTATTCGGTAATATACATCTTCGCATGAATAACTGATGAGAAACTATCACAGGACACCGTTCATGCAAAAATAGCGTTATTATAGACGAAACATAAAATTGACTTCAACTTTCCTGCACTAGCTGATAAGACAAGTACCCGATGTGAAGGAACTCGTTCACTTGTTGGAGCTGACAGAACAAACAACTGGAAAGACGAGGAAAATGCTCACATCTCATTCAGATAACCGTATGCAGTGTAAGTTTTGTGTGAGTACGACGTACACCAACAAAGGGAAGGTGGAAATGCCACGTATCTATGGAGAACGTAACTTAGAAAAAAAACAATTGCAGTAATGTTTCCTTATAAGCAATACAGGTGCTGCAGTACTTTTACAGCTATACGCTGTGTACAGTGAAGGTAGTCCTTGATTAAGGAAGAATGACAGGTGAAGGTCGAAAATATTTCTCTAATTCAGGGTTTTTTCCTGCGTATCGGAATGTAGTAGACAAATGGGGTTTGCTGCAATGAATAAAGAATACATTTAAGTTTTTATTGGTATTTTTATTGAAAAATATTAATATCTTCACTGTGTAAGTGAGATTGTCCAGAGGCGTCTCTGAAAGGAGGTAGATCGACGGTTGGCGCAGTAACTCCGATTGTGGTTATTTGAAACATGAAGGTAACATATCACCCTAATCCTTACAGATGTAATTTTAGTTAATCGTAGGGATTTCAAAAAATGGCAAATTTATAGATACTTTTTAAAATGGCCAGTTTTAGCTCTTTCTTTTTTGGGCGAAAAAATACCAAGTATCAGCATAAAAAAGGTCGGCTACTGTGAACTGAAGAGAATTCAGTTTGCTTCAGGAGAGACCAAAAAGCATTAAAATAGGATGACAAATGTAGAGTGGGCGACGATAATCATGCCGAAAGCCGGCCGCTGTGGCCGAGCGGTTCTATGCGCTTCAGTCCGGAACGCGCTGCTGCTACGGTGGCAGGTTCGAATCCTGCCTCGGGCATGGATGTGTTGATGTCCTTAGGTTAGTTAGCTTTAAATAGTTCTATACCTAGGGGACTGATGACCTCAGATGTTACGTCCCATAGTGCTTAGAGCAATTTGAACCTTTTGAATCATGCCGAAAATCACGGTTTTGAGAAAAACGCGTTTAAAGTTTGACAAGTATTTGTCATATAAGAAAAGGGATGAAGCCTGAAACTTGCGAGATATCACTAATGCCTGGTGGATGGCCGCTTTCACTGCCTCATTTTCGTCCTTAAAGCCCTTTCCGTCGCTGAGCGTATCGCCATTGGCGTCTTTATCTTCACAGAATCGACACATTTCATAGCAGATTTTAATTTGAAGGTCATCTGCCACGTGCATTAATGCAGTGAGACCTACACTGAATAGACATACCGCCAAATTTGGAAGCAATGTTTATAATTTCGCTTCGGGTGTATATTATTTTTGGAGCGTATCTCCAAATGAGACTAGTGAAACTTCCTTTCACATTTTGAGTAAAACCGCTCCAATAACGCTCCATAAAATCAGATTTACTCAGATCTGTATAAATAGAGAGCCTGAGCGCGGAACGGGTTCTTTAACGCCGAGACGTGCCGTGCACGCTCTGCTTTTAACGCTCACAGGATCATTAATTTTTGTAGTTCACGCATAATATTTTGGAAAACAATCCTTCAATGTACATACTTCCGAATTCCGTAATAAAAAGTATTTAGAGTTTTCTCGAACGTCACCCTGTCCTTTCTCCTTAAAAACGGCACCTCATTACGTACTTTCATTGTTGTAGAAAGTCGGCGTAATGTTACTCAGACGAAGGAAATCTACAGAGCACTGCGTCCTGAACCCACCTTCCCGACGGATGTTTTCACGTCTTGTTGTGACGTTTCAGCAAACGGGAAGTTTCAAAGTAAACTTACACTCTCTATAGACGAGTATCACTATCCCTTTTCTTCGTAGGTGTACATTTTACATACACAAACCTTAAACTAAAACCAATTGACTGAATGAAGAGTGTGCGTTTTTCTTGTGTTTCTATTTGTTTGCTGTCAACGCCAGCAAGTGGACGCGTTACGTTACCTCAAGGATCCGTATTGTGTGCTATTACGTAATGTAGTCAGTTTTGCTGCTGCTGAGGAAGTTATTAAAGAGACGCAGCAGATAAGGTCATCACCCCTCTACCCTACTGCCTCCTCCCCCTCCGCCCCCCCTCCCCCTCACGATGAAGACAGAAGCAGAGCACCCAATCTGTCTGCGTGTAGCGAAATTACGCGAACAAATATGGAAAAGTGCTCTAAATGTTTGTATAGTTTGTGTTTGAGGTGGAACATTGAAACCAATGGATGTTGGAAACCCCCTAAAAACCACATCCAGGCTGGCCGGCACACCGACGCTTATTAATCCGCCGAGCAGATTCGACGCAGGGCGGTCAGACCTGCCCGTCCCGGAAGCGGGCGCATTAACACGGGTGATTATCTGTATGGATTTGTTTCGTGTCACCTTCTTAATAAAATCAGATGTACGTGAATGCTACACTGTGATACGTTTTCTAACAAGTCCCCGAGGAGGGTTAGTGGATAACCGAATAAAAAATATAGGTTAGTATTTAAAAGATGCACTTCTGTTGATATCCTTGCAACGTACCAAGTTACAAGAAAGACAATCATGCCAGTTAATGTCTCACTGGAACCGCAACAGTTTTTTATTGATACTTTTTATTTTGCTTGTGGACGAACAGTTATTTGGGTTGGTAAAGAGAAATGGACACCCCACACTGATTTCCTCACCCCCACCCCCCCTCCCCCCACCCGCCCACCCCGCGCCAAGAAAAGCTTGTTTTCAAATAATAACACCGGTACAACCTGAGAATCCTACGATGCAGCTTTGTGCCCAGTGAATCGTCGAAAGCAAAAGAAACTGTCAGTGCCATTTCTCCTGCCACTTGGCGTTCTCTTTCGAAAGGAACCTGAAAAGTAAACAGACCGGTATATTTACCTCCAGAATAAAATGTATCCTGTGCTTTCTATTTCTGGATGACCTGTATCCAGGAACCTGAAAGATCGTGTTAGAATTTGATGTCAAAGATGTTTCCAGAAATTCTGTTATCAGATGACACTTTAATTTTCTCGGAATGTTCTATGATTTTCTACGACATTTCGTAATGAGCGAAACGGGTAAGCTTACAGCCTACTAACATGAAAACACATGCGAACCATTTATAGACGAGTGTGCGGGAGAATATTAATGTATAGGATACAGTCTCATGTCGCATATTATTTAACTTACTTTCAGCGGTTTCGCTCGTTGGATGTGGGCATTCACAGACAGTCATTGTCCAAGTGGATACTTTGTGTAGGTGATGGTGCCAAGCGGTACTCGTAACATGCAACACGCTCGCATGTGATGAGTGGAATCGATAGAAATAAATGAAATACTGCGAGACTTGATGCTGTATCCTATACATCAATTAAAACGGTCGATGTGCTCTCCGCATGCGAAGCATACGGTTGCTACATTATAAATAATACTTCGAATAAGTAAACATATAGTTCTTTTGAATTATATGAGCTACAAGTTCTAAATACTTTCCTTGCACTTGCTCAGAAAACTATTTCAAGTTCTTTTAAATTTAGCTTGGCTCCACGTTTACACATTTTATCACATTCGTCAAATGACAGTAACATTATTCACCCATTCTTGATCTAAAACTGATTTCAGTAAACAGTAATTAGGATAATTTTTCCTTCTTCGTTTGTAATTAAACACATAATTATTCCTTCTGAATAGTAATGATTGCTTTGATTATTTATAACAAAGGTATCAAAGAATATATTTACTTTGCAATCCTTGAACTGTTGGGTCTATAACTATCTTGGGTGAACATCCGATATTATTCTCAGTTAAAACTAATATTGTGAAGTCAAAACTCTCATTTCTTGCATGAAATGACATACAGACTACTAATGACATCGTCCCACCCTGGGAGCCATTAATTAAGTAACTACTACGATCGTAAAGTGAAATCGAACAGCAAAAGGTCATGAGATTAAGGGACTCATATTCGAATGGAACAGATTAATTAGAGAATTGAAACACGAAATTTTTACTTTTATCACAGACCGTTTGTACAAATTACAGGTCTCTGGGCGTGGACATGGGTCAATTATTTGTGTTTGAATATTTTACGTGACTTTTTGATCATTGTGTTGGAGTAATTTCTCAGTCAATTTTATGAAACCTTATGTTGATTCCGTTGAAAACTTATTCTCTGTCATTTTCATGCGGCACTTGTCGAAATTTTAGAGCACGTAAATGATGTATTAAACTCACACTTGATTTGAATCTCAGAACCAAACTATTGTCCTACAACTGATCCTAGTTAGGCGACCCTCTAAAAAGAAATTACGGTCATTCAGCTTATATGCAAATATTGTGGCCAATTTTTAACTGATGTATAACGAACGTAGCACTCAGTCGCCTAGCATGCTTCTGATGACGTCGTAAGTAAATTCGTATTACATACCTGAGCCAACAGACGGAAACTTACAACGTTAGATATCAATCACTACTGTGGTCGTAATACTGCTAATCACTATGTGGAACGTCATTACACTTAAAACACTGCCCTGAAGGACGCCGGTCCCCTGTTTAAAACGATCGCACAGAAATCTCTCGACTCGGTGTCTACAAAAATCTTTCCAATAACAAGAACTAAATGAAGATGGTAACAAGTCCACCGAAACACCACTTATAAAGCTGCAACAGCGTGTTACATGATAAGCTTTCTCCGGGTTGTGTGCTAGGAAACGATGTTTAATTGCCTCTTCCAGCTGAGTCAGGTTATCAGGTATTGAGTGGTAAGCCTTGAAACCACGTTGGAAAGTGTCCAGTAGCGTCCAGGTATAGAGAACCCGGACTAGCAGCTAGTTGGCCATGCACACCAGCGTCCTTCCCACGCACCTAGTCTGACGCTACGATAATTAATGGAGCAAATACGGTCCTTCCTGGTTGTAAAACTGGCGTTAAAATAACTTCTTGGGAAATATTCCCGTCATCCAAATTTCATTAAAAATTAGAGTGCTGATTCAGCTGCTTTATCATTCTGTACCATATTTCGCTGTCACCGGACGCAGTGTCGCGAGCCCTGAACAGTACAGTTATGTTGCTCCCATATGGAGGTGTTGGTAGATCGTAAATCATAATCACACCTTTTCTGTGCAGCGTGGTAAAGACGCAATCTGAACCCAGGTTGTAGTCGACAACAGTATTCTCATAAAATTCATCCACTGTTCCAGCGATGTCCCCTGTTGTTGTTAAAAACGCCGTTGATATAATACAGTTGCTGTTGGCGATCGAGAATGCCACCTTGGAAACCTCCTAACGGTCTCATATACTTTCTTTGGGAATAAGGATTTATTTGTGGAGTTCATAAACTCTTGCAGTCTCTGTAATCGTTCTTCTCGACTTCGCCATCGCCACTCGAGATGATGTTAGGGTTTTCAGTCATGGAGCACCTGTTGAACATTACCAAAGCGCCCACCAGTTCCTGAGTCCAAAGCGACAGACGTCTTTTCACCAAAGAACAGATAGCCTGCTGGTTATTTTTCTGACGGTTGGGTGGGTGGATGGATGCATCAGCAGACTGGTGGATCTCGGCTGTAAAGCGAACCACTCACTAGTCGTTCATGAACGTTTTCTGTGAGTGCATAAGTGTACAGACTAATGGTCACGTACATCAGGCTCTCTGCAGGCAACCGGTTAAGGGGAATTTATCAGGAAGAGCTCTTCTTGTGGTAGACGTATGTCTTCCTTCGCCACAAACCACAACTGTGGCTGAATCATACACATTGCCTACATCAGTATATAAAATCATCTCACAAGAATCACACTCATATAATATGGTTTCACTCCTACGTTCGTTACCACATAAAATTCCTGCCATGGGAGCGTGTGCAACTTCCCTGGTGCACGGAAACAAAGCAAGGAAAAGAGACTGTAGTTCTTCTCTTGTATGATGTGTTCTAATTATTTTCTCAATATTTTTGCGTTCTTTCTCTTTTTCTTCCTTACAGTTTTGCTTTAATCGCGCAATATAAGTGTTCTTAAAAAAATAAAATTTTCAATGAAATATTCTGTAATTCTGTAGTTAAACAACTTCCCCTCATGATTATAATATAGAAGCATGCCACAGTCTCTGGCTGTAATGATTTTCTACAACGTTTCATGCAAATATAAGTTTCTATCTCGCTTCGTTTGAGATAGTAGTAGTTTTGAGTTGCAAATAAATAAAATTTATTATAAATAAAAACAAGTAGACACAAATTATTTTTCTTTCGAATAACCTTTTTTCCCTCACAGTCTAATATTGTTATTATTATAGATAATAGCTATTCGTAACTTATTAGCGACGGGAGGCCCTCGTCACACGCCATTTGATTTAGTGCAATGTACAGTGAACTGTATCGTTCCACAGACGGGGAAATATGTTCTTTTTCAAATGGCTCTGAGCATTACGGGACTTAACTGCTGTGGTCATTAGTCCCCTAGAACTTAGAAGTACTTAAACCTAACTAACCTTAGGACATCACACACATCCATGCCCGAGGCAGGATTCGAACCTGCGACCGTAGCGGTCGCGCGGTTCCACTGTAGCGCCTAGTATGTTCTTTTTCTTTACATCTTGTTACAGAATATGACTACAACGGGAGTAAATTCTTTTAGCAATAAGACTCAGAGTCTGAACAATGTACTTCCCATCTTATATATGTGACCTACACCACGTGTATAATGTAGGCGATGACGGCCAATGATCTGGTCGGTGCCGACTCACACCAGGCTCGAACTCTTACGGAAATCGGCGGGATGCCGCGATTAATGAGGCTAATGAACAGAGGTATTACATCAGTAGTGTGTGGTTTAAGTTGAACAATTGGGTCTGGCGGGAGACGTGCTAGGATAGGTCCTGCGGTGATGGTGAGCACTGGTTCGGGATGGCGTAGTGGTCAGCGCATCTGTCTAGTAAGCAGGAAACCCGCAAGCGAATCTCGGTCCGGCACAAATTTTCAGCTTGCCCGATTGTTATAAATCAGTTCCCACTGGCAACAAGCATCTTTAATTCCTTTGATTTGACATCTACCCCCGGCCGGGGAGCACCGGCAAATAGAAAGCACTGAGTGTACTGCGGAAGTCTGCAGCGTGCTAAAAAGAGGATAACACATTGCCGCGCCTTGCGTTAATTTCAGACTAATCAAAGAAAGCAATATATTCGTATGAATACATTAAAATTTAATTGCTGCAAATGCTTTGTATTATGAATACTTACCTGCAGTAGCTCAGGCAGCAGAGACAGGAGTGTTACTTACACTATAATATCAATATTATGTGATATATGGTTGCCACCCACTGACTGTAGGACTCAAATGGCACAATACGCTGATAGTGTTTATTAAGTTAAGGCCTGCTTAAAAACGCGGAACTAGAGAAAATTATGATATATTTATAACTGTGAAACAGCGTAAAACAACGAATTGTAGATTTTAACTTTATCCAAGCAACCTGATGTCTGAAGGTTGATGGTAAACTACTGGGACGTCACAGTGTTGATATGGAAAAAACCGACGTACCAACTGTTCGTTAAAACTATTCAGTAGCGTGAAACTACTAACTCATTACGTGATGTGGGAGATCGAATTGCGTTGTAAAGCAACTTGTTTTCCTTGAATTCTGTTCACAGATTCTTCCGGAGACCTTCGCGTAAAACAGCGCCGATTAGCTTCAGTAAACATGAAACAACATAGCAGACATTAACTTTAATTTCAACATGATTATTCGTGGAAATACGCACTCTGAATGCAAGTTGTTTAATAACCTTCACCTTCAGTCTGCTACATAACTTTTGAAAAGTCTGCTTTCTTTGCAGATCCTTTCGATGATTATAGTTATCTTACTTGTGAAATGAGATAATGTCTTCACTATTGCAGAAAATTTCTATCCGATGTTTAAGCCTTTTGATGAGGCCTTTTTCCGGAAACTGGCTGCTCCAGCGGGTACCCATTAGTAGAAGCTGGCACCACATCAAGTCACCTGGGATGACACTGATGATTCAAAGGATTTTAACACTGTCTCCCTCTCGTCGCCTCTGACACAGGTAAATTTCCCTATGTGTAAAATGGTGGGAAACGTAAATTTTTGTGGGAAATTAAAAAAAACGGTGAGGAATTCCAAAATCCGAGATGGTACATTGTCATGCTGGTGTGAAATTCAGCCGGCCGGTGTGGCCGAGCAGTTCTAGGCGCTGCAATCTGGAACCACGCGACCGCTACGGTCGCAGGTTCGAATCCTGCCTCGGGCATGGATGTATGTGATGTCCTTAGGTTAGTTAGGTTTAAGTAGTTCTAAGTTCTTGGGAACTAATGACCTCGGATGTTTAGTCCTATAGTGCTCAGAGCCATTTGAACCAAGCCATTCTTGTGAAATTCAATAATTAAAGATGGTGACATCTGATTAATGGCACAGGCTCTATGATGTCAGAATCAAAGATGATGCTCCAAGTTTACTGACCTGGAATGATGGCACAGCATCTGTGACGTCAGATTTCCTATGTTTTACCCTGAGACCTTGAGGAAAGCGTTTCTCAAGGAGAGAAATTTTTTAACATCGGGTGTCAGTAAATCGTTTCTGAAAGTATTTGTACGGAGTGTAGCCATGTACGGAAGTTAAACATGGACGATAAGTAGTTTAAACAAGAAGAGAATAGATTTAAGTGTCAGGAAGTCGTTTCTGAAAGTATTTGTATGTAGTGTAGCCATGTTGTTGTTGTTGTCGTTGTTGTTGTTGTGGTCTTCAATCCTGAGACTGGTTCGATGCAGCTCTCCATGCTAATCTATCCTGTTCAAGCTCCTTCATCTCTCAGTACCTACTGCAACCATGTGTGGAAGTGAAACGTGGACGATAAATAGTTTAGACAAGAAGAGAATAGAAGCTTTCGAAATGTGGTGCTACAGAAGAATGCTGAAGGTTAGATGGGTAGAACACATAAGTAATGCGGAGGTACTGAACAGAGTTGGGGAGAAGAGAAATTTGTGGCACAATGTGACTAGGAGAGGGGATCGGTTGGCAGGACATGTTCTGAGGCATCAAGAGATCACCAGTTTAGTACTGGAGGGCAGCGTGGAGGGTAAAAATCGTAGAGGGAGACCAAGAGATGAATACACTAAACAGATTCAGAAGGATGTAGGTTGCAGTAGGTACTGGGAGATGAAGAAGCTTGCACAGGACGAAGTAGCATGGAGAGCTGCATCAAACCAGTGTCTGGACTGAAGACAACAACAACAACAACAACAACAACAACAACAACAACACCTTGAGACAAAGGATGTTTCTTTCCCCAACAGGTCCAAGCCTGTGGTTCTGGAACAGGAGAAACGAGGCCCCCTCCTCCCTGTGCCAGTTTTAGGTTAAAAAGTGTTTCTCTTACAGGTCCAAACGTGTCTCTTAGACAAAGAATAGTTTGCTGACCTACATAAAACGTTTTCCTCGAGCTGCTATTCATAAAGGTCACTTGCTCTAAGTGTAGAATTCAAGACAGCTATCGAGTTTGTTTTTCTGACGTTATCCACATGGGCCGTCTGCAACCAACACCGCTGTCGCACTACATTTGTGACACATCTCTCGGACATAGTCCTAAGAGTAAATGATTTTAGATTTATAGATACCTTAACTTTAGAATGTGGCTGCTTTCTATCGTGGTACAAGAAGGCGATGTTCCATAGCCGGAACAGTTCAAATGGTTCAAATGGCTCTGAGCACTATGGGACTTAACTTCTGAGGTCATCAGTCCCCTAGAACTTAGAACTACTTAAACCTAACTAACCTAAGGACATCACGCACATCCATGCCCGAGGCAGGACTCGAACCTGCGAGCGTAGTGGTCGCGCAGTTCCAGACTGTAGCGGCTAGAACCACTCGGCCACTGCGGTCGTCCCGGAACAGTCTAAATTGCTCTCTGCTGTTTAGTATTGGTTTCAGCTCATACGCCTTTGTTGCAAGCTGAATATATTTAGTTGGTGGTTTTAACATCCACCATGAATGGATGCGCAATGTGATCTACTAAACAATTTTTTAGAAAAGAACCCAGAAGCCGATTCGATCGAAGTATACACCACCTACGATAGATATTTATATTATTTTGTAACTATCACCGCTATTTACACAATATTTACAGTACGTAGAGCACAAGTGAAGATTTGTTTGGGAAATATTTCACATCTAATAAAATGATGATGCTGCCTAACACAATCCACTGGCATGTTTCCAGAGATGTAAGGCATCTACTGGTTCACGAAATTGACGTAAATTGCATGCATAGAGCGGTATCCCAGCACATTGCACGGTAACCTCGAAGGGGCACCTCAAAGACAGCAGAAATCAGGATTCTTACGGAAGCATACAATCGTTTTCCTGTCGCTAATCTATCGTTACTTGATGTTTTGATATGTTTTGACTGAAAGTGTAGTGACACAATGATCTGAAACCATCCATGCCGATTGCCGAAAAGTTCAGCATCACAGCCGAAGCTGTTTCGTCATGTGTGTAGTAGGATGGGAACGTTTTGTACGTATTTAAACGACTCTAAGGAGCATCAATTGACGTGGAGACGCAAGACCTCAGCGCCCGTGCATCGAATGTGGCCGACTGAAGCATGGAGTGAAGGACGTCACAGGTTACGCCCCCTGATGCACGAGAAACTGGCACACGTCATTCAATGCATCGGATACTTGTGCAATATCAACAAACTAAGCGAGCTACATATTCACATTCCAAGGCCATGACTATCGTTCCGCAAAAACTGTTGAGCACGTAACTCTTATGATACTAGCACAATGTGTGTGATTTCTTTCGATATCTGTTGTCATGCACCCTAAAACTGACGTTACCACTGCCCCTTGTGCCATCTTTCCTTTACAGTACATGCCATTTTCCGAGAAATCTTGCAGCAAATCCAATATCCATTCACTTCTATATTTTACAAGGACAAAGACCGATTCACATTAGCCAATATACAGCAAACAAATTGTCGTTAAATATAGTTATTCTACCAGCTATAAAACCAGCGCAATTAAAGCAAACTCCTTGACAAAAATAGATGTATGCAGCATGGCAACGGTTTGGCATCCGAACTTAAACAGTATGCTGCACTAACTAATAGAACAGAACACTAGATCATCACAATCTCTCTCTCTCTCTCTCTCTCTCTCTCTCTCACACACACACACACACACACACACACACTCACTCACGCACACACACACACACACACACACACACACACACACACACACACAATAGATGACGAGCAAACGGTTAGAGAAACGTATAGATAGGGTTGGTAGAAACTCAACAAAACCAACAAAACTAAGAGTTTTACGTAGTACTTAGGACATCCACAATATCCAGCTGATTTCTGGGTGCGAACGTACTAACGATGATCTAACATCATCCAGCAGACCTTAGGTCGATATGTTAAAGTAAAATCAATAGATCAGTGTTGCATTATGTGCAGAAGACACAAAACTTCAGTCATCTCTCCTATTACAATAAAACGATCTAGTACTGAAGCGATTTAACCTATTCCTCTTATAAATTACAAGCGCTTAACACCCACACTCTCCAGTGGATTTATTGTGGTACTGTCGTCTGTGGTTTAACATCATGTGGACTTCTGAGCAATTGAGCTCAGCTCCATCGTAACGAAGAAGAACATTAGCACTTCATAGTTACGCCTCACAAGAGTAGATCTGTGATATGTCTCATATCTGACTCTGTCGAGAGATACATTTTGTTTTCGAAGGGAACCACCAACAGAGTTACGCTACAAATAACACTAGATCCGTTACTGATGTATCTTTCAAATCTCTGTAAGTTTTAAGAATGGTTCTTGAACTCTACTACATAGTTTTTCCAAACGTGCTTTGATTTTAATCGTTATCTGCGGCACACTACCAGCTTTTCACAGTTAGTTATCAATTACACTCACAAAAAACCGACTATTATCAATACACATCTCACTAGCCAACGCTAGGGCCAAGATGTCACAGGAAAATTGTGTACTTTACACCATCCAACATGTATATTCGTTTGAGGGACTTTACCGTATTAAGGGGGGGGGGGAGTGGTTCAACATGATTTTTCGGCTTTGCGTCATAAGCATAGTATTTTAGTTTGAAATTCGTTTTCCAGTGATTTGCATCCATCTTTAATGAATCAAGATCCACGTAGCAACTTTTATAAGGTTTCAGTTTGTAGCTTAGCCGAAGCAGCGTGGCAGTCTTGTGCTTACAAGTGTTCCGAATAGTTCTAGACATAGCACTGCAGCCCTTATGATTTGGACAGCGGATATCCTACATCACAGTATTCAAAAACGAGTGGCATATACATCAAACATTGCCAAGCGATTTATAAATCATTTATAATGAACTTTAAGGCTGATTGTACAGAAAAATATGCTATAATAGTTCGTACAGGCGTGGTTGTCGATGTTGCCTGGTTGGTAGAGTAATGGCGGCTGTACTAGTACTCGATTCAGTAGATTTAGACACAAGGTCCTATGGCGATTTCCGCGAGGTGGTAGCAGCAGCATATTCATCCCGTAGATTGCAATAGTTTCCCAGCTGGCTGTAGTGGTAGATTAATACCAACGAACTCTTAGCCAGTTGTACCACTCCGGCAACATTCTCTTTTGATGTGTGACAATACTATGTTTTAACTGACACTGATTTTCACATGGTGTGATAGAAATTTGATATCGATGTAGACGAAACGTTAAAGTCCAACCATCCTACCTATAAACAGAATGTGATATAATGTCCAGCTTAGTACTGCATTTTTAAATGATGCCTCAGATAAACTATACATTATTTTTTAAATAGAGAATGCGCTTAGTTACGAAATAAAAGTGACCATGTGCCTATACGAATGTCTCTTTTACTTTTCAAATATTGAAGTTACTCAATTAAAGAATAAAGAATGTCACGGGGAAATAATTACTGTACAAGTCAAATTCCTTCTTGTTGCTCTACATCAGCGATGCTTATTACTGTATCCTCTACATGGGAGTCCGTGCAAGTGCCAAACGACGGTATATTTGTACGATTCTCCTACGTGGACAATTTCTTAAATGGCAAAACTAAAACTTCGACTTTACTTTTGTCATCTTCTACTGCCACAACAGATTGCTCAATGAGTGACTGAACAGAAGCGTCCGTCCCACCCAGTGATTTTACCCAGGACCAGAATTTTCTCGGGTTATCTGCAGAATGCATCGCTAAGGTATGACGGTGGTAGTAATTGTAAGCTTCGCGCATCTATCTTATTACAGACGCACGAATTTCTATTAACTTTTATCTATTGCCATTTGCACCTTCTCTTTTGAACCGAGAGTGCAACAAACTCTGCTTCCTCAGAATTTTCCGAATTCCGTCGTTAAACCGCAGTGGATCTTTTCCATCGTAATTCACTTATTCGGCACATGCTTCTCCAGAGTATGATTTACAATCCGTTTTAACTTTGCCCATAATCGCTCTAGGTCCATAGTAGCGGAACTAAATGATGTCGGTTCATTGTCTAAGTGAGAGTCTAACAACTGTTTGTCTGCTCTGTCTAGCAAAAATATTCTCCTAATCTTCAAGACTGATTTATTAACTTCGGTAACCAGATTCGCTGTGATGATGTCATGGTCAGTAATCCCTGCCTCCATACTGATGCCATCGATTAGATCAGGCACAGGTCTAACTACGAGGTCTAAAATATTTCCATAGGCCAGTGGGCTGTCGAATTAGCTGCTCGATACAGTTTCGGGAAAACGTGTTCAAAAGAACTTCGCGAAACTGTCTGTCTGTACTCGCTGCAATGAATCCATAGACGTCCCAGACTATACTCGTTACTTTAACGTCACATCTTAACTAATAGTGCGTGATCTGGATATTTCCGTACTATCGACCATACACTTTCTGTCAATAACTCTAAGCTGATTTTGACTTCATCTAGACCTGTTATATTCTATCATTTCACTGTCACACTCAAATTCGGCATCAGTAAAGATCGTATGTTTGTCAACTGCAGTGAACACCCCCCTGTATGGGGTCTAATCTGTCTTTTCGATATATTTTTCATGAATCACTAAACATCTCAGAGCTTCCTACTTTGGGTTTCAGGCAGCTCTCGATCCCAAGCATAATTTGACAGTGAGACGTTTCTTGGACGGCTCAATATGCGGGAACTTTGTTATGAATACTTCGTCTATTTATTACTGATAAGATTTTAACAGTCGAAATGTTTTCACTCCGAAGACAGTATGATTTCCCCATCTGCGCGTAGTCTGGCGAGTGTTCATGATGGAACCTCAACCTATGGCCTATCCTAAGACTGCCATGTGCACTCCACAAGTACTTTGCTATCCGAGTAGCTGCTTCCTTTGTATAGTGCTTCCCCCTCCCGCAATCTATCAAGGGGTGACCTACAACTCGCCACCCAGTAACACAGGTCCAGGAATCTGTGACTATCACAGAGTCGAGGAAGCCTCTGGCTGAGACCCTCCACACGGCTCCAAACCAAAGGACACAGATTGCCTCTGGGAATAATGCTGCAATTTGTGAGCTCGGCTTACACGCTGAGCACAAGGCCAGCAGCCTTCACCTCCAACAGCCGTCTTTATGACCTGAGGATTGCCTCAGAACCCAAGCGACAGGCGCTGTTGGTGCCGTCGTAAACCACAACTTGCAGGCAACTGCATCACGCTTGATAGCTCCACTCGGATGAGCCCCCCCCCCCCCTCCTCCCCCCTCGCAGACTGAGTGCACATTGGCTTCCTATCTGGCCTGCACGCTATCTGCTTAAAGGACTCCCTAACGCCCTTAACGATGGAGCTCCCAATCATTAACAAGTAAACCCCTCCCCGTGTGCCTGCTCGGATCCTGTTGAAGGAGCAGCCGTGTGTTCGCTCTTAGGGTAAACGGGCTAGGCCAGATGGGCATCTTCCACATCGGCTCTCCGCCTCGAGGGATATGAACACGTTGCCACCCGCCACTCATCCTCCTGTGCTGGCAGATCGACTGCATCAGGTACATAGCAGATACTAACCATATTTCTTTTTAAGTGACACGTTTTCTCACCAATTTAATGTATTGCATGCAAACTACTTCGCTGAATACTTCATATTAACTAAATTCTAAACAGATGGAAATAAAATAGATCAAGGAAGGAAATGGAACAAGGAAAGGAAGAATTATTCTATACCTCTCAGTTGCTTGCAGTTGTCTAACTGTCAAGCTGCCCAAAGAACAGGAAACCCCTTCTGCATTTTTTCATCATGATAGCCTCCTCGTCCGCATCTCGTGGTCGTGTGGTAGCGTTCTCGCTTCCCACGCCCGGGTTCCCGGGTTCGATTCCCGGCGGGGTCAGGGATATTCTCTACCTCGTGATGACTGGGTGTTGTGTGATGTCCTTAGGTTAGTTAGGTTTAAGTAGTTCTAGGTTCTAGGGGACTGATGACCATAGATGTTAAGTCCCATAGTGCTCAGAGCCATTTGAACCATTTGATAGCCTCCTCCTTCATTGAAATTTTCTCTTATCTCTGAACACATGTTTCTCCTCTACTTCCGATTTGCTCATGCTTCTTGCTCATGCTTCTTGTCTCTCTGCTCTTAGACTGTGTACATCATTTAGTTTACACCATTCCTCTCCCTCTATTTCTTCTTCCAAAGTCATCACAATGTCACAGTTCTGCTTTACAATTAACTCCACACAACTTGTCCCTTTGCATACATCTTTACATAACACATATGGAACTCACAATAAAATAAATTCAAAGAATCTACACCCATAATCATGTTGAAACTCAGATGCAGAATGATGAAAAACATGTGCTCTAGTATGACATCCTTAAATTGCTCAGGTAACACGATTTCTTGCCTGATCACTTTTGACAATTTCCCTGTTGCTGTAAAGATTTTAAAATTTGATGCCAGCATGACTACCATTTCCACTTTGCTTGGCAGGACTTCAGAGTATTATTCAGAAATCGTAGGAATCTCAGAACCACTATCGATGAGAAACTCTTACTCCAAACCCCTTGCTAGTAATGTTGCATTAGTATTAATATCAGCTACAGTTGACACTCGCTACTTATCACACAATAAATCTTTAATTATTACTTTTCTATCTAATTCCGTTTTCTCCCGTGAATTTTCAGGTTTTACTCTTCCTGCAAGAAAACACTGAAACTCTTGAAGCATCTTGCTATGAAACGACAGTTCACACCACTCAGTTTGTGAATCTAAAAGCAATGGATTCTCATTGTCCAGCACCTTAAGGTCAATTCTATCAAATACGAATTCATAGATAACGTTGCTTTCCTCTACACGTACGGTTCACTTTCTACTTGATTTATTTGTTCAGGTTTGTAGCTTGCATCTGTAAATTTCTATCTCTCACACATACAAACATCACAAAAATATGTAAAAAAAAATACACTTGAAAGTGAGAATAAATTCGTGGAACACGCAGTGCTCAACATGAACAAATAAAAAATTGGTGCAATTTTGCTTTCCAAAAACATCTATTACGATTAACGAAATTAAACATATTTAACTTTTTGACTAGGCTAGGGAACACACATTGGAACCAATAATGGCTGACATCTGGGCTCCGATGTCGTGCTTGGAACATTCCAGCGACGGGCAGAGAAGGCTGAGAAGACTAGCCTTGCGTATGGTGTTGCAACGAATTTCACAATATACAGCATTGTCCCCAGAACTGATAGGGGCTCCTTAGTTCAGAGACGAATGGAGGACTGAACCACAGACTTCTAAAGTTCCGTGACAAGCTAATTTGTGACTCACTGGACTTCCACCACAGGGTTGAGAATTGTAGGGTATCCCTAAATGGATCAGGTGTGCACTACACATCACAGGCTGCTACCCAGATAGCTGTTTTTGGGTGTACACAAGGACGTTTTAGATTAGGCAACTCGCCACCCAATCCAGATAATGAAATCTGTTGGAGACCCAGAAGTATTAATGTAAGAGACAAAGGAAAGCCCCCCACAGCCAATGGTACTAAAATTCTAGTAGTTAACTGATGGAGTATTCGCAACAAACTGCCTGCCAGAATTCGAAGCTCTCCTGGAAAACTGTGAAGCTCACATAATAGTAGGTACAGAAAGATGGGTGGGGCCTGACGCCAATGACAGTGAGATTTTTTTTTTTTTTTTTTTTTTTTTTTTGCTAAATCTAAGTGCTAGTCTAACGGGAAATGGTTGCAGAAGACAAGACACTAAAATGCCCCGAAGTACAAATTGAAGCTGCATGTGAAATTGATTGGGCAAGACTTAGCTTCAGGGATGGACATAAAACGGTAATTGGATCCTTCTATCGACCACGAAATTCACCTACTGATGTCACCGGATACTTCAGAAAAACCTGAGTTCGCTTGTACGTAAGTTCTCGAATCATATTGTAATCATCGGTGGAGACTTTCATCACCCAACAATCAATTGGGAAAATTTCAGTTTTGTTATTGGGAGGGAATGGTGGGTGGGGGAGGGAGGTTAGATCTACAGGCAACGCGTAGACCCGACCCCTGTGATGTTGTCCACAGCGTAACTGGTATCAGTGAGCATGACATGAGTGTGTCAACTATGAATACCAAAATACAAAGGCCAACTAAAACAAGTAGAAAGATATATATGTTCAGTAAACTAGATATAAAGTAGTTGTGCCATATCTCAACAAGAACTTGAAACGTTTAGAGAAGGACAGAAGAACGTAGATGCGCTATAGCTCAAGTTCAGAAGAATAGCTGATCTCACACTGGCTAGATATGTACGCAGTAGAACCTCGTTTACAATGGGAGGGACGCTTTATGGTATATAGTCTCTGTAAAGAAACTCCTAAAATAAGATAGACAGTTGCATAATGGGTGCAAAACGAAGAACAGAGCTATACATAGACAGATGCTGAATGGGAAGAATTTGGCTGTCAAGAGAATAATGCGTGAAGCCTTCAATGACTACCGTAACAGAATTTTTTCGAATCATCTTTTACAAAAACCATTGAATTTCTGGCCCTATGTAAAGTCTGTCAGTGGGACGATAGTGTCCAGACGCTAATGGACGAGAGAGGATTGAAGTTAATAATAGCAAAGAACAAGCAGAAAAACTTAACTCCGTTTCCAAAACCTCCTTTACAAAGGAAAGCCCAGGAGAACTACCCAAATTAAATTTTCTTACCTGTGAAAACACGAGCGAAGTAGACATTGGTGTGAGTGGCGTTGGGAAACAAAACTGAAAAAGCTCCAGGACTCGATGGATTGCCTGTCAAAATCTATGCCGAATTTGCTGCTGAGTTAACCTCCCTTTTAAATGTAATGTACCACAGATCCCCCTAACAAAAGAAACGGTACCCTTAGTTGGTAGAACGTACAGGTCACCCCCGTTTACAGGGAGGGTGGTTAAAGTGGTTCGCAGCTGTCATCGCGTCTTCGATTACTACCACAAACGCCGCGCAAGCACAGGACAATGTTTCCCAAGGCGTAATACTGCTTCCACCGTGTAGCGTCCGTGGCGCGATGCACGTTTCGAGCTGCCGCTCGCCTCGATGACAGCGTTTGTGGAGACGACCAGCGTCCTAGTGTAGTTTAAATGTGATTCACCCGAAGATCTGACACGTTTCAATCGATCGACGGTCGAATCCCGATGGCCCCGTGCCTGCTGCAATCGTAAGTGACAGTGTCGTTGGGTCAACGTGTGAACACGTAGGGATGGTCTGCTACGGAACTGCATGTTCAACAATCTACGAGGAAAGGCGTGCTCCGAAACACTTGTGCGTGCACCAGCATTGTCCTCTTTGGGCAGAGATGCCACGGATCACCATGTATCCTTTACTGAGCAGACTAGCTTCCGATTCCTACGTTCTGTGAAGAGTCGTTGATGTCCAACCATTTAGCGCCTAGTGGTAGCTTCACTGTCCTCCTATCTCTTTCCGTAGATGCTCATTACAGTAGCACGTGAACATTCGACCAGCAACGTTGTTTTCGAGATACTCGTTCACAGGCTCTGCGAAATGATTATGTGACCTTTGTCGAAGTCGCTTATCTCAGTGGATTTCCCCATTTGCAGCCCATATCTTTGCTAGGGTGATACCCCGTCAGTGCCTGCTGCGCTTCCATACTTTTGTTACCGTGAGGCCACCAGGCGGCATCCAACATCGTGGTGGGCAGTGGTGGTAATGATTTGGGCTACCAATGTATATTAATAGTAACATTAGACTTTTTAGATGGTGCAGTTAGCTATAATGAAGTACTGTCTGAAGAAGCTACATAAATATTTAATCAGATCTTGATTAGATTTTAAATTGGGACAAAGATTGGAAACTTCCATCAAATGTTGAGAAATATAACGGGTGATCAAAAAGTCAGTATAAATTCGAAAACTTAGTAAACCACGGAATAATTTAGACAGAGGGGTAAAAATTGACACACGTGTTTCGAATGACATGATGTTTTATTAGAACCAAAAAAAAAAAAGGGCCACAAAATGTCCGACAGATGGCGTCGTTTGGTGATGATCGTGTGCTCAGCTGCCACTTTCGTCATGCTTGGTCTCCCAGGTCCCCAGATCTCAGTCCGTGCGATTATTGGCTTTGGGGTTACCAGAAGTCGCAAGTGTATCGTGATCGACCGACATCTCTAGGGATGTTGAAAGACAACATCCGACGCCAATGCCTGACCATAACTCCGGACATGCTTTACAGTGCCGTTCACAACATTATTCCTCGACTACAGCTATCGTTGAGGAATGATAGTGGACATATTGAGAATTTCCTGTAAAGAGCATCATCTTTGCTTTGTCTTACTTTGTTATGCTAATTATTGTTATTCTGATCAGATGAAACGCCTTCTATCTGACTTTTTTTGAACGTCTGTAATTTTTTTTGTTCTAATGAAACCCCATGTCATTCCAAGCATGAGTGTCAATTTGTTGCTCTCTGTCTACATTATTCCATGATTTATTCAGTTTTCAGATTTGTACTACTTTTTGAATACCCGGTAAAATTGTACCCTTGACAAAACGAAAATGACTATGACATCAACTAATCACAGTTGGAATAGGTCAACTCCTACAAATATGTGGGTAGGGATATAAAATGGAATAATTACACAGGGTCAGTCACGGGTAGAACAGTTGGTAGATTTCGGTTCATAGGCAGAATACTGAGGAAATGCAGTCAGTCTACAAAGGAAATAGCATAGAAATCACTCGTGTGACCCATCCTAGAATATTGCGGAAGTATGTTTGACCCGTACGTAATAGGACTAACAGGGGACTAATAGTCACAGATTTGTTCGATCTGTAGGAGGGTTAATACAAATGTGGAAGAAACTGAACTGTCACACTCTTGAAGATAGACGTAATCTACCCCGGGAGATCCCTCTTTTTAAGTTCCTAGGACCGGCTTTAAACAAGGACTCTAGGAATGTACTGCAGTTCCGTACGTATCGCTCCCGTAGGGGTCATGATAACAATATTAGATTAATCACAACATGCACGGAGGCATTTAAACATTCATACTACCCGTATTCCATATTTGAATGGAACGGGAAAATAACCTAACAACTTGCACAGTGGAACGTACCCTCTGCCATACACTTCACAGTGGTTTGCAGAGTGTAGACGTAGATGTGCAAGGTGCTATTTTTGAAACGACTTGCAAACTTTTCGGTTAGTGTCCAGCATGCGGTTCGCCTGTACCACATAATTACTAAAGTTAGTATGCTGACAGCGCGTAATAGTATCACTTATATTAGTAATTTCGTTACCAACAGCCTCTTTATGTACTGTTTCTTTTAGCGCTATTTTCTCTGTAAAAGTGCAATAGGTAGCTTCATTGGCTTCAAAACTTTTTCACGGTGAGCTGGTGGAAATCTTTTAGCGTGTTTCTCAGCTTTTGCGCATATTACTGAGTTATGAGTCTCCCTTTGAACAACATTTCTCAGCTGCGAATGAACCTGCCCATCGAACTGTATTGTTCCGCAGATTTATTCCGAGACGTTTACTGACGGACTCGGATTAATCCTCAACGCTGTCACAATATTAAATCAGTCTATCAAGTTTCGCCAGCTGCAGTTTGAAATGTGAGACAGGGCTGAAATTTTCCTGCTCCTATATAGCCCTAAATACCCTGCAGGAATAACTTTCAGGGAGATCCTATCATCCGACCGCTTGATAAAGGAACGTACCTTGCAATCAGATATCACACAGCCTGCATCCCGATTCTGGCAACTCTACCCGGCAGCCTTCTCCAAAAACAAAATAGAATAAATACTGAAAGTGTAATAGGGAAAAGGACACACACAAACACCTCACCTCAAGTTTCCAAGTGAAAAAAAAATTATTGCCATCAAGTAGTTCTCAAAAAATCCATCTCGTCCGTTAAAAACCACTTCCATGCAGCCAGTTGCTCAATGCTGTGCAGTACGGCTTTTCTGCTAAGTACATGTACTTTGAGTGAATAACACACGCTTAGAAAACGGCTTCATTAAGTATATTTCTACGGTCGTTAATGGGAATACATCCGAAAACGCTTTCAAAGCTTCCCCTACAGGTAGAGCAACGTTACTGATCACTGGGGATGACTCTCTCCCGACTTAACATACCAAACCCTGTTAAAACATTACCCCCGCCCCAAGGGGTCTACACCACTCGTTAGGGCTCGCACCCACATTCTAGATTCCAGAGCTCCAATCGGCTCCATGAAATTGTTTTACACTCTAGATATTTCGACCAGTCAACGTAAGGAGCAGAATAAATGCATTTTCTTCGGCTATTTCCTGCACCCGTTTAAACACTGCCGGTAATGAAAACTACAACATCATGAAGGTGGCATCCGAAAAACGTGAAACTGGCATGCGCTGTACTACACGCTCTGATATGCAAATGATTAGCCTTTCAGTTCAGCTGCACGTAATGTGTAGGATTGACGTCATCTAGAACCTGAACATAAGAAAAGATTCCAGAGCACGTTTTTCTTTCATAAATCGTTCTTTAATAATTTTGTTTGTGAGCTGTTCGTTCTTATCCCTCGTGTAAAGCTACGTTTTCTTAGCTGCGGGGATTTCCCTCGACGTGCTGCGTAAAACGCGTACTAGACCTTGCTCCCAACCCGCACGAAACAAACAAACCAGACCGTTTCTCTAGAGTGCGGGCAACGCAGTGCCACTGCTTCCTCTGTAAGGTGTCAGGCAAATCCAACACCTTCCATGAAAACCCTGACATGATAAGCAAATCCAGTAGTAGGTAACATAGCTCCGAATAAATCGTGACGTTAAATTAACCAAAGTAATACGAGTAACGAGTGAGCAAATGGAATACCACAGACTAACACAAGAATGCCTAAATGCATGTCATACCTTCCCACCATGAGACAGATGCAGTTCCGAGTGGAGAAACGAGAACAGAAGCCGAGAGCAGAACCGTGTTAAGCTGGAAGGCCCTACGATAAGAGACGGACTGGACACCCACTTCGCCACCTAACCCCTAGGACAACCCCAGCTCCAAGTTTTAGCGTGGGACTTTTTCGCCTCTCTGTTATGTCGAGGACCTCCCCCCAGCCCATGTTAAAAGCTAGAGCCCTCCAGAAGAACAGTATAGATCTTACAATAACACAAAAAGGGCCGCACCACCCGCAAGTTTTAGCGTGAGACTTTTTCGCGTGTCTGTTACGTTAGGGCCACCCCCCAGTCCATGTTAAAAGATAGAGCGCTCCAGAAGAACAGTCTAGATCTTACGATATCGCTAAAAGGACCACACCAGCTGCAAGTTTTAGCGTGAGACTTTTTCGCGTCTCTGTTAGGTTGCCAACTTTAAAAGCATTGCCCCACCACGAAAAGTATAACGCTTCTCATTGGATAGACAGAATTTTTGTAGGCGGAGCTTAAGGTTAACATTGAGACCCTGATTGGTCAAATGAAAACACAGCCAGATAGTTTTTTATTTAAACCAACTTCGATAAATTGTAGTAAGGAGAAGTGAGAAAGGAGTTGCTTGAGAGACGGCGAGGTGAGCGGAGCTGTGTTGCCTGCCGCCCCCTGACGAACACCGACAAGGTAATGAACGCACGCGATGCCACATGACAGCGCATAAAGCTTCACTCAGAACTGCAGAAGTCTCATCTGTTACACCCCCGTTTTATTGCGTAATACTGGTGTCGATCGTCAATTAAAGCTCATGGTGTTCACATTTGCCACTTGAAGTAAAAATCTGAAACGCGATGATTTTTCTGTTATATAGTTATTGAGAAGCCACATCAGCCACTGTAATTTATGACAAGTTACATAAGTAATTAAAGATAATTAAGGGTCATTGTAGACCATTTTGTAGTTTTCTCTCTTGTGAAACTTAATTTAAGCCTAGATTATAGATGTGATATGGCGTAGGTCATCCTTCGATCCATTGTAGAACTTGGAATATTCGTTCACATTTTTGTTGAACGCAGTTGGTTTTTACCATCCTGTATTAAAACATTTCCTTTTATCAATAGTGCAATTTATAAACAATGTCTTATGAGTAGAATAAAATTTCCAATGGTAAACTTAACTGCTTTTTCGACGTTATTTTACCAGCTAACTAAATATAGGAAAGCCTTGAACCCCTTCCACTAAATTTAGATAGTATTAACATTCTTTTACAGGGAGTGCAGTGGAACTGACGCTGAAATCATGAAGTATTATGTTATATCATCGCTAGTCTCACTGAACTCTTCTGAATTCTACATGTCATGTGTGGTCTGGCGTCTCCTTACCAGCAACAGGTCCCAGGTTCAAACTAGTCAATTCCCTAAAAAGCACGCTCAGAGTGTCGTTGCGCGAAAGTGGTAGGGAGACACGTTATAGAACAAACAGGCACCACGCATAATGTTAGAAAATGGCGACCTTGCCAGGATGGTAAAATACCATGATTGAAGGTCGACCACATGCCTAACTAAGTGAGAACAATTTCCTGTTGAATAATTTTCGTAATAAAAAAATTTTTTAACGTTATAAATAGTCGAAAACAGTAGCTGCAGCGATAGATAGTAAAAGTATTTAATAGAAATGAGTCTGGCAGAGACAATAGCATAATTAAATTATGAATTTTAATATTGTTAGAATCAAGTTTTCTCTCCAATGCAAGCGCACAGGATGCGGATACATAATTGACAAGTTGGTTCTGACCAAACAAGTAAGTGAATTGATTGTCAATTCGCGTGTGCAAAAAGTTTATGAAACGCGTGAGATCGTATGAGCACATGTTGACGCGAAGTAGGGCGCGTGAATTGCTTTTAAAGCAGAAAATAAGGGATTCGGAAAGATTAACAATGGCAGAAAGAGACCTTGACCGAATTGAGGTAGAGACTCAGCATGAAGATGGACAGAGAATAGAGGACAACAGACGATCCAGTATTGCGAGAAATAGGACATATAACGCACCATAACGAAGATAATGTACGTCAAGGCATAGAAAACGTAAGTCAGCATACGACAGAGGAGCAGGAAAGTAGAGAGACAGTCGATGAGGATTCTAACTTGCGTCTTGAATACGTAGAACCCATAGTTAAAGTAATCAGAGCTCCCTTACCACAAAGTAGAAGGAATGCGAGCAGAAACGTGTCACAGAACAATTCAATGCAATCGGTTGCGAACCAACACTTGGGCGAAAACACAGAGCGTAGGACGTGGGAAGAAAACGCAATAGGACCCACGAATCTGGCAGAATTACTACAACAAATTACGGCAACCATAACAAGGCAAAATAAAGACATAGCGAACCAAATTCAAATTCAGAATGTAGAAACCACCAGACAAATGCGTGAGATTAAAGAACAAAACAAAAAAATTCAGTTACACTTAAGTCATATTGAAGACGAGGCAAAAGAATCTCGAGAATTCATAGGAAACTTAATAACAGGTCACACTCAATTGAGAACAGACATTAACAAGGTACAAGTGGACGTAGAAACATTGCGGAATGACATTCAGGACGAATCAAAACATTACGTAACAACACGCAGGGAGAAATCAAGAAACTAGAGAAACAGATAAATGTAATTACTAAACAAGCATCAGGTACAGCGCGTGAAATTGTTGAAAACAGTGTGTTACACAAACGTATCACAAAAGCAGCGCTGAAAAGATATGATAAACGCATAGTCAAAATAGAAGAGCAAACGAAGCGACAATTTCAGAAATTGCGAACAGTACGAAGAAACAATAATTACGAACCATGTGATAACTTCGCACCAAGAAACGACAATAGATTTCAACAAAGAACCGGTTATGGATTTAGAAGAGAATATGCCAATAACTATAATTCATCCAGGAACGGCAACAGCTATTACAGAGGGAATAACGACAACCGGAACGGGTACTGGAGAACCAATAGCCCGACAAATTACGAACAAAGAAACCACTATCAACAAGCTGAACAAGAAAAGAGAATACATCTAGAAGAGGTGGAGGTAAGACCACCAAACCCCGATAAACGTTCGAATTGACAGCTAAGCGTCCATGCCAAAGAGCATGATGCACCGACCCAGTACAATTGCAGCACCTTGAACAGAGAAGTAAAAATCTTATCACGAGAAGAGAAGAAGGAAGAAACAAATACGCAGGGACCAGATGAAAACGAAGACAAGAAAATAACAATATCGTGTTGGGACGAAATTACTTGGGAGAATACTGACGAGGAAGATGAATTACCAGAGGCATGCACAACGAATGTAGGAGGAAAGGACGAAGTAATGAGTATTGCAGAGCTATTTGAGGTGGAAACCAGGGAAAGCGAATTCAATGAGGATAACGGGCAGTCAATAGAAGTTGAAAATAAGTTACGAGTGGGCACACAACCCAACGTATATAATAAAGGAAGTTGTGAAGCGATAATTAGAGCATTTAGTTGCGATTATGTAGATATAGCGACGAAGAAGGAGAAGATAAACGAGGATGAGGAAAAAGTAGAGGATGTTGAAGAAAGCGTGAATGAAGGAAGAAATATAGAAGAGGAAATAAAAGAGAGAGAAGTAGCAGTCGAAGCTAATCCTACAGAAAGTTCGAATTCACAAGGGAAATTCCTAAAAAGACTCATGTGTGATTCCGTGGAGGATTCGTTGATGCAAGAAGAAGAACACAACCAAACATTTCAAATTCAACCAATTGTGAAGGCCATGGTAAAGCATATCCAGTCAATATTGTAATTGATAGCGGAAGTGAACTGACCGCGATCTCAGAAAATTTATTCATGTAGTGTAATGCCAATGAGGAATTGCCAGTTCTGAAAACACGTAAGATTAAAGTAAGAGGTCCTATTAGAAACAATGCTGTGGACGTTACGAGACAAACAAGGTTAACTCTTTCGTGCCAAGGTCAAAAGATTGAAGCCAAGTTCGTGATTATACCTAAACTAACTGTAGATTTGATTATAGGTGCAGATTCTTTGAATGAGAGATGAGCGATAATAGATATGGGGAAAGGTAGCGTAACATTCGGGAGTGTCACACTTCTCTTTGAGCAAAAGCTAAAATTAGAAGAAATACCAGTTGGGAGCATCAGGTTAGTGCTTGATTCCAGACAGATCAACACAATCATAATCACTGAGACAGATTGCCAAGAAAAATTAGAGGAATTGATACAAAACTTCCACGGTGCTAAGATTTTTTCATCAATTGATTTACGGAGTAGTTTCTGGCAAATAGAATTGGCTCCAGAATGTAGAAAATTTACAGCATTTATCGTATTCGGTAGATATTACCAGTTTAAACGATTGCCATTTGGTTTAAACATATCATCAGCAGCGTTTATTAGGGGATTTAATACTATACTCAGTGCTGAAATTTTTAAAAAAATTACTTGTTATGTTGATGATGTGATTATAGCAGAACCCTCTTGGGAACATCACAACGACACATTAAATCAGTTTTTAAAGATCATGAAAGAGCATGGGGTCATAGTAAATATAACACAATCCAAATTTGGAAGGCGAGAGGTCAAATTTCTAGGACACATAATTTCAGAGAAAGTGGTAATGCCCGACCCAAAAAAACTAACGACAATAAAAGATTTCTGTACTCCATATAATAAGAAAACTATCAGAGGATTTCTAGGTCTCACCGGATTCTATAAAAACACCACGCCTATGTGCATTGACTGTAAAAAACACGCCATGGGTATGGGATCAGCAAGCCAATGAAGAATTTTTAAAAGTGAAAAACGCGCTAACAACAGCACCGAATTTAGCACATCCAGATCTAACACAAAATTTTTGTATGGCCACTGATAGCGCGAAAACAGGTTTAGGACTTGTTTTATTCCAAGAATACGAACAGGCAGGGCTAAGATCATATAGAACAATTGTATTTACCAGTCGGGTACTCACAAAAAGCGAGAAAAACTATTCAGTCACGGAGCTGGAAGCATTGGCCATTGTATGAGGGTTCCAACGTTTTCGATACTTCCTATTCGGAAGAAAAACAAAAGTATACACTGACCACAAAGCATTAGAATTTCTGTTATCCGCCAAACTAACTCATGGGAGGTTAGCCAGGTGGATGTTAATACTACAAGATTTTGACTTCACTATTACACACATACCAGGACCAGCGAATGTATTAGCAGATGCTTTATCACGATGTCCACAGCGTGCATCCAATAACATAGGTTTGGAGACAGCAGAAGACCAGTTTACAATGTACTATATGAAATAAGTACCTTTCGAAAACTACATTACGACAGCACTGAAAAACATAGGCAAAGAACAGGACAAGGATCCCGAAATACTAGGTGTCAAACACAAGTGGAGAACAAAGGATTTTCTAGACATTCGACAGCACTATCTAGTAAAATACAATGTTTTCTTTTTTAGACGAAATGCTGCAACGAATGAATGGTTAATTTATATCCCAGATGAACTAATTAATAAGTACATATGGTATACACATTTAAGTAATGGCCACTTTGGGGCAAAGAAATGATTTTTAAAAATAAAACAAACAAGCCATTTTCCTAATATGGAAAAACGAATTAGAACAGTATTAGTCAAAAGCAAAAAAAAGTATGAGGGCTAAACACGTCACTTTCCAAACCAAACCACCTATGTTTCCAATAATCCCTAAAAGATTAAAACAAATAGCTGCAACAAATTTGATGAGGCCCCTCCCACGCACAAAAGATTGATATATTTCCCTATTTGTCGTTTTGGAACTTACTTCTAAATATGTTGCCTTGACACCATTAAAAGGGGCAACAGGTCTTAGTACACTCCTGGAAATGGAAAAAAGAACACATTGACACCGGTGTGTCAGACCCACCATACTTGCTCCGGACACTGCGAGAGGGCTGTACAAGCAGTGATCACACGCACGGCACAGCGGACACACCAGGAACCGCGGTGTTGGCCGTCGAATGGCGCTAGCTGCGCAGCATTTGTGCACCACCGCCGCCGTCAGTGTCAGCCAGTTTGCCGTGGCATACGGAGCTCCATCGCAGTCTTTAACATTGGTAGCATGCCGCGACAGCGTGGACGTGAACCGTATGTGCAGTTGACGGACTTTGAGCGAGGGCGTATAGTGGGCATGCGGGAGGCCGGGTGGACGTACCACCGAATTGCTCAACACGTGGGGCGTGAGGTATCCACAGTACATCGATGTTGTCGCCAGTGGTCGGCGGAAGGTGCACGTGCCCGTCGACCTGGGACCGGACCGCAGCGACGCACGGATGCACGCCAAGACCGTAGGATCCTACGCAGTGCCGTAGGGGACCGCACCGCCACTTCCCAGAAAATTAGAGACACTGTTGCTCCAGGGCTATCGGCGAGGACCATTCGCAACCGTCTCCATGAAGCTGGGCTACGGTCCCGCACACCGTTAGGCCGTCTTCCGCTCACGCCCCAACATCGTGCAGCCCGCCTCCAGTGGTGTCGCGACAAGCGTGAATGGAGGGACGAATGGAGACGTGTAGTCTTCAGTGATGAAAGTCGCTTCTGCCTTGGTGCCAATGATGGTCGTATGCGTGTATGGCGCCGTGCAGGTGAGCGCCATAATCAGGACTGCATACGACCGAGGCACACAGGGCCAACACCCGGCATCATGGTGTGGGGAGCGATCTCCTACACTGGCCGTACACCTCTGATGATCGTCGAGGGGACACTGAATAGTGCACTGTACATCCAAACCGTCATCGAACCCATCGTTCTACCATTCCTAGACCGGCAAGGGAACTTGCTGTTTCAACAGGACAATGCACGTCCGCATGTATCCCGTGCCACCCAACGTGCTCTAGAAGGTGTAAGTCAACTACCCTGGCCAGCAATATCTCCGGATCTGTCCCCCATTGAGCATGTTTGGGACTGGATGAAGCGTCGTCTCACGCGGTCTGCACGTCCAGCACGAACGCTGGTCCAACTGAGGCGCCAGGTGGAAATGGCATGGCAAGCCGTTCCACAGGACTACATCCAGCATCTCTACGATCGTCTCCATGGGAGAATAGCAGCCTGCATTGCTGCGAAAGGTGGACATACACTGTACTAGTGCCGACATTGTGCATGCTCTGTTGCCTGTGTCTATGTGCCTGTGGTTCTGTCAGTGTGATCATGTGATGTATCTGACCCCAGGAATGTGTCAATAAAGCTTCCCCTTCCTGGGACAATGAATTCACGGTGTTCTTATTTCAATTTCCAGGAGTGTATAAGTAAAGCATTTAGACAAGATGTTCTCAGACAAGTAGGTCGAGTGAAACGAATAATTTCGGATAATGGCCCACAATACAAATCAGTGCAATGGCAGAACACGTTAAAACAACACAAAATAAAACCCATCTACATATCTAAGTACAAACCTAGCGTAAATCCAGCAGAACGATGTATGAAGGACATAGGCACTTTATGCCGATTATATGCAGGCAAAAGACACAACTCTTGGGATATATACCTTAAAGTTTTTAAGAAGTAATAAATGAAATACCACATAGCACTACACTTCTATCTCCAGTTACTGTACTTAAAAATATTGAGCCCCCAAACATAACCAGAGAAAATGTTAGATTTCTTATTGTACCACGTAGACAGCACAAACAAGTCATAGCAACAGCACTCTCCAACATCAGAAAGGCAGCCATTAAAAGAAAAGAAAGAGAAGATAAAACAGCAATTAAAAGAACAATTCTCAGTAGGCCAGAAAGTATTTGTAAAAACACACCATCTCTCCAGCAAACAGAAACACAAAATACATAAGTTTTATGCTGCATACAAAGGACTTGTCATAATTAGCCGAATTGCTCATGATAATGCTGTGGAACTAATGAACTCAAAAACACGCAAAATCTTAGGACTTCACCATGTGAGCCATATCAAAAAGTTTGAAGATTAATCTTATTACTGCTAAATAATCAGCACAATATTTCAAAATTATGTTGTAGATAAGATCGTCTGGAGAAAGAAGAATGAAGAGAGAGGAAAATGGAAAAAAAGTACTTTCAATAATAACACCAATAGTACCATAGATTAAGGTGAAGGGATAAAGCGTAGATAGTCTAACAACATGAAATACTAAAATGATATACACCACGACACTACTCAAAAATAAAAAACGAATTTGAGGATTCTTGAGTAGACATTAAGACTCAAAATATCTTAGAACTGTAATATGGAAAGGCGCCGAAATTTGTAAAGCTTTTTAAGAAGACGTAAAACAATGTAGGTACTAGACACATGTTAGATGATTATAAGTAAAACTCTTTGTAAGAAACATTGTAAAAACTCCAGCAAACACTAGATGCAACGAC
This sequence comes from Schistocerca gregaria, assembly GCF_023897955.1. Classification (NCBI taxonomy): domain Eukaryota; kingdom Metazoa; phylum Arthropoda; class Insecta; order Orthoptera; family Acrididae; genus Schistocerca; species Schistocerca gregaria. The sequence continues at coordinate 540,817,119 of NC_064922.1, forward strand.
CCACAAGTTGCAATGTGAGAAGTACTTAAAAAGAAAAGGACATAATTAGCAAGACACAATTCCTACAAGGCAGAAGCGTCCAGAGAAGGGAAAGGACAGTGAGACCAACAGAAGGCCATTGTAGCCAAAGTGGGCAGTAACTTTGTCCGCTAGGCAGAACCCTGCTGGGATGGAACATGGAGCCGCAGAGTGACAGAGCCCTGCAGAGACGCGATGGGATGCCGAACGCCGGAAGGGTCTCCGAGCGCACCGAATGAATGGAGCGAGCAAAAAACGGCCCAACGAGAAGACAGCTTGGGCAAGCCACATATGTATAAAAGTCACACTACTGCTATTAAACAGCATGCTGATGCACGAAACTGAAGAAAACTTCCACAAAGTAAAAATGACATGCCCAAACAATTTATCATACTGTTACTAAGAGGAGAAATTCAAAGCGACTAGTTATCAATAAATATTTCCATATCCTGGCCAGAGAAGAACCATTAATCAAGTAAGAAGCAGAGAAAAGCAGGAAGAACAGAAGTTGAAGATTCACAAGATTGAGACCAAGAATGAAGATGGGTGAAGAATAGACGACATACCTGCCCAAATCCCTATCCTATTGTAAACTAGTCATCTGCAAAGTATTACAACGAAAAATAACGATGACTTTCAAGCATGCAAAGACAGAAACCACGAGATTCTGCACTCACAGCTCCATTCCATTATGGACCTCCACAACAGCAACACACACTTGCAAAAGCAACAAGGAACGACGAACGAAGCTGTACATCAAATACTTGCCCACATCCATCTCGCTCAAGTCCATCACCTTCGTGCAAAAACATTCGCCAACCTCATGCGTAAACATTCATAGCATTGTGTGAATGTGTGAAATCAAATTATGTGATGTAGGAATTGTGCAAAAGAAACATGTGAACAACTGAGTAAGTTAAGCACACCACAGAGCTAATAAACTACAAAATAACAGTCATTGACTATGGACTTAAGTAGAAAATACACTATCGATAAAAATAAGTCATTAGTTCTGAAACGGACAGTATATAAAAGTAAGGCATAATAAACACTAAAACTATATACCACTTATTTTATCCTCATAAAAATAAAAGAATAACTATATTTTACTTATTTTCTCCTCATAAAAAAGGAATAAAATTTACCTTGTTGGATGTTTTCCCTTTTTTTATCATTTGTACCATTTTTTAAGGATAATATCTCAATACTTGTGTATGTATATTTCTTTGTCAAAGCAATTCTTGGAAATAATTCTTATTTGTTAGTGTAACAATGCTGAAATAAGTCTCTAGAAACAAACACATTTTACTTGTACATGATATTTAGAAAATGTGTTAGGAATAGATTTTACTTAATTACTACATTTATAAAAACAATATTTCTAAGAAAATCGATGTGAAAGACTCCTCACTTTCGATAACAAACTTCTTAAAAAACGAACTTCACGCTTAAATAAAGAAAGAAAATAATTAAAAATCAATAATAGCATAAAAATATTCTTCTCTTGTCATTTTTAACTATAATGTGGAAGAATATAAAAATATAAATTAGTAATACAAACTAGCATACAACAGAACAATATGGCTGAACAGTAGGCAACAAAATTTACACACTGGAATAATTTTTGACTGATTTACACAATGATTCAATCATTGCCGAAATTCAGTGCAAAAATTAAGTTCAAAGGTTGGTGATATGTAAGGTGGCAGGCCAATCCAACACCTTCCATGAAAACCCTGACATGATAAGCAAATCCTGTAGTATGTCACATAGCTCCAAATAAATCGTGACATTAAATTAACCAAAGTAATACAAGTAACGAGTGAGCAAATGGAATACTACAGACTAACACAAGAATGACTAAATGCATGTCATACCTTCCCACCGTGAGACAGACGCAGTTCCGAGGGGGGAAACGAGAACAGAAGCCGAGAGCAGAACCGTGTTAAGCTAGAAGGCCCTACGATAAGGGACGGACTGGACACCCACGTCGCCAGCTAACCACTAGGACAACTCCAGCTGCAAGTTTTAGCGTGGGACTTTTTCGCCTCTCTGTTGCGTCAAGGACCACCCCTCAGCCCATGTTAAAAGCTAGAGCCCTCCAGAAAAACAGTATAGATCTTACGATAACACAAAAAGGGCCACACCACCCGCAAGTTTTAGCGTGAGACTTTATCGCGTCTCTGTTACGTTGCAAACTTTAAAAACTTTGCCCCACTACGATAAGTATAACGTTTCTCATTGGATAGACAGAATTTTTGTAGGCGGAGCTTAAGGTTAACACTGAGACCCTGATTGGTCAGATGAAAACACAGCCAGATAATTTTTTTTTAATCAACTTCGGTAAATTGTAGTAAGGAGAAGTGAGAAAGGAGTTGCTTGAGAGACGGCGAGGTAAGCGGAGCTGTGCTCCCTACCGCCCCCTGACGAACACTGACTAGGTAATGAATGCACGCGATGCCGCATCACAGTGCATAAAGCTTCACTCAGAACTGCAGAAGTCTCATCTGTTACACCCCCTTTCTTGCTTAAAACTAGTGTCGATCGTCAATTAAAAATCTGAAACACGATGATTTTTCTGTTATATAGTTATTGAGAAGCCACATCAGCCACTGTAATTTACAAGTTAGATAAGTAATTAAAGATAATTGAGGGTCACTGTAGACCATTTTGATATTTTTCTCTCTTGTGAAACTTAATTTAAACCTAGATTATAGATGTGATATGGCGTAGGTCATCCTTCGATCCATTGTAGAACTTGGAAACTCATTCAGGGAATATTCATTCACATTTTTGTTGAACGCAGTTGGTTTTTACCATCCTGTATTAAAACATTTCCTTTTATCAGTAGTGCAATTTATAAACAATGTCTTATGAGTAGAATAAAATTTCCAATGGTAAACTTAACTGCTTTTTCAACGTTATTTTACCAGCTAACTAAATATAGGAAAGCCTTGAACCCCTTCCACTAACTTTAGATAGTATTAAGATTCTTTTACAGGGAGTGCAGTGGAGCTGACGTTGAAATCATGAAGTATTATGTTATATCATCGCTAGTCTCACTGAACTCTTCTGAATTCTACATGTCATGTGTGGTCTGGCGTCTCCTTACTAGCAACAGGTCCCAGGTTCAAGCTAGTCAATTCCCTAAAAAACACGCTCAGAGCGTCGTTGCGCGAAAGTGGTAGGGAGACACGATATAGAACAAACAGACACCACGCAGAATGGTAGAGCTCTACCTGCGGGGATCGCTTGTGTTGTCTGGCTCGCACGTCGCAGCGATTTACTCGGTTGGAGGAGTGGGGGAAGTCGAACTGAGCACTAAACTACTATAATAGGCGACAGCTGAAGCATTTGTTTCGCTCGCACGGGCGGAAACAGAGAAGCTAAGTCTTCCGAGAGGGAGGAGGAGGAGGACAATAGTGCTTAACGTCCCGTCGACAACGAGGCCATTAGAGATGGAGCACGAGCTCTGATTAGGGTAGGATGTAGAAGGAAAGCGGCTGTACCCTTTCAAAGGAACCATCCAGGCATTTGCCTTACGCGACTTACAGAAATCAGGGAAAACCAAATCAAGATGGCCGTACACGGGCTTGATCTGACGCCTTCCCGAATGCGAGTCCAGTGTGCTAACAGCAGAACTACGTCGCTCTGTAAATTCTTCCGGTCTAATTATAGAAAAACTCAATAGAAATAATGGTTGACCGCCCCTCTGTCTCAGAGGATGAGCGGCTTACCGAATTGGTTTCCAAACAGCATATTTTATGGAACATGTCTGTGTGAAAAAGGAGTTTATTTGCGCAGAAGTCGGAAGAAAAATAAATGAAATATGTAGGAAGAAATGTCTTTGGTTACACCCAGTGTAATACATTTGTAAATAAATCTGTACGAGCCTTTAACCACAGCTACAACGAGTTGGGTGTTGTTGTTATTATGGTCAATACCGTGAACGACGATTAAATTAGACGCGATGAAGTAATCAGTCAATCCGCTTATCAGCGTTGGCGTAACCACCGATACCTACCATGAGTATCACGTTGTCCTCGGGCAGTTCATTAATTTGTGATACACTCCTGGAAACTGAAATAAGAAGACCGTGAATTCATTGTCCCAGGAAGGGGAAACTTTATTGACACATTCCTGGGGTCAGATACATCACATGATCACACTGACAGAACCACAGGCACATAGACACAGGCAACAGAGCATGCACAATGTCGGCACTAATACAGTGTATATCCACCTTTCGCAGCAATGCAAGCTGCTATTCTCCCAAGGAGACGATCGTAGAGATGCTGGATGTAGTCCTGTGGAACGGCTTGCCATGCCATTTCCACCTGGCGCCTCAGTTGGACCAGCGTTCGTGCTGGACGTGCAGACCGCGTGAGACGACGCTTCATCCAGTCCCAAACATGCTCAATGGGGGACAGATCCGGAGATATTGCTGGCCAGGGTAGTTGACTTACACCTTCTAGAGCACGTTGGGTGGCACGGGATACATGCGGACGTGCATTGTCCTGTTGGAACAGCAAGTTCCCTTGCCGGTCTAGGAATGGTAGAACGATGGGTTCGATGACGGTTTGGATGTACAGTGCACTATTCAGTGTCCCCTCGACGATCACCAGAGGTGTACGGCCAGTGTAGGAGATCGCTCCCCACACCATGATGCCGGGTGTTGGCCCTGTGTGCCTCGGTCGTATGCAGTCCTGATTATGGCGCTCACCTGCACGGCGCCAAACACGCATACGACTATCATTGGCACCAAGGCAGAAGTGACTCTCATCGCTGAAGACGACACGTCTCCATTCGTCCCTCCATTCACACATGTCGCGACATCACTGGAGGCGGGCTGCACGATGTTGGGGCGTGAGCGGAAGACGGCCTAACGGTGTGCGGGACCGTAGCCCAGCTTCATGGAGACGGTTGCGAATGGTCCTCGCCGATACCCCAGGAGCAACAGTGTCCCTAATTTGCTGGGAAGTGGCGGTGCGGTCCCCTACGGCACTGCGTAGGATCCTACGGTCTTGGCGTGTATCCGTGCGACGATGCGGTCCGGTCCCAGGTCGACGGGCACGTGCACCTTCCGCCGACCACTGGCGACAACATCGATGTACTGTGGAGACCTCACGCCCCACGTGTTGAGCAATTCGGCGGTACGTCCACCCGGCCACCCGCATGCCCACTATACGCCCTCGCTCAAAGTCCGTCAACTGCACATACGGTTCACGTCCACGCTGTCGCGGCATGCTACCAGTGTTAAAGACTGCGATGGAGCTCCGTATGCCACGGCAAACTGGCTGACACTGACGGCGGCGGTGGTGCGCCATTCGACGGCCAACACCGCGGTTCCTGATGTGTCCGCTGTGCCGTGCGTGTGATCACTGCTTGTACAGCCCTCTCGCAGTGTCCGGAGCAAGTATGGTGGGTCTGACACACCGGTGTCAATGTGTTCTTTTTTCCATTTCCAGGAGTGTATGTCTGCGTGATAAGGTATTGGGAACTGGCATTCTTCAGCATCGTCGAGCAACTTTGTTGTTACAAAGTGTTATACGCCTGTTCTTCTTGACGATGCAAGAACATTTGTGTGACTACTTTGCACTTCCCAAGAATAAACAATGTTCCTCCTCTTCCCTAACGTGCATGTATTTCCGGGCTGCCAAACTTAACAGGTTTTTAGACCAATCACTGCGCTGCAGGGTTTGCCTTTGTTGCCTCTGCCACTACTGCGACGCCGCACTGCACCGCAACTATGACAGCAAAATGTTCCTCGCAATGCGCTAGACTCAGTGAAACAACAGTATACTGCTCTCCTGTAGGAGTAACTGTAGCGCCGGCCGCTATGGCGAAGCGGTTCTAGACGCTTCAGTCCGTAACCGCGCTGCTGCTACGGTCGCAGGTTCGAATCCTGCCTAGGACATGGATGTGTGTGGTGTCCTTAGGTTAGTTAGGTTTAAGTAGTTCTAAGTCTAGGGGACTGATGATCTCAGATGTTAAGTCCCATACTGCTTACAGCCATTTGATTTTTGAAACTGTAGCATCCACCGACTTCCAACAAACTTTAAAAATAAATTCCAGCTTTCCGAAACTTTCTCTCGCTTTGACTCCGCCACAAAAAGTGTAAACGGGAAGAATTTGTCGTTTACTAAATTTCAATGTTGGTTTGCTAAAAATTCCGCGTCAGACGTGAGATTTTAATTTAGTACGTAACTTTTACTAACTCTGTTGGCCAGAAAGTTGGCACACGTTATCTACATCTACTCCTGAAGCGAGCTATAAAATGATATTGTTGTACTACCTACAGTTTAGGCCGCAAGGCACGGTAAATATTGAGTACCACGAAAAATTAAATTTTCTTAAAAGCTTAAATATTTCTGTATTTCAATAGCACAAAATTTTACCTGAGTTAAAAAAAAAGTGTCACGTGGTAGTTCTCGTATCACTCTACCACGTACAGTTGTCAAATTGTAAAAAACACCGCTCTCATTTTTTACGTTCTGACGCTCACCGCCCCGCGCCTAGGAAAACGTTCCACGCAGCGTCCTGCGGCCTGCATCGGACAGCGGAAGACGCAGGCGTATTCCGCAGCACGCTGTGATAGATTTCCGCAACTAGGAAAATGTAGCTTAAGAAGGAGAGTTTTCTCCCTGGAATATGTTGGAATTCGATGGCGGCAGTATCAAGGCCTCTCAAGACCGTGCTTTATCGTTTTGTAATATTGCTGGTCACGTTAATCTGGATCTCACGACTGTTTTCTGACTATCTTTCAACAAGGTAACGCCAGACTGCGTGTTGCTGGTGTTTTCCTGATCTACCTCGCCTTTTGCCCTAAGTAGCACGTTCACTGTCTCTCTCATTCACTGCACCTATCTGGCTAATGCACGACAAAATATTTTCGCGCCATCACTCATCATCCACTGTTGTTGACGAACCTTAGCACAGGGTTGAAGAAGCACGAAATTACTTCGGGAAAGTGTCATCCAAGCCCGGACTGAGTTGATGCTCAGAAGAATTTATGAAGACACTGCCAACTGTGAGTGGCAATTTTTTCTTCTTTCTTCTCTTTCGCTTCTTTTCACTCCATACATGTATCCTGGATGACAATTTTTTTTGTTCCATAACATGCATTGTAACTACGTTGTTTATTGTTGGTGCACAGAACGCGTATTAACTAAGTATGCAAAATTTGAACTTCTTTTTTACCCTCTTTGCAGTACATTTGTTAAATGCACCACGTAAGCCGGTCGGTGTGGCCGAGTGGATCCAGGTGCTTCAGTCTGGAACCGCCGCACCGCTACGGTCGCAGGTTCGAATCCTGCCTCGTGCATGGCTGTGTGTGACGTCCCTAGGTTAGTTAGGTTTAAGTAGTTCTAAGTTCTAGGGGACTGATGACCTCAGATGTTAAGTCCCATAGTGCTCAGAGCCATTTGAACCATTTTTCACCACGTAAGACTAAATTTCATTTGAGAAATGTTATATGAACTGTGACGCAAGAGTGATACCGATAGTTCCAGACGAAAAGAGAGTCACTGTGGGTTTAGTGGTATGGATTCAGATACGCTGGTGTGCAGCGTAACACTCAAGATAAACCGTCGGATGGAAGCGCACTCGTGGGCGCGCGTGCGGGCACACACACACACACACACACACACACACACACACACACACACACACACAGAATTTACAATCGAGTTCTTATGTATCGGACACGGTTTGGACTATAAAGTGAATTTTATGAAATAAAATGCTAGACTGTTTGTAATTGTGAGCTTCGCGGTGTGCTATAAACAGCGAGTGGACGGTGATTGTCGTTATTAGAACCAAATTCTTTGCTTCTAAAAATGGTTCAAATGGCTCTGAGCACTATGCGAATTAACTTCTGAGGTCATCAGTTGCCTAGGACTTAGAACTAATTAAACCTAACTAACCTAAGGACATCACACATATCCATGCCAGAGGCAGGAGTCGAACCTGCGACCGTAGCGGTCGCTCGGTTCCAGACTGTAGCGCCTAGAACCGCACGGCCACTCCGGCCTTTGCTTCTGAGATGCACAAATTAATGTATTTTATGATTCTTACTTTATTTGCAATTTAATGAACCGTCGCACATTATCCGTCGATGTGGGTATATTTAAAGTGTTTGTCACATGTGAGACTGATTTGCCAGAAATGTATATACACTACGCGATTATGATACGCATATTAAAAGTGAATGGACTGTAGCATCGCGAACGGCGAGTTAAAGTGAATTTTACACTGTTTGAACACCGTATAGCGTAATATGAGTGTTAAGCATGCAAGAGACGTTACAGGCGTGTGTATACGAACTTCAATCCACAGGGTATTAGATAACAATACCGACAAACTTCGAAGGATTGTAGAGGGTTATTTTCCGTGCCTCGTGATGATTGGGTGTTGTGTGATGTCCTTAGGTTAGTTAGGTTTAAGTAGTTCTTCGTTCTAGGGGACTGATGACCATGGATGTTAAGTCCCATAGTGCTCAGAGCCATTTGAACCATTTGTTTTGTAGAGGGTGCCTTAGAAAATGAGGATAAGAACCCGTGCCCAGAAGCGTCACCCAATGACGCCAGAGAGCTTCGTAAGATATAAGCGTGGGCCCCTGCCACTAGTCCAGCCCTTCGACAGCAAACGTGACTTTGTTCGCTGAGGTCCGCGGTCGGAACGTCTCGCGATGTTTGTTTTCAGTAATCGCGACTGATTGCCACTGTCGCCAGTGGAGGACAGGGACCTAGGTCCTGCGTAGGCAGGCCCTGTCTACTGTGAATGCGATGCTTGCTGCCTTGGCAGCTTCGGACGCGGGTTTCCATCCGAAGTTTATTTTTCTCCCGCATAATGAAAATCAATGGAGCTACTTTAATTACGCCGTCCGTCACGACTGACGAGCCGCTGTTGATGTCGTAACTCAACCACCGCACGAACAAGATATGTTGCAAGGCAAACTTCTCACTCCTTATCTCTCAATCTCTATCTATTGTAATTTCTTTTCTTTATAACCAAATTTGACACTCATTGATTTTACTGTAAACAAATGTAGTTTTTCGGGGAGAGTGTTCATCACTAGTGTTCACATTGATCTTTCTGTTACGTGCCCATTGCTATTCTTTGTCTTTTATTTTATTATAATTGTTCTTGCATGTGTTTTCACGTATATTTTGGAGTGATGCGTTTTTATGTAGGTGTGTGTGTGTGTGTGTGTGTGTGTGTGTGTGTGTGTGTGTGTGTGCAGTGTTTCTAGTGCGCACATTTAGGTTTATTTGTGTGGTAGGCAGTAGGTTTTGTGATTCCTCCGTCCGCCACTAATTTCTGAGCGCCGACCAATAGTAGCAAGGTTACTCGCTCGCTATTGGCGCACGACTGTGGAAACATTAAATCTGACAACTGTCTAAGTACAAGGACTGTGCTTTCATTCTATAGATCGTGATTTTACGGCGTAATCAGGACCCAATGCAGGTTTATTTGTTTTTCGTGCTTACAGCTGAGCAATATTACAAATTGTGGAAATTTGTGGTAAGGTCTTATGGGACCAAACTACTGAGGTCATCGGTCCGTAAGCTTACAGAATACTTAATCTAACTTAAACTACCTTAAGCTAAGGATAACACGGACACCTATGCCCGAGAGAGGACTCGAACCTCCGACGGGGGAAACCGAGTAGTATTACAGCTTGTTCCGCTATTGTCTACAAAACGTTACATTTACATTTGAGTTTGATAACCAAATTCTGATACAGTTTATTTTCGAAACTTCGGTGGAGAAACGCGTTCTTTTGAATCTAAAATAACCACAGTGTAACTCATTTCGTTTTTCCAAGTCAAATGTTCAGATAAATTCGCGATCAAAATGTCGCAAAATAAACCTCTTACAACCGGTTTCTTCACAGTTTAAAGTCACTTTTGCTGCCACAGATGGCAACTTCGTCTGGTAAATTTCGCTTCCTCTACCCTCGCAAATCATACACAAATTTAATCTTGTAATCTCTTGCAATGGAGTTTTTGAGTATCATTTTCTCGCTAAACTTGTCTAGAAAAATAAATGTTCTAATCTTCAATGGGGTTCATGGTTATCAGAATCAAATTTTTTAGGAGATGAATTACAGAGGAGAAGTGATAGTAAAACAAAGCAATTAATTTACTATCATCTGCATCGTTACCTCTCATGGCTGTTTCGAATACATGTACCTGTCGGAAACCATATACAACAGGGCACACGTTTAACTATATAGCAGGGCATACGTTTATTCGATGTTTCCCCTTCTGAATGGTCGAGACTGTAAACGTTAACGTACGCCTTTTTGTTCGTGAAACTGCTTGTGTATTGTTGATGTTGTGGAAGACGGTGGGATCTTCCTAATGAAACTCCTACCTTTGTTTCTGGCTTTGTAATTTTAACCTCAAACTTTTTCAGAATTTTTAATTGTTGAAGGTAGCAGCGGACTATGCAATTGCTTATGTGCTATTAGTGTGTATGCTGAAGATTCGAAAATGACGGCATCATGTATTATGCATCTGAGCAAGGACTGTAACACTTGACTCTACGCTTAGGTTTCATAGTAACCAATATTGAACTTCGTTTTACAAGTTATAAGTTGAGGTGCGTGAATTTTTGCTTTTATCGGGTAATGCAAGAATCACTTGTCATTCTTATATAACTTTAATCTGTTACAGATCTGATGGCGCCAGTACCGAAACTGCAGTGTCCTGCCACTCGACTGCAATGTCGATACCCGGCTATGTCCTCGATCAACGTCTCCTCCGGCGGCAAGTAAGAAGCCGGAGATACACGCGGCTGCCGCGCCGTTGCAAGACACGTCTTTACTGTTGTCACCAGGCTGTTCACTGGATGTCAACTAGACTATATTTTGGATTATTGACAGATTTGTTTGACCATGAGCTATCTGGATTATTCTCATGTCGTGTTCTATCACTAATAAGTGTGGACTGGAATTGTGAACTATCACGAAATTACACTGCATCCGTATCCATCCATATTTTCTATGTAATAAGGACTGTGGTACATTGTAGCAAGCGTAACAGCAATTTTCTTATAGATAAAAATAAATTAACCGACGTAGAGGGGGTTGCTAAAGAAAAGGGCTATACCGATACTCGATAATCATAGACAATAGGGAGCAGATGTATGGCAGCGTACTTAACTGATGGAAGATACCAAGAACGTGAGACAGAAGACTGTCCGAAAGGCATCGGCGAAGTTGAGTGGTATTGTGTAACAGAGAGACAAAATTACTGCTGCAAATGAATGAGCGGCCCTAATGCACTTGTGGAAGAATCGTTTCCACGAAATGTGTTTTACAGGCTGCTTCATAAACTTTTCATCTGCTGCGCACTTCATTATCGGAGACAATAATAAAGTGAGTAAGAGAATATACTATAATGATAGGATTATGTTTTTTGACGAGTAGGGAAAAAGGTAATTCCTTCTGAAGAATGGCCTTTGACAGTGTTTATGTGACAGATTACTTTGCGGTAGACGCACAGAAACTCTTTCACAATTTTCTCATGATTTGGACAATAGAACAAATATTCTACAAATAGTCACCTGCAGATTTTAAGTGACCAGATTAACCCGAATGCCTTCAGGAACATCTTCTATTAGAAGGTTAATGGGTCTATTTCAGTAGTTCTGCCATTTCTATTTCAAAACACGATTAATATCAGAAGGGAAGGTATACAGAATACTGATGTCAGCCAGATTTAGATTTCCTGTGGTTATGCGGAATTTCTTTAGGTGAATGCGTGTGTGGCTTCTTCCCCAACGCAACACTCGAACAGGATCTCTATCCTCGCTGGGATGAACCAGCACTTGGTCCGTAACTGTGAGTATTGAATTTCGTTCTGATAACCTGTGCGTCGCTGTAGGTCGCTTTGTTGCAAGACAGCCATAGCTCATCCCCATCAGCATATGTCTACGTGAGTATGTTCCGTAACGAGGACACTAAGTAACGAGGCCAAGCAACGACCTTCACCTTCATTCCCCCTGTTGTGATGCTGTCAGACTGCTCCCCGCCTACCGACTATTGGCGTCGTTTACCCCTTAATGGCAGAAATATGCCAATCGTGTTAACAATAAATAAATATGTGACTTTCACTTACAAGTCCTTCGATGAGACGACGTTTCTTCCACCATCATATAAGTATCGCTGCTCATTTCTCAAACCAGCCTCCAATATGGCCTCTCGCGATTAAGTAGACCTCGCCGCCCCACATATCTCTAAGGAAACGAGATGGCAACAAATCGGAATAAAATGGCGAAGATTCCCCGGCCACCTGGGATCTAAGAGTCGGGGATGCATTTCTGGCCAGAGAAAGTAGTCGTTAGTGAGCCTTTATCTTCGTCTCACCTCCCCCCGCGTAATCCTCGAATAGAGGGCAGCTGACGATTCTGAACGAACTGAACAACCACAGGAAATGACTCTCACGCGAAATGGCAAGTCGTGAATTACAGATCGCTCTTACAGTGAACGACTCTTATACTGTACGAATACTACTTAATAAGTAAGTATTTTGCAACAAGGGGAGGTGGCTACACATGTGATGTAGAATCTGGAGAACATCTACTGTCTCAATTCGAAGTCGAGCATTTGAGTTCAATTAAGGCGTTAGGTTGCTAAGCCACTGCGCGAGATTTAAGTCCTGAAGGCGATGTGATTAGATTAACGACATGCCCTACGTGCTCCACGAGAATGGCGGAGTACAGCAGGGGATGGGCAAATAGTTCAACGGACTGTGGCACACATGGATGTCATTTCTTTACTTGTGTAACTTTTATAGGATTTTTTTGTAAGAACTCGTATTAAATGACAAGAGTAACATTTTGGTGAACGTAAACGTACTAGAATAGACTTTTGTTCTCAAGTGTGTTATTTGTATAACGATACTTTCCAATAGACATAACATAATAAATTTATTTAAATTAAACATCAACGAATGTCTTACTATACTTGATGGTACCGAGAGCTTCATAGGAGCTTGTAAGAAATTGTACTGAGCTTCCTGCAGTTAGGGTAGGTAATCCGCAGCTCTTACTTAGACAAGAAGAGAATCAGAATTTTCTTCTCTCTTTCCTAAGCTGTGATGTCTAGTGAGGAACCTCGTACATAATATTTAATTTGTTTGTGCCATATCTATGTCACCCACCAGAGTTAACAGTTGATTTGCAACAGGGCCTTCTTTAAACATTGCTTTAGGAGCCCGTGGAACAGTGTAGAATATGTATGATGCTAAACTAATAAAGGAGCTACTACTGCAAATACAACACACAAGAAACCCTCATAGCTACATTACCTTACACTTCCCATCCTTTACTAACGTAATAAGATTAATGAGCGGGAGGGGGGGGCGGAGAGGAGGGGAGGGAGAGACTGCATAGTCGGACCTAGGTCATCCGAGTCACTGGCCAGCGACGCTAAAAATGACTCCATGTGCACGACCGCCCATCTCCATGCAAAAACTTGTTCACTTTCGATGTTGCCTACTTGAGGTTGATGTCGTAATATTTACATTTGTCAAAAAATATTTCTTGCTTTATCTCTACCGATGAGTAAATGTGCAAACATTTTCTACGTCTGAAACTTCCTGGCAGATTAAAACTGTGTGCTGGACCGAGACTCAAACTCGGGACCTTTCTGCATCTGTATCTACTATATTCGCTGAACAAGAGTGAAATCCGTGGCAGAGGATTATTTTTACTGTACCATATTCCGTGTTAAGGTTTTTCCGTTCTGTGGAGTGTGGGAAGAATCACTGCCTGTATACTTTTGCAGGCTGTTACATCTAATTTTATCCGTCTTATCCGTACGTGATAAATACGTACCGATAAAAAGTATTCGTGGTTTCCATCCTGCGTGGTGGTTCTTGAAGTTTTCTACGCAGAGTCTCGCGATATGAACGATGCATTCCTACGCGTATCGACAGGTTACGACTTCGCAACATACGTATTACACTACCTCACCAGTCCAAAAACTCTTTGTCCATTCGCATCGCCATTCTATGTGTACTCCCGATGTCTCTTATCTGCCCCGATATGGGTCACATACACTTGGGCTGTATTCAAATAAGGGCGACGTGGTAAAAGGGCACTTAACGGTATCGGTGACTTCTCCGTTGCGCGCTGCAGTTGAAAACATTTTTTTGTGGTATATGATGAGAAGTGAACACGACGAATCATGAGCCGAATCAGAAGAGAAGACGGCGGAGACAACAAGAAAAAAGTCTTCGATAAACGTGGTCATACTGTCGAGTATATGTAAGTGCGTGGCAGCTTAATGGAATATATTGTGGAGAACGCTGTCATCTAAACAGAATTCTGTAAGTTAAACTGTACTGTTTGGTTCTATCTAATCACCACCTCAGTAATCGGGACATCCTGAAAATATCTCACGAAGTTTTTGAAACGACCATCGGGTTGCTCCACAGATCATTCTGTCACCACAGTCAGTTTTCCTCCCGTCACGATCGTTGGCTTCACCACCGCACAAACGAACTGTAACATTGGAATACGAAACAATATCCCAAGAAATCCTATCATATTTCGATGAAGAAACATACAATACAAGAAATAAATATGAAAACCAATAACCAACCTTATAATACATAATAACCAGATCAATAAACGTCAGATTCGCGCTCTTTATGTCGAATATACACTCTTGGAAATGGAAAAAAGAACACATTGACGCCGGTGTGTCAGACCCACCATACTTTCTCCGGCCACTGCGAGAGGGCTGTACAAGCAATGATCACACGCACGGCACAGCGGACACACCACGAACCGCGGTGTTGGCCGTCGAATGGCGCTAGCTGCGCAGCATTTGTGCACCGCCGCAGTCAGTGTCAGCCAGTTTGCCGTGGCATACGGAGCTCCATCGCAGTCTTTAACACTGGTAGCATGCCGCGACAGCGTGGACGTGAACCGTATGTGCAGTTGACGGACTTTGAGCGAGGGCGTATAGTGGGCATGCGGGAGGCCAGGTGGACGTACCGCCGAATTGCTCAACACGTGGGGCGTGAGGTGTCCACAGTACATCGATGTTGTCGCCAGTGGTCGGCGGAAGGTGCACGTGCCCGTCGACCTGGGACCGGACCGCAGCGTCGCACGGATGCACGCCAAGACCGTAGGATCCTACGCAGTGCCGTAGGGGACCGCACCGCCACTTCCCAGCAAATTAGGGACACTGTTGCTCCTGGGGTATCGGCGAGGACCATTCGCAACCGTCTCCATGAAGCTGGGCTACGGTCCCGCACACCGTTAGGCCGTCTTCCGCTCACGCCCCAACATCGTGCAGCCCGCCTCCAGTGGTGTCGCGACAGGCGTGAATGGAGGGACGAATGAAGACGTGTCGTCTTCAGCGATGAGAGTCGCTTCTGCCTTGGTGCCAATGATGATCGTATGCGTGTTTGGCGCCGTGCAGGTGAGCGCCACAATCAGGACTGCATACGACCGAGGCCCACAGGGCCAACACCCGGCATCATGGTGTGGGGAGCGATCTCCTACACTGGCCGTACACCTCTGGTGATCGTCGAGGGGACACTGAATAGTGCACTGTACATCCAAACCGTCATCGAACCCATCGTTCTACCATTCCTAGACCGGCAAGGGAAGTTGCTGTTCCAACAGGACAATGCACGTCCGCATGTATCCCGTGCCACCCAACGTGCTCTAGAAGGTGTAAGTCAACTACCCTGGCCAGCAAGATCTCCGGATCTGTCCCCCATTGAACATGTTTGGGACTGGATGAAGCGTCGTCTCACGCGGTCTGCACGTCCAGCACGAACGCTGGTCCAACTGAGGCGCCAGGTGGAAATGGCATGGCAAGCCGTTCCACAGGACTACATCCAGCATCTCTACGATCGTCTCCTTGGGAGAATAGCAGCCTGCATTGCTGCGAAAGGTGGATATACACTGTACTAGTGCCGACATTGTGCATGCTCTGTTGCCTGTGTCTATGTGCCTGTGATTCTGTCAGTGTGATCATGTGATGTATCTGACCCCAGCAATGTGTCAATAAAGTTTCCCCTTCCTGGGACAATGAATTGACGGTGTTCTTATTTCAATTTCCAGGAGTGTAAAATTAATCAATGCATGTCTCCCGCCGCAACAAGTCGTTTCACTCAGTGATTCTCACTGATTATCGTGTTCTATCACGCGATTGGCTACGACCAAGGGAATCGAATCAGCAATAGCAGGAAGCAGCGGAAGAGCCACTAACACTTTAGTCGGGTCATAGAACTATTTTGTATCCCATCCCTGTAATGGACAAACGTCAGCTCCCCCAATACTTTATCAATGAATCGTAGCCTGCCATTTCGTTGCTCTACAACTGACAAGGAACCCATTCAGTATGAGTTCGCGATTTAAATCTTTAGTAAGGCTCATTTGAAAGTGTTTGTTAACAATTACCACAGGAAAAATTATTAGGTGCTAATGAATCAGCTTGTGCATTAGGAGGGTGACAGAAAATGAGCGTCCAGGGGGTGCAGAAATCAACCTTCTTGGGATGTATTTATCACAAAATGGACATCATCGACATTCTATAAATGTTTAAAACAAAACTTTAACTTGCACCTTGAACTCCGAATGAAAAATGGCGCGCCACAGTGATCACAAAAGTTCGCACCATCGAGATAAAAGGCGAACTCCTTGGGAGTTACAAACCGTGCAGGACATTCAGCTAGGTATCCACTCTCAGAGTGTGCAGTATTATTGTAACAGGGTGATGAGAACTGATGGAATTTGATGGAATGCGAAACAGTCTGTCTTGGAGCCTATCGTGGAGCTGACTATCCTTTAAGCCGTAACTGCAGATAGTCCGATAATGTGTTTTAGAGGCACCGAAAAAAACAAATATCGAGAGGCTGAATTTGTCCAGTGGTTTCAGGTGGTATGAACTGCAATGTAACACACTTTTGAGGAGGGATAATTTGCTCTGAAGGACTATGATTTTCATACGCATACCAGAAATCAAACAAAAACAAGTTATTTTGACCAGCTGCTGCCCCAGAAGCAGTGCTCGTACAAATAGTCGTACTTCTCTCACACTCATTTTCTCCCTCTCTTGCTTTACGCTAAGTAAATATTCTCTATTGTCCTTGTCAGATCACGAACACGAGAAAGAATTGTAGAGGGCAGAGGACCTTTAACTTCTCCCAGCATAATAAATAACTTGCCAGCCAATTTACCATCCAATGTAACAGTCGGCATAATTGTACGCAAATGCGTTAAGTCATTGACGTCAGTTGATCCTGATACAATACTCTTGGTACATCTAATTTACAAGATTCTGTTCAGATGCATCGTCTGTTAAAATCGTGATTGGTCGGAGTTGAAAAAAAATTCCTTACTGAATCGTGGGAGAAGTTTGTTTATGTCATCTACAAATTTTCGGGCCGATTATTCAGCGTTGTGCATCGTCAAGCTGACGCTTTGTTTGAAATTTCGTTACCTTACGTCTTCCAATTCTGTAGTACTGTTTAAAGTTATGCAACAACCTCTGCTTCCCTTGAAATCATTTTAATCTACGTCGCGCACAGTTTGATGTGCATAACGTAATAGGTCACTATCATGAATATCCTGTAAATTATATCGAGTATCCTTGAAACGCGGGAACCCAATTTGTATAACAAATAATCTTTATCCGCCCTGGTATATAAGTAGTTTTTATTATGCACTACATGGTCATACTGGTGCGGTCTTATTCGAAACCCATAATTGGTTGTTACTATACTGCAGATGATCTGTGATTTACGTAATTATGGTTAGTACCCGCTCCTTGTACAACGAATGTTTCATTGGAGACGATATTTGTGGCTCCCTGTCCGACAAGGATGACGAACTACATGGCTCGATATCTAATTCCATCTTATTGTCACTTGTTATGCACTCATCACCATCATTGTGCTCATAATGTACATTTTCCACATACGTAAGCGTGTACGACACCACACATTCCACTGTATCATCTCGCAGAAACGCTGATATTTCAGCAGCCACTTCTTTCTCACTCTGCGAAATTCCTGGGTTCCTTTCTGACGGAACGTCAACTTCGGTAACTGATGTTGTTGATGTAATGATTTGTTTTGTTTTTCGTTGCCATTACTCTGCTTTTTATCAACAGCACTGGCACTGTGCAATATTATGGGTTACTCCCAGGTTAACCAGTTCATCTAGGCTCCATAGCCTGATGCTTGGATTCTTCCTGTCCCGCCCCCTGTTGCCATTAGCAGCTAATATTGTGAATGCACGGTTGGATAGTAGACCATATGTGGGGTGTCGAATGCTGTGAACATCATTGGCCTTTTGTGACCTTACACTCTTGAGGCTTCTTGTGAGTCTATGTGGTTGCTCTACTTCAAATCTGTACGCATTGTTACTCCCAAAGATCTTCATGACATGTTTCTCTCTAAAGAATATTAGTGTTTAATTATATGAATGCGTGATGTCTGTTCTTACGGACATATTCGGAAGACAAGACACCATGCGGGATCCGAAGCTGTGATACATATTATGTAAACTGAGGGTAGGGGATAGGTGTAAGGGAAGGATGAAGGAAAGGATAGGAACTCGTGATGTCAGCTGCATCGGGACTTTACGTGTAGCCATTGGCGCCAAGTGAAAATGTGTGCCGGACTGGGGTCGGAACACGCGACTTCCCGCTTACCAGGCTGCTGCGTTAACCAGTGCGCCTCCCGAACACGGTGTTTATCGCAGTTGTGCGGAGCTATCTCGGTACGCCCCTCAGCCGACGCAGATTTCCACCTAGCACGAACTCTCTGCAGTCTGCGTCCATGACTTCCATGCCCACGACTTTGAGGTTCCCACAAAATGTCGAACGTTATCGTGTATTCACACTGCAAGTGATGGATTCATAGCCCATCGAGGCGACGCAGTTATAATTATGAATGCATAGTGTCTCTTATTTTTTAATATGTCCGAAAGAACAGACACTACACGTTCATATAGTTGAGTCGCCTCAATAAAGTAGACACTATGTCTGGATGACGCAGTGGTTAACGCAGCTGCCTAGTAAGCAGGAGATCCTGCATTCGAATCCCGGTGTGGCTCACTTTTTTACTCGGCACCGCTGACTCCGCATAAGATTCCAATGCATCTGACATCATGAGTTCCTTCCCTTTCTCCTACCTCCACTTTCAATTTACACTAGCATTCGACGTTTCAGAAACGAGGTCTGAAGATGGCTTTTGATAAAATCGAAATCTGTTCTCGTCTTTCATGTGATTTTTAGTTTTTAATAAATGCTTGCGGTCAAGACTGATTAGTATTTTCCTTTAAGCAATCATTCTTTCTGTGCTCCATACGCTAGCGGAACTTGAAGAAGTCTCAAGCCGTATTACATTGAGTTGTACCCCCTGTTATGCATTTTAGAGTGATTTACGGAATACAGATGTGGCTGTAACTAATATTTTCTCGTCATAAAACCTAACATAACTACAGTTTTTACTGGATAGAATGTGCACACAGATAACTTTACTGCCCACTGCAACTACACAGTCTCAATATGAACATCTTTAAAGAGGTCAGACGTTTAATTGATTCATGTTATATGCAACGGTATGACGTCTGCGACTGCCTCACGCACTTTACATGCAATAATCTTTGCTGATTTAGTGGCATAAATGAAGTAAAAACTGTGTTGTTTATTAAAAAAACCAGTTCAGATCTGTTTGTTGCTCAGATGTCCAGTATATTTCCAGTATGGGTAGAATACCATACCATCAATTGTATGTAATTTCCAACGAAATCTTTCATAACCATTTCACAGGAAGTTTTATCTCCACTCCCCCCCACTGCAATCTTCTCAGTCATTTGTGGGACGATTAAAATATTACAGCATTATTCGAAAATAATATAGAAGGGAACGGAGTTTACCAGTTACTTCTCGAGCTCAATCTGGTGGCCTCTAGGTGGATCTAAATATAACTATTTTCCGGCCTAGCAACATATTAAATTTATCCATTACAAATGTTTAAAAACGTGTGGCTGTTTATTGATAGCTATTTTCCCTCTCATAGCCATTATATGTACCAAGAAAATTTCGAATTCTATCTCAATTTATTTTTACCTCATCCTCCCACCTCTGTCTGTTTCCTCTTCCCCACTCTCTCCCTCCCTCTCTCTCTCTCTCTCTCTCTCTCTCTCTCTCTCTTCATCTGATCCTCCCCTCTCTCTGTCCATTTCCTCCACCACCTCTCTTCGACCCTACCTTCCTCCACCCTTCCTCTGACCATATCCTCATTCCCATGGATTTTTCTTGCCTCGTGATGACTGGGTGTTGTTGTGTCATCATCATCATTCATCCCCCTTACGGTCCGAGGAAGGCAATGACAAACCACCTCCACTAGGACCTTGCCTAGTAAGGCGGCGCGGGTCTCCCGCGTCGCTCACCTACACTCTAAAAAAGTATGGGACTCATCATCATATATATTCCTTCAGTATCGCCTGACTGAATTCGACTATATTCCATCACACCTGTTTTGAATTTCTTAAGGTTCGTCTTATAATCTCTTTTCAAGAGACTGTCCATTCCGTTCAACTGCTCTTCCAAGTCCTTTACTGTCTGTGAAAGATGTACAATGTCATAACCAAAACCTCAAGGTTTGTGTTCGTCAACATTCATTCCCTTTCCAAATTTTCCCTTGATTTCATTTACTGGTTGCTCAATGTACGGATTGATTAACATCAGCTATGTGCTACAACCCTGACTCACTGTCTACTTAACTACAGCTTCCCTTTCATGTCCTCCAACTCTTATAACAACACTCTGTTCTCTGTACAACTTGTAAATAGCCTTTCGCTCCCTGCTTCTTATCCTTGTTACCGTCAGAAATTCTAAGAGTGTAGTTCTATCCATATTGGCATAAGCTTTCTCTAAATTAAGTATGTCCTTCTTTAACCTATCTTCTAAGATACGTATGTCGCGTGTCAGTATTGCGTTCCGTGTTCCATTTCTCCTGTATCCCAACTACTCTTTCATGAGGTCAGCTGCTTCCAGTTTTTACGTCCTTCTGTAAATAATTAGTGTAATTATTTTGGACCCATGAATTATTAAACTGATGGCTCTATCTTATTCACACTTACCATCTTTTGCCCTCTTTCGAACAGGAATTAGTAGGTTCTTCTGGAGGTATGAGAGTACTTTGCGTGTTTCATTTATTTTGCGCACCAAGTGGAATAGTTTTGTGATGGCTGGCTCACTCAGTATTCTCATAAATTCGGAGGGGTTGTCTCTACTCCAGGGGCCTTGTTTTCTATTAAGGTCTTTCAGTATTCTATCAAATTCTTTTCGCAGAATCGTATCTCCTATACCATCTTCATTTAGTTCCTCTCCCTTCTAAGTCATTTGTTTCCAAGTAATTTTCTTTTTGTAGTCCTTCTTTATATTCCTTCCACCTTTCGGCTTTCCCATCTTTGCTTCATACTGGCTTTTCATTTTAGATCTTAAGATTCATACAGCTGGTTCTCTTTTCTCCAAAGTTCTCATCTCAATTTCGCTCTAGGCGCTATCTATCTTTCCCTTAGTTATGCAGGCCTTTACGGCCTACAGTTTGTCCTCTGGTCATTCCTACTTAGGCATTACGCATTTTAATGCCATTCCGTGTATTTCCTTGCGCCTGCTTCATTTGCTGCATTTTTATATTTTCTTCTTTCACCAATTAAATTCAATATGTCCGGTGTTATCCAAGGATTTCTACCAGTACTTGTGTTTTGTGTATTCGATACTCTTCCGCCTTCACTGTTTCTTCCCTCCAATCTACTCATTCGTCTTCTATTTCATTCCTATCCGCTGTTTCAGTCAAACGTTGCAAGTTGTATCTCTGAAACTTTCAACATCCTATGCTTCCTTCATTTTATCCCGGTCCCATCTTTTCATTTCATAGCGTTTTGCAATTTGTTCAGTTTCAGTCTGAAGCACACAACAAATAACTTATGGTGAGACGCCACAACAGGCACTGGAAGTGTCTTACAGTTTGAAACCTGATTTCGAAATCTCTGTCTTAGAGTTATATGAACAATCTCAAACCTTCCAGGGTCTGCGGATCTATTTCATATATACAACCTTGTTACATGGTTCTTAAATCAAGTGTTAGCTATGATTAAATTATGCTACTGCAAAATGCTATGAGGCGACTTCTTCTTTCGTTCGTGTCTCATACAGTTCGTGTTCTCCCAGAAAGTTTCGTTCTCTTCCTTTTCTTACTATCGAATTACAGTCCCGCATCACAGTAATTAAATATTTATCTCCGTTAACTAACTAATGATTTCTTTTATCACACCAGACATTCCTGCATTCTTTCTGTCTTTTCCTCATCAGCAAATCTAATTGCACATGAACATGTACTACTGTGGTAGATATTGCTTTCGAGTCTATCTTCACTACGATAATGCGTTCACTATGCTGTTCATAGTAGTTTGTCCGCATACCTATACATTATCAGGCATACGTCTACAGTATGCTTAACTTATTTCATTTTAATAACCCTGCAATGACCAGCCCAGTAGCTGTGTTTTTGCTGCCACTGCAGATCACTAATTACATGATATCTAACTTCAGCCTACCTTTTTCCCATCTAACCTACCTGCCTGGTTAGGGGATCTAGCATTCTACGACCCGACCTGTATCAGCCAGTTTTGGTTATCCTAATGACAACATCCTCTTAAGTAGTTGCGGCTCGGATATCCGAGTGAGAGAAGTTTTTCACCTCCAGAATATATTACAGCAGAGTATAGTGTCATCATTTAACCATATTGTAGAGATGCATGCCCCCCCCCCCCCAAAAAAACAACAAAACAACGGTTTCAGCCGTTAGCAGTACCAATACAGCAAGGCCATGCTGACTAGTGTTACAAGGCCATACCAGTAAATGACTCAGATTGATGCCCTTGCAACTACTGAAAAGAGTGTTGCCCCTCTTCAGGAACTACAGGGTAGTCAGCTTAACCAAATCCCTCTACAGATAGCCCTGCCTTATACTTGAACGTACGGTACGGGTATCTGTATCGTTGGGCACACAAGGCACCCTGCTGCGATAAGCTCCATTGTTCATGAGGTGATATTTGCGTAGAGCCTTATAATAGTGTAAAACATTTTGTGTTAACATATGCAGTCATATTTCCCTAAATAACATCTGCTTGACTGTCGTTACCTACATACAAATGTGGATTTTCAATGAAGTATTAAAACACAACGTAATGGAACAGTATGCACACTCGACACGCACAACATGTGCGCTTGCCATATCATTTTTGATGTATCCCGACTGCAGTAGTCGAACATCAAAAGCCACACTTATCACATTATCAACTGATGCAACACAAATTTCAAATTCGCAACCAGGCCCTTGCCTCGCATATATCAGTATCTTGACGTACAAAATAGATAACAAACTGAAGACGGATGATGAAATGTCTCTCATGTCTTAACACACACAGTTTCAAGCAAATGTTTCGCTTAATGTCTGTTTATTACACGGTACTGTTTCTTCAGCAGTTTGTGCTACTCAAGTCTTTAGATCTGTTGTCGTTCAGAGATCAGTTGCACCCAAATGACAAGTTATACAACGTTGGTGGATGGCATCACACATATATCTGCGTAATTAAAAATAATTTTTGTTCGGTTTTAGGTGTTTGAGGTGGAGTAGGTTCTACATTCCTTGTATGTACGTTTCCACGAGATAAAAGACTTCCCTATCTGTCATTTCAGATTTGCATTTGGTTTGCTGAGGCTCTCCCGTCAGCCAGATTAGCTTCTTTTTAGAGTTACGCACCTTAGTTGGTCTGTCTGTCCGTCTCTTAAGACCAATTTTCCTCAGGAACAGATACAGGTATCACTCTAATATTTATGTCAGATACTAAGTCGAAGGTCCCTTCGTGGCGTAAAAAATTTAAGCTTCTAAGTCAGTGCAATCAAACGATACCGTCATTTATGCCACTCATCAAAATCTATAGGGCAGGTTGACCTGGAAACATAAAATTGGACAAGAAGCAGAATTTACCAGTTAAAATGGTTCAGATGGCTCTGAGCACTATGGGACTTGACATCTGAGGTCATCAGTCCTCTAGAACTACTTAACCCTAACTGACCTAAGGACATTACACACATCCATGCCCGAGTCAGGATTCGAACCTGCGAGCGTAGCGGTCGCGCGGTTCCGGACTGAAGCGGCCAGAACCTCTCGGTCACAGAGGCCAGCAATAAAAATAAAGACCCTCTTTTCTCAGGAAAGGATAGAGGTTCCAAGTTGAGAGTTATGTCAAAAATTAAGGCTTCTAGGCTTATGATCCCTTGGCCGTGTAAAAAACTGAAACTTCAAAGTCAATACAGTCAAACATACGGCCATATATGTCATATACTTTGATAATTGCTGAATTTATAGAGGAACTATGCATGTACATGTGGGGCACGGTGGGCTAGCGAGGGGACTGGCTGCCCCCTGTAATAAATATCCTGACCGAAATATTCAACGATGATCTTGAAGGGGAGTCTATCCAGACAAGTTGCCGAGAACAATGATGAACAAAATGAAGAAAACAGTGATAAAGAGTATGCCTGGGCAGCGAGAGAGTGTGTGATCGAATTCCGGCCGTAACACGGATTTGACAGTCGTCGTTTTAACCTAGCCTTCCCCTCTCAACAATGTGAGGAGTCGCCAACACGTGGTTTCGGATTCCATGTCAAATTGTAGGTCCCTTTCCCCTGTTGGATAACTGGGATAGGTTAGGAAGACGCAAGTCGGCGAAGTGGCGTGCAATAGACAGACTTGCACCAGGCCATTGAGTGAAACGAAATAATAATTAAGTTTGTACCCTGAGGGTAAGAGTTCTACTCACATTTTTTCCTTTTTTTCTTTTTTAATTCCCCACGAAGGAATGGGATGGAAGCAGATAAAATTGCTCTTCACGGAAGCATACACAAACGAAAATATTGTTTAGAATACATGAAAACTAATGGCAATAAAAGACTATTTCTAAAGAACACGTTGCTGGACAAGTTTTACTGTTTGCACTTAAAAACAGATGATACTAAACTGAGATATTTTTAAACCACAGTGTACAGTATTGATGATTTTTCAAATTTCTAGATGATTTTATTTTACTGTTGAACTACAGTCACTGATAACAATGTGAATGACGCAATGGTGTGATGGTGATTTTGGTGATACATGAAAATGATGCACTTCCATGTTAGTTTTCAGTCGAGGGTTAGTCGTTAATACTTAACTTTGTTGGTCAGAGTGGGGGTTGGCTGTAGACGAAGAGATGGAAATGTGGACTTCGGAAACGCCGAGGGTGCTACCGAAAGTGGTGACTTGGCTTTTCTCCTGATTTATTTGAAGTTTCCACGTATTACACCGCTCCACCAGGAAACTCAAATTGGAAGTTGTAGGGTGTGGTGAGTGGCTATGTAGGTGATGCCGTCAGCATATTTCAGGAGTCATGTAGGTGGTACTGGTTTGGGAAAGGATGTGAAGGAAAGGTGAGAGGACAGAGCCTACACACCAGCAGTGCGTGAGCAAGTGTGGTTGTTTATGACGTATGTAGGCCAGTGGTGAAGTGAGGATGCTCTAATGTGGACATAGTTAATTAGGATTACACCTGTTTGGAGCCTTACCCTGACAAATACTTTTTGATTATCAAATTTATTTATTTGATGGAAGATGAGGAGGTTTGGGAAATAAGTTGGTGGCCGATAGAATAGTTGGGACAAAAACCACATTGGAGGTTGGAGATGGGAGGGTGTATCGCAAGATGCTGATGCATTTGTTGGGTAAACATAGTTTGAGGAATTTTGCTAAAAACTGACGTGAGGTTGGTAGGTATTTACGATGAGGTCTGTGAGGGTGGTTTATTACGTTTGAGGCAGAGGAGGATTTTGGACTCCGGGTAATAGCCTGTATAGAAGACTGACCTCTAAAGAATGGTGTGTGTCGCATTAGAGGTTCCGAAACATTCCTTCAGGTGGTAAGAAGTAAATCTATCGTGACTATGTACAGTGTTTCGCTTTTTAGTGAGGGTTTGTTCGACGTCCAGATTAGTCTGTAACCAATAACTATACACAATATAAATCAGAGTCCGACAAGTGTTTTTCTGTCTAAATGTCTCAGAAACTACTGTACAGATTTCGCACGGTTTTAATTAATAGATAGATTGATTAATGAGGAAGGTTTGTGTATATCCCTAGATATTATAAATAAGTTTTCTGGTCATAGACATGCGAAGTTGGAGCAGGTCAATAGTTAATCATAAAAAAGAAATTATTTATCGTGACATTGTGGTGTATAATACTAAGAGCTCGACACTGGAAAATGCCCCCAGTATACATGGTATCGTATGCTCTCGAGGAAGCACATTAGAGTGTATATAGTCCACGTGTGACCATACATTGTCTCAACACACATGATGTACATAACAACAAGATTTTGGATCATCCTCTTCCACTAATTTTTGTTTTAGTTTTCATCTTGCACCCATAATTCTACTATATTTTTAAATCCTGTGTGGAATTATAAAATATATCCGAGTTTCTGTTCTGCTCAAAAGTCATAGTCAGGGTTTGTTTTGGGGGTCTTACAGACCTGTCTCCTTCATCTCCTATCTTGTTTTGAAGTTGTTATGAGTTACTTCTTGTAATTAATACAGTTCTTGCTTAGTTAATAATACACTGAAAGTGTTACCAGGATATTCTTGTAGCATCCGGTGGGCGTACAGGTGAGGAAGTGAAGAGAAAGAGATAAATCGCTAGTGAATATTTAATAAATCATGTATTTAGTTACTCCAAATGCTATAAGAGGCAGTTAAATGAGAAGGAACCGGGTGGAAGTAAGTAAGCTGTTTTTATTTCAATAGTAATCGCCATAATTGTTAATACACTGTGAGGCAAGACGGTCAGTGCCTTCACGGAAAATGTTTACAGGTGCTTATGGTACCTTGATTGTACCCCGGTGCGCATCTCTTCGTCCGAAGCAAATCAACGGACACGAATGTCTTTCTTCAGGTCTCCAAAAACATGGAAATAGCATGGGAAGAGATCGGGACTTTATGGGGGGACGTTTAAGTGCTTTCCAGCGAAACTTCTTCCGCGTAGTCGAAACAACCTTGGCAACATATGGGTGGGAATACGATATTTGAAAACGGTGTGGAGCGATGGCTAAATGAAATATTTATTGTAGTATGGTAGAAGGAGATGAAAATGTATACTGTGATACAATGATGCAATGATGCCACATGAATGTAGCATTATTCATTTACCATAAAACTGTTAGTTATTTGACTACGGCTGCACAGTCATATATCTTCGGTAGCCATTTAAGTATCATGTATAGTGTTCTCTATCAATACTGATACAGTTAGACATACATCCAATCACAAATACGTTAGCCATAATTTGGGAAATAGTGTTTTTAGTTGTTTCTGTCTGCAGTGACATTGCATCACCAGATGTTGCCGGTAAAGCAGACCAATCTAAATCCATCACATTATATCCCGCTCTCATCTTTGCATTATCGTCTCAGTTGTGTCACTGGATTCGTAATTTCCGGTTACAGAGGTCAGTATAGTTCGTAGTGATTGACGAGAACTCATCGAGAGAGACAGAACTGTTATCTGGGGTTCCCCAAGGAACTGCTATAGCCCCCCTCCCTTCCCCCATGCTGTTCTTAATCTATACAAACGGTTTAGAAAACCATCTGAACAGCCCTCTTAGACTTTTTGCAAAATTGTGTCTTTCCCGTCTAGTAAAGTCATCGTATGATCAAAACGAATTGCAAAATAATTTAAACATTTGCATGGTACTAAATGTGGCAACTGACTGATCAATAAAAGGTATTATGTTCTCTACATGAGTACTATAATAATTCCGTTAAATTTCGGTTACACAATAAATCTCACATATTTAAAGATTGTCGATTTAATTACGAGCAATTTAAATCGGAACAACCACACCGAAAATGTTATGCGAAAGACTGGCAGAATATTTAGCAGCACTCACGGGCCGTAGTGTAGCTAGCCAGTTTGACACCCTGTACAGATTTCAATCCTTCAAGTGCCAACAATATGAAGAAAAGTTTATATTAAAGTTTTTCACAGAAGAACCTTTATTGTCATAGTAAGCATCGAATAAAAGAGGAAATTGGCAAAAAGTTAACTCTCAGTTGAAGACATGCACGGAAAAACCCTAACCCTAAAATGTAAAAGTTTACAGATAATGTTAACATCTGTTGCTGGGTATGGGAGCTATCAAAATTGAAACTGATCTCACCCCGAAGTGATATTTAGGGGTGAGACCAATGTCAATTTTGATAGTTCCCGTAATCAGCAACACATGGCAACAGTTATATCTAAGCTTTTCATTTGAAGGTTAGCCCGTTTTTCCGCGCATGTCTTCAGTTGTTTTAAGGAGGTGGTTTCACTTCGGAATATATTCGTAACTTCAAAATTTTTCACAAAATTAACCTCTATTATCGCATTTAGCAACTAATACAAGAAGAAAATTTATATTCAGCCACGAACTATCAGAATCTTAAACATGTCCAACAAAGAGACTCTTCTTTAGGAATTTGACATATTGCGGAAACCTTCTTAGGATTTTGCAAGGATACCAAGTTCAGAAATCTCATCATAATAGGCAGTAAAACTTTTCAGAATCGTGAGAAGTTCCGTTTCTGTGGTTTTAATTATATTTCTGGCTCTAAAACGACGAAATTTTCTTATGGCAACTAGGTTCGAGGAGCTATTCTGGTTTCTGTAGTTTCTAAAAATCAGACATTTCGTCAGTGCAATCGATAATATTTTACAAAACATTGAATCACAAGCCACGTACTAACTTTCTAAGGTCTCAAAAAAGTCATACGTGACGGGACTGTTGCAAAAGCACGCAATGCGCACTGGTTGGGAGAGTTTATTGTACAGTGTACAAACAACGCCTTGGGTTTAAGATCACAAAATCTGGCTTTAACTCCTAAATGCACTCCAGTCATTTCGTATCCTCGTCCTTTGCACAGTGCTACATACAGGCCATCCTGTTCAATAACCCTTAAAATAATTTCCGTTATGCTTTCTTTTCAGTTTGTTGAAAATAAAGTAGAAATAACTCCTTTACTTCTATATTTTGCTCTCTATGTTAAGGTAAAAACGATTTCACTGATTTGTTCTATGTGTGATATGTCTCGTATACTGTCAGAGATAATACAAACATGGTTTCGATCATTAAAAAATCTTTTCCTTAATAATTCTGTCCAGAAATGACATAAATTCATTTTGTGTATTGGGGAGTAAATAGATCGTAAATTTTTCAGGCGATTGTGACTGATTGGACTGCTTGAGTTTGATGAAGTATCCTCTTAGTACAGCGTCACATTTAGATAAGGATCTAATCAGCTGCAGAACATTTTCTTTGTTTTGCAGCAGCTTATTCTCTGTGGCTGCGGAATGGAAAATTTTGTTCAGTTAGTGAGGTCCAGCAGTCTTTGTAAAATACCTTTCCATTATGTTTTTCTGTGTCAGTTCCTGTCTGAGTAACAAACAAGTTTGATGGTTTTTCCGAGATCACATGCTTGTAAACTTTCGGACAAAGTTTCCACCGAACTTGATAACTAGTAGCAAATTAGATCTGTCATTCACCCTTGCGTCTGTGCTAAAAAGCTTGCAGCAAATACAGTACAAACTTTGATTTTCATTTGACAACGCCGTCCACATTCGCAGAATTCTCTCCGTCGTTCAGCATTTTTCGTCTTACCCTTAACGTCTTGTCTGTTAACAGAAACAAATGGACCATCTGTGTTGCGAAAAGCTTCACTTCCTCTTTTAATTAAGTCAATCGTTAGATTTTCTGGAACGGGGTAAGAGCACTAAGTCAAAACACAGAATGGTACCACTAATTTCACTGTTTTGTTCTTCATTTTCTCCGTTTTTCAAATAATGCGTCGTCTACCAGAATATTTTCATTCACACTCCATTTATCTACAAGATTTTCTACATTTTTTGAGCTCTTCAGTTTTTTTCATGAATGTACACTCTGCCTCTTCTCTTTTGTTACTTCTGCCAGGATTTTCGTTACCTACAAATTCGCTCTCAGACTGAGATAATTTTTCATACTCTTCCAAGTCATTTTGGTTCGGTGCTTTCGAATAATTGATACTGATGTAGAAGTTTTACCAAATTTCAACATAAAGCTGATCAGCGACTGGTTTTCGAAAACTTTGGCCCGCTGTGTTTTCCACTGTTGTGCCCCAGTTGGGCAGTGTTCCTTCATGTTCGTGAAATTATTTAAAATATTTGTGTGTGACAAGAAATAAATTTTATGACACAATTTATATTATTTACTCAATTAAAGCAGTTGCTTATTCATAAAACAAAACAATTACACAGAAACTGTTAATTCATTAACTATAAACAACATTACTTAACAGCACTTAATGACATTGAAATTATTGGTGCAAAATAAAGGAAATCTAACTTAGTACACAAACAGTGTTTCATAATTAAGCACAAAACTTTTTGTAGTATTAAAATACTTCAGCTCGCTACACATTTTGTGCCTAGAACGCTGGAAATCATTTTGCACACACTTCCCTTGCAAGGAGAACACTGTGTTGAATGCTAGTTAACGTAAGCACTAAGGCACATGAGACGTCTGCTAATTTCTTCCTCGTATTTTTGTTGCTCCTCCTGCAGATGTTGACTTGATTCTTTTCCTCCTCTGACTACCAGGAACATCTTATTTCTTTCTAATAATTTGGTATACATGGCTACTACTATACATGGCTAATTGGTATACATGGCTATTACTAATTTGGTATACATGGCAACAATAACACCGATTACACTATTTCGAAAAGTAGACAATAAAAGAAAATACATCGCAGTAGAAAGTTTCAGAATAGGCTAAAGAGAAGTCTCTTGAGTAATTTGATCCGACTCAAATACTTATCCATTTGCATTACCTAATTAAAAAATGGAAACTGTTCTGGAAAGAGATCCACGTCGAACATCGTGCTATCGCACAACAAATGTAACAGCTGGGTCTTTGTTGCGAATACATACGACCGACTAGAGAAGGCCAGAAAAACGCTTTCTCTTATCCAGATTACCCTATACCCGAGATCTTCTCCAAACACTATATCAGGTTATCAGCATCACAGTACAATAGTTTATTACAGATTGATTCTGTATTTTACAGTCTCGAGTCTCAGCTTATGACAAAATATTAACAGCGAAACGAAAGCGCAAAACCTTGTGACTAATTTTAGTTAACACGCCATTTAAGTGGTAAAATGTGTATATACATGCAAAAGGTCCTGTGCATAGCTCTCTAACTGCCGAAACGCTCCCTTCATGGTGGAGAATGAAACAACGAACAACAACAAAAATGGCTCTGAGCACTATGGGACTCAACATCTTAGGTCATACGTCCCCTAGAACTTAGAACTACGTAAACCTAACTAACCTAAGGACATCACACACACCCATGCCCGAGGCAGGATTCGAACCTGCGACCGTAGCAGCCCCGCGGTTCCGGACTGCAGCGCCAGAACCGCACGGCCACCGCGGCCGGCAAAACAACGAACAATTAATATTTTTCAGACCACCCCTTAGCAAGTTTTGTCACTCCTGCAGAAATGGTACCCGGTGCGGCCCGCAACGTTTAAAACTCCACCTCTGCTAAAGCGACCGCCTGTACTAGATCCATATCTACGTACATAACCTGCAAGCGGCCGTAGGCGCATAGCGGTGGGTAGCTCATAACAGTACTAGTCATTACTTTCCCTTTCCACTAGCAAGTAGAGACAGGGAAAAACGGGTGTCTATTTCTCTTCTCTCATCTTATCTAGGTGGTTCTTAAATGTGCTTTGGGAACAGTAGAATCGTTTTGCAGTTGGCCTCAAATGCGAGTTCTCTAAGTTTCCTCAATAGTGACTCGCGAAAAGAACGTTGTCTTCCCTCCAGATAGACCCATTTGAGCTCAGGAAGCATCTCCGTAATACACGTGTGCCCATCGCACCAACCAGTAACAAATCTAGCAGCACACCTCTGAATTGTTTCTATGTCTCCATTTAGTCTGACGTGTTGGGGAACCCAAACATCCGAGCAGTACTCAAGAATGGGTCTTAGTAGAGTTTTATACTACTCTTTCTTTGTAGGAGAGCTACTCTTTCCCAAAATTCTCCAATAAAACGAAGTCAGCCGTTCGCCTTCCCTTCTACCAACATGACGCGTGACGCGCTCGTTTCATTTCAGAATGTCAGATCAAACATCTTTCAGTCGTCTAAATATCCAAATTGTTATTTTTTTTGGGTTATCCGTTTCGGCGACATGCTTCGCCATCTTCAGGCCCCCTGACCGACATGTAGGAAGACACGTCTTTGGTCCAATCGAAACAGTGGCCTCCATGAAAAGACTAGTATCCATACATTTTTGAGACAGAGACCGCTTCAGTATCACCTGATGACCATAAAAAATCTACGGATACCAGCCTTTGAATGTTGGCCTCTACTTCGGTGGACCAAAGGTGGAAACGTTCCCACACGTCAATCTGGGGGCGCGAAGATGGTGTAATACGTCACCGAAACTGGTAGCCCAATAAAATGACAATTTGGAAATGGAGACGGCTGAAAGGTGTTCGATTTGACATTCTTTATTGAACAGCCGAAGTCCCGCAACCATCTGTGAAAATATGGACCCACAGTGACGTTCCATTTCGTATCGCTTTCTAAATTTACTCCTTGATATCTCTTCAATGTGTTTGTGTCAGGCAGCACACTGTTAAGTTTCCATTCGAACGTTAGAGGATTGTTTCTCCCGCTTATCCGCAGTAACTTAACATTATTCTACACTAAGAGGGAACTGCCATTCGTCACACCAACTAGAGGTTCTGTCTAAGTCATCCTGAATCCTCGTGCATTCACTCAACGACGACACCTTCCCGCATACCACAGCGACATAAGCAAACAGCTGTAAGTTGCTGCTCAGTCTCTCCGTCAGATCATTTATGTGTATAGAGGCATGTAGAATAAGAGCGGTGCAATCACACTTCCCTGGGACACGCCTGACGATATTCTTCTTTGTGAACAACAATATGCTTGTTTGTCCTGTTCTTGAGTAATGCAGGATCCTTATCAGATAGGTCTGACGAAGAACATCGAAAAAATTCAAAGAAGGGAAGCTCGTTTTATATTATTACATTTCGCTATTCAACTTTCTCCTCCGAACGTCAAACATTATTTTGTCTGAGGTCCATACAGAAATATAGAGAGTAATGACCATCTGATAAAGTAAAAGAAATCAGACCTCACAAGAAAAAAAAAAATAGGTATTCATGTTTTGCAAGTTCTGCTCGGGAATGGAACCATCGAGAAATAGTCTGAAATTGGTTCTATGAAGCTTCTGCAAAGCTCCTAAGTGTGAACCGAAGGGTAATCATGTAGTTGTTACAGAAACTATGACTGGCGATTTGTGAGCCCTTATAGCTCAAAACAATTTTCCCCTAAGTGACGAGTCTGACGGAATATGTCGCACCACCCACGGATTTTTCTTTGCCTGTTGCAGCCTTTCAAGAATATCTGGTACGAAATCGTCTTAGAATCTTAGCAAATGAATCATATTTAACGAATTCAAGGAACAAAACGCACGCATCGCTCCAGTAGACGCCTTGTCCTGTCACGTCCCCTAGTGCAGCGTTCTGCAACAACGCCGCGGCGCGTATTTCCAATCGGAAATTGGATATATGCTCTACCGATTGATACATGTTATTTTCCTGTACGACCTGTAGTGTTTTTGCAGTCATCTTGTGAAACCCACAGGGTACTTACAAATAACAAAATGGCTCTGAGCACTATGGGACTTAACATCTATGGTCATCAGTCCCCTAGAACTTAGAACTACTTAAAGCTAATTAACCTAAGGACATCACACAACACCCAGCCATCACGAGGCAGAGAAAGTCCCTGACCCCGCCGGGAATCGAACCCGGGAACTTACGAATAACACTGTTTACCGTTGTAGGAATAGCATAGTAGTAGCACCTAAGAAACAAACACACTAATTTCAAGCATCGTATGATATTTCGGTCTGTCCAACAACAATGATAGTTTCTTGTAGA
Organism: Schistocerca gregaria; assembly: GCF_023897955.1. Taxonomy (NCBI): domain Eukaryota; kingdom Metazoa; phylum Arthropoda; class Insecta; order Orthoptera; family Acrididae; genus Schistocerca; species Schistocerca gregaria. The sequence continues at coordinate 540,851,281 of NC_064922.1, forward strand.
ATATATACCAATGTTACCGTCCATTGGTAGACCACGGATTGTTTCCTGAGTCCGTCAGTCGGGAAACGTGTATATTACACAATCGCATCGTATCAAAAAATGTGTAGTTTTACAGAAGTGCAGAGTCAGTGGATCGGAGAAAAGAAACCCTCTTTAGCGTGGTCATTAACCTACACCTACATGTATACGTCGCAGGCGACTTTACTATGTGTGGTAGGCAATATATCAGGCACCTCTGTCATTCCTCACTCCTCCCTTTCATCTTGCAGTTAAGATTAGTGCGCAGGAAGAACTTTCCTTCCTAAACTATCCAAGAACTCCAAACTCTCTAATTTACCTTCATGGTACTTTTCGCGAGTTATATACAGTGGGATTAGGGGAAGGTTGCAATCGATGGGCCGGCTCCATTTCTCTCTGGATCTTGACAGTAGGCAAATACTAGCGGTCATTGAGTTTACCCCTTACTTATTAGTTTCCATTGTATGTTTTCTAATAGTTTGTAAGTTCAAATGGTTCAAATGGCTCTGAGCACTATGGGACTTAACATCTTAGGTCAACAGTCCCCTAGAACTTAGAACTACTTAAACCTAACTAACCTAAAGACATCACACACATCCATGGCCGAGGCAGGATTAGAACCTGCGACCGTAGCAGCCACGCGGTTCCGGACTGAAGCGCCTAGAACCGCTTGGCCACCGTGGCCGGCTGTTTGTAAGTGGTTTGATAATATGTGTTATTTCTTTTCACTTCGAAGGCGACATTTCTACTTTAGTCTCCTTGGTTTCAAATACATGCCATTTAGTTTCAGATGAAAACAAAAAACTACAAAAATTAAAATATAAAATGTATTGTCGTTTTTTAGGTGGGTGTAGCATTTAACAGTTGTTAGACTACAACCTGTTTGTGGAAACTGCCTGGCCTAATGAAGGAAATCAGCCCCCTGACTGGGCCTAAAACACAATCTTTTATTTTTCAAGTGTTTCATTGACAGTGAATACTTATGACACCCGTGTTTAATACAATGAAAGGCAAAATATAATGTTCAAGCTGCACTGAAAATAAAATATTCATTACAATATCCTATGACTTTACTACACGTTTTCTTTAGATGGCTCATCCATAGCAAGCTTCCACTAATACGTCATTTAACTCTTCTACGATCTTACACATCCGAAATTTTAACAGTAAACAGCACTGTAGTACACAACGCTTCCCTTGCAGCATCTGATCTAGTTGAGCTAATCCGTGACACTTTCATTCTTACGAAGCGAACCTGCGATGAGACGTGTTGTCTCGTTTGAACTGATGTTAACGCTGTCTTAATCCTTGCACCAAAAGAAAATCCTCTGCAGGTCATCCTGTACTTCTATTCTTCTCGTATTCTTTGGCGTTGAGACTTCTCTTTACAGAACAGCATTATTAACATTGAAAGACATGGGCTAACTACCCCTTCGTTCCCCTGCAAAACATTGCGGATTCTTGGACATAAAGTGGGAGACTATTTGCCGCTGTGCATATCTTTGTCAGATTACGTAAATACCAACGACAGTGTGAGACGTATTAACATAGTGTTAACACCAGTTCTCCTCAAAGAGGATAATAAAATGCACCTGTATATAACCAGACATCACTATCATACGTGCGAATTTTCTCGGTGGTTATTAAAATTAGATTACCAATATTTCTTCATCATCAGCTCCTCGGTAATGCTCTCAGTCATTTTTATTGGGACTTTTATGACGTTTATCAAGTCGTCAGTGAACCCAACGAAATGAGTGGGAGTGCATTTCACGTACAATAACATTTCCCATACGAAACCCTCTCGTCCATAAACTGGAAGTATGGTACCACAAAAATGATTTGCAGACAAATTTCATGAACTGTGTGTCAATAACCAGGTAGCAGTCGTATGGTGTAATGAGAGAACAGTGTTGTCCGTCCTGAGGATGGCTAAACGCGCGTGTACAGAATGTTTGCGAACGGCTCAGTAAGCGAGCACGCTCCACGTGCGCATCTGCTCAAGGATGTATGGTCAGTGGAGCGGACAAGCCCTGCGTCAGTGTCCGTGTCAACACTGAGCAAACAAGTGGTCGGAATTAGTGGCAAGTGCGGCTTACAGCTTAGAACTCTGTAACACTTCCCCTCGTACAAAAATTGTATGAGAATGGATGTGGAATAGTTTCTTCGTCCGCTTCTTCTTGTTGCAAGGAACCCTCTGAGTGCATAGTCGTCGCAACTTCGATCTTTAGTACGGCCCATTTGAAAGTATTGTGTTAACAATTGCGACGGGAAAAATATTAATGTTAATGACCCAAGTTGTGCATCAGGACGGCGACAGAAAAGGAGTGTCCGGCAGGTTCAGAGGTCAACCTTTTAAGGGGCGTATGAATTACGTCTCACAAAATGGAAATCGCCCATATTCAACAAATGTTCGGAACAAACCATTAGCTTGCACCATGAACTCCGAATGAAAAATGCAGACCACAGTGACCACAAAGATACGCACCATCAAGGTAGATGGAGAACTTCATGGGAGTTACAAACTCTTCAGGACGTTCAGCTGGACATTCAGTCTTAAGAAATGTATATAGAATCACATCGGTGTAAAGCTGTGATGAGAACTGATTCAGATTTGTCCAGTGGTTACAGGTGGTATGAATAGTTATGTCCCATACATTTCAGGAGGGATAATTTGCTCTCAAAGAGTATGATTTTCATACGCATACCATCCACTCAAGCAAAAGCGAAGTATTTTGACCAGCTATTGGCCAAAAGCAGTGCACATGCAAATAATTGTAGTTCTCTTCCGCCCTGTTTTGGCTCTTGCTTGCTGTGACTTAAATATTCCCTTCTCCCTTTGCAAGCTCATGCATACGAGAAAGAATCGTAGGGAGCAGAGCACCTCCAACTTCTCGCAGCACAATAAATTACTTGCCATCCAGATTAACATAAGCATAACTGTATAAAAAATGCGTGAAGGCACTGATGTTAGTTGATCTTGATACATCTCTCTTGGTGCCCCTAATTTCCTGGATTCCTTTCACATGCATTTCCCCTTCAAGCCCCATTGGTTGGAATTTAAGACAAATTCCTTACTGAACGATGGGGTAAGTTTGTTTATCTCATCTACATACAAATTTTGGGACCGATTCCGTAGTCTGCCGTACATCGTCAAGTTGATGCTCTGTTCTAAATTCCGTTACCTTACGTCTTCCAATTCTGTAGCACTGTTGGAGATTATGCAACCATCCAGTGCTCCCCTTTACATCACTGTAATCTATTCCACGTTCAATTTGATGTCACTTTCATACACGTCCTGTAAATTGTATCGATCTTCCTTGAAACGCGCAAACACCAATTTTTGTAATAAGTGCGCCTGGTCCAACCTTGAATGTCCGTAGTTTTTCGTATTACTACACAGTCGTGTTGCTGTGGAGTTATTCGAAATCTGTTCATAATTGCTTTTTACAATTCTTCAGATGATATTCTCCATACATAATAGTGTTTAGTTCGCGGCCCTTGGGCAACGTTACACTGGAGACGGGTTCTGCGGCTCCCTGTTCGACATTGAACATGAACTACATGGCGCCACACCTGTTTCAATATCACTTTCACTTTTTAAGCATGTATGATCACTGTACTCATGTACAATGTCCGCACATTCCAGCGTATACAAGCTTGTGGTCTCGCGGTCGCTTTCTTGCTGCCCGAGCACGGGGTCCCCTGTCCGATTCCTGGCGGGGTCAGGGAGTTTCACCTGCGTCGAGATGACTGGGTGCTTGTCTTGTCGTCATCATTTCATCATCATTCATGAAAGTGGCGGGACTGGACTGAGCAAAGTTTGGGAATTTGTACGGGCTCCGATAACCGCGCAGTTCAGTGCCCCACGAACCAAACATCATCACCATCATCATCATCATCGAGCGTATACAACACCACACATTCCAGTGACTCATCCTGTAGAAACGCTACTGTTTCTCCTGCCACCTCTCTGTCAATCTGTGAAATTCTTTTGGTTCCTTTTTGACGGAATGTCAACTTCAGCAACTGTTATCGTAGATATAATGAAATGTTCGCTTTGTACATCATTGCTATTAGGAGCCAATAATGTGGTTGCATGGTAGGCAATATGTGGGGCGTCGAATGTCGTAAATACCATTGGCCCTTTGCGACCTCTCACGCAAGGGATTCCTTCTTAGCTTTAATCGCGTCAGTTACGTGGTCCGCTGCATTCAGGATTTGGCAAATTTATTTTACTTAACTTTGCGGCTGGATGACCTTCCTGACGCCGCAGCCGTCATTTACCTAAAGGTCGTGAAAGGGAAATTGTGATTGAGAAGGTAGTGAGACGGGTTCGTATTCCAGTTCCGATGCTATGCAGATTGTCCACTGACCAAGCTGTGAAGGAAACCAAAGAAAAATTTTGATAAGCACTTACAGATCAAGGACAAGAAATAAAACTTAAAGGTTTGCCGAACCAATGTCAGACTGCGTAGTACCTGGAAGAGCAGTTGAACGGTGGGACATGTCTTAAAACGTGGAGAGAAGATGAAACAACAAAACAAGGGTTATTAAATGCAGACAAATTAAATCAGATGGTGCTGAGGGAATTGGAGAGGATATAAAAAGCGGAATGGCAGGAACAAGAGAACTGTTCTAAATAACAGCATTTTGTTCACATGGAACACAAAATTTTAGTAAACGAATGTGTGATTTCTATGCCTTCCAACACGTCCAAAAGAACAGACACCATGCATTCATACAACTTATTCTCCTCGATGGGAAATGGTTCCACAATCTTCAGTGCGGATGCACAGTTATGTCCGACCTCCAGTGGGAATTTAAAATTAGAGTGGACGACATGAACGCGGACTGCCGATAGGTGGCGCTGGGTGGCAATGTGGGTAGGATCTGGGAGCGTCCCGAGAGAGTCCGCGCTTTTGCGATATATCCTGGGTCCGGGTGGTGCAGTGGTTAACAAAACTGCTTAGTGAGCAGGCGATCCAACCTTCAAGTCCCAGTCTGAAACACATGTTCACTTAGCACCGATGATTCCGAGTAGAGCTACACTATGTAATCAAAAGTATCTGAACACCCCCCCCCCCCCAAAAAAGGGGCTCTGAGCACTATGGGACTTAACATCTGTGATCATCAGTCCCCTAGAACTCAGAACTACTTAAACCTAACTAACTTAAGGACATGAAACACATTCATGCCCGATGCAGGATTCGAACCTGCGACCGTAGCAGTCGCGCAGTTCCGGACTGAGCGCCTAGAACCGTTAGTCTACCGCGGCCGGCACCCCCAAAAACATACGTTTTTCATATTAGGTGCGTTGTGCTGCCACCTGCTGCCAAGTACTCTATATCAGCGACCTTAGTACTCATTATCGTGAGAGAGCAGAATAGGGCATTCCGCAGAACTCACAGACTTAGAACGTGGTCAGGTGATTGGGTGTCACTTCCGTCATACGACTCTACGCGAAATTTTCACACTCCTAAGCATCCCTAGGTCCAGTGTTTCCGATGTGATAGTGAAGTGGAAACGTGAAGGGACACGTACAGCACAAAAGCCTACAGGCCGACCTCGTCTGTTGACTGACAGAGACCGCCGACAGTTGTAAAGGGTTGTAATGTGTAATAGGCAGACATCTATCGAGACCATCCAACAGGAATTCTAAACTGCATCAGGATCCACTGCAAGTACTATGACAGTTGGTGGGAGGTGAGAAAAATTGGATTTCATGGTTGAGCGGCTGCTCATAAACCATACATCACGCCAGTAAATGCGAAACGACGCCTCGCTTGGTGTAAGGAGCGTAAATATTGGACGGCTGAACAGTGGAAAAACGTTGTGTGGTATGACGAATCACGGTACACAATGTGGCAATACGATGGCAGGGTGTGGGTATGGCGAATGCCCGATGAACGTCATCTGCCAGTGTGTGTAGTGCCAACAGTAAAATTCGGAGACGCTGGTGTTATGGTGTGGTCGTGTTTTTCGTGGACGAAGCTTGCACCCAGTGGTTTTTTGCGTGGCACTATCACAGCACAGGCCTACATTGATTTTATAAGCATCTTCTTGCTTCCCACTGTTGAAGAGCAATTGAGGGTTGGAAATTGCATCTTTTAACACGCTCGAGCACCTATTCATAATGCACGGCCTGTGGTGGCGTTGTTACATGACAATAACATCCCAGTAATGGAGTGACCTGCACAGAGTCCTGACCTGAATCCTACAGAACACCTTTGGGATGTTTGGAACGCCGACTTCGTACCAGGCGTCACCGACCGCCATCGATATAGATATCTCTCCTCAGTGCAACACTCCGTGAAGAATGGGTCGCCATTCCCCAAAAACCATTCCAGCACCTGATTGAACGTATGCCTGCGAGATTGGAAGCTGTTATCAAGGCTAATGGTGGGCCAACACAATCTTAATTCCAGCATTACGAAAGAAGGGCGCCACGAGCTTGTAGGTCATTTTCAGCCAGATGTCAAGATACTTTTGATGACATAGTGTATATCATTAGTTCTTCCTTTCCTTTCCTCCCCATTTTCAATTTACATAATAAAATTGAAGTGCTAGGAAGTCTTTTCTGACGGTATACATATATAGTGTATCCTTGTACGGAAGTGAAAAGTGGACGATGAACCGTTCTGACAAGAAGAGAATAGAACCCTTTGAAATATGGTTCTACGGAAGAATGCTGAATAGTAGGTGGGTAGATCACGTAACTAATTACTAGATACTGAATAGAACTAAGAAATTTGTGGTACAGCTTCAAACTTGATTAAAAGAAGGGATAATTCGGTAGGACACATTGTGAGATGTCAATTTAGCAGTGGAGGGAAACGTGGGGGAAACTTTAGAAGGAGAGCAAGAGATGAGTGCAATAAGCAGGTTTAAACAGATGTACATTACAGTAAGTATTCGAAAACGAAGAGGCTCACACAGGGCAGGCTAGCGTGAAGAGCTCCATTAAACCAGTCTTCGGAGTGGACAAGGAGATTAGTGTTTCACGTTCCATCGACAACGAGGTTGTTAGAGCTGGAGCACAAGTTCGGATTAGGGAAGGATGGAGAAGGAAATCGTCCGTGGCCTTTCAAAGAAACCGTCCTTGCATTTGTCGTAAACGGTTTAGGAAAATCACGGAAAAAGTAAATCAAGATGGTCGGACGCAGGTTCGTTTGAACCGTCGTCCTCCCGAATGCTAGAGCAGTCTACTAACCACTGCGCTCTTCGTAAAGAAGACCACAACAACAAAAACAAAAACAAGACTTCCTTGGCCATCTTCGGATATTTTTTTAAATTTTCTTTCCTATTCTGTTTCTCGTTCAGTGTTGCGTGTTACGATTTGGGTATTCAGTTCGTCATTTGATTTCTAAAAAACAAGGTACATATATCATTCAAGCAATGTAGTTCATAAAATAGTCATAAGGTAATTTAGTAACAGTAATAAAATGATTAACCCTGACAGGTTGCTTGGATATCACTTGACATAGTACACTGTCAATAAACGCTGATGAACCGTTACCATCAAATCTGCTGCTGTTTCGCCAATAATTCAGCAGTGGACAAATGTTTAGGAGGCTAGCCTCACTTTCGCTCTTGCCTGTGACAAATGACCTATTTACACACTCGCATATATACACGCTCACACTTACGTAAAACAGGTACAAATATAGAATAACAATAATGTTCATATATCTATTTGGATTCATAAATTACTCCTCCGTTTTGACTGAATGGTTGTACTTCGTTGTAACTATAATGGAAATTGTCGTGTAAAATTAAGAACATTTGCTGAATACTTTGAATCTGTTATCTGTAGGTACAAGTGAAGATCAGATAGAAACTCTCATATGATATCAGTCAATAGATTACGATTGCAGTACAGAGAATCGTGTTGGTCAAGTTCACTTGCGATGATATCTTTTGACGTGAAGTGACATAACCAACAGATCTTCATAAATCACTATTAAATTGAGAAGTTAATAATGGCAGTTGAAGTAATTACAGTAAGACTTTGATAATCCGGGATGCTCGGAGATCTGTCAATACCGAATTATCATATATGCTGGATTATCAAGGTCTTTTTAAAAGCACGGTTTAAAAAAGGATATAAGCCAGTCCTGCTGTTTTAACGTACAAAAACTAGTAACATACTCATTAAAGACAACGGGAGAGATTACAGCACAAAAAATTAAAAATATGTATTAGTTTTCTGTAAAAACACAACTGAATTAAAAGTCAAATACTGTACCGCTCTATTAACTCAGTTTAGGGATCAAAGTTTTAGAAAATTTCAATATACATAAATACTTTTCGTACATCAGTTACAAATTAAAATGAGCACAATTTATTTCAAAAGATCGTAAACAAGATAATTAATAAAAATTGTTACTAAGAATTCGGTGCAATTGAATTGGAATCAGCATCTTTAGGAAGTGGCACACACATCTGACGTCGCAGAGGGCGTGGAATTACCTACCAATGATGCTTTAGCTGAAATTTCCTTCCAAGCACTCTGGAACATCGCAGAAATGCTGACTTGTTTCTCGGTTTGAGCTCATTTTCGACAAAAATAATTTTGTACGATGTGCACATTCATAACTACAGATGCGTGCGTTGTATTGTTGGCTACTCACAGCGAATTTCACAAAAGTGTTCAAGATTTCTGGAGCTTCAGCCCAATGGTGCGAATGGTACGCGTTTCTTGTTCGCCACTCTCAGTTTCTGGTGCCTCCTGTGGGTTAAAGCCGCTTTATAATGCCACAATTTTACTTTATTTCGCTTTATTAGGACATTTGGGCTGTGTCGCCGTTTAAGCCTAATATTAATATGGTGACTGCAATAGGTTTTTCTTTTCATTAATTCCTTTTTACGGCTCTGTGAACTCTCACACTATATCATTCTCGAATTCTGCTGTTCCAGCATACTCTAGGTGTCTGGCTGTATTTCTTAACAGGTCCATTTTTTTCTATTTTTGTTTTATACAGGATCAATTTTGTTCGGATTCCCATGTCAGTGATGGCCAAAGTGAGAACAGTGTATGTATTAGTTTTATCTTTTTCTTTCTTATATATGACATGTGCTTTAAAGGTCATTTTATTGTCCAGTCTGATTCCAAGCTATTTGACCTGGTTTGTCCTATTTATGTGTGTCCCGCTTATTAGTAATCGGTCCCGTAGTTCTGGCCTCTTCCTGGTACGCCTTATTGCCTGTGTTTCTTCCGCGTTTTATTTGACATGGTTTTCGCGTGCCCATTCTTCTATACTGTTTAGCTGTCTTCGCGTCCTTATTATCGCATCGGTCGTTCTACTGCTACTTGCAAGTAAGGCAGTATCGTGTCGAACTTGAGCCAATACTACGTTCCCCCCTCTCTCTCTCTTTTCAGCGATCACAGGCCCTGTAGAACACGCGCTGCATCAACGATCTGCTTCCACTGCCTTCTAACTCTCGCAGCTTCTCTCCACCCTGTGGAAATTCCTAATGCTGCGATGTCCTTCTCTATGTCATCTTTCCACCTTGCACGAGGCCAACCAAATGGTCTTGTTGCCTGAAGAGTTCCTTCAAATGCTTTCTTGGTGATTCTGTTGTTTTCCATTCTGGCCACATGTCCAGCCCATTGCAGTCTCCTACTTTCTGGATGATAGTGGGTTGCTTCATTAACTGATAAATTTCATTGTTCTTTCAAGTTCTCCATGCGCCATTCTTCAACACAGGCCCACAAATTTAACTCATTACTTTTCAACATCTTTGTACATCTACGTTCATATTCTGTAAACAAGAGTGAAGTGCCCGACAGAGAGGATTTCCCGGCTTTTTCTCGTTCCATTCTCGTGTATAGTGCGAGAAGCACGATTGCTTAACTGTCTTAATTAGTCTGATCTGGTCTCTGTTTCTTTTATTTTTCGGTTTTGCCGCGGTTCAAAATGCTGTGCTCCAAACTCTCATTCCCAGCAATTTCTTGCCCCAGTTAAGATCTACAGGGTGTTACAAATAGGAACGGCCAAACTTTCAGGAAACACTCCTCACATGCAAATAAAGAAAAGATGTTATGTGGACATGTGTGAGGAAACGCTTAATTTCCATGTTAGAGCTCATTTTAGTTTCGTCTTTATGTACTGTACTTCCTCGATTCACCACCAGTTGGCCCAATTGAAGGAAGGTAATGTTGACTTCGGTGCTTGTGTTGACATGCGACTCATTGCTCTACAGTACTAGCATCAAGCACATCAGTACGTAGCATCAACAGGTTAGTGTTCATCACGAACGTGGTTTTACAGTCAGTGCAATGTTTACAAATGCCGAGTTGGCAGATGCCCATTTCATGTATGGATTAGCATGGGGCAATAGATGTGGCGCGGTACGTTTGTATCGAGACAGATTTCCAGAACGAAAGTGTCCCGACAGGAAGACGTTCGAAGCAATTGATCTGCGTCTTAGGGAACACTGAACATTCCAGCCTATGACTCGCGCCTGGGGAAGCCCTAGAACGACGACGACACCTGCAATGAACGAGGCAATTTTTCGTGCAGTTGACGATAACCCTAATGTCAGCGTCAGAGAAGTTGCTGCTGTACAAGTTTACGTTGACCACGTCACTGTATGGAGAGTGCTACGGGAGAACCAGTTGTTTCCGTACCATGTACAGCGTGTGCAGGCACTATCATGAACTGATTGGCCTCCACGTGTACACGTCTGCGAATGGTTCATCCAACAATGTGTCAATCCTCATTTCAGTGCAAATGTTCTCTTTACGGATGAGGTTTCATTCCAACGTGATCAAATTGTAAATTTTCACAATCAACATGTGTGGGCTGACGAGAATCTGCGCGCAATTGTGCAATCACGTCATCAACACAAATTTTCTGTGAACGTTTGGGCAGGCATTGTTGGTGATGTCTTGATTGGGCCCCATGTTCTTCCGCCTACGCTCAATGGAGCACGTTATCATGATTTCATACGGGATAATCTACCCGTGCTGCTAGAACATGTGCCTTTACAAGTACGACACAACATGTGGTTCATGCACGATGGAGCTCCTGCACATTTCAGTCGAAGTGTTCGTACGCTTCTCAACAACAGATTCGGTGACCGATTAATTGGTAGAGGCGGACCAATTCCATGGCCTACACACTCTCCTGACCTCAACCCTCTTGACTTTCATTTATGGGGGCATCTGAAAGCTCTTGTCTACGCAACCCCCGGAACCAAATGTAGAGACTCTTCGTGCTCGTATTGTGGATGGCTGTGATACAAAACGCCATTCTCCAGGGCTGCATCAGCGCATCAGGGATTCCATGCGACGGACGGTTGATGCATGTATCCTCGCTAACGGAGGACATTTTGAACATTTCCTGCAACAAAGTGTTTGAAGTCACGCTGGTACGTTCTGTTGCTGTTTGTTTCTATTCCATGATTAATGTGATTTGAAGAGAAGTAATAAAATGAGCTCTAACATGGAAAGTAAGCGTTTCCGGACACATGTCCACATAACATATTTTCTTTCTTTGAGTGTGAGGAATGTTTCCTGAAAGTTTGTCCGTACCTTTTTGTAACACCTTGTATATTTGATGTAAGGAAGGAAGGCACATTAGTGTTTAATGCCCCGTCATATATCAGTCATTAGAGACGCAATACAATGTCGTATCATGGAAGGCTGGGGATGGAAATCGGCCTGTCCTTCTCAGGGGAACCATCCCGGCATTTGTCGAAAGCGAGGTATGGAAATCACGCGTAAGTTTGACACTAGGGGGCTTACTGAATAGTGCTCCTTTCTCTTGTGCTTGTGCTAGTCTGCTTAGTTCGTAATGTGTTATTTTGCACAATTCCTTCACTTAGTCTACTCTATCGTTCCCAATTGCGATGATTACCCCTAATCTCATTTCTGTTATTCCTTATTACTTCCGTCTTCCTTCTTTAACTCTAAACGCATATTCTGTGCTTCCTTATTGAGGCAAGCAACATCATCAGCAAATCATATCACTGATATCCTTTCAACCTGAATTTTGATCTCATTTCTGAACTTCTACTTTTATTTGCATCATGGCTTCTCCGATGTATAGATTAAAGGATAGAGGCGGTAGACTGCAACTTTGTCTCACACCCCCTTTAATCCGAATACTAGGTTCTTGGCCATCGATTCCTGACCACATTCCTCATCACAAGTTGGGAGCTGGTGTGGCCGCAAGGGCCGCTCAGCGGGCGCGAGTTGCTCGGCAGTCCGACCACATGGTGCTTTGGACTCTGGCCGAAGCAAGAAGGGTCCAGTGGCTGCATGATTGGGAATTCCATGGTGATGCTGTGTCGATGAAAGAGACTCGTATGCCGAAAGTGCCGAAGATGGCGGTCTTTGCGAAACCATTTTGGCTGACATTCACAGTTCGTATAAAAATGAATAGTAACCAGATGAATGATGATACCTCAAAAAGAAACATGTCCATTACCATTATTTGCACGACGATTCTGATGGTGTAGTCAGATTTTCAAAATCTTTATTAGTTTAAAGTTACTGTAAATTATACAAGTAACATCCAGCAACGAATTGCCAAAATCTAAACGCTTCATCCGATTTCGCTGATTGGCGTGTCTTTAGACAGCTATTGGTGTAAACGTAAAAATGGTATGAATTACAAGTATGTAACTTGAATAGTACATAAGTTATTGGAGGTCAAATTGGCCGATTACTATCAACCGCATCAGGCCATAAGTACTCAACAGGTACACGAATAAACGGTAGCAGCATGCTTATAAATCTATTTATTCGTCTATGTCTTTATTATATCCGATATATCGTATTCATGAAGAAATTGGTTAAATATTTAAAGTGTTCTAGAAAGCACAGAGACATTAGGCTACTGGCCTACCATTAGTTCTATTTCTTTGATATATGTTTAGTTAATTTCTTATGTATTTAATATGTGTGTTAGAGCGTGTTTATGGTCCGGCTGTAGGAACATTTATTTAATTTCAAGTTATTTAAATGTAAATCCAGTATTTCGTATGTGTTTCAATATGTTTGTGAGTATATGTTGGTTTAGAGACATGGAGGGAGCGCTCTAGCCAATCACAGGTGTCGCCACGGGCGCCAATCTCGTGTGAATGCTCTGAAAAGCTAATCATTTGCATATCACTGCATCTTCTTCCTGTCGGTTAAATTTCGCGTCTGTAGCACGTCATCTTCGTTGTGTAGCAGTTTTAATGGCCAGTAGTGTACTTCGGAGTGCCGACCTGTGCTCTTGTGTGATTTCCGTGGCTTCTGCAGTGAAGACGTAATATGCATTCAGAAGTGAATATCTCGTGAACTATGTTGTTGTTCATGACTAATTACGTGAAGTACGAATCTGTTGTTTCCCTGTTATTCAGCTTATATTTATTTAATTGCTGGACTACCGACACCAATAAGTGTTTTGCAGAAATATACCGCATTCTCAAAAGTACTTCTACTATCGTACTCATCGTTTAAAGTCGTTAAGATAGTACCTGCAGATTTTATTTAATTGCAATCTTTCATTTATAAATTTATGTGTTACATTCATAATTCGCAATTGCCGAGCGATAGAAACCTTTGGCCGTTCGATTCATGTGTGTATTCTCATCGTAAACTGTAGTCTCTGCAGTATTTGGCCTGTAATGCAGCAGCTACGTATCCCAGCACATAGACAACGAAACCAGCCAAAACGTTTAATATTGCAACTCTGAGTCGGAGGGTACGTAATTCAGGGCCACCACCTCATTTTCATTTTAATGTTTCTGAGAGCCCGCAAGCACATGTACAGCCCAACAAAAAAGTGACTGAGTCAGAAGGGCAGGAGTTAACGAAATAAACCCGTAAGGGCTGAGATTGTATATGGTATTAGCTTAGTGATTCCAAAATCGAGCCAAATTTACGTACATGGCAGCGTGAGTCCACTTAACAGTCTGACGGCTGCAACGGGACATCCTCCTCTAGCATTACTATTGTCGATGCAAAAATTATTTTGGAATTCTGGACGGGTCAGTATTATCTCAGCTGCATTTCTGAAAACTTTCATATAATTTTATATACAATATGTTACATTTCAAGCTAAAAATTCATGAAAAGCAATTACTTTACCTTGGATGTTATGATTGATAATTAGTAGTTCTGAATGTACAGTTAAAATTTCTGTTTATAAGCATTTGAAATTACGAATTATTTGGCAGACTTAAAATTTCTATTTTTATTTACGCAGTCTGGTACTGTTTATTATACTTATTTCTCGATTCGTTTATGAAGTAATAACCGAAACTAATAGAAATCCATTTGTCAAGAAAAATTGTAAACCCTTTGAAATGTTGTTATAACCGCAGTGTGAAGGAGTAGTAAGCACACCTCTGATGTGATCGGGTGTATTTTTGGCGAACAATATAATTTCTGCTTTGTTCATGTTAAAATTCAAAAGACTAGACTATGATATACTAAAATGTGACAAAAAATATTAACGTAATAACAAAAATTCTGCAACAACAATCTTTAAATTTATTTAGATCACTTCAACCATGATGACCTAAAATATGAAAATTTCAGATCCCTAGACAAGAAACCTGGAGCCAACTCTACACCAAAATGTAAGTAAACTAGAAAGCGTTCAAATTTATCTGAGTTCCTAAGGAGGCAAGATATGATTGTCGGAAGGACAGACTCAGCATACAGGAAAGTCAAAACAGCCTTTGGTGACATTAAAAGCAACGGTGATAACATTAAGAGTGCAACGGGAATTCCACTGTTAAATGCAGAGGAGAGAGCAGACAGGTGGAAAGAATACATTGAAAGCCTCTATGAGGGTGAAGATTTGTCTGATGTGATAGAAGAAGAAACAGGAGTAGATTTAGAAGAGATAGGGGATCCAGTATTAGAATCGGAATTTAAAAGAGCTTTGGATGACTTACGGTCAAATAAGGCAGAAGGGATAGATAACATTCCATCAGAATTTCTAAAATCATTAGGGGAAGTGGCAACAAAACTACTATTCACGTTGGTGTGTAGAATATATGAATCTGGCGACATACCATCTGACTTTCGGAAAAGCATCATCCACACAATTCCGAAGACGGCAAGAGCTGACAAGTGTGAGAATTATCGCACAATCAGCTTAACAGCTCATGCATCGAAGCTGCTTACAAGAATAATATACAGAAGAATGGAAATGAAAATTGAGAATGCGCTAGGTGACGATCAGTTTGGCTTTAGGAAAAGTAAAGGCACGAGAGAGGCAATTCTGACGTTACGGCTAATAATGGAAGCCAGGTTAAAGAAAAATCAAGACACGTTCATAGGATTTGTCGACCTGGAAAAAGCGTTCGACAATATAAAATGGTGGAAGCTGTTCGAGATTCTGAAAAAAGTAGGGGTAAGCTATAGGGAGAGACGGGTCATATACAATGTGTACAACAACCAAGAGGGAATAATAAGAGTGGACGATCAAGAAGGAAGTGCTCGTATTAAGAAGGGTGTAAGACAAGGCTGTAGCCTTTCGCCCCTGCTCTTCAATCTGTACATCGAGGAAGCAATGATGGAAATAAAAGAAAAGTTCAGGAGTGGAATTAAAATACAAGGTGAAAGGATATCAATGATACGATTCGCTGATGACATTGCTATCCTGAGTGAAAGTGAAGAAGAATTAAATGATCTGCTGAACGGAATGAACAGTCTAATGCGTACACAGTATGGTTTGAGAGTAAATCGGAGAAAGACGAAGGTAATGAGAAGTAGTAGAAATGAGAACAGCGAGAAACTTAACATCAGGATTGATGGTCACGAAGCCAATGAAGTTAAGGAATTCTGCTACCTAGGCAGTAAAATAACAAATGACGGACGGAGCAAGGAGGACATCAAAAGCAGACTCGGTATAGCAAAAAAGGCATTTCTGGCCAAGAGAAGTGTACTAATATCAAATACCGGCCTTAATTTGAGGAAGAAATTTCTGAGGATGTACGTCTGGAGTACAGTATTGTATGGTAGTGAAACATGGACTGTGGGAATACCGGAACAGAAGAGAATCGAAGCATTTGAGATGTGGTGCTATAGACGAATGTTGAAAATTAGGTGGACTGATAAAGTAAGGAATGAGGAGATTCTACGCAGAATCGGAGAGGAAACGAATATGTGAAAAACACTGATAAGGAGAAGGGACAGGATGATAGGACATCTGCTAAGACATGAGGGAATGACTTCCATGGTACTAGAGGGAGCTGTAGAGGGCAAAAACTGTAGAGGAAGACAGAGATTGGAATACGTACGTCAAGCAAATAATTGAGGACGTAGGTTGCAAATGCTACTCTGAGATGAAGAGGTTAGCACAGGAAAGGAATTCGTGGCGGGCCGCATCAAACCAGTCAGTAGACTGATGACACAAAAAAAAAAGGAGACTTAGACACTATTTTAACTTATGCTAAAGCAACAATGACACCCATGTCCGAAGGAGGACACGAACCTTCGGCGGGAGGGGCCCGCAATCCGTGTCATAGCGCCTCTAACCACGCAGCCACTCCGCTCGGCCTACGAAGTGCATTGCAATCTTCACTCCTCACAAATTTTTCATAAAAGTCTTTGCTTATTGAGGTTAATAGCTTGGATTAGAAAGGAGGGGTGAGATTACCCGGTGCACCCCTTCTGATCTAGATGTATGCACGGATCCGGTGGGGGAAGTGCTTTAAAAGCGTTGTACCCTCTTCCGAGGCTGGCGATCTTGTTGGCCACGATAGTATCTCTACATCAAGCAGACAGTTCACAGAGATGATTATCATGTGAGAACGATCATCGTCTTGCTGGAGAGTGGCACCAAAGTACAGTCATGTGACAGGTTACACACAAGAGCGCAGGTTCTCTGTGGCATAACGTCTGCAGTCAGATTTCTCTCTATCATTACCAGCCGTGACCTGAAACCGTGCCCAGTGGTTCTCCAAACACCAGGAGCAACAGCACTGGGGCTCTCCAACCTACTGGAAGAATTGGGCTTCTCCGCATGTCGCTGGCGTACTTCATGTCTAATATGCCATTTGTAGTTAGGACCAGGAATCATAGTAAAATAAATGAATGTGAGTCGGTTGCTGTATGTTTTAAAGGAGGTGGAGTCTGTAGCAAAATTAAAGTGTCTTACTTTTTATTACGGTCAATGAAATACAGTATCTTTCCTTTCCTTCTTTCTCGTGGACTTTTTAAATGTAAAAAACAGTCTAACATTGATCTTGCCAAAAGCTAAGAAGCGATTCTGCTTGGTGTTGTAGCTTTCAGGGGGACTGGGATGCTCTCTGTGTGAGGCAGCTGTGGGCAGGACCGTGTGGCGTTAAGGCTGCTTTGGGTCATCCACGGGCGTTCTCTCTAGATGGCCATCCGATTAGTTCAGAGCCACGATTCATTGCAGAACGCAGTACGACGCCATTCATCGACAGTCCTTGCTTCTTGGTCACAGCACCAGTCCAGTCTGCGTTGTGGTGTTAATGGTAGCCAACGCATGAGACCGTAACTCCCTAGTCCGGTAGTCACTTGTCCCCGAACAACGGTGCGGGACGAGACAATGTCTCAGGGAGTCTGTTACTCGTTCCCGAATGGCAGGCGTAAATGTGAAGGGGTTCAGATGGCTCTGAGCACTATGGGACTTAACATCTATGGTCATCAGTCCCCTAGAACTTAGAACTACTTAAACCTAACTATCCTAAGGACAACACACAACACCCAGTAATCACGAGGCAGAGAAAATCCCTGACCCCGCCGGGAATCGAACCCGGGAACCCGGGTGCGGGAAGTGAAAGGGGTTTCAATGTTCTTTGTGCACAAGAAGGTGATCATCCCTTGTGGTAGTCAGATGTAGTCGACCGAGTATGTCTGCCCTCATATTGCCACAAAGTCCAGCTTCGGGCCGCTGTCATATCTGAATGCTCCAGATATCTGGACATCGCCCAATTCGACCAGCTAGCCAAAAAAAAAAAAAAGGTTCAAATGGCTCTAAGTACTATGAGACTTAACGTCTGAGGTCATCAGTCTCCTAGACTTAGAACTACTTAAACCTAACTATCCTAAGGACATCACACACATCCATGTCCGAGGCAGTATTCGAACCTGCGACCGTAGCAGCAGCGCAACAACGAACAAGGAACCTTCCAGACTGTGTCAGTTGCTGATAACACTGTCCTACACGAGTACGCGTTATCTCCGTGTCCTTCACAGTGATCACTCAGCATCTGAGGCTGTTCACACCCCTTATGTACCGTACCAGACCTTTTAACAACAGCTGGCCGTGTCGACCGAGCGGTTCTAGGCGCTTCAGTTGGGAACCTCGCGACCATTACGGTCGCAGGTTCGAATCCTGCCTCGAGCATGGATGCGTGTGATGTCCTTAGGTTAGTTAGGTTTAAGTAGTTCTAAGTCTAGGGGACTGATGACCTCAGATGTTAAGTCCCATAGTGCTCAGAGCCATTTGAACCATTTTTTTAACAACACCAAACACAACTACACTTTGATGGCCGTTCTACCTTTCGCAGAGAATAGCAACTCAATCATTTACATATGCGCCTATGGCGTGTTCGTGTACTAAGTTACGTGCACCATGTTCCATGTGTTCTTCATATTTTTGGTTAGGCGATGCTGTCTGATGTGTACACAGTGTTCCCACAGACCGTTTGCTTAAGAATACGTAAGGATTTTGCAGTGCTTTATGACCGCACGCTGGGGGTCGCCGTTCCTTCGCACGCGATGTGTCGGACTCTGCATCCATGTCGCAATCTGTTGTGTCACAGCTTTCTCCGCAGCGCTTTCGTTGGCTTTGAACGGCTCGCGGCAGTCGCGCTCAGTGTCACCACTTTCCTCGTATCGTCACATGTGTGTCGTCCACTTCCGGCTGCTGCTCCCAGTCACCCCCCACACAGGCCCGTGTATATGCGGAACACTTTACTGCTGGAAGATACTTCTGTGGGAAAATAGAGTGTTCAGCATTGGTAGTAGGATATCTTCTCATATTTGCCATGTTTCTTTCAAAGCCGCTCATATGCTGCTGAAGCTGATCGCTGCGGTGACCTCAGTAGGTCCGGTACTCCGTCAATCACACAATCAATCAATTTGTCCATTAGTTCTGTAATCATTCATATACTATAGAACTATGCTAACAGTTTGGTAAGATCATTCAGTTTTCTTTTTGTCAAAACTTATCGAAGGCCTCTAAAATGAAGTAAAACAGAAATCGTCAAAGGGTACGCCTAGCTTTTCCGCACATAGTTCGCATACTCTCTGTCTGTTATTTATGAGAACGTTACTAAAAGTATCAAGTGAATTACCTGGATTTTCGGTAGTCTTTCACATTCTTGTTTGAAACGTGATATCCCAAAATTACGTTAAAAACAGATCTAATAGCACAACGAAAGTTTTCGCGACGTTTTCCAATGTCTTACGTCAAAGGGCGAAATGGGGCATCCTTTCTTAGATATTTCCAATAGGGGCCTTTGTTACCAGTTGATCTGGTACTTGGCTGAAAACAACTGTCGGATATTGAGGTAACAATCGCGGAGTAGAAAAGCAACTACAATCGTTTATTAGCGGAGAGGCATCGGGACCAGATTATAAACCTATAAGATTCTACAAAGATTATATGAAAGAACTTGTTCTCCTTCTAGCAGCAGTTTATCGTACGTCACTGAAGCAATGAAAGGTACCTAGCGTCCGGAAAAAAGCATACTTTATGTCCATTCTAAGGTAGGGTCGTAGGACAGACGCACTTAATCCTAGATCTAAATCTTTGACGTCAATCTGTTGTACAGTTATGGAACATGTTTTACGCTAAAGAAATATGACGTTTTGGAGAACGAAAATTTCCTCTATAAAATCAATGGGGGTTCCTCAAACATAGATGTTGCAAATTTCAGCTCCCTCTCTTCCTGTATAAGATCCATAGCACTGTAGACAACTGCACGCAGGTTAATACCGTGTTCGTCGATTCAGGAAGGCACTTTACATTGTCCCACAATAACGTTTAATGAAAAAAAAATACGAGCTTACGATTATCGGACCAGATTAGCGACAGGGTTCAAGACTTCCTCACAGACAGAACTCAACACGACGCTCTTAACGGAAGAAAATCGATAGAGATAATTTCTGACTACCCCAAGAAAGTGTGACAGGACCGTTTTATATATACACTCCTGGAAATGGAAAAAAGAACACATTGACACCGGTGTGTCAGACCCACCATACTTGCTCCGGACACTGCGAGAGGGCTGCACAAGCAATGATCACAAGCACGGCACAGCGGACACACCAGGAACCGCGGTGTTGACCGTCGAATGGCGCTAGCTGCGCAGCATTTGTGCACCGCCGCCGTCAGTGTCAGCCAGTTTGCCGTGGCATACGGAGCTCCATCGCAGTTTTTAACAGTGGTAGCATGCCGCGACACCGTGGACGTGAACCGTATGTGCAGTTGACGGACTTTGAGCGAGGGCGAATAGTGGGCATGCGGGAGGCTGGGTGGACGTACCGCCGAATTGCTCAACACGTGGGGCGTGAGGTCTCCACAGTACATCGATGTTGTCGCCAGTGGTCGGCGGAAGGTGCACGTGCCCGTCGACCTGGGACCGGACCGCAGCGACGCACGGATGCACGCCAAGACCGTAGGATCCTACGCAGTGCCGTAGGGGACCGCACCGCCACTTCCCAGCAAATTAGGGACACTGTTGCTCCTGGGGTATCGGCGAGGACCATTCGCAACCGTCTCCATGAAGCTGGGCTACGGTCCCGCACACCTTTAGGCCGTCTTCCGCTCACGCCCCAACATCGTGCAGCCCGCCTCCAGTGGTGTCGCGACAGGCGTGAATGGAGGGACGAATGGAGACGTGTCGTCTTCAGCGATGAGAGCCGCTTCTGCCTTGGTGCCAATGATGGTCGTATGCGTGTTTGGCGCCGTGCAGGTGAGCGCCACAGTCAGGACTGCATACGACCAAGGCACACAGGGCCAACACCCGGCATCATGGTGTGGGGAGCGATCTCCTACACTGGCCGTACACCTCTGGTGATCGTCGAGGGGACACTGAATAGTGCACTTCCGCATGTATCCCGTGCCACCCAACGTGCTCTAGAAGGTGTAAGTCAACTAACCTGGCCAGCAAGATCTCCGGATCTGTCCCCCATTGAGCATGTTTGGGACTGGATGAAGCGTCGTCTCACGCGGTCTGCACGTCCAGCACGAACGCTGGTCCAACTGAGGCGCCAGGTGGAAATGGCATGGCAAGCCGTTCCACAGGACTACATCCAGCATCTCTACGATCGTCTCCATGGGAGAATAGCAGCCTGCATTGCTGCGAAAGGTGGATATACACTGTACTAGTGCCGACATTGTGCATGCTCTGTTGCCTGTGTCTATGTGCCTGTGGTTCTGTCAGTGTTTTCATGTGATGTATCTGACCCCAGGAATGTGTCAATAAAGTTTTCCCTTCCTTGGACAATGAATTCACGGTGTTCTTATTTCAATTTCCAGGAGTGTATATTTATATATATATACGATGTAGCAGAAAGCGTCGGAAGCTCTAAGACTGATCGCAGATGATACGTATGCACATAAGACAGTAGCACCGCCAGAGGACAGTATCTGTTTGCAGAATGACCTGCGGAGGATTTATGAATGGTGGAGGCTCTCGCAGTAAATAAATGTAACATATTGCTCATACATGGGAAAAGATATCCCCTTCTGTACAATATTAATAATTTGGCTTTATTGAAGAAGCTTTAACAGTTTTCACACAAAAAAATCTGAGGCATTATTTTTCAGCAAGCCCTCGTATGAAAATGAGTTTGCAGCTTAAATGTGTCATTTATGTGCATGTCTATAAGAACAAGAACTTAATATTGATGAGTGTACATGTGTACTGAATACGTTTCAACAAGAAAGTGCTGTATAAACTCATTATAATTTGAATAAAACTGATCTGAACTCATCTTGTGAGATTTGGTTTACTGAATAATTCCCAAAAGTCACCTTTATACGGGGTTTTTCAGGTCCTCGCTGACAAGCATTTACGAATGACAGGTCACACAGTAAGTACAGTTTTTTTATTAAGGAATATAATTAGTAACTACAGTTGCGAGAAAAGTACCTTTATTATTATTATTATTATTATTATTATTATTATTAGGCATGTCCTGAATGCAATTTACATGAATGGTGCAAACAATCCACTCTGTGCCTCAATACATTCTACACACCTTCGTATCAATGCCAGACCAACTCTGTAGATCACGTTAGGATTCTGTCGGATTTGGCGAAATGCATCAGTGAATCCGGTATCAGCTCGGCTCATGTGGCAATTGGAGTAACGTAAACCTCACACTTGACATGCCCACAAAGAAAACATTTAAGGTGCGTCAAGTCAGTGAATGTGTTGGTGACGCAACGGGTCCTCCCAGTCCTATCCAACGTCCCAAAAGTCGAGAGTTAGTTGCGCTCCTGCATCAGCATTGAAATGTGCTGGATCTCCATCTTGCTGGAACGAGAGATCTCTCAGCACAGCTAGCGACAGATTCTCCAGAAATTCAGGAAGTCCGGTCAGCAGGAACTGTAAGCAAGCTATGTGTTCTCGGACTCTTTCGAGACGGCATACATGAATAAAACATTCTCGGTTTTCAAGCCGCGTCAATTCGAATAATTCAAATTTTATTCGAATTGACGCGGCTTGAAAACTGAGAACATTTTGTTGATGTAAGCAAGCTGTCCAGTTAACCTAGGTGTCTGTACGACAGACAGTACTACAGGACCTAGCAGATGATTACCGACAATTTCCGTCCACACGTTTATGGAGAATTTTCGTTGGCGCCATCTAACAGCATCTGCATGCGGAGCATATACCAAGATGTAGCTGTTCCTGCTCTTAAAATTCCTGTCACCTGTAAACGAGACCTCATCTGTAATACAAACATGTACGCGGAAGACAGCAACTTTAAATCTTTCGTGAACGGACCCCGTTGCACAAACCGCATGCGATGTGGGTAAATCAACTGATCCCAAACCTGCACACTTTGAAGATTGTATGCATGTAGGCTGTACACCTGTAGTACTGTCCAAATAGATTCATGGCCTGTTCCTATAGCATGGGATATAGCATGCGTGCGGATTGAAGTTTCGTTGCTGAATCTATGGATCACTTCAGTCTCAAACTCTGGTATTCTCACGATGCGCCCACCACAACCAACACGCTGTGGGCGCCAACTCCCCGTTTCTCATAAACCTTCAGGGACTACAATAAAGGTGCTGCAGTGTAGATTTTTCTGTTAGGAAACCAATTTTCGTAGATACGATTAGATGTTCTTCCACTTCACCTCACCTCGCCATAACACGTAATCATGTCAGTAAGCTCATAAAATCCATTCTCCACGTTTCATTGAGTACTAACAGTAAGAGAACCTGAAATCATGACTAGCAAGGTGTACACAACTGAACATACAGTGTTATGACAACACAAGCTGGATGCAGCACTGGTAAGATAGAATCGTCAATAGATATGGTATAACAACAACATAAGCAGAGTGACAGGACTGGTACGACTCCACAGAATAACAAGCTGACTAGGGAGCTGCTGCGCAGCAGGTCTCTAGGTGCCAACTGGCATCATGACCTTGCACATAGTCCATAAACAGCAGACCAAAACTATACGTTCCTTAACAAGAAATAATGGTCTTTTAATGACCAATCATCCCTCAAAGTTTGTCGGTGAGATCCTGAAACATCCTGTAATTTTATACTATTGTCAACAGACACCTGTTTTATGTTGCCATTGTCTTTCATACGAGATGATTCAGCTACTCCTAACTATTTTGTTTTGTGCAAACCACAATTTTATATCCTCCTCCAAAATCTACGCGCGAGTTTTTCATATTCTCTGGCGCCTTACGGGCAAACTATTAGTCCTAGAGAAGAAGTGAACAGAACCTCACAGGATCTTTTTGTTGAAATTTAATGGAATTAAATTTTGTAATGGGATAAGTTTCCGTTGGACGCCACGGTTTCCGAGTTATTCGAGAAAAACGTGGCCTTACGACGCGCTTCCACCCCTACACTCATCCCTCTGAAGTCAGGTTTTCTAATACGTTGTTCGTGGCACTCCTTCCTACCATTGTACAAAAATTTTTGACGGCACGAATTACTTCCCACACCCGACTTTTTTGGTCTTCATTGACTGGCCTTATTGCGTCACCGGCTTATCCGAGCGGTTACAAATTGTAAAATTAACATTTGTGTAAATTTTACCCAGTAGTTTTGTGAATTATTCGTCAGGCCTTCTGACTTCGTAACTAGTGTGCTTGTAAGTGTTAATTTTGGATCGAAGTGTCAACATAATTAGTTATAGCGTAACGTTTACAAAAATCGGTTTTCTTTCATTTCTCTCAGGGGCAAATTCAAATTAATAATGTTCACGAAATAGATGACTATGATGGTGGTGCAATAACCCAATCAAGTGAGACCAAACAAGATCTAATATTAGGGATAGACATGTAGTCGGAACTTTTTGAACAGCGGTAGGAGGGAGTGCCACGAACAGCATACCAGAAATCTTGACTGGTGAGGGCTGAGTGTGAGAGTGGAGGTGCGTTTGAAGGTCACTTTTGTACGGTTCTTTCGAATAACTGGAAAACCGTGGCCTCCAGTGAAAACGTATTTCAGTACAAAATTTAACTACACTGAACTTCCTACAAAAAGATCCTCTTCACTTTTCCCCATAGGACTAATTGTTTGTGAATAGCGAGCTAGAAAATATGAAAAATTTGCGCGTGGTTGTTGAAGGTCAGATATAACACCGCGGGTGGCATAACACGGCATCGGTTGGGGCAGCTGAATCATCCTTTATTATGAGCCGCTAGCAGTACCGGAATTTCTGTTCGATAATGCCGTTATCTGCCGTTACCTTGTGCTGGAAACTATTTCGACAATGGCACGACCACTCCACTTTGTACGTCTTGCTCCCAATGCTAGTGACTCGTATGTCTTGATCAAGTACTCTTTCCCTGCATCAGCTAGGTTCTGCTTCAAGAACCTCAATCTGCATTATGTCACGAAATGCACTCATCAATAACTGAATTAGAGAAGCCTGTGTATTAGCGTGTAGCATTGCTTTTGCGGATGCAGACGCTGACACGTAGTGACATCATCTACATGAGCAGCCGCAAGAATCTGCAAGTTATCCTGATCTTTGACCGATCAACTACTGCCCACAGCTCACGGAGATTGTTGGTGCATTTGGAAAACATAATGTACCAGCAATCTCCGGGCACGGGTCATTAGCGGGGTGCTGCAGGTGTGGAAATCCGACAGTATGTTCCTGAACAGTTCGGCGGTGAGAGACGATGGCGGAAAACAGGGAGCCACACTTTTTTCCCACGTCACCGTGATCCAGAGGAAAATACCTTCAGTATTTGCTTTGACTATATGGAAAAATACTATGTGAAGACTCACGTGTTTTTCGACGTTCTGATGCCCCTCCATCGCCGTTTACCAATCTGTACAGTGACTCTTCAGTCAGTGTGGCCTCCTTCCATGGCACAAGAGCGTGCTGAGAAGTAATACCTCCTCACTTTTTATTCTGTTCTCAACATCAGTCGAGGTATTACATGCCATCCACATTATTCGAGCGACTTTCCCGCTTAGCTGTTGCCAGTTGCAGCCCTCTGCCGCTAGAGTGCCCCGAATTCTAGCGTGTGACAAGGCGGTGTTCAACTTAACTATGTCAATGCGTGAGAAACATTGTGCTGTAACCCCATCATAAAAATGAAAGCACTAATTCGTAGTATTCGTCCACACATGGAGCACCCTCTCAAATGGTTCAAATGGCTCTGAGCACTGTGGGACTTAACCTCTGAGATCATCAGTCCCCTAGAACTTAGAACTGCTTAAACGTAACTAACCTAAGGACATCACACACATCCATGCCCGAGGCAGGATTCGAACCTGCGACCGTAGCACTCGCGCAGTTCCGGACTGAAGCGCCTAGAACCGCTCGCCCACCGCGGCCGGCCTGCACCCTCTCCTTCATCATGACAAGACCAGATTACACTCGAGCGCTTTGATATCTGCAGCAATCCGACGCCTTGGGTTCACAGTCCAGATTTTACCTCCAAACCCGTTTACAGACCTTAAAGGTTACCTTAGATGACTTCACTTTGATGGTAACGATGCGATGCAAGCAGAGATGAGGCTGTGGTTCCATCAACAAAGTCGAACATCCTACGGTAACAATATCAGCAAACTAGTCTCTCGTCGGTAGAAATGTGTTTATCATCAGGGTGCCTAGGTTTAGAAATAAATATGTAGACATGGAGAATAAACATGTAGAATGTTAATAATGTTTCTTTTATTTAAAAAGCTCTAAGAGTTTTCACGTAAAATATTCGGAGGCCTTACTTTTCCGCACTTTCTTGTATAATCAGCCATTGATGCTTATGTTTGTGCTGTGCGAAGTGCTATCCAGTTACTGGAAGGTAATTCTGCATTATACGGATGCTCGCTTGTTGTTGTATAGCAGCGAATTGACTGCCGATTTGCTGCACTATCCTTCGTAGCAGTACGCGATATTCAAGAGCTACTCATTAATGCGTTATCGCCGAGACAGTTAATTCTGGTGGTCATAATTTTACTCGAAAATAGGTAATGAATGTACATTCTTGCCTCTTAAGCATTTTAAAATGATTATATTTCTACTAGAAACGTGTGTAGGCGTGAAGCACTCCGCATAAATAGCGGCCTTGTAGCATTAGAATAAATACACGTTCGGAGGGCTCCTCTTTAGTGATTGCCTCCTGCGCTGACGTTTACTGAGATGACAAAAGTCACAGGTTACCTCCTAATGTGGAGTCGGACCTCCTTTTGCTAGGTGTAGAGCAGCAGCTCGATGTGGCTTGGACTCAACAAGTCGTTGCAAGTCCCCTGTAGAAATGCTGTCTCTATAGCCGTCCGTAATTGCGTGTTGCCGATACATGATTTGGAGCACGAACTGACCTCTCTATTGTCTCCTGTAAATTTTAGATTGGACTCACGTCGAGCAACCTGGGTGGCCAAATCATTCACTCGAATTGTCCAGAATCTTCTTCCAACCAATCGCGAACAATTGTGGCCCAGTGATATGGCTCATTGTCATCCATAAAAACTGCATCCGGGTTTGCTTGGGAACATGAAGTCCATGAATGGCTGCAAATGGTCTCCAGGTAGCAGAAAATTTCCATCATTGATCGATTCAACTGGACCGGAGGACTCAGTCTATTCCATGTGAACACAACCCACACCATCACAGAGGCAACACCAACATGCACAGTGCCTTGTCAACAGTTTGGGTCCACGGCGTCGTGAGGTCTGCGCTACACTCAAACCCTACCATCAGACCTTACCAACCGGAATCGGAACTCACCTGACCAGGCCACATCCAGTCGTCTATGGTCCAATCGGGCAGTGTCCTGCTCGCTGGGAGGGCACTTTCGTCGGTCGTCTGCTGCCATAGCCCGTTAACGCCAGATTTCGCCGCACTGTCTTAACGGATACGTTCGTCATATTGTGCCACATTGATTTCTGCTGTTATTTCAAGTAGTGTTGCTTATCTGTTAACACTGACAACTCCACGCAAACACCGCTGCTCTCGATCATTAAGTGAAGGCCGTTGGCTACTGCATTGCTCTGTGAGAGGTAATGCCTGAAATTGGGTATTCTCGGCAGACCCTTTACGCTGTGGATCTCGGAAAATTGAATTCCCTGATAATTTCCGACATGAATTGTTCTACGCTTCTAGCTCCAACTACCGTTCCGCATTTTTTAATTTCCGACGTGCGGTAATAATCACGCCGGAAACCTTTTGGCATGGATCGTCTGAGTGCAAGTGACAGCTCCGCTAACGCATAGGCCTTTTATACCTTGTGTACCTGATACTACCACCATCTGCATACTTGCACATCGCCATCGCATTACTTTTGCGGCCTCAGTGTATTCCGAAATATATTCAGTTGGTGTACGGGTTTAACGTAAGACACAAGAGCTAACGTCACGTTACGCTTTGAAGTACAGTTTTGCAAATGGCAGAAAGTGATATCTTACAGCGCCAGAAACGGTAGTAGTATTCTACTGCCCGAAGACACTCGTTCGTCACTCGACGCGGCCAAGACTCAGGAGTCTGGCATCGAACACTGTAAATAAACCGCGCAATAAAACATAGGAGAACCCCTCAAAGCAACTGCGATGATGAGTACAAAAACAGTGATGTAATACCGAGTATCCGCAGAAAGCCTCGTACTTCATCAAGGTTGAGAATTAACGCCAGTTGTTTTCCTGTTCATATCTATAAACAGCGTATTTCGCATTTGCATTTACCCATAAAAATCTCGCATTACATCATTATTTTCTTTTGCCTCTCGACGGTCAGGCTGCTGCACATCAGAATCAGGAGCAGTGAGATGTTTTAGACTTTATGATTATTGCAAAAAGTAGGCTCTGTTTTTATGGATCGTTGCAAAACACTAAAAAATATGACGAAATATTCATACAAGCAATTGCCAAATCTGAGATAATAAACAGATAAAAGAGTAAGCTATAAAAGATAACAAAGTCCTTCTGACTTTCGTCATTTAATCTCCACCTTGAATAAACTTATCACCCGAAAGATATAATTAATAACGTCCAATCAGTCGTTTAAGCAGGCGCACATGTCCGCTGAGATAGAAATTCATACATAGTCATGTCCGCTCAGATAAAAATTCATGCATAGTCATTTTTACTCAAAACGCTGACTTAACAGACTTGGTCTCGTTAAATCCAGTAAGTAACACATATTGCTTGCTGTTATCTAGATCACTAAAGAAAAGGGCCCATATTCCTAGAAGAGATAGTATAGGTCAAAATTAGAAGAATAGTTCCCATAATATGTCCGGAAACCAAACTGTCCTCATATTCCTATCAGGCTGTTACGTGGAAGTACATGTTGTAGACAGTGCTGCATGTGGTAACCACGGGCCTGGAACATTCTTCAGCCACTTCTTCATGTACTCTTTTAACCACACCTGGCTCCATTCGGATGTCGTCACATGTGTTGGTCACACGCTCCTGTAACGTCTACACATTCTCGATGGGTTGAGCACAGACCATTACCTTTAAATGTCCCATTAGCTAGAAACTGAAAGGATTCAGATCCCATGGACGCGGAACCTATGCTACCCGACGTCTAGAGCGCCCGCCGTCCATGAAATGTTATGGTGAGGTAGTGTCGCACGATACGTAGAACATCGGATGGTGTCTCTTCGTGCACAAAGCACAGTCGTTGTTTTTCTGCAAGTGTAAATTTCTCCAGTAGCGATGGTAATTCATTGCGCAGGAAAAGAATGGTAAAGTACATCGACCCACATTTGTGTATTGTTGAAGCTTACTGTACCGTTTCTTATGTAACCTGCCTCATATGTAAATAAAATGCAGGTTGGGAACAGTGGATCTTCAACGACCGAACGTATCATTATCGTAACTTCTCTCTCCTAGTTTCGACCAGTACTACGTCATGAAGAAATACGTGACACTTTTTTAAAGACATCTATAGTTAATTCGTACATATTCATTCCTTTCGTTTTATGAGACTTTCTTACATCAGCTCTATAGTTCGTTCGCTTAACATGTTGGAAAGATACCATCATGGAGGAAACATTCAGGTACGTTGAATTTGTTAAAGTATACGATAGCAAAAGAGAACCTGTTTGTCAACAAGTAGTCACGAGAACCTGTTGTTAGAAAAGAAGTCTGTACAATGAAATGTGACTTCTGTGCTGTTCGGGCCGGCCACTGTGGCCGAGCGGTTCTAGGCACTTCAGTCCGGATCCGCCCTGCTGCTACGGTCGCAGGTTCGAATTCTGCCTCGGGCATGGATATGTGTGTTGTCCTTAGGTTAGTTAGGTTTAAGTAGTTCTAAGTCTAGGGGACTGATGCCCTCAGATGTTAAGTCCCATAGTGCTTAGAGCCATCTGAACCATTTGAACCATTTTGTGCTGTTCGGGGTGTCGCATACATTTAGAGCCAAAGTAAAACATAGAGCATATGATACTAAACAGTACTTTGAGGTAACAAACGATTTATCGTAAGTGAATATCTAACTTTTTATCGACGTTAACCACCTACACCTTATAACAAAACCTTAAGATCATTGCGATTATTCGATGCGGTGACCGTCAGTGTCAATGCATGCAACGATACACAAAATATGGCCAGTATCCTTTAAATATCCCTTGTCGTTTGTTAAACAATGTGGCCGACAGCTAAGAAGCTATCATTTATTTATGGCCTGTTTGTACTTCGGTTTCACCCAATAACGGCTTTCTACAAAGCTACAGGAGGTTCACAGGTGATCGTGAGATGGGACATTCCCCTTCCGCTCTAACGATGACCATTTGCGAATGTTTTCACGGACCTTTAATATCTAAATGCCATGTTGAAAACACATCATCTCACAGACAACAAGAGGTACAGTCTCCAACAAATGTTGCAGCATTTCTGGAATTAACGGCATGTAAGGTGTACCATTCACTCTGGGTTACAGCAAATAACCCTCCATTAATTGATCTCAGACATGTACTGCCCACGAGTTGTTAACCGTTGCACATGATCTGAGATGAACGTGACATATGGGCTTTTACAGCCCGTGGAAGAGTTAGCTTTGTTTAGTTTAGCTGTCAGACACTTAAGCAGTCTTACAGGGTGGGTCACAAAAATGTTATGTGAGCAATATTCTTTGTAGAATGATTGCACTTTCCCAGTATTCTATCACTGAATAGAATTGTACCACGTGTTTCACCTCGATTGAACCTATCTAAACATCTCACTTCAAATCTCTACATATTGGTATATTCTGCTATCTGTAGAAAGTGAAAACTCCTTCGCAGTAAAGAGGCCACATCTGTGGGAAGTTCGGTACCGCAGTGCTACGCTGAGATACGTATTAATAGACCTGGACCTTGAAATCAAAAACGTTTGTCTCCATTGGCAACACTATATTATGATAGTTGTGTAATCGTTGCTTCACCGGTATTGCCTTCGTCGTGTTCTTCGAAGTGTACATTTCGTGGTCTGGTTAGCAAGTAATTATGGACGAATATTGCCTACGTATCTCAACACTGCATCCTTAAAGTGTAACGTGCGTAAAGTTCTCTGCTGACACCTTTGGCCAGTTCTCTATGACTTAAATGACTGAGTTGCTCCGAAATTTCTGCTCACGACGATACAGTTCTCTCAAACAGGGCGGCACCTGTTATGAAACACTCGTTCTGCGCTCCAAGTATTGCATAATCTGTGCTGTAAGTTAAATGAATGTCTGCAGGTTCCTGAAATAAATAATGCTCTATCTTCGAAACAAGTAATGATATGCAAACAGGGATAAATCCACCATGGAAAAAACACAGGCATCCTGTTTTCATCTTTCCTTTTCCTTTCCTCTCCCCTTTCTCCTTTCTTCTTTCCTTTTATTTTCAAAGAATCAGCACCTCTGTCGATATGGTTTATGTAGTATACAAACACGAAACTTAGACTAATGTCTTATTAGAGATCTCGTACTAAAATAAATATTAATTTCCGACCACTGATTCTTCATCCGTAAATACGTCGTTCATGATCCTCTGCTGTGTGTACGATTTTCACCCTAAAGCTTTATGACACCATGTACAGCACTAGTACTTACACATTCCACATATTTGGAGGGTCACAAACAGTATGAAGGGCTTGTAAGAAGGTTGCAAAGGTGGCTGTGCTCTGAGAAATAATTGTTAAGGAAACAATTGGATATGTTGCGCCGTTTCCTAGATCGAAATTAGCCGATCGGGATGCTGCACCCGCAAATGCCCTCCGCTTCACTAAATCGCCATGTAACAGCTCATGATGCCGATGGATTTCTTATCGTAACAATTATTCTCAACACAACCTCCCCTGCAAAGCGCTTACAAGCTTTTCACACTTTTTGTGATCACCTTTTATAACAGATTAGCTACAGATTTAGTCTGATTCAGCTCTTACTTCCTCGGTTACATTAAGTATCTTCTTATTACCTGCTGTTATGCAGTGATGAGCCAAAATATATTACCGCTACCCAATGAGAGAGTGAATGCCGCCTGTTGGAGTTGTGGGAACGATATCTCGTAAGGGAAGACTCTAATCTTAGCAAAAACGAATGGGGCATCAGTCTAAAGACAATACGAGACATGAATGGGAAAATACACTAAAATTAGCAACTATAACAAAGGGCAAGTTGTTACGAGCCGGTGCTTGGGAACGAGCTTCTTGGAACAGGCGCCTGTTAGCATGCTGTTGCCGTGAGCATTTATGGAAAGTGGTTGAAGGACGGTGCAACTACTGACCAAAAAGTCAGTATAAATTTGAAAACTGAATAAATCACGGAATAATGTAGATAGAGAGGTACAAACTGACACACATAATTGGAATGACATGAGGTTTTATTAGAACCAAAAAAATACAAACGTTCAAAAAAAGTCCGACAGATGGCGCTTCATCTGATCAGAATAGCAATAATTAGCATAACAAAGTAAGACAAAGCAAAGATGATGTTCTTTACAGGAAATGCCCAATATGTCCACAATCATTCCTCTACAATAGCTGTAGTGGAGGAATAATCTTGTGAACAGCATTGTAAAGCATGTCCGGAGTTATGGTGAGGCATTGGCCTCGGATGTTGTCTTTCAGCATCCCTAGAGATGTCGGTCGATCACGATACACTTGCGACTTCAGGTAACCCCAAAGCCAATAATCGCACGGACTGAGGTCTGGGGACCTGGGACGCCACGCATGACGAAAGTGGCCGCTGAGCACACGATCACCACCAAACGACGCGCGCAAGAAATCTTTCACGCGTCTAGCAATATGGGGTGGAGCGCCATCCTGCATAAACATCGTACGTTCCAGCAGGTGTTTATCAACCCGGCTGGGGATGATTCGATTCTGCAACATATCGGCGTACCTCTCACCCGTCACGGTAGCTGTTACAAAAGCAGAATCACGCATTTCCTCGAAGAAAAAAGGCCCGATAACGGTAGATGTGGTAAATCCAAACCATACCGTGATTTTCTCATCGTGCAATGGAGTTTCCACGACAGTTCTAGGATTTTCGGTAGCCCAAACTATGCAGTTGTGGGCGTTGACAGACCCTCGGAGTGTGAAATGAGCTTCGTCGGTCCACAACACGTTACTCAACCACTCGTCATCTTCCGCCATCTTTTGAAACTCCCACACCGCAAATGCCCTCCGCTTCACTAAATCGCCATGTAACAGCTCATGATGCCGATGGATTTTGTACGGATAGCATCGCAGGGTACGCCTAAGTGCCAACCAGACAGTAGTGTACGGAATGCCGGTGCGACGTGCGACTGCACAAGCGCTGACTTCCTGACTTCCCCGTGCATAGACGAACCCGCTACAGTCTCCATTTCTTCCTTAACTGTCTCAGCAGCATTATGCCTTGTGCTCGGTCGGCCACTACGGGGTCTATTGTCTAAACAACCCGTGGCTTCTAACTTCGAAATCATTGTCGCTACAGCTGCATTTGTCAACGGACTTTTACCCGTTCGAATCCCCTTCCTATGGCGATAGGATTGTAACGCTGAACTAGCACATTCCCATTCTGATAATACAGCTTCACTAAAAGCGCCTTTTCAGGTAACGTTAACATGATGCGACAGCTGGCGCATCTGATTGTCTCTCTCATTACAGCTCCTTTTAGACACGATTGTCATGCGCAGTCACTGACGTTTTGCTGTCCATCGCCATCTGTCGGACATTTTGTGAACTTTTTTTGGTTCTAATAAAACGCCATGTAATTCCAAGCATATGTGTCAATTTTTACCTCTCTATCTACATTATCCCGTGGTTTATTAAGTTTTCAAATTTATACTGACTTTTTGACCACCCGGTATGTCAGATCTGAAAATAGAGGAAAATTATGGTGCAGTCACCAGTGTTAGGAGAACATGGGACTCCGCAATAGTCGATCCCTATCTAGTCCCAAGATGATACATTGAAATCGAAAGTTTCGAATCGAGTGAGCCTGGATCATCGAGATTGGACCAGTGATCAATGGGAACGTGTCGTCTGGTCTGAAAATTTAGAATTCTTGTTTTAACAGGTCTGCGGTCGTGTGCGGGCGACAGACTGCTCGAAATATACACTACCGTAAGCCGGCGTGGGCTGTATTATGCTACGGAGAACATTCACCTGGACTTTCACGCGACCTTTGGTAGTAATCGAACGCACCATGAAAGCTGTAGACTACGTCAATGCTATTGCGAATCACCCTCATCCCTTCATGTTCGTTGTATTCTCAGATGGCGATGAAATCCTCCAGCTCAAGTACAGGATCGTGCTGCAGTCGTTCCAGGATCTTGATTCTGAATTCACTTTCATGTCTTGGGCACCGAATTCGTCTTACGTGAACCCAATGGAAAGCATGTGGGACTTTATAGGGAGCCAGCTCCGCACACTAAAACCAGCTGTGCCGCACGTCTGCAAACCCACGAACGACTTGTTGAATACTTTCTACGCAGAGCCGTTGCTGTATTGCGTTTGCAAGCTAGGAACAAAATGGTACGTATCATGGAATAACAGTTTAGCTTGTGGAACATTACCTGATGACTTGTTTGGTGAGACACTTCCATTCTTCTAAACATACCAAAAGTAACTGTTTCTTATATGATAGTGAACTTCAAATGTGAGGCAGCAGTCACATTTCATAAATGTCCTGGTAGCCATACATTCTGTCTGCACATACTCAAGAGGGCTAAAAATGCCGTCCTGACAAATTAAGAAACTTCAGCGCCACCAAAAATCTTCAGACTTTTGCATTGTTAGTTCCTATCGCCGTAATTGTTGTGCCTGACAAACAATAACTTCGAACGACAGTGGTTGTCACCATGTCATCCCACTCTGTCGAGCACTCAAGTCGCGCGCCACTTGGTGTGTCTGCTGTCGCAGGACTGCAGACGAACAGTTGGCAAGGGTAGCAGTCGGTTATATTAACCCTCTGCACTCTGTCATGTAGACACAGGGTGTCTCCGTGCGATTTTATTCAAATCGCTCGGCACGACAGGGAATTTCGCGAGTTTCTTTGTTGATACAATGAGACCACTGACCAAGAAATAGCGTATAATTAAAACAAAAAGTGAGCTTTTATTCGGATATACGACTATTTACAGAAGGATTACAGTATAGAACTTTTCATTGTGTGATATTTTATTAAACTCTTCTGGGTAGACTGTTTTCATCTTCAATTCACTTTTTTTCACTCTCACTGTTTACAAATGAATGATTGTCCTCATCAAAATCGTTCTCACTCTCATTTTCGTTTACACATTCGTTTAAAAGCTGTACAGTCTCTCCTTAGAAAGGACCGTGCGTGAAGGCCATTTCGCGCCTGCTAACTTGAACGTAATAATTACAACGATTCTTTCAATACAACTGCTACAGTTCGACACCGACTTAACACTGGCTTTCCTAGATGGCAGTGCTTTGCAGCATTGATGCTGAAGACGTTAAACTAACAACAGACATCCGCTCCAAGCGGAAGTGACTACGCGGTAGACGCCATGTTTCTTTTGCCACACTTAGCTATTCTGTACTATAACTTGCAATATGACGATTCAAGGTAACGGCTCACTGAAATTTTATCATAGACACCTCATCTTTATCATTAAATACCAGTTAATGGCGCATCAACGATATAAGCCTTCAAGAGTTCAAGAGATACCATGATACCCAAAACAAAAGACGGTAACTGTAAGACTACGGCGCAATGTAATGGGCAATTTCGTAGGTTACAGTGCTGTAGGAAGCACGTTCGCGTCATTGTAGCGTTGTTAACACTAATACATTCTGGAACTTTCTTATTAATGTAATACTGCAATATTCAGTATTATGTATGTATGTGTCTGATGAGAATACTAAGATTGAAATAAATATTTGACTCTTTATTTTCGAATATGTGGCGGTTTACGAGTGCGTGCTTACACGGGAATCTTAAGAGAACAGCTTAAATGGCTGTGATTCAAACGAGTAGCAACGATATTTATATTCTTCGTTTTCACAAAAAATTAGGTGTTAGAGAAAGGAGGGAGAGCAGGCTTTGCGGGTGCGAAACGTGAGGTGCTTCTTACTTCACTTACGTTTGGAGCAGATGCGTATCGTAAGTTTAACGTCATGTCATTGATGCCTAATATGGTCAGAATAGAGAATGGATCATATAAGAGCTACGAAAAATCATGTCGAATGAGGCTTCACAATAAATTGGAAAACAAAATTGTCAGTGTTGAGCACCACTCGACGTTGGAGAGACAAGGGTTAAAGGAGTGCCACAGGACAGACACTTAAAAGTTGGGTCACCGCGGGGACGTGCCAGAATGGTGGCAGTGATGCTTACACGGTCGCAAACTCATACCCCGAATGAAGTTGCACTGTTTGTTGCTGTGTCAACGCGGTCCATCCAATGCGTGTACAATAAACAGTGTGCGACTCGCAGTCATGGTGTGCGCCTCAGTGAGCAGGTGCAAGTCTGTTCAACTGAACGCCACTTCTGCTACTTGCAGTTATCCCACCAGGGAAAGGTGACCTACAGTTCAACCTGGAATCCGACCCACTTATCGATTCTCCCGTCTCCTGACATCGTTGGAAGTAGGGCTGATTATTGGCAGACTGAAAATGACAAGAATTCCACACCTCGATTTCTGTTGCCAGGCACGCGCTTTTTACTGTTAGACCACCGGGCCCCACTCGTGGTGTCTTATAACATTGCGCATCGTAAAAAGAAAGTAATCTACCGGAGTTGGGATGACTGTCAAGTCTTCTCAATGAAAATCTGTTTCATGTACGACAGGAATTTCCATCTCTAGCAGTTCCTTGCGAACACTGCGAAGGGGACTGCACATAATGAATATTTGGAATCGCTACCTTGCAAAAAGCTATTGCCCACAACGACACAAAGATGAACGACTTCACGGGCCCAAACTATCAGAAACTGGGCATTAACTCACAGGGGGTGTATAGTCTAGTCACGATTTTGCTTGTTTTTAAATCGTGAAATGAGGCAGTTACGATGTATTTCACACTGGAGGCGGTTCTGTGACGTTTTGGTGGCCTCTAACCACGGTCGGACCCACTAATTAAAATTATTGCGGCAATGATTAACGATGTCGACTTCAATATTTTCAGTGATCATATGCCGCCCTTTCTTTTACATCTTCATCGTGAATAAGCTGTGAACATCTCAATATTCCAAGATGACTACAGCCGTGTTCACGAGACTCGATAGAAACACTAAATCACCTATCATAATCCCACAGAAAATGTCTCACTATCTGAGAACAGCTACTGGATTTTAGAAGTCAACATCTCTGCAGTTCGGTAGCTCTATGAGATCTAATCAGTAGTGAGTCGCTTCTTGTCGATATGGTATGCCAGAAGAAACTTGTGGACTCTCTTTGGTCGAACTGAGGTCATTGTCAACATAGAGGCGGTGTTACAGGGTGTGAGCGAGATGTACGTGAGGAGTTCAGTAAGTAATGCAATACATATTTTTTTTATGAAGGCAGGTTGGTTTCATTCAGAATTCCAGTTCGCTATATTATTCCCCATTCTTATGATTACAAGACATTATTTTTCAACATAATCTCCGTTCAATGATACAGCCTTACGCTGCCTTACTGTAGGGCCTGTTCGGCCGCACGGTATTACTCAACTGGTTGACGTCGGAGCCAACGTCTGGCTGCATCAACAAGCTCCCCGTCACCCACGTAGTGGTTTCCGCGAAGTGCATCCTTCATGGGATCAAACAGATGGTAATCGGCCCTTCGTTGCTCTTTAAAAAGTTAGGCTGCAAGAAACCCAGCCGGCAGATACCTTTGAGTATCCCAACTGGCGGACGAGTGCGTCAGCAACACCAGTGGGGACGTCCAGTCGATCAGCGAGGTGTTTGACTGTGGTCCATCCATCACTTTGACCGAGTGTGCCGCACGTTCCAACACTGGAGGAGTCACAGCTGTGCGCGGCCGGCCGGCACACCGGAGATCTAACAATTTTCGCGACCTTGTTGACATGATGAGAGATATCTAGTCCAACGACTCACCGTGCTTTTGGTCACTGCCGGGTCTCCGTAGGCACTCTGCAAGCAATTATGAATCTCTGTGATTCTCTGGTTTTCCGCCAAAAGAAACTCAGTAGCAGCTCTCTGCTTAAAACCCATCTCCATTAAGACATCATTTTGAATGCTACATATTGTGTAGCCAGCCATCTGTGTTTTATGAAACTACAGGGGTTGAAGCGGGAATATTTCACGATGGTCCACAACAAATTTTGCATTTTTGCAACCGAAATTGGCCGAGAAATATATGTGTTGCATTATTTGTTGAAGGCCCCTCGTATTTGAGGGAGGGGGGGGGTCTAATTTCTGCTGGTGTACTTTCATTCCTCATCTCATATTGGAATGTGCGCTCTTCTAAATCGACAGTGCCCTCTTGTAACGTCTCCCGTGGAGTACCCGAGCATTTCAGTGGCGTAATCACACAACATATATTACCATGGGCGCCGGTAATCTTCCATGGCAATACGGGCGAAACGTATTCTCCATGTACGTGATTTACAAATTTTGACCTCATTGTTATCTGCTCATCGGTTCCTCCTGTTAATTTCTACAGTACACGTTTCGTACCTGGCCAATGTTATAAACATGAACAAATTAGTAGTATAATTATATCGAAATCTGGTTTCATCAGTCCCATATTTTTTCGTTTTCCCACTATGTACGTTATGTAGAGGTAGATGTAAGCTTTCTGTTGGTCCCGTCATAAATCCTGTTTTCAGACCATCAAAAATTTAAAATGCATAAGTTTTCCACATCTTGCGCTTTTGAACCAGTGGCATCATCGATTTATGTGAAAACTACATCGTTTTCCCGCTCGTGCACAAATTGGAGGATAATGCATAACATACAGCTGTACATTTTTAAGAAATTTACATCGTTTCTATATGCCTGTGTTTAACGTCCATTTATGCCACAACTATTAATTCTTTTAATGTTGCTAACTGCGGACAATGCGCGAGCCTCTAGGCCAGTGGTCATCAAACTGTGGCCGGCGGAGCGCATGCGGCAGGAATCAAGTATTCTTGCGGCCCGTACTTATCAGCGAGTAACGTGCATCTTGCAACTAGCAGCCGAGTCCGAAAACGTCAACTAACGGGACGAGTATAGTTTTCCCACTCTCCAGCAAACAAAACACTTACAGGCACATTCATATTTTAAAATGTGCTTAATTTTAATTGACTCTGGTGAATCTGGCCGTGAGCTAAGTAAAATCGACCATGTATGTCAGTGTAGAGGGATAAGTAGCGCAGCCACTGAGGGGCTAGAGGATGTGAGAGGGGAGAATATGCCATTGTTTGTCTTCTAGTAGCGACAACTCACGGGAATTGCGCGACTAGTAGCGGTCATCTGCTGTCGTGTTTTTGACACGGAAGTAACATGGATTCGTAAATGTGCATTATCGAAACGGTCATCTTCAAATGCGGTCGTCGTCGTCATCATCATCATCATCATCATCATTTGGGCAGTTTCCAGCCTGTGGCCAGGTCTGTATGGAACTTAAGCCTCTCCATCGTCTTCTGTCTTGCCATCATCTTTCCGTCCTCACCTTAATCCAGTCTTCTTCTTTCTTCTGGGCGCATTCCTCTGCTCCTTTCAGGCATCTGTCTCTCGGTCTTCCTCTTGGTCTCTTTCCTTCCTGTTTCGTCTCGCGTATTCTCCTGCTTATCCTCTTCTCCTCCATTCTCTTAAAGTGTCCATACCATCTTAGCCTTGATTACTCTATCTCCTCTTGTAATGGTTCCACTTTCATTAACACTCTGATCCTCTCATTTCTTAACCTGTCTATCTTTGTCACTCCAGTACTATTTCTCAACAATTTTATATCACTAGCTTGTACTTTGCTTTTCTCTCTTACTTTCATAACGCAGGTTTCTGATGTAGTTGCCAGGATCGGGAAATAGTATGACCGGTATATAACCTTTTTACTTATTTATGGTACATCCTTGTTCCATATCAGGCTTCTGACACTATTCCGAAATGTTTCTGCTTTTCTCCTTCGCTCGTTTATTTCTCTGTCGTTTATTCCATCTTCATGTATCATTTTTCATAGGTACTTTAAACTCTCTTCAATCGTTACCCACCAATTGTTATTCCAGTTGTTCCTCCTTCCTTCTTTCTTGTTGTGATAATCATCTCACTCTTACTTATACTAAATTTCATTCCATATTCTTGTACTGTGCGTTGCCATGCGTCCAATTGCTCTCGTACGTCCTCCTCCTTATTCCCCCAAATCATCAGATCATCTGCAAATACCATAGCTTTCGTCCTCCTTTCACTAATTACTTGTGCTACTGTACTCATTATATCATCCATCACTACAATGAAGAGAAATGGTGAAAGTGCCCTTCCCTGTCTCAAGCCATTCTTCTGTTCTCTCTCCTCCCACTTTCACACAGATCACACTTCCATGGTACATTTCCCTTATCCTCCAAATAATGTGTTATGTACTCCTCTGTTCTTCAGTGCTTTCCACATTTTGCTTCGACATACACTATCGTACGGTTTTTCAAAGTCCAGGAAGGTCAGTAGTAGATCTGTTCCATATTCATAATGCTGTTCCTGCAGTTGTCTTACAGCAACAATTAGATCCATCGTGGACCTTCCTGTCCTGAAGCCATGTTGCTTCCCTCTCATTCTTCCTTCTAATTTTGCCCGAATTTGTGCTTCCTAAATTTTCTCAAATATCTTTGCACAATGACTCTTCAATGTTATCCCCCGACAGTTCTCGCTCTCTTTTCTATTCCCTTCTTCCGTCTTATGAGATCATCTTCTGTCTCCACACAATTTTCATTACTCGATAGAACCATTGTATCCCCACCTCTCCTGTTGCTCTCACCATCTCTACACGTAGCTCATCCAGACCTGGCGACTTCCCTCCCTTCATCTTGCCCAATGTCTCTTCATTTTCTCCTCATGTAAGGTCTTTTTCTATTTGCTATTCCTCATGTAAGGTCTTTTTCTATTTGCTATTCCTCCTCTTTTTTCTCCTCGGCTTGTTCCTCCTCATTCAGGTCTCCATTCGGGTTCAGGAGTTCTTCAAAATACCCCTTCCACATATTCTTTAGTTCCTCCTTATTCTCTACATCTTGTCCACTTTTGTTCACCATTCGAGCATAATCTGTCGTAATGTTCTTCCTCTTACTTTTAATCATCCCATATAACACTTTTTTCCGACCTTCACTATACTCCTCCATCATTCTGGTCCACTGGTCCATCCACATTCTTCTTTCCCGCGCCACCACTCTTTTTGCTTATTTCTTGGCTGATACTCTTCTCTTGTCTCTGCAGTTCTCTTCGGGGCCATACCCTAAAGGCTCTATTCTTCTTCTGTACTATATCCTTTGTTTTATCATTCCACCAGGGTGTTTCCTTCCATCTTTTTTTTTGTTTTTTTTGTTTCTTGACCTCTCACGTATTGTTTCCGCCGCACTTACTAATGTTCCCTTGAATCTGCCCCATTCCTTTTCTACCGCTTTTTGTTCATCCTTCGGGATGCTGTCCTTTACTACTTGTAGGTAATGTAGCCTGTTTTCTTCCTCCTCCAGTTTCCATACCGTTATACGTCTTTCCTGGTTTTCTGTCCCTTTATTAACCTTAGTCCCTCTCAGGTTCATTACCAGCATACGGTGGTCGCTATCCAAGGGTATTACCTTAATGTCAATTATGTTCCAATTCATCTCACTATCGTACAGGAAGTAGTCAACTATCGACTTCCTTGACTGTACCAGGTAATCTTGTGGCTCTCTCTTTTCCTGAACCAAGAGTTCGCAACCAGCAAGCTATTCCTTTGACAGAACTTTAACAGTCTTTCACCTTCCTCATTTTGGCAGCCCCAACCCTCTGGTCCAAGCACACATTCGCAGTCTTGTCTCTTGTCTTCCAACGTGTGGGTTTAGATCCCCCATTATTATCAAGCGGTACTTCAAATTCGGCACTTATTTGTAACAAGAAATATGAAATTAAATGAAGGCCGCACTAATAAAACGCAATGAGTAGAAGAAAAATGACTCAAAAGGTTTAGAAGAAATTTGTGATCGTGTCTCACACTGTATAACGCATTTAAGTTTTAGTACAATTACTGTTATTAATCAATCATCCGCTCACACCGTTAAATCTTGCCCTGACGGCAAATATGTGGGTTCTAGGGAGCCTGCCTTCCGGATCACTAGACAACATTCAAACGAATCGTCTGTGAGCGCTATGGGACTCAACTTCTGAGGTCATCAGTCCCCTAGAACTACTTAAACCTAACTAACATAAAGACATCACACACATCCAACTCCGGGGCAGGATTCGAACCTGCCTCCGCAGCGGCCGCGCGGTTCCAGACTGTAGTGCCTCGACTTGGGACATGTTTCGTGTAATGTGACTAAATGAGATACTGTTTTTATTCTGTCCTAGGCGTTTCGCGCGTGTTATTTGACAACCCAGAATACGTTCCCTCACATTCACGAACATCTGCATGCTGCCATGCACTGCATTAGGGCTAAGGCGTTTGTACAACAGTTTCCGTACACAATCAGAAATTGAGATTTCTTAAAAAACAACCCAGTGATTTTAAGTTAATTGCCCTTTTTATAATTTCAGTTCGAAACTGTGAAGTTTTTCATCGCTCTAGTTCATTGTTTAACTGGCGTTATATATGGTACGCAGCGATCATAAAACAATCAGTCAGAATACGGGACATAGTTAAGAAACGAGATAATGAGTATTTCGAGGAGTACGATAGCAATCTCAAGTATTCATTCGGGGAAAGACTTAATGTGTCGAGATTACAGTAAGATAAGAAAGAATATCTGATTACGCCGCAGAACCAATTCACGTCAATCAACCAAACAGAAAGTACTTGATGGCAGGAAATATTCCCATAGTTATGAAGCACCTCTCTTCTTGAGCTAATACAGTTAAACAGATAAAGAAGTGCAGAATGACAGTAGGAGACAACGCCTGCTTTAGATTAACGTGATAACGTCAGTAATCAGAGTGGTGCTTAAACACTCTATTCTTAAAGTAATAAGTCCAAATGTTGACTCAAGCTGCCGAGTTACAATGACAGTGTCGGCGTCGCAGTTAGAAATAGTAATTTTCAAATTAAAACTGTCGTTTCATTCTGTTATCGACGAATGCGTTCTCGTTCGAAATTTTTTCGCCTTGTGTCGCCACCAAACTTTATTCGCTTTGCTTCTCTGGGACCTCACGGCCTACTTCAATCCCCTGTAGATGATGACACGTGGACGCCCTGTGTGTCGTGTTTTAGGCACTGTGGTGTCAGCCGCCGTAGCTGAGTGGACAGCGCGCCGGTTTATCATGCCGGGGGACTCGGGTTCGATTCCCGGCTGGGTCGGAGATTT
The DNA here is from genome assembly GCF_023897955.1 of Schistocerca gregaria. Classification (NCBI taxonomy): domain Eukaryota; kingdom Metazoa; phylum Arthropoda; class Insecta; order Orthoptera; family Acrididae; genus Schistocerca; species Schistocerca gregaria. The sequence goes on from NC_064922.1 coordinate 540,894,771, forward strand.
TCTGCACTCAGGGACTGGGTGTTTGTGTCATCTTTATCATCATCATTTCATCCTCACCGACGCGCAAATCGCCGAAGTGGCGTCAGCTCAAAAGACTTGCACCACGCGACATTTCAGTACACTGGTATACAATCACCACAGCTCGATGAAACTTGGACCATATATAGAAAGATATATCACAGATATATAGTGTAGTACTGAAAGTAACTGAAAAAAAAAACCAGACAGTGAGACCAGTGGAAATGACACTTTTATTCAAAGACAGTAATTGCACTGAAGTGACGGCAATTCATGACGGTACCCTGGACATTACTAAAGGCGAGACATGGTTCTTGATAGGGTATGTAATCACCACGGACTGCAGTGCATGCTCTGCATCCTGCTCCTGTGCTGGCCACAACACTGGCTGGGAGTTCTTGTGGCAGGGCGTTGCTTTCCTCCGCTGGGTTCACGTCTGCTGGGTGATTGCTGCTGCGTGTAGGCGTGCTGCAGTACACCCGCTCACCGCACTCCACACATGCTCGATGGAATTTAAGGCTGGGTATCGGGCAGGCCATTTCATCTGCCGATATCCTCCACATGCTCTGATTCAGGCGCCCATTTCCATCCGTAACATTGAAGTCGTGGTCAAACGCACACCTGGAAGACACACTTGAGAATAATTACACTGTCACAATAGCGTTGACCGGTGAGTATATCTTGCTCAAAGATTTTGTGGTCAGTACGACCCTGCAACATTATGCCTCACCCGCAAACTGGATAAAAAAGGAGAGGAGAGGTAATGACTTGGTAGTGGCTTACACTTCCTGGTCATCAGACTCTCGGCCAGTATCATGGATAAAATTTCAAACCTCTCTGCAGCGTGTCATGGAATGACGGAATGTGGCTACTTTGCCGGCAATGTTGCATATTCCTTTTGTAATTATCAACTACCCCAGAGCCAAAGAAACTGGTACGAGGGGGTGGAGATCTCTTCTGAACAGCACGTCGCAAGGCATCCCAAATATGCTCAATAATGCTCATATCTGGAGAGTTTGGTGGCCAGCGGAAGGTGTTTAAACTCAGAAGAGTATTCCTGGGGCCAATCTGTAGCAATTCTGGACGTTTGAGGTGTCGCATTGTCTTGCTGGAATTGCCCAGTCCGTCGGAATGCACAGTGGACAAGATTGGATGCAGCTGACCATACAAGATGCTTAAGTACGCGTCAGCCGTCAGAGTCGTATCTAGACGTGTCAGGGATCCTTTACCAATTCAACAGCAAACGCCCCACACCATTACACAGCCTCCGCCAGCTTGAACAGTCTTCTGCTGACATCCAGGGTACATGGATACAAGAGGTTATCTCCACACACATACATGTCCATCCGCCCGGTACAATTTGAAACGAGACTCGTCCGACCAGAAAACATGTTTCCAATCATCAACAGTCCAATGTCGCTGTTGACGGGTCCAGGTGAGGCGTAAAGCTTTGTGTCGTGCACTCATCAAGGGTACACGAGTGGCCTTGGGCTCCGAAAGCCCATATCGATGATGTTTTGTTGAATGTTTCGCACGCTGACACTTGCTGGTGGCCAAGAATTGAAATCTGCAGCCAGTTGCGGAAGAGTTGCACTTCTGTTACGTAGAAGATTGTCTTCAGTCTCCTTTCGTTCCGTTCTTGCTGACTCTTTTTCCGGCCGCAGTGATGTCGAAGATTTGATGTTTTACCGGACTCGTGACATGGTCGTACGGGAAAATCTCCCTTCATCTTTACCTCGGAGGTACTGTGTCCCATCGCTCGTGCGCCGACTATAACACCACGTTCAAACTCACTTAAATCTTGATAATCTGCCATTGTAGCGGCAGTAACCGATCTACTGAACTACGCCAGACACTTGTCTTATATAGGCCTTGCGGACCGCAGCGCCGTATTATGCCTCTTTACATATCTTTGTATTTTAACACGCATGCCTACACCAGTTTCTTTGGCGCTCCGGTGTATAATACAAGCACGACACTACACATGCCCGCACTAGAATCACCTACACAAGGCACTTACACAATGGTGTACCAACCAAGCTGAGTGTCGTTTTACTAGTTTGGATTAACGACTTGGAGCGTACCAATATATGTGGTCGGTAGGATAAGTATGACATGAACTGTTGACCTCGGGTGTTAGGCTGACATATTTACAGGCTCATACTAATATTGTAACATTCTTATTTCATTTATCTGATCATTGTAAAACTAAATGTATTATACTGTCATTAATTACACTTCATCTCTGCTCTGGTTCGACTGTTACTAATCGATACTTGAGCATAAAACATAAACAATTCTCATTTTGTAATTTCAGGATACTTTTCACAAGAAGTGAAACTGCTTTCTCGTTGCCGTTTATATAAAGAACACATGTACTTGTTAGAAACGTTTCTTAACTAATCATCTTCATGATGAAAGCAATTTTATAGAAAACGTTGTTGATGAACTGATACTATGAATTTTAGCACTAAAAGCTAAAAGCTGTGTAAAACTTGATGTTGAAATTAACATATACCTCCGTGGTGTCAGTCTGTATACACTAGCAAGTTTTTGATTGCAATCCATAACTTTCTTTTTGTTAAAATGGATGACGTAACCAGTGATTGTGAAAGCAATATACAAGCAGTGGCGAATCAATCATTGGGGTGACAGTTTTAGAGAGAGTGAGTCTTGTGTCAGTTTTGCGTAAATAACATGTAATTGTGAAAGTGAAACATCGCGTCTATCTGTTTACTTAAAATTTCTGTTGACATGTCAAATCGTTAGCTACATTGTGAACATCTCAGGAAATCCTGCATATTTGGTGGAGCGGATACTCGTAATTCTTCTTCAGCCAATGCAGTATCGGTGATTGCCAAAAAGCGAAGATGAGTGTTTTCTACTAACTGGTAAACCCAGAAGCATCCGCATTATGTTTCAGGCTCACGAAGATGGGTAGAGTTGTAAAATACGTATCTCGTATATTACATAGTTAAAGCGCACTTATTTAGCATGAATAATCAGTACGGAAGCACCAGCAGCATTTTCAACTTTGACGCAATGACTGTCCAGGAACTGAATAAAACGCACCTAATTGTGTAGGCATTCAAATTTCTGACCTATGGAACCGAGACTACGTACTGCATGAACTGCTACTGAAAGGTTACGCCAAGTGTTCATATTATTTAAATTTTTCACTTAGATGTATAGCTTTCGGAGCAGATTGGAAGTTTAATTTGACTTGGAGGTAACCATTTAACATAGAATAATTATCTCCAGCGTTATTTCCCCTGAAGAACGGGAAGAGATGGTGACGTACAGCCGTCGATCAACAGACCGTGTGTCAGTACCGTTTATTAGATGCAGTAGATTGGTTGACGTAATGGTGAGCCGTCTTTAAGATGGGTGAGGTAAAGTTTATGCTTTTCACCAAGAGTAAACTGTGTACCACGCATCAGGTTTAATCGTTTCCCTTTGTGAATAACAACACAATCGCAACGTTACAGCCTAGAAGCTAAGTACAAGTTGAACCTGAATTCCAGCAACAAAATTTCTTAAATTCTTCAGGGAAATTTTCTGAGTAGTTTTCCGTGAGCGTCCCGTGGTATTCAGTGGTTTGTTACAGAGAAATAAAGTAATTGTGACTTATTCGGTTTGTAGTCCCAATTACCCTTCGTTTCTATGAAAATACAATAGTGAAAACTCGTGTTGGTATGCAATCGTCCGCACACGGAAGGAACCGTTTCCCGTCGGCACCTACTGTACGAAACCTGAAGTAGTGTAATACACTTGCCATCGTTTCAGGAACAGTTAAGCATAGTGCCGTTGTGTTGCTCTTCCATTGAATTCAGTGGATCCATACACGCGGTGCCATCGGCCAACTCTTCGACAGTATTACCCGACCACGATATTATCGCACTCGGTCTCCCATGACCGTTATTGGAAACAAGCGGTGACGTTGCACTGGACGACTACAGTGGTCACCAAGGAAAACGCATCGTACTGTGAATTACTTCAAGACATCTGTGCGTATACTATCAAGTGTTTCAGCGTAGCCTCGTGAAACATCACTATAAAAACTCTTGATAATCCGACTGGAACGCCCTCACCCCCAGGTGCAATAATATCGTGATCCACTAATAAACCTATCCTACTGCTATGTATCACAGTTGACATACAAGTAAGACTACCGTAGAAGCAAACTCGAGACAGTGACGAGTAATAGAGAATGCTAGCTTGAGGACGAAGAGTAAAGTGGTCATTGCGGTCGTCAACAGCAAGCACAATGTGAACGAGAGGAGCAAGTTCGTTTCCAAACAAGATACACAGCGCGTCCTTTTCACATCTGCAATGTTGTGCAGATATTTTCAGTGCAGTGTAGGTACAAAAGTAAAGAGTAAGAAGGATCACGAAACCCTTCTACCAAAATTATTCAAAAAATGTTCAAATGCATGTGAAATCTTATAGGAATTCACTGGTAAGGTCATCAGTCCCTAAGCTTACACGCTACTTAACATAAATTATCCTAAGGACACACACACTCTTATACACACACACACACACACACACACACACACACACACACACACACACACACACACATGCCCGAGGGCCCTAGACCGCTCGGCTAATCCCGCGTGGCCCTAAATTGTTCAGAAAATATCCCTGAATTCCTTTTAAAAAATGTGAAATCATTGAGGTCACTCAGTTCAAAATGGTTTTGTGGGAAGCTCTTCCATCAGCCCTACTGCACAAAAAACAACCTAATTTTAGCAGCAGTTTTCCAGGGCTATGTACTAACACTAAGAGGTGTTGATTTAATACTGTGCGGTTCCTCTTTTCCAGGCAGTATGAAATCAATGAACAATCACGAGGTACGGCGATTTGTTGTTGATTTTAATCCTAGTTTAGTCAAATTTCTGTGTGAATGTGATTAAGGTAGCTAACGTCCGGAGGATAAGGAAAATGCCAGTGGTCAGGGATAACGATCTCCACGTTATGTGGTAATGTACACTTAAATTTTCAGCAAAAACCATCAATGTTCTTAAGTCTCAGCATTAAATCGAACGTTTTCATAAAATACTCTAATTAAACACATTACAGCAAGAATAAGACTCTCACGGTACCTAAAAATAGTAAATAATTACAATACTCACGACGTATTTATCTATTCGGGTCCGTGGGACCATGCGAACCAGAGCTACTTGGTAATGGAACGAGCTAGTACATAACTTGCGGAATACTAATAAGAAAATTTGCAAACAAAAGAATTAAAGAACTAATAATGACTGAAATTATTTTTAAAAAATTAGAAAATGTAGAATCTGTAAATAATGCACAAAACGATTTACGTTGATTGCTTCATTAGTCTGTTGAAAAAATCGTAAAAATAGCTTATTTTATAGGCTGGCTGGGGAGAATGTACCATTACGATAGTGTTATCCAAGTCTTTATTGTTGTTCTTTTTAGTGTTCATTGAAAAAATATTGCAGTTTCATTTGAATGAATCAGTAACGTGAACAACGTATCCTATGTACGGCGACTGCAAAGTCAGAATTCCGAGATACCTGATCAACGACCTACACGCATTTCGCGAACTGACGCACAAGACCGGCCTGATCGCCCTTTTCTGGGCTAAGGCTATTCTTGATGAGTTGCCCCAAAATATAAGACCAGACAAAATGACAGAGTGAAAGCAAGCGAAGTAAACAAGCCTCCGTGTTCCAGTGTCGGACACAGTGGAGATCATCTCATAGTAAACGTAGCACCATTCAGATTCTGCACAGAAAGCCTTTCATCTCTCCTCTGTCCTAAGAATTTAAAGTGGTCCACATAACTGGCTGTTCGACCACGTTTCGGACAGTAAAGTTGCGCTTTTACAAGTTCTCTGTACAGAAACTGTAAACATTTCGTATTGTTACAGTTTTGCGTTAATCTGCTCTCTGAAAGCCACGTGTTAATGTTACAGTCATCCCTATTAACTACATCATTTATATGATGTTCCACGGACAGAATAATTTTTGTCACTTAAGCGGCAGATCGTTGGTATATATGAAGAAAAGCGATTGGTCTAGAACAGAGCCCTGTGGCACCTCTCACATTACGTCTCCTTCGTCAGACTGAAACCTCTTTCCTGTTTGTTCACTCTGGAGGACTACCTTCTTCTTTCTACTTTCCATATATGAAGCGAAAGACTGTTGTGCTAATCGTGTTGTGTTATAGTTTTTTGCAGAAGTACTGCATGATCTACACATTCGACGCTTTTACTAAATCAAAGAAAATATTTACTGTCCTCAAACTATCGTTTAGATCTGCTACTGCCTCATTTGGTCATGATTAACACAGAGCGTTGTATCCATTATAGGTAGATATTGACCAAATCTTCTCGGGTGATGAGCCGAGTGGTGGATCGTCTTGTCGCAACGTTTCATGGAGTTTCGTACCCATCATCTTCAGGCAAAGTCTTTGACTTAAGGTGGTGGGCTCGAAATTCGCAGACATTTTGCGACGAGGTGACGCCACCACTCGGCTGATCACTCGAGAAGATTTTTGTCATTCGAATGTGCCTGCAGTCACGAATACGTAGGTGGCTATTGTTTTATATTTCATGTTGTTGTCGTCTTCCCCTTTCACTCATTTACGTCAATATCTCTCGGAACAAACGCAACTGTTTGTAGACGTGTAAATGGCGATTGTACGTAGATGCTACGATACTTAGTGGCAATCAGAATAGAATATGAGACACAACATTTATTCCTAATAATTTGCGATTTGGCTTTAACGTGTAAACTCTCCAGTGTTCTTACCATGACCGCAAACAAAGCACAAGGCCAGATGGTGCGTGTTGCGGCGTGGAGCTTGGTGTCAGTTGCTTTTCGCGCGGCCAGCTCTCCGAGTTCAGTAAGCAAACAAATTCTTCGTTCACGTCCACAGTTGTATTACTTCAAAGATTTATAACTCAACGATAGATATCACGTCCACGTGGACGAAGTCTCAGGCAGATCAATGAATAAAAATCCGGCCAGGGCCAGGTTTCATAGCTAGTAGTAAATAAAAACTGAAAAAAAAAAAAAACAGGAAGCTATGGATGTAATTCTGAGGGATAACCTTAGTAGATAGTGTAAAATTAGACCGCTCAACTGAACGCATAGGGCTTATAATCATACTAGCCACGTGCATGGATTATACGTAGAAGCGCGATGGACGTTGCATGTCATTGTCTGCCAGTCATCGGCGTTGCTTGTGAAGTCAGTGTTGGCTTGGTTGACGCTACAACACGAGGCTGATTTTTAATAGGATGATTGCTGAGCGGACAAATATGCATCTGAGACGTCGAAACTCAACGTTTTTGTCAAACACTGTCAGCTGCATTCCTCAAAATTAAGTATCTTGGTTGCAGCATCCAGCGAAGGCATAATTAGACTGTAGCCTCACGACAGTGAGTGGTACACAGTGGTTCTGAAACAAATTTTTCGCTGCGCTGTAAATAAACTATAAGAACAAAAATGACGCACCACGTAGGAATTATTCGAATGAGACAGAGATTGGTAGGCGTGATGTAGTAGATGCACAAACAAACAAATGATTACAGTTCAGAAAAATTGTATGACTTATTCAAGAGAAACTGCTTCAAAATTGAGCAAGTCAGTAACACGTTGGTCAGTCCCCGGGCCTGACGCAAGCAGTGACTCAGCTTGGCATTGATTGATAGAGTTCTTGGATGTCCTCCTGAGAGATATCGTACCAAGATGTGTCCAAGTGGCACCTTAGATCGTCAAAACCCAGAGGTGGTTGGAGGGCTCTGCCAATAATTCCCAGTTAGGGAGATATACGACGACTTGCTGGTCAAGATTTGGCTTGACAAGCAAGAAGACAAGCAGTGTACGGGCGGGTATTACCTTGGCGAAATGTAAGCCCAGGATGTCTTGCCATGAAGGGCAACAAAAGAGAGAGTAGAGTATCGTTTAAGTACCGCTGTGCCCAAAGAGTGCCGCAGATGACAACCAAAGTCATCCTGCTATGAAATGAAATGGCATCCCAGACCATCACTCCAGACTGTCGGGCCGTAAGGTGAGCGAGAATCAGGTTGGTATCCCATCACAGTACGAGACGTCTCTATGCACGTCTTCGCTGGTCATCGGGGGTCAGGTCGAAGCGGGACTCGCCACTGAAATTTATGCTCCAGGCAACGAGATTCCAGGGCGAAGAAGTATCTGGACATGTCCCGGACAACGGTGGGATACTAACCTGACTGTCGCCTGCCATATGGGCCGACAACCAATAGTGATGGTCTGAGATGCCATTTATTTTGATAGCAGGACCCCTTTGGTTATTATCTGCGGTACATCGACGATATTCTACGCACCTTTTTGTTGCCCTTCACAGCAAGCTGACGTGAGCTTACATTTCAGTATGATAATGCCCGCTCTCATACAGTAAGAGTTTCTCTTGTTTGTCTTTGTGTTTGCCATACCCTATCTCGGGCATCTAGGTGGCCCGATTTCCCCTCGTCTGACAACGGTTCATGCGTTAGGGCAAACATCTCGGGATTTTGACGATCTAACGCACACGTTGGGCACAATATACTACGATATCCGTCAGAAGGACATCCAACAGATCTGTTAATGCTAAGCCGATTAACTGGGTGAGAGGAAGGCCAACGCGTTATTGACATGTTCTATTTGTGGAACACTTATTGAACAACCATTAAATTTTACTGAAACTGTAACCATTTGTTTGTCTGCGCATGTACATCACATCTATCAGTTTCACTCTCATTACGATATTTCCTTCATGGCGCATCGTTTTTTGGCTTAGAGTGTATTTAAGGGCGATTACCTAGGCATTGGAGTTGTTGCTTTGGACTACTTCATATTTGCTGAAATGGGCATGGACTCCTTTCTCTCGCACCTTGCCAAGATGGCAACTTTCCGGACAGTCTTGGCGAATAATTTTCAGATTTCCGTATTCTACTTTTATGCTATAGTGAATTTGTGGTACCTACTTTCGATCACCTTTCCCTAGTTATTTCATTGTAAAACTGTGGAACCATTTGTTAAACATCCTGTACGTCGACCACTCAAGACATTATGGATTTCCTCGACCAGCGGCTCGCTCGTAAAGCTAGTCCAAGTAACGAAGCTCAGAGTGTCTTTGACACCGAGGCCAATGGACACGCGGCACGAACGCGAATTGGACATGGGTGGAAGTGGCTTTAACGATGCAATAATCCCGATATTCGTGTCAGCGCATTAGGAAAACAATGCAAGTTACACATTGCGATGGCCAGACGGCCTCTCCTCGTGCCCAGTGCGGCTGTCACGATCACCAAGAGAAAAATATAACCTAAACAGGACATCACTCCTGGAGGGTGTGCTCGAAGCACGTTCCACTCGATGCTATCATGTACGTTGTTGTGTTTCTTCAGTCCATATTGGCGGTTTTGGCGAACATCCAACATTGTTTCGTTGATTTATTTGTTGACGTTATTACCGTTATCATTATTGTGGTCTTCAGGCCGAACCACTCTAGTCTATCCTGTGCAGATCTCTGCATATCTACTGTACTTAGGGTTGCCATACCTTGCTAGGACCTCGTCGGGTACTCTGAGGTGGGAATGTAGAAATAAAATAAAAAATTTGTTTAATGTAATTACGTTTTATTTAGAATACAATTACATGAAACTTTTTGTGGAAGAAGTAATTGGTACACCAAACTTTTCGGAAGGTTTCATATTTTTCAGCATGTCTTTTTCCCTCTTACGTAAACTCAGCTTGTAGTTAAACTGCCTCTGTAAGAATGACCCCACAGTTTCTGGCAGCAGTCGATTTCTTTCATCAGATCACTGGGCCAGCCTCAGCGAAATACTCTCTGAACAGCGGGGTTGTGTGCGGGAATAGAAAACAAATGCTCGCGTAATCTTAGAGTTGGCATTTGCGTTCAAGATTTTCATTTTCATTAAGAAATTAAGCCCACCTTTCTTCCACGGAGTGTTTAGACTTCCATTATTCCGAGTCACGATTGGTTTCTAAAAAGCTCTTCAGATACGTACATTCGCGAAAACAATTGTCGCCTGAATTTTTGTCAGGTATATAATAGTGTTTTCAATCATCACCAATTTGGGCTTCCAGATAGCGCCAGCCATCAAATACATGATGTTTAGAAATAGCGGAGGAGGAAGACGAAATTAGTGTTTAACGTCCCGTGGACAACGAGGTCATTAGAGACGGTGCACACACTCCAATTAGGGAATAATGAAGGAAGACATCGGCCATACCCTTTCAAAGTAACCATCCCAGGATTTGCCTAAAGCGATTTAGTGAAATCACGAAAAACCTAAATCATGATGACCGGCCGCGGGTTTGAACCGTCGTCCTCCCGAATGCGAGTCCACTGTGCTAATCATTGCGCCATCTATTTCGGATTTAGATATAGCCCGTTTTCCCAAATAATCAGACGCTATGGTATAAACACCATTTTCACTTCAAGTTTCGATGTCAAATTAATTGTTTCTTGGTTAGGGTTCCCATTCCTTAATTTGCTGAAATTCATCTTATTTTTCATACCAATAAACTTGTCCGTCTATAATTAGTTTATATGGGCCCTGTATTCGGAGTCACAAAATCGTTTTAATGGACTCGAAAGCCTAAGAATTCTTTCTACTGCGGGCATTAACGACAGCCATCTTGTTTTTGATTGAGATAGAAGAGTCTGATGATTGACATCACAGTATAAGCAGAACTCTTTCAGCTTTATCAGCAGCGCTGGATGTAGTATTGTGGAGAACGTGGGCAGCGCATCGAACTCCTTTTATATTTTTCCTAGTTATTCGTTAATTTGGTGAAATGCATTCCGCTGGCCGTGTCAGTGAAACCTAATTGCTATTTTGTCCACAAAAGATGATTGAGTTTTCTAATTGATTTTGCAGTTGACATAAACTGTCTAGACAAAACTTTGCAGCTATCTCCGATGTCTCGTTCAGCGAATCAAACTGCGTCAGCTTCTGTTGGATTCCGTCAGTTCCCGTAAAGTACTGAGCAACTAAAGGAAACATCTTTTCAGCCTTGTGGTTCGATGCGTTGTGCCTATGCCGTTAAATGAAACTTATTGCAGATGTTTTATGCCTTCAAACATGGAGTGTGGTGCGACGAAATTTATGACAATCGGCGACTTTGGAGCGAGAGAACATTCACTTTTACGGTGTAGTCAGGAGAACGGAAGGGTGGATGATGCTGGACGACTTTAGAAGCTATTGTCAATCTGCAGCAACAACCAGTAACTCTTCCTGGGTATTTTCTTTAATCATGAATGTAGAAATAGGCCTTGATGTCGATGCTACCGCGAATCTATTTGTATGATTCTTCGTAGAAATGTGATGCCCCACATCTTCATTACCTCTGTGATGTGCTGAGATGAAACAGCTACAAATCTCATGCAACTCTTCCTGACCCGCACGTCCTTTCTTAACAAAAGACCAGTCTTTTATGTAATCATCCGAAAAGAGACACTTTCGTAAGCTATGATAAGTTTATTCAACGGTAAACAGACGACAATAAAACTTAGGTAATCGAAGTACACGTCACTACACACCGCTTAGATACCGGCAGTAAACACTTCAGACATTACAAACTAGCACTTGTGGTTTGTATTTCGTTAGAAAGAATCGTCTTATCAGAATTCTGTTCAAATGGGAATTGCTCAGTTCTTCAGCGTTGCGCTGCTTAAATAGTTCTAGCTCCGTGCCACTGGAGAAGTCCTATATTTTCTCGAATGATGGCGTTAGATCTAGAAGGTGCCTGCATCGTCGATACACGATACGCAACGTGCAACGCCATCTGCGAGACGGCCTTGTTAACAAATACTTGTTGACGCAAATAAAACTAACTGAAGCTGCATTTTCCACAGGACGTTAATCCACTACTTTAGCCAAGCTCGTAACAGTATTTTGCAGAATCGGGAAGAAGTTTGGCCTTGTCGCAATGCTGTGACAAGAAGGTCTATGTATACTAAGATGGTATCTGTCCTTTCGGACATGTCCGAAAGAACAGATACCATCGGTGACCATGCAGCTCGTTAGAATGAAATTACAATAAAATGAACACCCTTAGCTGCTTACAGGAGTTCACATACGTCAACGGGGACAGATGAAAATGTGTGCCCCGACCGAGACTCGAACCCGGGATCTCCTGCTTACGTGGTAGACACTCTATCCATCTGAGCCACCAAGGACACAGAGGATAGCGTAACTGCACAGACAGTGCTTGAACTCGTACGGGAATCGGCAACGCGCCACGAGTAATGAGTATAATGGGCAGGGGCACTACGAATGTAGTGCGGGACAATACGTTGAGAATGTCGGTTTAGCGGGAGGCGTGCCAGAGATAAATCCCTGCAGTCGAGCTATCTTCTGTGTCCTCGGTGGCTCAGATAGCCGGCACGGTAGCTCAGCGTGTTCGGTCAGATGGTTAGCAGCCCGCTGTAATAAAAAAACTGAGCTAATCGATCAACAACGAACTTAAACGGATGTCTTACCGTCGTCCGCTCCGAGCAGATGCAACTAACAAAACCGAACAAAATGAGATTTAAAAAAAAAAGTAACCGTGGATACAGCGTCTGCCATGCAAGCAGGAGATCCCGGGTTCGAGTCCCGGTCGGGGCATACATTTTCATCTGTCCCCGTTGACGCATGTCAACGCCTGTAAGCAGCTAAGGGTGTTCATTTCATTGTAATTTCAAGAAGGTCTATAACGGTGGGGCCGATATATCGGGACGGATGACAGCCCTGACAGTAATCCAGTCCATTTTATATTGCTTACTTGATATAAACCTTTGTGTGCTCACCTCCCCCGGCACACACTTTTCTCCATCACAGAATTGACGATCCCTCCAGGCGTCAGGTTGTGTGCCAATAATACAATCGCAATTTTCAGTCAAGTCGTGCCATAAATTTCTTCTCTCTTCAGTTGGTTCAGTACTTCCTCGTTAGTTTTTCGATTTACCTCCTCGACATTCTTCTGCAACCCAAAAATTCAAAAGCATCTATTCTCTTCGTTTAACTGTTTTATCGTCCAAATTTCACTTATGTACAAGACCAAAAGGTAGACAAACACCTTCAGAAAACACAACCTAACAAATTTCTCATTTTTAGAAACGCCTTTCAGACTACTGCCAGTCTACACCATCAACTAAAGTGCTTTAATTTCTAACGATCACTGCTGTTGCATTTAGTTTCAGAAACAAAATTATGAAAAATTACTCGGGAAAAGCCGAAGTTTCCATTCTCACTTAGTTATCGCAATGCTTAAAGCATCAAAAAATAATTCGCCAAGACCATTTCTTCCGGCATGAACAGGCCTGCGCACAACGTATCTCAATACATTGTACTCCCACCAGAATTTACACCATTGAAATACAGGGCGTGCCATATAAACCTGAACTACTTCAATGGGTCCTAATTTCAAATGGCTCTGAGCACTATGGGACTTAACATCTGTGGTCATCAGTCCCCTAGAACTACTTAAACCTAACTAACCTAAGGACATCACACACATCCATGCCCGAGGCAGGATTCGAACCTGCGACCGTAGCAGTCCCGCGGTTCTGGACTGAGCGCCTGAACCGCTAGACCACCGCGGCCGGTGGTCCTAATTTCCCTCCGAACGCTGTTTTAATTCTCTCAGTAGCTCTGGGAGACTCAAAAGTTATTTGCAAATTTATTATTGTTTCTGCGCATGAGGTTCTTTGTCCGGCCCTCTCTAGCGGCATCGTGGTCGACGGGACGTTAAAATTCATGTCCTCCTGCTGCTCCTCCTCCTCCTTCCCCCCACCACCCTCTTGTCTTGTGTAATGCCGCCCTTGCTTGGCTTGTGTTGGTTCGTTTGAAGCCTCGTAGGTCGGGGTTTGTAAAGTCTTGTAGTGTGAAGATCGAGCCGTCTGACAATAATGCGCAAATTAGTGATTCGTTGGCACTGTTTATCTGGCAGAAAATTCAGTATACTCTTCGAGAGCGGATTTTAATTGTGAAAACATACTGGAACAGTCTCATTGGTTACAACAAAATGGACATCCCGGAAATAATTCGATGTGTGCGACATTCCATCAAAGGCAACAATTTCATCGAATGGGAGGAAGCTGGAGACAACTGGTCTGCTAAACATAGACCATCATTCAGTGCAGAGGTTGTTGATTATGTTGAAAGAACCTTGAAGAAATTTCCAAGTAAATCATTGCTTCGACTGAGACAGAAGACAGGCGCATTGCATCTGAAGAACAGTTAGGGCCTCAGTAAACTTCAAGTAACTTGGAGAGCAATGCAGCTGAAATATCTGCAATAAGCAACATACTGCACAAAATTACGGGAACATTCCGTGGCAAACAAAACAGTTAAAATTACAACTTTATCTTATTTTACATTCAGACAGTGCTGCTTTCATTGACGTCGAACTTATAGAAGAATATTTCCAAAAAGATGGAGTAACATGTCGGACATTTTCCTTGACGTTTTGTGAAGAATACCCTTGCACATGTTGCTTTTATTTCGTGTGCATTTTAAAGACTCTTCGATGAACAAATTTGTAAAATAAATTGTAATCGAAAGTTCTTTGGTACGATTAACGATCACATAAACAATCCATTTCGTCATTACCTCGCTTATGAGGTCTATTGAAAATGGTGCATCAAGGCTGGTGGAGGGCACTTCCAACATTTTTATGTATGTATGTATTTATGTATGTATCTAAGCCCCCAATTATTATAATCATCTCCCAAAATTGCAAATGTTTCCTTTTATTGGTTCAAATGTTATGACTTACTGAATTAGCAGAAAGAATAGACCTCGGACAACTGCAAGACCCCACAAGGCCATTACACACAGTGAGTTACAACGCGATCAATATAAACTGAACTACTACTGTACGTGAATTTGCTGCCCAACTTTAATGTAAATACGCCCATGCTAAAATAGTGGACATCGCCCATAATGAGACTATAGAATAATTACTGCATGACAAACTTACAACGCGGGATAAACTCTAGCATTTATCTGGAACTGCCCCTCCAAATATCAGGTGTGAGATAGCTGCATGCAGAGAATGGCACAAGGTATCTACCTCCAATAAACAGCCGTTATATGGTCACCATCATCCTGCTTCACGACTGACGTCCAGGAAAACTTTTTATGAGGACAACAGATAACACTGTCAAACAGACGTGCTCCCTATTATCCGTGTGGGAGGTAAGGTCTCATCAACACTGGATGACATCATCTCAAGATCTAGCTGTTGGTTTCACTGAAGAATGACCCATGTGAAAAACTTTCAACAGGTTCAGAACTGGGGTCGCTAAATCGGAACAATTTGCAGAAATGGTGTTACCCCACATACCAACCCTATGTGAAGTTCAACAAATTAAAGAGTACACTTACCAATAGTAGTCGTTCCATTAGTTTATAATATGGGCCATGACGACTACTTCTGACGATACTAAAACTTGCTTACCTATCTATTTGTGACTTAACTGCTGGTCTTTGAAATGTATGTGACGGAGTCTTGCGTAGGTTGTTGGAAACCAAACAAGCACAAATTAAGTTTGGAATAATACAAACGGAACCAGCTGGCGCTAACAAAATAAATATACATTTAACACTGTCTTGTCGCACAGAGATAACAACCAGTGCTGATTTTCTGAAGATAAGTTAAGTGGTGCTCTGAATGACCTTTTGCCAATGTCTAGCGTTTACTAAATATTACTTGCTGTAAGAAATTGTTAAATCCTTTTAACACATACCGTGTAGTAATCACATAATTCAGATTTATGTATAATATCTAAAATTAAGGTTAAAGGAGATACCTTGTAGATGAACCTGGTTGTTTAAACCAGGTTCCAAATGCGTATCAGAATATCACTATTATATTTCTCCTTCTTAAGCTTCTGATTATAGCCGGGTGTCTTCCCTTCAAGAGGTAAGTCTCCACATAAAGATTTCGGTTGAACAGTTGTAAAGGAGGTCCGACAAGGTTGATGAACATAAAGTGGTCTGTCTTCAGGTGGAGTGATGCTGTTATTGGGATTAAAACGAGATTCATTTGTAGAAATCCCCTCTCACATTCACTGACGGGTATTGATATGCAATTAACTTTATCAGACGCAAGAGAAGCTGGGCATTTCTTTTCTTCTAGGAACTCTCGAAAATCTCTGTAGAAGCTTGCGATTCATTACGACTCTGAAACTCTAATGGAATTCCACACTCCATCTTTACCTCTTCAACATTGTGTACCGCGTGAGACTATTATTTATTTCCTCGGCTCTTAACACTCAAAAGTGAAATGATTTCAATAATACTGAACAGTTCGATGTTCTAGTCGTTTCGAAAAGTCTGAGATTAGCTGCCGTGACACCTAAAAAGAATACCAACATACCATTTACAAACGCACCAGTGCAGAGGAAATCTAATATCATTTCCTGCTTTTGCTAATAATTTCCTTGAGATATGATTTTCTTGCCTTTTTATTTTAAATAAAATGTAGCTTTTTTTTAAAAAGTTAAATCCCCAAACATAGCCTCGGAACTCCGCACTGATGACAGCCTCATATACAACGAGTAGCTAATGATGTATGTACGCCTTGTGAGGCATATTGAGGAAGAAAGTGCGCGGGTGTAAAAGATCTGGCATTTAGTATTTTTGCGTTTCACATTACAGTACTTTTCACTCAAAAGAGAGATTTATCCAAATTTCTAAACGAGATGATCATCCCCTAATGATGGACAGTCTTCTGCTGCCCTTACTGTGGTAACTCTATGACCTATTCTTTCTCATCTCTTAATGCAGTAATTACCCAGTTAACAAAACTGGAGTTAGAGCTGAGTGATCTGATGGAGTGACAATGAATTAAACTGGAAGATTGATCTGGAGCCTCAACTTATTCTAACTAAATTTTCTTGAAATTAGTTGCAGTACCGGTGGTGAAGAAAATTATTCTCTTTATTGGAAGAACCAAGAAAAAAATAAAAATACAGCAAACAAATATGAATGGATGTTATACATTGTATACTTTAGCTTTTAAGCAATCGTCACTACTAATTTGTTGCTCTCACTCACAGGTGACTACAGCAGGACTACATGTCGTTGTGCGAGGCCATCCTCCAGGATAAGCCGTTCTCGACTGGCTACGCTGCTGATAGTGTAGATGCCTATAATTGTAGGAAAATGTAGAAAGAGTGCCATGGTATCAATTTACAATAAGACAAATTTGCACTCGCAATTGTAGTCTTTTTTACTAGCGTGGTAACCGCGACTCTGCTTTTGTGTATGCATGTAAGTTTACTACACGTACCTTGCTTTCTATGCAGTTTGGTAACTACGTTGGGCATGTCATTATTACAGCAAAATCCATTGCTGCTGTAATTGTTGCATCGCATGCTGTTTCAAATAAGGATAAATGTGAAGAAAATCTTCTAGAACAATCTACTTGAAATAAAGTGTTCATGAAAGCAACATCTGTTGTTTCAAAATGTATTGGTGATTAAAAATAGCATTAATAAGCAACTGAGGAAAGGGAATAGGGAAGACAAAAAAAATCTACTTTGTGCTTCAAATATATTGTATTTCAAGATTTGCACAAAAATCAGTTACTTTTCTTAAATGTTGGTAACAATGGAACATACAGGATATCCTTTAAGCTTTCGTAAATTTCAGACTGTAATTTTGCTAAAATGGGTGAAAAAATTAAAAATTTCCCAGTTGTTATGGTAGGAATTTTAACTTCCAACCAGGAAAAAAACTTTTATCCACGAGATTACAGTATTGATGATAAACAATGAACAGGAATACTTTGACATTCTAGTGCAAAACTAAAACCTATTAATCACAGGCACAAATATTTGGGCGCACCACACACACACACACACACACACACACACACACACACACACACACACACACACACACACACATTAAATATTTCTGAGGTAAAATGAATTACCGTGCTCTCCGTAGATTTTCTAGATGGCGAACACTGCAAATCGTATGAACACTTTTATGGCATTCGGTGGGACGAGTTTGGGTAGTTCTTCTGGAAGTGGGCTGTTAGAAAATGTGTTCCTTATTCGTTGCACTATGAAGTGTTAATTCGTCACAGAAGTTCAGAATTTAGGAGCTCTGCACTGTATGTCGTCCTGTTACCACGTAGTGAAGCGGTGGCTTTGGACCTTTAGAGAACTAAAGGTACCAAATCATAATGTTTAAGCTTTTGGGCCTTGACTACAGAATGTAAGTTTTAAAATTTTCCCGAAGAAAAAGAAGTTACGAGCTTGCTGCAGGTGTCGTTAACTAAGACAGTAAGCCCGGAACTTCTTTGAAACCCAAATATAGTTTCTTTCTGTGAGCCTTTACACTGAATTCAGTCCTTAATTTCCTAATTGGGCACAGTAGTTTTTACATTTAGTAACTTTCTTACCTAGTCTAGTAAATTCCAAAATAGATGGAAAACTAATTTTTGGGAGCAGACTGAAGTGAAAGTTGACCAGTATTTTGTGAAAATACAATAAAACAATTTCGCTGGTAGTAACAGATAAATAAGAATTCATATAATATAAATCATTTTTGAAGTGGGACCCCAATAAGCAGTCATGAAATGAACTTTCCTGCACCATATTGTAAGGAGAAAATTCTGTCAACGTATCACGAATGTGAGAGCGTCCTAGGACTTTCTACCAGTTCGTACAGGAAAGGTGCATAGTAAGTTAAAGGTATAAAATTTTTCTTTAAAATACGTTCAACATAATCTTCGACGCTATCGTAAGCTCGCCAACAGTAGGTGATAATTAGTATCCCTACTACACGCTGCTTTCAACAGCGACTCTTTCGGTGCAGAGAATCAAAGTCCTCGAAAAGCAAATCAACCGGAAAATAGAAGAAACGAAGACACCAATTTCATTATCAAGCGATTCAGCAATACTCGCGAAGAGGATGAAGGAACTCCTTCAGACACAAAGAAGTCATCTACAGTCTGAAACTGCTCTAAGGGAGAGTGAAAGAAAGAAATAATTGCAAATACCAAAGTGGGAAAAATTGGATTTGAATCAATCAGTAATACACATTGGTTTAGAAGCGGATATAGCACAGGTGGATCACTTGCAAGTAGGGAACGAAATTATAGATCGGAGAATTGAGTATGGATTACCATTTTATCTGGTAAAGGTTTGCAGAAAGGGTATTGCTGCGTTTGAATTGAATTTGTACCAACAGCTCTTGATAAATATAGCACTGGTTCAACTTAGTATATGCTATAACCACGTAATGGCAAAATGTTGGCAGTAGGCACGAAAATCTATTACAACAAGACAAAAAATAGATAAACAACAAATTCAAAAGAAAATAAACAAAGTAACAAAAAAGCCACGTAAACAGTTGATGAGTATTTGTATTTAGAGTAGTTCAAGACGAATGAAAAAAAAAATGTGAACACTACCTGGAGCGCTTTTGATAAACTTTAGAGTTTTCAAAACTAATGTTCCAGTACAACAAAGGAAGGTTTACAATTATTGTGTATTACTGGTTTTGAGTTCTGGGTACGACAGCTTTTCAGAAATTGTGGGCAATTCATTGATAAATGGAGACATTCATCAACTTGGTAACTACTACGAGAGGCAAGAAAAACAAAGAAATTAGTAAACGAACAGCATGGTGTGTTAGGCGTAATTATGGCTTTAGCGATGAAATTAGAGTTGGGAGGTGGGATGTATACAGTTTCGCAAATGGCATATGAACTCAGAAATTAACGTGCTAGCTTGCAGAAGTAAGGGTGCGTACAGAAATAAAGTGGGCTACCTGCGCAGGATGGCACAGCGCGAGGCGGCTCTAGCCAGTGCGGAAAATATCCCCTTGTCATATGACGAAGCAACACACGATGGCAGTCGCTCTCGCGGCTGCCACCCGGCCGCAATGAACGAGACACACTCTGCCCGCTTTCGCCGGTTAGTGTCGCGCTGCGCTGACAGAATCGAGGCGCAAACCCTGCAATCCTTCTCTAACAATTTTACAGAAACAAATAGGCAAAAAAATGTTATTTTCACGTTACTAATTGCTTCATATGTCGTCCTCAAGGCGATTTGCCCAAAATTTCGATAATCGTCATAGTTATTGTAATATTCACAATTAAGTAAGTCGCTGCCAGAAATTCGAAAAAGTTTGCAATGAAAGATGTGAGTCGCTATGATTTTGCGTTTGGTGCATGTTACTCCATATTTTGCTGCGAGTGAAGTTTAGCCAAGATAAGGAATTTTTCTTTGGACTTTGAAGGTCTCCGTCAGTCTCCAATCTCGAGAAAATGCATTTTCTGTAGCTTATACACCTGAGAGCGCACGCGGGCGAGAATGAAATATTCGTAACATACGTCATGTCTCCTTAAACCGTTCGTGGTATCAGTACGGGAGTTTGGCAAACGATACCACGCGAAGAGGAGAGAATTTTTCTATAACGTAACATACGAAACTTTCTTATCTACGGCGATTTTATTTCTTCAATCCAGTACTGTAATTATTTTTTAAGTCATCGACAGATATTGAAAAGAGAATTTGATATAAATAAACGCGAAATTTCTTGTCTTACGTTACAGCAAAGCGTCACACTGAGGTTTTCGATAAAGTACCGACTATTCTGGTCGCCTTGCTTGTTTAATAACACACTCTACTTCAAGATTGTCGCAATAGCTATTGCACGGCTTATACCGTGGTTTTGGCAAAAAAAGCATCAAAACTGTCAACAATATAAATATATCCATTCCTCATGACTGATGAAGCTTCTTCATAAGGGAAATCTTTAACAATTCAAATAGAAAGAAATTTCCAGTTCGGTTGCAGATTTGGCGGAATCCTGTAATCCGCCTTATTTTTGATAGTGAGCGGTCGGAATGGAAACTTACCATAGGATTTTCTCCCTGTTCCTCATCTGAGAAGTACGAGAATTTTTCACAGCAACTAGTGTACCATGTTTATGTTCCTGTCCCCATTTAGAGTGAAGTGATGAATTTCTCCATCATAATTATCTTTTAATTTAACTTTAATGAGTAGTCTAAGTGGTTCATAAAGTAATGGTTATCATGTTTTTGTAACACTTATCCGCAGATACACAGGCACCAAATTTATTTCTAATAGAAAAATACAGCATTTTTGCTGTAAAGTAAAAATGACCCAATAACACTCTTTCGTAACTACTTAGCTGTGAATACACTGACGACTTGCACAATCTTGCCAATTATTCGTCAAAATCAATATCACTGATGAATTAAAAAAAATATTTATAGTAAGAAGATTCACTCCCTATTGTACGGTATTTGCTGTCCTTTTTGATATGTCAAATACAACTGTGGTGTAGAAAGAAAGTCCTTTAGTAAGTTTCAGTCCCAGCTATTCATAATTAAAGATACACTGTGTTGCAGAATTCCCCTGCGATTGCAACAAAACTGGCGAATTATTTTCATCTGAGTTATTAATATTTTTTTAACCAAAAATAGTCACTGGTGACACTTTCCGGAAAGAGGGAAGGTAAACAAGTCAGGGGATAATGAATCGTCTCTTTTGTTGTAATTTCAGAGTAACTTAATACTCCATTGTCTTTTTAATAAGGAACGGGTGGTACTGAAACTTAGCATTTTTTTTTTTCTTTCTGCAACTTAAACAAAGTGAAAAAGTGGTTTATTACGTGAGGAAAGGAAGACAAATCAGGTCTACAGCTTATCAAGAAGTATATCTTAGACATGAAAATAAATATGCAGTTCCTTCATTTATGTTGTTGGATAGGAATAGAAATGTGGTACACCATTTGCTACGAATTATTTTCATACTTTTCACGTGAAGAACAGGGAGAAAATCCTTTGGTAAGTTTCCATTCCAGTTCTTTGCTATTAAAAATATGGTGGATTACAAGATTTCACCAAAACTGCAACAGAATTGGCGATTTATTTTTGTCGGAATTGTTGACCATTTCTCTTTTGAAGCAGCTTCATCAATTACTAGAAACGGCCACATTTCTCTTTTTGACAGGCTTCATTTTTTTCCAAAACACAGTACAAATTGCATAAACTCACTTAGAAATAACTATTGTGACAAATCTTGGAACAATGTCTCATTAAACAACCAGTAGGCGACCAGAACGGTCTATATCTAATGGAAAAACTCCGTGTGTCGGTCTGGTGTAATATAAGAAAAGTAACTTCGCGTTTATTTTGACCTAAGTTCAAATGGGTCAAATGGCTGTAAGCACTATGGGACTTAACATCTGAGGTCATCAGTCCCCTAGAAATTAGAACGACTTAAACCTAACTAACCTAAGGACATCACACACATCCATGCCCGAGGCATGATTCGAACCTGCGACCGTAGCAGTCGCACGGTTCCGGACTGAGCGCCTAGAACCGCTAGACCACCGCGGCCGGCATTACTAGATGGAAGACATGAAATAAAAATAGCTCCTACTATACCGCCGTAGATAAGAAATTTTCCGTATGTTAACCCTATAGAAAAATACTCTCCATTTTGAGGGTGATTGCAGGCTTCAGGATCGACTATGACCCCATCTCAGAGTTTGTGAGTCTTCTTTTAATCATGGTTAAGTATTTACATACATAGTGTTTCAAAGTCTTCGTGTCAGATCACGCCGTGGGGAACATCTTTTGTTAGAGACAAAATGTTCGCCGACGCTTCCCGGCGTCTGTTAACTGAGTTCACCGGCTCTGGGAGAGACGTGATTTCGTTGATTTAGAGGTGCTGGAACTGCGTACTACATGTCCCAGTGAACTGATCGAGTGAATTTCAACAAGAACATCTGAAGGATTAGTTTCTGTAAGCAGAGAAAGATACTTCAAGTTCATCGGGAACTCCAATTTTGTCCTTTCATGCATAGCAGATGACTGGATTCTAGGCAGCACATACTGTATACTCTGTATGCACGTCGCAGGTTCACTATGTCCTGCCGCTTCTCAGGGACATAGCCAATAACACAAGACACCTAGCATCGCTGGGAGGCGTCTGCGAATATTTGGTCTCTCACAGAGTTCGTTCTCATGACGTGATTATCACCCCTAGATGTCTGATGCAAGGCCTTATAAATACCCCGTATATAGCAATTGCGACGCAAAAATGAAGGTTAGAGGAGGGATAGTGGATGAGAGAGCGAAATTAATAGAAAGGATGGCGGGGCACCGTGGCTTCGATACTCAGATACCTTGGTGTCACTATCATCATCAAAATTTTTGGAATTGTTTTCTGTTGTATGGTGTATGTAGAATATCTAAAATATGGCACAGAAAGAGTATAATCGCAACATGTTGGAGTCTTCGAGCAACTCGGCTAAATGTAGAATGAAGAAGGAAGTTCACTGCCTGTTACGTAGTTGATATCTGGATCACTGGATGTAGAGCATTAGCTCAGTTGGACAGTGACTGGAGAGGGAATCGACTGTGGCTTTGTTGATCGATCTATCCCAACATTCTGCCAAAGTGAGTTTCGGAAACGTAAATCGTGATGACCAAAGGGCGATTTAGACCAACATTGAGGATGCTCTGATAAGATAACGCATTTTGTAGAAAGAAAATGACTACGCACTTAAACAAATCTTGCACTTTCTGAATATTGTATCTCACTGGAAGAAGTTAATGTTAACTAGAGAAATAATGAAGAATTATGATGCAAAGATGCTGAGATAAAATCTTGAAATAAATTTAGTTCTTAAAATTCATATTTCATTATATCCTTCAGATAAAACATAGGTCACCCCTCCTGCCCCCCCCCCCCCCCTCTCTCTCTCTCTCCCGATATTACGAAAGTTAACATGAATTAAAAATTTGTAATTTGTAGTACAGCTTGCTTGTCTATGCCTTCTGTGGTAACATTTGTCTCATTACCGAAATGTTGTGCTTCCTCACAGCGAAATTTCTCGCAGTTTATTAAAATTTACGCTGACATGTGGATGGAAAAACTCATCTTTTTGTACAGGGAGTCCTGTTTTTGCCTACGATCAGTAAGTCAATTTCTTCTAATACTGAACAGTTACATAGTTTTTTCTGCATGTATCGTTTTTCTGTAAAATATTAACATTTAATGACTTCTTCAGTTTCGAAAGCACTTTTCAAGACGCCTTAAATTTTCTGTGAGTCACGTTTTATTTTAGAATGTCTCACAGTGGATTCCATGACAGTTTAAGGAAAAGGCTAGTTTTCAGTACTTGTTTATTACCTGTAAATTAAATAATAGAATATGAGCACAATTGCAGTTTTATTGTTTTCATGTTTCAATAGTGGGTGATATGAGTTGTGGTATTGTAAACAATAATATTAACAGTGTAATAACCTCACCATTACTCTATTAAAATCGCTCTGTCGTTCACGATTAATAGGAAGACGGTCGTAGTCTTTCATCATGTTTGTTGGAATTTCATTGAATAGATTGCCATTTCGTCACTTTCACTTGAGGATAACATTGTGAGAAACCCATCACGACTCCAAATTTACTTACTCTAGAAACTTTCGTATGTTTTTTATTACGTCATATAACTGTTTCTACCATAGTCAGTAAACCCTTCATGAGTAGTAACCTGATGAAGATGCCCGCAGAAGTGACCGAACCACTGCAAGGTTTTGCGCAACGACGCCGGAACGCAATCAGAAGAGTTTTCTTCAATTGCTCTCAGGAAATCGAAAGCCACGGTCATAGAGGAAAAGTTCTCCTTTTCTTGAAGCCACGGTACAAGCATCTTACAGCTGTCAAAGATTACACGTGTATCGCCCCACTCGAGTGTACAAGATTTCCTCGAAGGTGGGCGGACTACACGGCACAGGGAGTTCCGACAAAGTGCGTTATCTGCGACTTCGTGTAAACATGTACCGATGTTGTTAAGTACAAGATATGATAAATGTTCGCAGAAACGCGTAGAACACGACGCGTTACAACATATGATGTTCCGGCAAGTGATCTAGCACTCGAATCGTTGTGCTCTGACAGTACCGAAACCACAGTCCGCACCGCAAGTGTCAATTGCAACGAAGGCTGAGACGTTACGCAACAGCGAGCGCTGCAGTGCTGCGCCCCACGGCGGGGAGTGGAGACGCGGCAGCAGGTCAGCGGTGGCTGGCTGGGTAGCTGGCTTGGCGGCCCAGACACTAGACGGTCGACTCGTAGATGACGATGACGGGCGGCTGGTGCTGCGGCCGCGACAGATCGCGCAGCACAACGGCCATCGCCTGCTCCCACTCGGCTCGTTCCTTTGCACCTTTCTCGCCGCCCTGTGGACACGGCATATAGGCTCGGTTATAGCAGCAGCAGCAGCACAAACAGGGGCAGCAGTAGGCAGCAACAGAAACAGGAGCAGCAGTAGCAGCAGCAGTACTAGAAGTAGTATTAAGCTTACCACTTATGGATGTTCCAGAACCTACGACAGTGTATTAAATGCAGCATTAGGGGAATATGTGTATCAACGCCCGGTATGTTAAATCTGTTTTGATACTGGTAGTACCTATCGTCTTATTTGCATTGCTTGATATCTTCAATGTAGGCAACAAAGTCACTGGTCATCTGTTGGCTGTGTTATGATTACAGTGTCAGATGATCCCTCAGAAGCAAGTGGGTACAGGTGTCCCAGTGATATCTTGTGAGGTACACAGATAGCAGTTGTCATTTGTGGATGTTGTTTTCAACCAAGCACATGCAATGCGGCATCTTAATGCAGTGCAATTTGAAAGAGCGGTCTTTTTTTATCCAGAAAGTATGAACATTCGGTCGTTTGCTGAAGATGCGAATGCCTCTTCATGCATAGGTTGTGGACGCACTAAAGGAAGACAGGTCACTACATAAGGCGAGTTGGACAAGGGCGCCGACGCATTACAGCCCCACATGATATCTGGGTAGCGTTGTATGGATACCACCAGAGTACTGCAGAACGATCGCAGAAGGACCACTGGCGCCAATCACACTAATGAGTTATGACAAAAAAACTGTACGACCCAGACGTCCTGTTCGAGTTTTTCATTTGAAACGACCACATCTTTTAGCTCGCTTTCAGCTCAGTCATTCCCATCTCAACCGGCAACTTCATCACTGGCGAAATGTGATATTCACAGATGGATCCACATATCCTCTGATGCAAGGTGACGGTCGTGTTCGCGTGTGGAGACCCGTGGTGAGCAGTACCTGCCAAATGTTCGGCCAAGTTGTGGGAAGGCTTTAGTGTTGCCAGCCATATGGATCTTATGTAAGTCTGCAGGCTTTCGTGGCCGTTGTTACTGAAGTTAAAACTTTCTAGATTATTAGGCCGCGTCATGTTTTTTTCTAAAATGTTCGACGTTTCGACCCCTCTGTTGGGATCTTCCTCAGGATCGTTTGGTGTCCACTACTGCTAGAACACTGTCAGAGACGAGTGTCGCGTCCACTTATGAAGGGGGAGTTTACTCGCGTTAGTGCTGGAGAAGTGATAGTATTGGTCAAATTTCATATGGCTACCATTGCTGGGCCATAGTCATAGGCTAATATTCCCGCTCTGATGCAGAAGAATGGGCATTGGTAGCTCATCTCCTGTTGATATCACTGGCGGTCAGTCGTCATTGGATACAACGGCACTATTCCAAACTTATGCTGGAGAAGGGTTATTGGTTGAAATGCCTGCTGCCGCTATGTTTGGTCGTCATCAGTGACTAGATGCGAAACACAGAGCAAGAGAGGGACAATGTTTAGCCAAAATATTATTGTCCACTGAGGTGACTTGCAGCGCGTTGTTTATGCCGTTCACACACCGCGGCCACGTATTTACTTCCTTGATGGCGGGCAGCCACGATGCCGGAAGCCTATAGCCGTCCTCTGTATTGAAATTAGATGCCTTCTTAGAAATTTCAACCGCTTCTCGGACCTTTCTTCTGTAAATGTGTTTCCTTAGCCAGTACACGTACGTTATTAAAATCGAAGTCAGAGCCACATTTCTCGTCATGTTCCGCTACTACCGATTTTGTTTTAGCCGCATGTGCCGTTCGTGTTCCTTAATGCGTTCTTTAATAGTTCTTCCTGTTTCGCCTATATACACTTTGCCGCAGCCACATGACACTTGATAGATGTCTGCGTTGTGGAGGTAATCAGGTGCATCCGTTTTCCGTGTTGTCCATGACTGCTTCACTGCCAGGCAGTCCATCGAACAGATCTTGTTGGACCATGTGCTAGTTGCTGCATGCTGTGGTGACCCTGAATTCCTACTAATGCTAGGGCCTATGTGGCTGATGTCAGCAGAGATTTGTGAAGCCTGGACATTCAAGTAATAGAATAGCTGGTTGTAAATCCTGACAAACTCCATGGCCCATATGTGAGACATGCTAGAAAGACGTGTTCGTGGTCGTCCTGTTCCACCACAGACTCCCCAAGAACTCTCATGATCTTTCATTGAAAAATGGAAACGAATACCACAGGGCGACCTACGCAGACTTATTGCGAATACATAGAAAGAAGGATCCTTTATTGTATGATTATATGATAGCGGAACAAACACTGGTAGCAGTTACTTCTGTAAAATATTTGGGAGTATGCGTGCGGAACGATTTGAAGTGGAGTGAACATATAAAATTAATTGTTGGTAAGGCGGGTACCCTGTTGAGATTCATTGGGAGAGTCCTTAGAAAATGTAGTCCATCAACAAAGGAGGTGACTTACAGAACACTCGTTCGACCTATACTTGAGTATTGCTCACATTGCTCATCAGTGTGGGATCCGTACCAGATCGGGTTGACGGAGGAGAGACAGAGAAGATCCAAAGAAGATCGGCGCGTTTCGTCACAGGGTTCTTTAGTAACCGAGATATCGTTACGGAGATGTTTAACAAATTCAAGTGGCAGACTCTGCAAGAGAGGCGCTCTGCATCGCGGTGTAGCTTGCTCGCCAGGTTTCGAGAGGGTGCGTTTCTGGATGAGGTATCGAATATATTGCTTCCCCCATACTTATACCTCCCGAGGAGATCACGAATGTAAAATTAGAGAGATTAGAGCGCGCACGGAGGCTTTCAGACAGTCGTTCTCCCCTCGAACCATACGCTGCTGGAACAGGAAAGGGAGGTAATGACAGTGGCACGTAAAGTGCCCTCCGCCACACACCGTTGGGTGGCTTGCGGAGTATAGAAGTAGATGGAGGGCATGCCACGTAGATGTAAGGCGGTGATAAACGCTCAAGAAGGGAATATGCATTATTCAAGCTCACAAAGTCCAATGAAAAGCATCCAGATTAACAGGATGTATGATAATTTCCACTTTGTTTTCGACACCTGTCAGACATTTAAATTATTTTTAATGCAATGATCGAGGATGTAATGTTTTGTTGTATACTTCATTTGTGAACTATAAAGCTATAATTTGGCAACATTCTCAATCCTCAACCTGTTGTTCAGAGGAGTGTGTTAGACACCCAAAGTCTTGTTCCTCTAATTCTTTTGAGCAGTTTATGAATCCAGAAAACTGCCATCACTCACTCACATTTTTGAAATACACAGCCTGACAAAAAACTGAAGCATCAAGAAAATATGCTCGGATACCAATGTAACTTTGTACATGAACACGCCACTGGCAGGTATGTTAGACAATGGTTGAGATTCCATTTCTCAGTGATGGGTGTGCGTAAGTGTTGTTTGCGTTGTTACCACCCCTTGTAGGGTATGTACGAGGCATGAAAGTCAGACGTTGAGTGATCACTGTGAACGATACGGTGATTCTGCGTATTCCTGTAAGACAGATTCATCAGCATTTGACAGACAGTGAAAGGGGAGTCATTGTGGGACTCCACTTGGCCACTTGGTCGAGTAGTGAAATATCTAGATTTGTGGGGCACTCGGATGTAACAGGGCCCCCACGTTGGACTGCATGGGAACGTCAGGGCAGGCATACTCATCGTAAACCGTCCTCATTTGCGCCTGCTATTCGAGAAAAGGACTATAACGCACTCCTCCTCAAATTCTCTGTCAGCCTGCAGCATTATTAGTCGAAAACTAGAAGCAGTCGGACTATGGAAATGTCGTCCCATGCAAGGATGCCATTAACACCACCATGTAAACGACTGCGGTTGGAGTGGTGCTATGACCAGGAAAGACGAACTGCTAATGAATGGTGGTCCACTGTGTTCAGAAATGGTTAGCGGCTCTGCGCTACCCCAGATAGCCGTCGTCTGCTATATAGCGGCGAAGTGGAGGGAGTGTCCATTCTTACAGTGTTTTGCAGAGGCACAGTGGTGTTACTCCTGGTACCGTGGTGCCCGGAGTAATCAGCTATGACATCAGGTTACGAATGGTAATGACTGAGGGAACTGTGATAACATAATGGTACGCCACAGACATCCTTCGTACCCATTTGATATCTCATATGACACCATGATGACGCCATTTTTCGAGAAAAACATCCTCATCCACAGACGGCACATGTTTCCTATGAACAGTCTGCGTAGATACTTCGGTATCCAGCAAGATCCACAGATCTGTCCCCGATAGACCATGCTTGGGACCAGCTCAGATCAACTCCATCCCAATTCCAGTGTCCATGACATTGATTGCCAGTGACAACAGTTGTTGGCCATCTTGCAGGAGAGGCTAAACTACACTCTGCCGAACCGAATCGGTACATACGTCCAGGGAAGAGGGGGGTGCAGGGTCGTATTGATGTGTTGTCTCTTTCTGACAAGTTATTTGTGAACTTGACTTTATATAGTAATCACTGATATAACATCAAATACTGTGTTAGCCCATGAAGTCTATTTCGTTTCCCCCTTCCTTTCTGGGTGCTTAACTTTTTTGCCAGGCTCTGTATTAGTTTATTTCTATAAACTAGTTTTCGAGTCTATTTAGGCTTATTTCAGGTTGAACTTCCATCTGCCCCATCGGAAGATGAGCCTAAAAAGGTCCAAAAACTGAATGATGGATATAAAGAAATATTTTTAAATGTTACTGGTTTCAATTGCCCGTCTTATGTAAAAGCAGCAGCAGCAGCAGCAGCAGCAGCAGTAGTAGTAGTAGTAGTAGTAGTATTAGTATTTGTTGTAGCAGTAGCAGTTTTATTCATCCTTAGACCACTTTTACGAGTATATTGGCCGTGCCTTGCCATTAAAACTTAAGAACAATAAAAAAAACAATTCATATATACTAGCACTTGCATACTAACAGGTCAAGTTTCACAACGATGAGACAAGAAGTCGGTTGTGATCTTATGGTTTGTAACAGCCGACAACTCGCCTTAAGTAATTTACAGAATCCAAGGAAAACGTAGAACAGGATCGCCCGTTAAAGACAGAAGCTTCCATCTACCGATGGCAAGGGCAGTCTGTTTAAGGCCAAGCAACCTCATTCGGTGTATCCAAAGCGTACAATATTGTTTGTAAACAAGTTTTTTAATAATTTCAAAAGCTATTGCTACACTGTTCACTCATTTGTCCCTACCAATGACTGTAGACATTACACACGTTTTGTCAGACAGTAACAATATGCACACCACCAGCTGACATTAGGACCAAAGCGATGATGTATGGTCACCGTGCTAGTATCATACATTCCAGAACTTTGAAGGGAAGGTTTTCCATAAAAAATGTGAAAATGTTATGTGAAATGATAGACGTTTATTATTATTATTATTATTATTATTATTATTATTATTATTTAGTAGTAGTAGTAGTAGTAGTAGTAGTAGTAGTAGTACAGTCATATTCCTTGTTAGTAAATACTGTTTTGACTTTGATGTTTATTTTTTCGTGGTAAATGTAGTGCAAGTTCAAGTTAGAAGTTCATGGACACGGAGAAAGCTGATTGTGCAGTAATTATCAAGGCAATTTTGATGTGTCTAACTGACCGGTAAATATACTCACGTAATGTCGTTAGTTTTCCCAGTGCTGGAACTGGAATTCACAATGAGGTAGACTACATTTTTGTTATTGTTCTTATTTTTATTCTCTGCAGTTTGAAAAGTGTGGTCATGATATGTGTATTTGTTTCGAAGAAAAGAACGCCATAGCTGAGTTCCGAAGTTGCGTATGAATAATATGTAACTAAAACAATCTGACTGTTACACACTGATGATAAAATTGTAAAACCATTACATGCTAATGACAACCAACAGATAGCGACACGCTGACGTTAGGTCCGTCACAGCAAAAACGTAAAGAATCAGTCACCTCCAGAGTAATGTTACTGTGTACTAGCTGTACCTAGCCAAGCATTGCTGTAGCTCTGTCTTCTCCTACTTCACCTCCTCTCCCTCTCTCTATCTATCATCTTCGCCCTTCTCTCTCCCTGTCCTCGAGCCACCTCTTTGCCCCATCTCTCTGCCAATAACCTCCTTCCCCTTCCCTCAGTCCATCTTCTCCTTCCTCCCCTCGCTTTCCATCTTCTTCTGCCTCCCGCCCCCCCCCCCCCTCTCTCTCTGACTATTTCCTTCATTCCGTCCTCTGTGACTGTTCCCTCTCCCCCTTCTCTCTGACCTTGTATCCTTTCTATTGTTGTCTGCAAATTCAGACCGAAATAAATCGGTCGAGTACATTTTTTGAATCTTGGTAACAATGTTCCCTTTTATGTCTGGATATTCATTAGAGTACCGTGTAAAAATATGAAGTAAATTGGACAAGAACTTTTCAAGATTTTACGCAATAACGCAATAAGTGGCAGAAATGAGAATGTTTAGGTGGATGAGTGTGGTGACACGAAAGGAAGGACTAAAGAATCGGTACATCAGGGGAACAGTGAAAGTGAGGCCCATAGGGAAGAATATCCAAGAAAGTAGGCTAAGATGGTATGGACATGTGCAGAGAAGAGCGAAGTACTACGTGGGGAGAAGAATTGAAGACCTAGATATCGAAGGACCAAAGAAGACCGAAACTGAGATGGAAGGACAGGGTAGCAGGGGACCTACGGGAGAAAGGATGGTTCAGAATAGAAGCACTGGATAGGCATTTATGGAAAACAAGGATACAGCAAAGCAACGCCGACACCACATGGCGTGGGAAAAGGCTGAGATGTTGTATATATCATGCTCGTGTTCGAATGCAACGTTGTGCTAAAATTTCGAAGTAATCGATGAAGAGCTTTCTAAGACTGAAGATTTTGAATAAACGAACGTCTACATTTTTATTTGTATAGAAAGTTATTCAAATGTCCTGTTTGATGCTTTACGCAGTATGATGTGTCCTGGGAAAAGGGCAAGTAGCAGGTGCCCAGTTGCTCGCCGGGTTTCAGCTACTGGAACGGCGGAAATCGATTAAAATGTTTTTAAAATATTGAGGTATGTGCACCGTCCGTCCAAAAAGTTGCGAGACGGATTTTACTCTTGGATTATAGGCGTAGTAGCTACAGCGGCAGCTTGAAACATTTACTGTAAGCGCCAAATGTGCACTCGACCAGTCAGTTGTGAGAAGACGATGTTAAGTAGTGTGCCGGCCGCTGAGCGGTTCTAGTCGCTTCAAAGAAATGGCTCTGAGTACTACGGGGCTTAACATCTGAGGCCATCAGTCCCCTAGAACTTAGAACTACTTAAACCTAACTAACCTAAGGACATCACACACATCCATGCCCGAGGCAGTATTCGAACCTACGACAATAGCGGTCAGGGGGTGTTTCAGACTGAAGCGCCTAGGACCGCTCGGCCACACATGCCGGCTAGGCGCTTCAGTCCGAAACCGCGTTGCTGCTACGGTCGCAAGTTCCTGTTTCGGGCATGGACGTATGTCATATCCTTAGATTAGTTAGGTTTAAGTAGTTCTAAGCCTAGGGGACTGATAACCTCAGATGTTAAGTCTCGTAGTGCTTAGAGCCATTTGAACCATTTTTGTTAAGTAGTGCTTCAACGCTGATGTGTCACTAACCATAATGGAGAAACATCTGTATATGAAGTGCTCAAGACATTCTCCAGAGTGTTTTGAAGAAGAGAAAAGTGTGGACAAAGTCTGCCCCGCAACCTGACTTCAGAACAAAAACGACGACCCGTGGACACCTGCCGCAACTTGGTAGCAATGCAAAACGCGGACAATTATTCTGTGGAAAAAATCATAACCGATGACGAGACTTTGTATTACAAACCTACCACAAAATGACATAAATCTCAGAAATTCACGTAAATGATCAAAGCTCTGATAACGTAAGCGACATTCACGCCAATATGACATAAGACTTGAAAAACATCCAAAAGAAGGAGTTTTCTAACACTTTCACGTGGTTGTATGAGTCTTCTGAACGCTGTACTCCGAGGGAGGGGGGGAGGGGGGGCTTTCTCGAACGGCTGTTTAAAACCACAACCTTAACTTTTCTCTATTTTTTATTAACGCACTCCCAAAACTTTTCACGTTGGTACGATATATAAAAATCTACATCTATACTCCGAAATTCACCGCATGGTGTTGCGCTTCACCATTTACCATGGGTTAGGTGTACGCCCTTGCCTCCCTCCGGCTTCTGAATGAACTTACCCAGCCAGTTACGGTAGGGGGAATTACAGATTAATGTAGACGCCGAATCACGAAGCAGGTCTGTTGTTCTCACATTAACAAAAATTTTGAAAAGTGAAATAAATGATGCACGATGTAATAATCCCAGGTCAGACAAAAGATCGAAAGCCGTGTCTTTAGATTCGCAGATTGGCACTTAAGCA
Source organism: Schistocerca gregaria (assembly GCF_023897955.1). Taxonomy (NCBI): domain Eukaryota; kingdom Metazoa; phylum Arthropoda; class Insecta; order Orthoptera; family Acrididae; genus Schistocerca; species Schistocerca gregaria. Next base: position 540,928,400 of record NC_064922.1, read on the forward strand.
CTGATGAGAAACCCCATGAGTTCGACGTCGCAAAAGGCCTAACGTATTCAAGGATCAAGGCGCTCCACATATTGTCTATCACACAACTTCAACAGGGTACGGCGCTGGAGGTATCCAATGGTCAGCACAGTTTAAGGTTACGGAGAGTAGTTGAACTGGTTTGTCGCGAGTAAAAACAGTGCTGCAGTGCCAGTGGTGGTGATACAAAACAGAAGGCCGGCCGGCGTGGCTGAGCGGCTCTAGGCGCTTCAGTCTGGAACCGCCCGACCGCTTTTGTCGCCGGTTCGAATCCTACCTCGGGAATGGATGTGTGTGATGTCCTTACGTTAGTTAGGTTTAAGTAGTTCTAAGTTCTAGGGGACTGATGACCACAGCTGCTAAGTCCCATAGTGTTCAGAGCCATTTGAACCACTTGAACAAACCAGAGATTGACAAATATAAACAAAGGACAACAATATCAGCAACGCTGGAATATATCAACTCACCTGCAACTCCTGTCAGGCCCAGTACATAGGACAAACAAGCAGAAACTTCCGAACAAGGTACACAGAAGACATGAGAGCTCTAAAGAGTGACAGCACACATTCAACTTTTGCAGAACATCTAATGAACAAAAACCATAACCCCACTAATATTGAAAACGATCTACACATTCTGAAAAACAGCAACAGTCTATACCAACAATTAACAATAGAAGAAAATTACTATATACAAAAGGCCATAGTCGAAGGGAAAAATGTAATAAACGAAAACACAACACTTCGCAGTAACACACTCTTTACTGCTCTGAGAAAACTGGCCAAGGACTCAGAACAGACAAGCACACACACGCAATAGAACCACTTCCCCATCACACACACAGACATAAATAAAGAACAGGAGTCGTCGTAATTCGCGCTACAGTTTTCATAGCCTCTCTCGCCACATGCGATACACCTCTCGCGACACGCGCGAACGGCAAGATGGCGTAATACCCGCGAGCCAAAACAAAGTGCGAAAGTTTTGTTTTGTGTATATAAAAGCGTCTCCACACCATACAACGAACGTAAGTACACAAATAGCTAAGTAACAGTTTCATTACACTGCATTCCACAACGCTGCTGCAATCCCAAGAGTATATTGCTGACATACACAGTTCACCTTCAGTATTTGTTTACTAACAGCCGCTCATACAGTTTGCAGATGACATGATGTTCGTGAATAAAAAACGGTGACATAAGCACGGAGTAACTGTTTGTGTAACCATGCTATTCTCTGCATGTTCTAGATTAAAAAAGCCCACTGACGATGGTGATATTTGTCGCCGAAACTAGTTTGGGAAAATAAAGAAATTAAACATATAACAAGGTGTTTTGCATCAAGGCGGACTCAACTTCTGATATTGTTGTTTTTCTATGCAAACACGGACCAAATGGAAGAGTTCCAAGATAAAATTATTATATAAACAAAGGAAACATTACATGTACAACAACAATTGCCGAAGTTGGCAATTCGTCGGAAAGGAACCCAAGGAATTCCCCCGAGTGAGAAAGAAGTGGCAGATGAAATATTATTGCTTCTGCCATTTGAATTAGTGGAATGTGTGGTGTCGTATACTCTCGACTGTGCGGACAACTTACATGAGGAGTACGATATGGCGATACGTGCGTAACAACTGAAAGTGGTACTGAAACAGGTGTCGAGCCATGTACTTCATCATTCTTGTGGGACAAGGAGTCACGAAGCCCGACTCCAGTGTAACGTAGTAAAGAATACTCGTTGTCCAATTAGCGGACAATAAACATAATTATGTACGGGAAGATCATGCTTCGCATATGAAAAAAATTAAAGTTTATGAACAGATTTCGATTTAAGTCGGCAGCAACAATATCGTGTACTGCTAAGAAAAACTACACATATTCCAGGGAGCACAAGGTGTGCTTATTGCAAAAACGGTTTTGGTGCGTTTCGAGGACGCTCGATACAATTTACAGCTTGTGTGTGACAATGGCCTACTATGTTATGCACATCAAACTGCGTGCGACATAGATTACAGTGATTTCAAGGGAAACAGTGGGTGGTTGCATAACTTCAAATAGTGCTACAGAACTGGAAGGCATGCGATAACGAAATTTCAAACAAAGCGTCAACTTGGCGATGTACAGCCAGCCTCTGAAACACCTGAAAATTTGTAGATGATGTAACCAAACTTATCCTAACTTTCAGAAAGAGATTTGTCATTAACTCCGACCAACCAGGATTTCAAGGAGAAATGCTTATGAAAGGAAGACTAAAATTTAGAAGTTCCAAGAGAGATGCATCAAGTTCAACTAACATGAATGCCTTAACACATTCGTATAAAACTATACCGATTGTTAATATGGATGGTAAACTGGCTTGGAAGTATTTATTGTGCTGCGAGAAGTTTGAGGCGCTCTGCCCCCTACTACTCTTACTCGCGTGCGTGATCTTGAAAAGGCAATAAATATTTACATTACAGCAAGCAAGAGCGGGAAAATGAGCGTAAGAGAATTACAACTATGATATGAGCACTGCTTTTGGGTAACAGCTGGTCGAAATAACTGACCTGCGAATAAAAATCGTACTCCTTTAGTTCAAACTGTCCCTCCAGAAAAGTGTGGCTTTGCAATTCATACCACCTGGAACCGCTGGACTAATTCAGCCTCTGCATGTTTGTTTTTCCGTGCCTATCTGCAGTTACGCCTTGAAGGATAACCATTTTGACGATAAGCTCTGCGACAGACTGTTCACATTAAGCTGAATGCCATCACATTACATCTGTTTCCATCACTTCGTTAGACTAATATGATTCTGTACGCATTCCTTAAGAGTGGATACCTGGCTGAACATACAGCGCGGTTTGTAACCCCCAAGAAGCTCGCCTTTGATCTTGATGTTGCGTACGTCTCTGATCACTGTGGTGCGTCGTTTTCCATTCGATGTTCATCGTGCAAGTCAGTGGTTTGCTTTGAACATTTCTTGAATGTCGACGATGTCCGTTTTGTGAAGTGTGATACTTACATTCTGTAGAACGTTGATCTCTGCATCTCCCGGACACTCATTTTCCGTTCGTTCTCCTGATGCACATGGTGAGTTATTAGCAACTACCGTTTTTCCTGTCCTAATTGTTAACACAACACTTCCAGTAAGCCTTACTAAAGAGTGAACTTGCGACCTCGCACAGAACGGGTCCCCACCTATCTATGAGCTCTAATTCTTCCACTTTTCTCTTAGTGGTCATTTTACTATGCCTATGTTGGAGGAAGTAACATGTTGTCTGACTTCTCTTGGAATGTAGTCGCCAGAGTTTCAGCAGTAAACCTCCCGCAGCGTCTGTCCTTGGAGTTCGTTGAGCACCTCCTCGAACGCTCCCGCACTTAGCGAACGATCACGCGATGAAACGCGCTGCTATTCGTCGAATCTTGTCTCTCCCTTCTATTAATTCAACCCCGAAATGGTCCAGCACTGATGAGTAAAAGAAAAGAATAAGTTGCACAAGTGTTTATTACAAATATTATCTTTTTTCTCTAAAAAGAACAAGACTGTATCTATCTGAGCTGCAGTCTGCCGTGGCCGTAACAACGAAATGATACCACTGCGTACTAAACACAGAACGATTCATATGAAAGTCGTTTGTATGCGAGGAGGTGAGCCAAATGTGTATTTCTCGACAGTTCCCACAACAAGGAATACTGGAATGTGCAGGATCGAGAACTGCACTGTAAACTCCAGATCAATGGAGGATGGTTCTCTTCGCGTACCAGTTCACTAGCAAGGGTGACGCGAGAGCGACTTCGATCGAAGGAGAAGCCTAAGAAATAGCATTTATCCAACGTCCCTGAACGGAATGTACGTATTTAGACAAGCACAGCCTGTGCGGTGGTATATTTCTGAGCGGGTGTGCAGATTTTCGAGCCTTTCCATGTAATAATGTGACTCCTCATGTCTAAGGAGGTGATAGACTAGTCGGGTGATGCTGAGGGAATTAGATTAGGAAATGAGACACTTAAAGTAGTAAAGGAGTTTTGCTATTTGGTGAGCAAAATAACTGATGATGGTCGAAGTAGAGAGGATATAAAATGTAGACTGGCAATGGCAAGGAAAGTGTTTGTGAAGAAGAGAAATTTGGTAACATCGAGTATAGATTTAAGTGTCAGCAAGTCGGTTCTGAAAGTATTTATATGGAGTGTAGTCATGTATGGAAGTGAAACATGGACGTTAACTAGTTTGGACAAGAAGAGAATAGTAGCTTTCGAAATGTGGTGCTACAGAAGAATGTTGAAGAGTAGGTGGGTAGATCATGCAACTAATGGTTCAAATGGCTCTAAGCACTATGGGACTCAACATCTTAGGCCATAAGTCCCCTAGAACTTAGAACTGCTTAAACCTAACTAACGTAAGGACATCACACACATCCATGCCCGAGGCAGGATTCGAACCTGCGACCGTAGCGGTCGCGCGGTTCCAGACTGAAGCGCCTAGAACCGATCGGCCACGCTGGCCAGCTTTAGTTAGTAGCATCTTTGGAAGTAACGCACACCAAGTTTCAGCTATATTGGTCCATTTCTTTGTTTTTGGCATTCGTGTGAATCACGGAAGTCGAGTGTTTGTCAAAAAATGGACAAAAAACAATTTCGTGCGGGGATTAAACATTACTTTAAGAAACGCAAAACGCCTCACGAGACTAAAGAGAAGCTTGATAAACATTACGGTGACTCTGCACCTTCGATTACAACAGTTTATAAGTGGGTTCAAAGTTTTCGGAGTAGCCATATGGGCAGAAGTGATGTTGAACGTTCTGGACGCCCTGTGGAGACTACGACTCCAGAAATAATTGACAAAATCCATGATACGGTTCTGGATGACGGAAGAGTTAAGGATCGTGAGTTTGCTAGTGCTGTGGCGCTGTGGGCATCTGGAATGAACGGGTACATAATATTTTGCATGAACATTTGGACATGAGAAATCTATCCGCAAGATGGGTTCCGCGATTGCTCACGGTTGACAAAGAGCGGAGTCTTGTGAAGTGTTGCAAGGATGGTTTGCAGCTGTTCAAGAAGAATCCGCAGGTCCTTAAGCGTCGTTTCGTCGCTGTGGATGAAACATGGATATATTACTATACTCCTGAGACCAAAGAACAATCTATCAATGGGTTACCAAGCGCGAATCTACACCAAAAAGGCGAAGACCATTCCATCGGCCGGAAACGTTATGGCGACTGTCTTATGGGATTCGCAAGGGATACACCTCACGACTATCTGGAAAAAGAGTTAGACTATTACAGGTGCATATTATTCATCGTTATTGGACCGCTTGAAAACCGAGCTGCAAGATAAACGCCGGCGATTGGACCGCAAAAAAGTCGTTTTCCATCACGACAATGCACCAGCACACGCCTCAGCAGTTGTGGTCGCAAAATTAATGGAAGAGCCAAACAAGTAAGCCGTCTTGCACAGCTGGGTAGCTGAATGAGTAATGATCTAAACGAAAGAGAACTACTGAGCACGCATAAATTTAAAATCAGACCATCACAGGAAGAAGAGAATGAATGGTAACACTGCTCGAAGGAAAACGTGTTTCATCTAAATAAATAAAAAATGAAGGATTTTCACTTGAGATCGGCTTGACTGATTTGGTTGATTGTCTGTGTTCGTTATTATCAAGACTATGATGGTATGAAAGAAAATTATTGGAAATTCTACCGTAAAAGTTGGAAACTAGAATCAGTTGTGAAAGATGAGGTCTTCAGTGCGGCTCGATCGATTTGGTTGATTCTTCTTCTTTTTTCAGTAAGTGTGGATGGTAACGGTATTTGTTGGTATAAAAAAAATTTAAAATGCGTTAAATTTGACAATTCTGCTCTATATACGAGGGTTGGAACTGAAATAGTGCCAACTATTTATTCACAACCGATACAAAAGAGTTACATGTTTGCACCTGTCACTGTTTTTCAGAGTAGTCACCAGCGCTGTGTAGAACTCGTTGCTAGCGATGTGGAAGGCGTAGTATACCGTTAGCAGAGCCTGTTCTATTGATGGTGCGAATGGAGCGGTCTAAAGTTATGGTAGTTCTCGTGTACGACTGTGATGGTGTTATCCTAAAGCATTACGGCCCCCACGGCAGACCGTCAATACACAGTATTACTGTTCGTTTTTGGAGCATCACATGTGACCATCTTTGGGAAAGACACGGCGACACTTTCTGCGCAATCCACCAATCATTTTGCATGACAATGCCCGGGCGCTTACAGCGCAAGCTGTGGCTGCTCTGTTCAGTGGATGGGACCGGGAGGTACTGTAACAGCCACCGTACTTCCCGGACTTAAGTCCTTGTGACTTTGATTTGATTCGGAAGATGGAGGAACCACTTCGTGACATTCGCTTTAGAACTGCTCCCGAGATTCGATTCAGTAGACCGCTCCATTCTCACCATCAACAGAACAGACTCTGCTAACGGTATACTACGCCTTCCACATAGCTGGCAACTGGTTCTACACAACGCTGGTGACTACTTTGAAGGACAGTAACAGGTTCAAACATGTAACTCTCTTGTATCGGTTGTGAATAAATAGTTGGCACTATTTAAGTTCCAACCCTCGTATTTTCATAACAAAAAAAAAGTTGTGTGACAGTCTATTCTTCTTATGCTTCGTTAGCGCCCTTCAGGATCACGTGTAGCTTGTTTTGCACGTCTTCTTTCATCCAAATACCTCTATTCTCTCGCATCTTCTGTTTCTTTCTTCTTCTGTTAAGATAACTTTTTATTTTGGCGTCCGGCCACCTGTGAACATCCACCAACCCTTATACTTTTCCTTGTCCTGTACTACTGCCTGCAGATTCGTTTCTTTTATTCCTACAGTCTTCCAGTCATCTCTGACTTCCTTCACCTAGGTGTTTCCCGTGGGACATTTTGCATTCCATATCTTCGGAGCCGAAACGTTGTTAGCGAACATCTCGAAAAGTTCTTGACCGTCCTACAACTAACTTTTACACGACACACTAATGAACGTTCTGGCGCACATAGAGTATATGCTTTTGTAATATGTATTTATGCATTATATATGAAGGGGAAGCGTAGTTACCACATATCTCGTAAAGTTCTTGAGTGATTTACTTCAAATTTTTTAAATGCTATTCTACTGAAGATGCAGACAGAAATCGGCAAAGTGAGGAGTTAGCAGGAGATGAACAGAGTGAGGGGTAATAGTCCCTTGCACACGGAGATGGAGGGAGGAGGAGATGTAGAGAGAGAGAGAGAGAGAGAGAGAGAGAGAGAGAGAGAGAGAGAGAGAGAGAGAGAGAGAGAGAGAGAGTGGGGGGGGGGGAGGGAGGGAGGGAGGGAGAGATAGAGGGGGGGAAGGGGGGCGGAAATGTGAGAAGATGGAAAAATTTGGAAATTTGTGGCAAGATCGTTTGGGACGAACGACGGGGTGGAGCCACGCCGACCGTGACAAAGCGCCTCAAACCATACGGCTGAGAATATGGGCAGAAAGAGGAGGGGACAAGGAATGTAGGACGTACATACAATTTCCATAAATATTTAACAACTGCGAAGCATTTCCAGGTTCGCTGGAATGAAAGACAGATGCTTTGGCGTAATTTCGAAACAAATAAATCGAGCTATCCTCGTAAAGCTGGGAAAGAAACAATTATTAAAGAAGGCAAGGGAATTTATTATCTAAAAATGGTATAAATGATTTGATCCAAACACTAAAAGGTTTCCAACACAGCTAAAGTAATATATACAACTGAATATCTAACCTAGTTCATAACACCCAGGCCCATTTGTACGTTACCTATCTGACGGTTTGCAGAGCAAGAGAAATTTGATTTTCAGTAATTCGTATGATTATTGACCGAATTAAAAAATTAAAGTTATCTACCGATCTGATCAGAAATAGATATAACCTTATGTTAGAGGTTTAACTCACGAAAGCACGTGTTACTGTTAGAAACTGTGCATATGTCTAGAGACCGTGGAACTCGCCGCGCACAAATATCTAGACTTTAGTCATCAAAAATGGTTCAAATGGCTCTGAGCACTATGGGACTCAGCTGCTGTGGTCATTAGTCCCCTAGAACTTAGAACTACTTAAACCTAAGTAACCTAAGGACATCACACACACCCACGCCAGAGGCAGGATTCGAACCTGCGACCGTAGCAGTAGCGCGGCTCCAGACTGGAGAGCCTAGAGCCGCATGGCCACCGCGGCCGGCCCTTTAGTCATCCATTATTTGAGAATGACAGCACATTGGTGACTTGCAACAACTTTACACGTAATTTCAAACCTTTACGAAACATTTAATCGCTGATATCCCCCACGAAGTAATGAAAGGGAAAAAATTATCGCTTACTACATTTTCGCTGTTCATGCTGCAAAGCAGCCACATCACGTATGATGTTTTGATTTATTACTTCTCTGATACTAAATATATTCGCAACACAATCACAGGCAGTATCCACATCTACTAGTGAATGTCCTGCAATGTTATGTCATTGAATATGACACAGTTCACGATATATGACGTCATGAACATTAATGCGTGAAAAAAAAACTAGGTTTTGCTCAATATTAAGCGCAAACGACCCAGACTACACTCAACCAGCTACTTCCAACAAACATTAAATATAATTTCAGTGCTCTTCTACACATATTCCTACTGAAGTGCTTAACGTCGAATATTTATCGCATTAGCTCATTTGTAAAGTAAGTAATCGGAAGCCTGAAAATGTGTTATAAATGGGAGTTCGATTTTTAAAATAATAAGGAATTAACTGGTACTGTTCCAAATAAAAGTACCATTTTGAAATCTCTCTTCAAACTAACCCCGTTGACTCTAAAATAACATTTTTAACATCTCAACGAGTCGAAGTGGAGCTGGATAGTATATAAAACTATGATGTGTAAACATGCAAGCGTTTAAAAATCTAATGCTAGTGAATAATATCGAACACAAAGTGCAGACGTTGGATACGAAATTACGAGGAATATGCATAATATGCCACGAAGCAGTGAATTCTTCGAGTTACAGCTACTTATTCTGGTACAAAGATCTCTTTACGTCACTGACAGTGGAGCAAAACTCTTATCGTAAACGAGGACAAGCTAGTGGCGCTTGTTCGCACATGCTCACAAGGAGGAAATTTTGCATCCGATTGAAACTGTGGAAAATCAGAAACTTTAGCGGAATTTAACCGAAGTTGTGTATTCCAATGAAATGAGGATAGGTGATGTACTTTGTACGTTATGAAATGACAGAATGAAATAGAGAACTGCTTCCAACCAGAAGTAGAATTACACCTGTTTTATATCAAAAAGCCGGCCGATGTGGCCGTGCGGTTCCAGGCGCTTCAGTCCGGAACCGCATGGCTGCTACGGTCGCAGGTTCGAATCCTGCCTTGGTCGTGGATGTGTGTGATGTCCTTAGGTTAGTTAGGTTTAAGTAGTTCTAAGTTCTAGCGGACTGATGACCTAAGATGTTAAGTCTCATAGTGCTCAGAGCCATTTGAGCCATTTTTTTTAAAACAAAAACATCTTTAGAACAGTCAATGCTGAAACACTTATTTGCCGGCCGGTGTGGCCGAGCGGTTCTAGGCGTTTCGTGCCGGGGCCGCGCTGCTGCTACGGTCGCAGGTTCGAATCCTGCCTTGGGCATGGCTGTGTGTGTGATGTCATAAGTCTAGGGAACTGAGATCCATTTGAAACACTTATTTCAAGCTCGTTTGCATAATTTGTTTTCGCAGGCTCCCTGGAAAAGCTGTGTAAAGTTAATGATTGAACTAAGATAGCTGGAGCTGGAATGCAAATGAAGGTACCTGAACTGCATGTTTTGTAACATACGAGGACCCTGTCGCAGAAATTGCGCTATTTGTTAATAATTTTAGCATCAGTTTAACTTGTTAACTGCTAAGGCGTCGTAGAATAGCAATATTCCGTAACGCTTTGCTGCTTTTCTTTATGTAACACCGACATAAAATGACATAAAAATGAACAATCTGTCTACTGTACGTGTAAAATGGGGACACTACAGTCATAGAAAGGAGTTATTTTTCTCCCGTCGTTACAGTTGATGATCATGCGTATGAACGTTGAATCTAAACAGACTTCTCTGCAGCGTCGTCTTCTGGATAGCAACGGTAGTAACATTGTTTTCCGGCCCCTCTCAAAAATGTTGAGAATATAGATTAATTATTACCAGTTCGTCTCTTAATTATTTTGTCTGAGTGAAGCACGTCCCAGCAAAGCAGCTGACAGGTAATTTCTGCTTGGTTGCGGCAGACGTCCTGAGTGACCGTTTGTGCTGCCAACAGCAACCGGCTTTGCTCCCACCAGGTGCTTCGTGGAGTGGACATGTCATCGAGCGTTCTTCGTGGAAGTGGTGTAAGATTTCCAAGGTTATAAGTACTGAATCTTACTAATTAAGCCTCCTTTGTGTTCATCGAAGAAGCTGGTTTTCTGCTTCCCACACGTTCACCATGTCTTCTGAATGTCTCCGGAAAAACACATTAAGGTTCTCGTTTGACAAGAATACTCGTCATGCTCAACCTATTCCCTTGTAAATCCATGACTTGTTACGTACTTCGGTATTGCAGAAGGTAACGCTGAATTCACCCAAGCTGACAGTAAATAGTATTGTGTGTTTGTTTAGTTGTATAATATTGTTTTGCTGAATTTTGCCAACGTGATGAATTTTTTTAAACATGAACATGAACAGTGAACTGAAAACTGTTATAGAGTTTTGAACCTTCCCCAAAACTAGGAAATAATGATTTAGTACAGATTCCTTCTAAATATGGACAGGTTAAAAACATTAAATTGGAAATATGGTCCAGTAGGTACAAGATCCAGTGTTATAACGACATAAGGTCAGTGGAGATGTTCATAAAACTTGACATCCCGTCTCATATTACTGTATCTGGATGTACGACACATTTTATCTACTCAGGACAGAACCATACATGTGACCTGTGCAACGAGCAGGGACGTCGTCGTGAAAATTTTCCGCGGCGGGTGTCTGCTGTGAGCAATAATCTACAGCAGCTTATTAGGCAACAGCTTCAAGGTATAACACCACTGTTATTGTACAGGATAGAAGTAAAGCCACTACAATAGAATGTACAGACCGACAGCTGATCTCATTTGAGGATACCTTACCTTGATTAAAGAAACGAGAAAAACATCACTGGATGAACAGACAGGTAGGGAGGTAAGCGGAAGAAATACTCATTTCCAACCTGCAACTACTATGCAAGGTAACAGCATAAAAGCCGTTGGCGTGGAGATTTATCGAAAAGGTAGTGCCCCCAGAGACGAGAGTGGAGGATTATCTCACTCCCAACGAACGTCAGAAGCACAAAAATCGGCAACTAGAGCAGGAAAGTTCGAACTCAGAAGAAAAAGATGGTGGGAAACCTTCACAGACACCAAGAAACCAGAACTCTGATAAACCAATAAATGTTTTGACCGAGTTTGAGATGGAAGCAGAAAATTAAATGCAAGCTGTGGTACATCAGTAACATTAACCACATATAACAGACCAGGTGAGACCAACCAACAAGTAGGTAAATAACAATTGATAGACGAAGGAACACAACAGGCTACAATGCACTAACGGCTGAGTGACTTTTCAACAGTTATAAATGAAAATGAAAACAGGAAGCAAGGATGCAAAGAGAAACACGATTTGAAAAATAATCTCCCTGACGAACCAGCTGAGTGCTCTGTTAGTGAAACAGAGAAAATTACTGGCAATCATAAGTCTCTCAAACACCAAAGTGAAGCAAAATAGTCAAAGGTAAACGCCAAACAAAACTTAACCGTGGCACATCATAAAGTGAAGAATAAATAGGAGAAAGCATACCACAAAAACTGAAGGAAGACTGATACGGAAAGTAAACAAACAGAATCTGAATGCGAACAGAAAACTTAAACACATAAAGAAATTAGAAGATATTAAGTATTAGCTGCATGGAAAACAGAAGACTGCTCACACTTTTAACGTTAAATATCTGTGACATTAGAAAGTACAAGATTAACACTGTGGGAAAATTTCTTAGAACAAATTATACTGATATTGCCTTCTTGTAAGAAGTCGTCAACGAAGAGGAAGATTTCTTTCAGATATATACAATGACGTGACAAGTCATGGGATACCTCCTAATATCGTATCGGACCACTTCCTTCCCGGGGTAGTGCAGCAACCCGACGTGGCATGGACTCGTTGGAAGTTTGCTGCAGAAACATTAAGTCATGCTGCTCTCTCCATAAATATTTCATCATTGTTTGGTGCAAATGGTCTCAATGTAAACACAGCGCACACCATTATGGAGACACCACCAGCTTGCACAGTGCCTTGTTAACAACATGGGTCAATGGTTCCGTGAGGTCTGCGCCACACTCACCCTACCATCAGATCTTAACAACAGGAATCGAGACTCATCTAACCAGGCCATGGTTTTCCAGTCGTCTAGCGTTCCACCAATATGGTCACAAGCCCACGAGAGGTGCTGCAGGCGATGTCGTGCTATTAGCGAACGTATTCTTGTCGGTTGCCTGCTGTCATAGTCCATCAACACAAAATTTCTCCGCACTGTCCTAAACGGAAACGTTTTTAAATCTCTACGTTTTTTCCGGATCAAATAACAGAGCTGGAAGCGGAAAGTTTTCCACGATGAAGTCCCGTATTTTCTGAGACAGGCAAAAGGCACAACACCCCTCTGCGGTACGCTGCAAAATACGACTGTAGATCTGAACGTGAAAGATGTAGTTGACCGACTTCCCGTTACCCGTACTCACTAAACGTATGTCTCTGCAGTAGCAGCATCAAGGCTTGACAGAACGTACACAACGGGAGTAACTGTACAAGCCTATGACGTAATAACTATCACCTTTTGCGACCATAATGCTGCTTGTGTGAAAGCAAAAGTCTACTTCGTCCCAAAATAATTTGCCGAGGATACTGCAAATTAAATTTTATTCTGCGCCACATAACAGAGGTAAGTATTGAGTTCATTGCTACTTACAAATCGTGGGTTAACGGGAAAAGCTTCTTCCGTATCGCGATTGGGTGCTGGGAGAACCTTGTAAAACCCAGTATTCGGAAATTATGTACAAAGTTTAAGAACTGCAGGACAGTGAACTAGATGAGAAAACCATCAAGTGCAAAGATTACGGTCCTGTAACAGAAGAGAAGTGAGTATTTATCACCTCACGAGAAAACGAAAAAAGTGCAAACAGAGATATTTAAGTAATACACAGTCTGTAGATGGGAACGAATACATTAGCTGGGAATGGATCAAAGAACATTTCCAAGGTCAGCACATCCATCTGATACTCAGAAACAAGCACATCCATCTGATACTCAGAAACAGCACCGCTACTACAAAACTGCACGTCACATCTAACCAACATAAGTATCATTATGTTGTCAGAACTAATATCTAAGGGATAGATTGAAGATGTTGTCAAAAGTTTGCCAAAAGTCCAAGAGGTGAAGGTATCCTCTATGATTCTATAAATCCTTCTGGTAAGTTATTAAAAAAGAATCCATGGAAGTAGCGAGACAGAGACAGGAATGCGGACAACTATGCTCTAAAAAGGATCCGAAATTTTCGTACTCATTCCTAGAAAACCGATCCCACGAAGAATAACGGGTTTCAGCCCCATAACGTTGTTGTGCGCAGACTCGAAAATAATTTCTCTTGCCGTAGCAGCAAACCCTCGGGGCGGAACAGACATGTAGCATACCTAACAATAGTATTATAGGTGGAATCTTCTTCTTAAGAGATCCTACCTTCTACTTATTGAAGCACCAGTAACAACATTGGGGCTTTTGAAACATCGATTTACAGAAAACTTGCGATAATGTCAGTCATCAATATGTGTAGCGTGTGCAAGAGCATTTCAGATTTCCACAAGCAACAAAAGACTTACTGTTACCAAACAAGTACCAAATTTTTTCGAAGATGGAAATCAGCGGGCGTTTCACGAAGGCATTCGCAGTCCAACGTTCTGTGCAACAGGGTGGTCTCTTGTCAATGATACCGTTTGTGATCTCTTTAGAACCATTAATCCCCACAGTCAGCACCTCAATACAAGGATTCCATGTTGGTGCACAACAATTCACTGTAAACGCCTACGCTGACGATGTTGCCGTCATAAATACAGAACCCAAACCCCACAAAAAACTCTCAGAAGTAATGGATGTTTATGTAGGAGCAACAGGGTAACGATGAACAACGATGAAACTCAGCTAAATAAACTGTGGCTAAATGGAAGTACTCACCCCATGTTACACCCCTACTCTGAAGGTATCGCTAATTTCAACTGGCTTCCGTAGGATTTCTGAAACTTCTCTGTAGACGTGGACTCTCCACACCTACAGAGCAGTTACAGAAATCTACAGTAGCCAGCTAAAATTAGTGATCCCTATAACAGCACAGACGTTTAGATGACGTTTCTTGCTACATGTATAGAGCGGCCTGAAGATGGTGCCAAAGAGGCACTAAAACTGATAGTCGCATAAAATAATTCATAAAAATAGCCAAATAAAGTAATTCATAGAAGTAATTGAAAAACTGAAATTTAGGGAAAACTTAAACAAGTAAATTGACGCCAATTCTAAAGGAGTGGTAGAAAAGGTAAGATATGCTCTGACAGCGAATAGTACAAGAAAGTTAAACATTTAATATGTAAACATACTGACTATATCCGAAATGTGGTATGTGGCACAAATCATGCATATAGACATAAAACACATCGGACAAATCAAAAAGTACATAGGCTGCTTATTTTAGAAAGGTGTCTTGTTTCGGACAGCCAAGGATCAACTGACGAAACCACTGACGATGGCGACCCTGGGCTAATAAACTGAGAGGCAAGATGTTCAGTTCTTATAGTGAAAAATGCTCCAGGTCAGTGGAAACGGATAAAGCTTAAACCAGAAAGTTTGCTGTTATCCACTACTGACGAAAGAAAAACAACCCAGAGGGAAACGAATTTGTATGGACGTAAAACGGTTTCCAGCACCCGTGCCAAGAACACTCACATGGTTCATGTATCATTTTATAAACTGCGTCGTCAACGAGGGAGGAGAGTATATATGCGACCTGAAGCAACACTTTCGGAACAAAAATCAACAAATCCTGAATAGCGAAAGGAGGCAAGACTACAGTAAATATCAAGGGAAAAGACGGATACAGGAAATTCAACTGACGGGAAGAATTAGTGGGCCAATGTAACGCTGCCACAAAGTGATTTTAGTGTCTGGCTATAGTACAGCATCACTAATTAATATTCGTCGTGCCTAAGATACTGCTTGTGAAAGCATGATGTCATATTGCTAAAAGAAATTATGGAAAAAAAAAGAAGCCAATGCTTGACTGATTCCGTGCACTTGATATCTTCATACGGAGTAGTGCCCCCCACTTTCATCGCAATAACAATACACCGCTGCTGTCTTAACCTTATCAGACTGCTGTAAGCACTGAGCTTCGAGAACACCTAAGAAACAATACTCGAACGGAAAATTAGGAGAAATAATGCAACCGTTAAGACACGTGTACACAATACATAATAACCATAGATAAGCAATTTAGAGCCATAACATCATAATCTGTCCATAAATGGCTAAAACGCTCGTTGCCGACGTCAAAGTACTTTTCTGGTCCCCAAATTCTGTGTATACTAATCTCGTTGCCCACGTGTGGGACTCTTAGTATTGGTGACCATACTGGAACCCAACGAATTTACTACGAGAATATTTAAACTAACTATGGGCAGCAACGGTTTTTCCCGGCAATTACATGGCTCAAGGACTTTCCTTGTAATGTTCAAACTTATCACATTATTGTTTGATTACTGCTTCATTCTGTTCTGAAACATACGTACAAGTGGTGGCTTTCATCGAGATCAGTGGAGAGAAAGGAATGGTCTCTAATATGAAAATAAAGAAATATTTTTAAAAGCGCGTCTTCTTTGCCGCATTTTCAACACCACTGTCAAAGGAATTCATTATGTAACATCTGTACAGATAGCCGTTTCTCTTCCAAAGAACACAGGCTTCGAACGATAATGTGAATACATTGTCTTATGTACTTCTTTTGTCAGTACTCAATATCTTTGGGCAGTGAAGTGCCACCACACCGTGATGCCGGCTTCAGAGTGGAGCAGAATCCGCAACCGCGTGAGTCGATGATTTAACGATGTCTCTGCAGCCACAGTTTCCAATGGACCTATAGCGTCAAGATGAGGCAACGGACTAAATATTTATAATTTGATAAAATTAATTCGCGGTTAAGGCAACGAAAGAGCAAAACGGTCCTCTTGCTTGAGAATAATTCCCGGCGTAATCACACAGCACGTTTATAAGCTCATACCTTACGTTTAAATTAGTGGCCATGTAAATTAGAGGCTAAGTCTGCTACTTTGTGTTAATATATTATGTTGGCCATAATGTGTACACTGCATTTTTCCTTCTTCTGTTGATTGTTTTTTAGTGATGACGCTCTGATTGATCGGAACCTGTAGCGAATAAAGGTTTATTTACACAGTTGATGGTTAAAAATGCAGTTCTCTTAAGTGTCTGACGGTTGTAGAAAGTAACGTCACTAAAATATTAATGACAACTTTAGTCCTTAGAACACGGTGCGTTTCACTTATAGCTGTTACTAATCTGTTTTCCAAAGACTGGAGGATCCTTCGTGCGCAGATGTTATCCTTACTCATACCGCGCTCAGTACAAAACCATCATTTGTTATCACTATCAATGTATGCTTGGCAACCATTTTTAATCTTGACCCTGAGTGCGCCATTAATCTTAGAAAAAGGATCCAGATTTTGCCGTGGAAGAAGGAAACTTGATTTTTAAGAGCTTAGCGTTCTTCAGAGGTCGCTTACGTAAAACTAACCGGTTTAACAGCTTCCACAGCCATCTTGTACGGAAATTGCCGTTGCGGTTATATTACAGCAGGATATCACTGTAATTCCAACTGTTTTGATTAAAAGTTAAGCCACTCTGTCACATCAAATGGCGAAGTGAGAATACCGTAACTTTCACAATCAAAACCGGCATTATAAACTGACATTTTCTTCTCGATACACTTGTGGGGATAGAATGTTGGATTGGGTTGTTTGGGGGAAGAGACCAAACAGCGAGGTCATCAGTCTTATCGGGGAAGGAAGTCGGCCGTGCCCTTTCAAAGGAACCATCCCGGCATTTGCATGGAGCGATTTAGGAAAATCACGGAAAATCTCAACCAGGATGGCCGGACGCGGGATTGAACCGTCGTCCTCCCGACTGCGAGTCCAGTGTCATAATCACTGCGTTACCTGGCTCGGTGGAATAGAATGTATTCCGATTGATATAGCTATGGGATATTATTCTTTGTAAGTTGATAATTTGACTGTCATACTCTGGTGTTTTTTTCGGGATTCGGCTCTAAAAATTCTTTTCTTGGAAAAGTCAACAATACAATGAAGAAACAGCTGTTGTTATAGCTCCACGAAAAGTTGGGCTAAACACGCTAACTTAATCATTTTAGAATATTAAGAAAGACAAAAGTATGGGAATTCAAGTCTCCATAAATAACACACCTCCAGACAAAGAATCTATGTTTAAATTTTTGATGTACTTGGAAAATATGAAACTGATGTTACGGTCAAAATTGATGTAACTTTAGTGAGATGTATCCTCACGATTGGAAGTGAAGGGTGTCTGTGAGCGCTAATGAAGGAAACGTTTCTATTTGGAAGGTTTAGACATCTCTCTTCACTTCCCAGCCAGTAACTCAATACGACCATCTCGCTTATTACACTGTCGGCTGACGTGGAGGACTGATTAACCTATTCTTCAGAGGTGATCCTCACGAGAACGAGTTAACATATCTGTACAGTCGTAGCTCTTAATTTTTATCCCGTACTTTTGTCAGGCATATCCAGTCGAAGATTCTCCTAATGCCACCTGAATTTTTGTCTCAACAACGAAATTATGAAAATATGGATGGCAATTAATGCAAGCGCCTGTTGTCAACAATTCACATATGATGTGCTACATAAGCATGTTCCTTGTGTTCCTCCATTTCTTGACTTTCTACAAGATTACCCGTCATTGTACTGCCGTAGGAGGAGGAAAGGCCATTTTCTACTCTTCAAACTTTTTTAGCCGATGCGTACAAGTGGTTAACAATCTACAAGATCCATATTTAATGAAAAAATTCGGTTCCAGTTTCGCACTCATCTGTTTCACTGCGAGATGTTCAAATTTCATTACAAGATGAAGCCTGAAGATGCAGACTACAGTAAATCTGGCTTAAAAACACCCTGCTGCTCTAAATTTATAAATGACAACTTAACATCCCATTCAAAATATAGTCCGTGAATTAAAAAATTGTGGTCTTTTCCTACAACCAGGCAGGATACTTACGCGAACAATGCAGAGGATAAAAGGGCGACGGAAAGGTATAGAGAAGCACGTAAATGCGGGGACAACGGTACTGTTAGTATACGCCACAGAATAAACCTTACAAACTAGAAAGCAGTAATTTGAGTGTGCCATTTTTCTGTTTAGCTCAGTGTAAGCTGTTGTCATGTAGCAGTTCGTCTTAAATGTTCAACGGAATTTAGACCTACACGCTCAGACCTGTCGTAGCTATGTCCTTCCTGTGCCACATACCTCGGACTGGTAAAATACACTCCTGGAAATGGAAAAAAGAACACATTGACACCGGTGTGTCAGATCCGCCATACTTGCTCCGGACACTGCGAGAGGGCTGTACAAGCAATGATCACACGCATGGCACAGCGGACACACCAGGAACCGCGGTGTTGGCCGTCGAATGGCGCTAGCTGCGCAGCATTTGTGCACCGCCGCCGTCAGTGTCAGCCAGTTTGCCGTGGCATATGGAGCTCCATCGCAGTCTTTAACACTGGTAGCATGCCGCGACAGCGTGGACGTGAATCGTATGTGCAGTTGACGGACTTTGAGCGAGGGCGTATAGTGGGCATGCGGGAGGCCGGGTGGACGTACCGCCGAATTGCTCAACACGTGGGGCGTGAGGTCTCCACAGTACATCGATGTTGTCGCCAGTGGTCGGCGGAAGGTGCACGTGCCCGTCGACCTGGGACCGGACCGCAGCGACGCACGGATGCACGCCAAGACCGTAGGATCCTACGCAGTGCCGTAGGGGACCTTCAAGACAGATATCAACGACTCTACGATTGTTGCTTGAGACTTCTGAGACTTCTGTCCAGCTCAGTAAGTGAATGAGCATGGATTCCCACCATGAATCACGATAATATACACACATCAAAAAAGTTTTCTATCACCTCGATTCCGAGAGTTACGGAACCTCTCCAGAAAATGTGAATAGAGATCAACAAAACATCATTTCCGCCCTTTTTATTGCTCATGAAAGCCACAAATTGCATTTTGTGCCACCATACAGCGAGACCTTCGTAGGTGGTGGTCCAGATTGCTGTACACGTCGATACCTCTAATGCCCAGTAGCATGTCCTCTTGCATTGATGCATCCCTGTATTCGTCGTGGCATACTGTCCACAAGTTAATCAACGCACTGTTGGTCTAAATTGTCCCACTCCTCAACGGTGATTCGGCGTACATCCCTGAGAGTGGTTGGTGGACCACGTCGTCCATCAAAAGCCCTTTTCAATCTATCCCAGACCTGTTCGATATGGTTCATGTGTGGAGAACGTGCTGGCCACTCCAGTCGAGTGATGTCGTTATCCTGAAGGAAGTCAATCACAAGATGTGGACGATGGGGGCGCGAATTGTCGTCAATGAAGACGAATTCCTCACCAGTATGATGCCGATATGGTCGCACTACCGCTCTGAGGATGGCATTCACGTATCGTGCAGTGTTAGGGCTCCTTCCAAGACCGCCAGCGGAGTACGTCGGCCCCGCATAATGCCACCTCAAAACAACAGGGAACCTCCACCTTGCTGCACTCTCTGGACAGTGTGTCTAAGGCGTTCAGCCTGACTGGGTTGCCTCCAAACACGTCTCCGACGATTGGTTGAAGGCGTATGCGACATTCATCGGTGAAGACAACGTGATCCTGAGCGGTCCATGGTGTCGTGGTTGCAAAGGCGGATCTCGCCATGGATGCCTGCAGTGAAGTTGCGCATCATGCAGCCTATTGCGCACAGCTTGAGTCTCAACACGACGTCCTGTGGCTGCCAAAAAGCATTATTCAACATGGTGGCGTTGTCTTCAGGGTTCCTCCGAGCCATAATCCTTGGGTAGCTGCCATCCACTGCAGTATTAGCCCTTGGGCAGCCTGAGCGAGGCATGTCATCGATATTTCCCGTCTCACTATATCTCCTCCATGTCCGAACAACATCGCTTTGGTTCACTCCGAGCGCCTGGACAGTTCCCTTGTTTAGAGCCCTTGCTGGCACAAAGTAACAATGCGGACGCGATAGAGCTGCTGTGTTGATCATCAAGGCATGGTTGAATTACAGACAACAGGAACCGTGTACCTCCTTCCTGATCGGCTGTCGAACTCCATTCGTCTAATTGGCGCTGCTCTTGCATCGTTGTTTAGATCTTTGGGTGGGTTTAGTGACATCTCTGAACAGACAAAGGGACACTGTCTGTGATACAATATCCACAGTCAACGTCCATCTTTAGGAGTTCTGGGAACCAGGATGATGCAGAACTTTTTTTGATGTATGTATTTCCTGTCACGTCTTGTTCACTCGCCTTAGAAAATGATCATTATATACTAATAAATCCATTACGATCCTCTCAAATGGCGAGCCTTCCCTATGACATCAGTAAGGACTGATTAATAGTTTTGTTACTGTAATTCAGTAACATATTTCTGGTTCTCCCAACATTTCAACAATGTGAGATGTATTCCAGTGCGAGACATACGGTGAAACATATGATGCCAATGCCCACCGCACGATATGTTTAACCATATTATAAATGCATTTTCTAAATGAAAAATGCCGCTATTGGAAGATATGTGTTTAAAAAATGATGCGAACGCAATTTTAGAACTAGAAAACACAAGCCAACGCTTTTATTCGACGTCGAAGTAATGTCATTTGCCTACAGTACACTTCGGTCAATGTTTAAAAAGCTGCTGTGGAACCGGTAAATGAATAGGTGGGCGTGTGAACGATGGAATGCTGAAGAAGGAACCCTTACCAGACGGAACTGAAACTAATTGTGAGGTGTTTTCTATGTACATTACTTTTACGTGGTTTACTATGAAAATTAGAGTTTCAAAACTCGAGGTTGCAAAATACTGACATGAAGTATCTACAGATGGATGGAAATACTGTGAGAAGCAGATATCCAGGAAGATGAGTTTGTTTTCCGAAGAAATGTAGAAACAGGTGAAGCAATGTTGACAATCTTCATTATCTTAAAAGATGTTACTGTTTGTGGTCTTCACTCCGAAGACTGGTTTGATGCAGATGCATGTTACTCTATCTTGTACGAATATTTCCGAATAACTGCTGCAACCTTCGTCCTTCTGAATCTGCTTACTGTATTCATCTCTTTGTCTCCCTCTACGATTTTTACTCTCCACATTTCCCTCTAATATTGGATTGGCGATTCCTTGATGTCTTAGAATTTGTCCTTTCAACAGCTCCCTTCTTTTAATCAAGTTGTTCGACAAATTTCTTTTATTGCCTATTTATTCAGTACCTCCTCATTAGTTACGTGAGAGTCCCTTCTAATCTTCAGCATTCTTCTGTAGCACCACATTTCGAAAGCTTCTATTCTCTTTTTGTCTAAACGGTTTATCGTCCACGTTTCATTTCTATAGGTGGCTACGCTCCAGGGAAATATCTTCAGAAAGAATTCCTAACACATAAATTTATATTCGATATCAACAAATTTCTCTTGTTCAGAAATGCTTTTCTTGCCATTGTCAGTCGGCATTTTGCACCCTATATACTTCGGCTCTCATCGGTTATTTTGCTTTCCAAATAGCAAATCGCATCTTCTACATTAAGTGTCTCGTTTCGTAATGTAATCCCTTTAGCAACACTGTACTTAATTCGACTACATGCCATTATACTCGTTTTGCTTATTTGACGTTCTGTACAAGCCGTAGATAGCCTTTCACTCTCTTCCCCCCCCCCCCCCCCCTCCCCCACCCATTATTCAATTCATTTCTGCCAACATATGAATTTCAAAGAGTGTATTCCAGTCAACTTTGTTAAAAGCGTTTTCTCAATCTACAAATGTTACAAATATGGGTTTGTCTTTATACCCATGGGTAACAAGATAAACATTGTTCTCTCATAAAAGGCGAGACCTATATCCTATAATTTAACTGCCGACACGGAAAGAAAGACGACAGCTGCAGATCAAAAAGATGATATATGTGGGTCTGTCTTCCTGCAGCCTATATTCTAAGGTTGAACATCGACCTGAGAAGATTTTTGCAGAAAGACGAACCCACATTTATAATATTTGTACATTTAGAAAACGCTTTTAACAAAGTTGACTGGAACACACTCTTTGAAATACGTAAGTTATCAGAAATGAAAGACTGGAAGTAAAAGGCTGTCTACGACTTTAACAGAAACAAGGCTGCACTTGTGAGTCTAAGAACGTAAAAGAGAGGAAACTAAAAAGGAGTAAGTCTGGCTTGTAGCTCGCAGCCTATACTGTTGTCTGTACTCAGAGCATGTAGTAAAGGAATCCATGGGTAGAATTTGAAAAGGAAATTAAATCTGAAAACACCCGAGGTATGTCAATGATTGTGTAATTCTATCGGGGACTCTGCAGGACATGATTCATCAGTTTAATAGAATAGACACTACCTTGAAAAGGAATAATCAGATGAATATCGATAAAAGTAATACAAAGGAAATTAAGTTTAGCCGACATAAATTAGGCGATTCTGAGGAAATTAGACAATGAGAAACTGAATAATAATTCTGCCCTATGCAAGGCACCGTTTTATAGCTTTCTACTGCTATCATCAGTAGGTTTATTTGTTTACTTTCTTTCTCACACGTGGCTATTGGTTGATGATGTAGCCCAGTTAGTGAAGACCAAAAAAATCGACTGGTAAAAAATTGCATAGTCTGAAATTTGTGTACCGTTTTATAAGGGAGTGCCGTGAGGAAAATACTAAAAATCCTTACCAGTGGGATGCGAGTATGTCCGTGCGTGTGTGTGTGTGTGTGTGTGTATGGGGTGGGGGGGGGGGGGAGGAGGAAGAGGGGTAAAGTTCGATTTTTTAAAAGTTTTTCTTGAATATTTCGGAAACTGCGGCTTCTAGCTAAAATATTTCACAGTAAAAAATTATAATATATTAAATTTCATACGAAACGGGCCCTTTTCCTTTTTTCTCTGGGACAAATAGTTTCCGCATTGCACGGGATGAAAAAATTTTAATTGTATAAAACTGACTTATTTTATTAAATAAAATACGTTAAGTACAAATTTTAAGCGCACGTTCCACATCTAAATGCAGTAGAGCCATATTAAGGGATAAATTGTGTTCTGGGTGTGTGAAAATGTGTAAAGGCAGGGTGAAGTTTAGAAGAATCAGGGAAGGTATGTCGCTGGATTCTGGTCACGCACCTGCCCCCTTCACTGCTTTGCAACTGAAGAGCGAGTAGGCGACGCCCCATTCTCTCTACCGTACTACATCACGAAAAACAACTACAGAGTAAGTTATACCATCCGTTTCGCAGCAGGCCTTGTGAATCAACAGCGACGCAGTGCGCAGGCATCGGACGAGGTGTTTATTTCCTACAAGTGTATTTAACACTACATGGAAAACAGATGTGAATTACTAAGAATACTAACGCAAAGAAGCGTATACGGACAGAATCTACGTAAATCTTCACACACTGTTCTCGGCACGGCAGCTGCAGCGCTCTTCCGGGAACGGAAATTTCCTCACTACGAGCGTGGCTCGATTTTAACTTTACAGGCAGACCAGGTGTCCCTAGCATTTCCTGTGCAGTTCTCTTATATAAGTAGACAAAATAACTCACTGAGGTTGTGTTTATACAGTGGAGTAATTTTCAGTTACTTAAGTACTTATTTGCAGTTTTTAAAGGTTTTTATGCACAAATGCATTCCTGTAAACAGCGGCTGAGATGTGCAAGAATTGTAAGTGTGATGTTGGCAGTGGCTTATGTAAGAGTTGGTAAGAAAGGGAATGGATTTGTGAATGTGGCATCTTGCGGGTTTTTTGTCGTTGGCTGCATATTGTAAAGCCTTGTACCCATGCCAAAGTCATTTAGTAGTGACTTAATGTATGGCCGGATAGATCCTGCATTTTTCTCGCCTTTAATGATTTTGCTGGTAGATTGCATAAGTCTCTTCCATTAAGGATCGCTGGCACTCGTGGAGTGGGCTGTACCAAGTGTAACTACTTATCAAAAACACACATCAAAGTGTACGTTGCCGGTTAGGTATCAGAAAGTCTAACTTGGACTGATCATGTCTGAATCTAGAATAGTAATCTGCTGTAATGCATTCCTGGACTTATGTTGAAATATCTGAAGTTCAATAACAACTAGGTGCCTTGTTTCTGCTTCAGAGGAAGCCAGTCTAAGCCTCTGGACCACTTCGGATGTTGGGAGAGCCGTGGCTTGGGTCATGCGTTGGATACCGTCCAACTGGGAAAAGTTTTCCAAGTGGAGTTTTCCAGTGAAGAAAATGCATCAGCATTGTCAAATACAAGCCGACAACTCGCTACACTTGGAGCATGCTGTTCCGTTTGGTAGACAGCTGACTGCTCCAGCTGTTGACCTTTTTTGCATAATAGCTCATGTAACACAAACTCCCCCTCCCTCCCCTTCCCTCGCCCCGGTCTCTCTCTCTCTCTCTCTCTCTCTCTCTCTCTCTGAACAGGCCTCAGAAGGCCTTACAGCACTGCCGATCGTTGTCATCCTCAGCCGACAGGGGTCACTGGATGCAGATACGGAGGAGATATGGAGGGGCATGTGGTCAGCACACCGCTCTCCCGGCCGTTGACAGTTTTCGTGAACGGAGCTGCTACTGCAGATAAACACTAACTTTATACCCGTAAACTGAAAAATATCTCCACTACATAAAAATAAGCGCACTGAAATTATTTTGTTTACTCGCATGAGAGAACTGGACAACATTCTGCGGAAGTGTAACCTATCTGTACACAAAAAAGCAAGGAGCCTCGTGGTGGACGAAGTTGTCTTTCCCGTCCAAGATCACTAAAAGTCAAGTTCCCTCTGGTATTATAGAACAGTGTTCAGAGATGGAAGTAGATTCTGTCCATATGCGTTTCCTGTGTTAGTATTGTTAGTAATTCATATCTGTATTGCGTGTGGTGTTAACACACTTTGTGTGAAATAAACCTCTCGGGAATGTCTGTGCACCGCGTCGCCAGAGAATCTTAAGGTGAGCTGCGGAGTAGTTGGTATAACTTAGGGAAACACCATTCAGTTGTTTTTTGTGACGTAATGGAGTAGAGTGAATGGTAAATTGTCTGCTCGCTCTTCATTTTGCACACCTATGAAGTATGGAGATTTATGATCACAATCAGGTGACAAGCTTCTGCTCACTATACAACACTCCGTTGCCGCCTTTCTACCCTCTTACACCCCCAAAACACACTTTATCCCTTAACAGGGTTCAACTGTACTTAGATATGGCACAAATAATTAAAAATTTTTCTTAATTAAGTTATTTAATAATATGCATTAACTTTATACCATTAAAATTCTACTTTTAATAACCTGTGATTTTTCCGTTCCTGCAACGCAGAAACTTAAAGAACAAATGAATAGGACGCTTTTTGTTGGACGTTTAGCATAGGTTTATATTGTACTAGGGGAAAATTTTCGCTAGAAGGCACAGTTTTCGAGTTAAGAAAAAACAAATAGTCAAGAAACATCTAATAATGTGACCTTGAAACGCCCCCGATCCCCACGTTCATACCCGAATGGTCAGGATTTTTAGTATGCTCTTTCATTTCTCGCTACCATTGTTTAAAAATCTAAGACTTCAAGGATTTTTTTCTCTTATTTTCATTCGTTAACTGGACTAATGGTTTTTGATGTGGTGTTTTTCCTCGTTTGTCCAGTTTGCATAGTTATTTTTCACATGCTTTTTGTATGAATTGTTAACCTCGCACATACATTTTTACGCAACAAATAAACCAATGAATATAGCCCAAAAAGTGCTGAAACGTGTCTGGATGAAAACAAAACTATAAAACGGTCTCTTTCATAAGGCAGCATTCCTCTCCAGTTTTTTTTTTATGAAGCACGGCAATAAGAAGAACTGCAACATCCACAAGATGAGTATTAGATAATGAGATTAGAAACTAAAAGTAGTACGTGAATTTTGCTATTCGTGGAGGAGAATAACTGGCGTTGGCCAAAGTATAGGAGTTGTAAAATTCCAGCGAAATCATGAAGGAAATATTTTCTGATAAAGGGATAAATGATAACATCTAATGTAAATGTATTTGCTGTGAAATCTCTCCTGAAAGCATTTGCCTGGAGTGCAGTGTTTCATGAATGTGAAACGTAGACGTTGAATAGTTTAGACAAGAAGAGAGTAAAAGAATTCTGGAGATTAGATGAGTAGCTCAAGTTACGAGCGAGGGAGTTATGAAGACGCTCAAAAAACCTCCAATGGCGTGCGCCATAAGAAAGGCGTTGTGAATCATGTATAATTTTACTGTTGAATTTCCGATCACGTACGTTCGAGGAAGAGTCGTGCAATGTATTACTTTCTTCTACATACATTTCGCGAAATAGCCACGACGAGAAGATCAAAGAAATTGGAGCTTGTACGGACATTGAGAGCTCTTACGGATATTTTTCCATGAGCTATTCGCGAATGGAACAGGCAAAAGCGGAAGGTAGGTCGAGGGAGGCAGTCCATCTATCCGTTTCAAACTGCAATAATTAGACTCAGAAAGACTGCATATTAGAAAGGTGGAAAAAATTATTTTTATGTGACATCTGCTTATGCCATT
This sequence comes from Schistocerca gregaria, assembly GCF_023897955.1. Lineage (NCBI taxonomy): Eukaryota > Metazoa > Arthropoda > Insecta > Orthoptera > Acrididae > Schistocerca > Schistocerca gregaria. Next base: position 540,955,374 of record NC_064922.1, read on the forward strand.
TTGCTTGAACAGAATAGCACTTTTTAAGTTAAAGGCTCACACAGTTTGTCGGCGTGCAAGACTTTTTTTGGTTCGGTCGTGCCAACGTTAGCCAACACATCGTGTTCTACTGCTGAAGTGCGCGACCAGGACGAATCTCAGATCTCTAGACAACGATTAATGAACTTAGTTCTGACTTGTAAATAATAGATTTCCGCTATCAGTCGTCCGTTTTAAATTTTATTGGCAGATCTAGATTTCAGCTAGAAACTAGCCATTCTCAATGCATTATCATTTTTTATCATTGCATGTAATACTCAATGAAGTGTGGATGAAGCCCGACCAACAGGCATCACATGCATTGATCAAAAAATGATAATGCATTGAGAATGGCTAGTTTCTAGCTGAAATCTAGATCTGACTATAAAATTTAAAAAGGACGACTGATAGCTGAAATCTGTTATTTACAAGTCAATATAACAGGCGCTGCGTGCAACACCCTTCTCAATGGAAGGTAACATGATAATTTAGTTCTGTTTGTGCTATGATTCATAACTGCGATCTCTCTCTGTAATGTGGAGCGAGTCAGTTTAACAATTACGGTGTACCTTCTCTGTAAATAAATACAGCAGCTTGGTGACTTTTTACCAAAGATATATTATTGTCCAGACAGAAATTATTCTGTGGAGTTGGAGGAGTTGTCCGTCAGATTTTATTTCAGTTTTCGTTGAAGTTAATTTTGTAATGTATTATATCACTGTGTAAGTGGTCAAAGATCTTTATGACTGAATGCCTCACTTCTTTCTGTGTCGCACACAGGTTTAGTGGTGGGTAATTTGTCATGTCTCCTTGTAATATTATAGTTATGTATGTTACTGTTGTTTTCGCAGTTTAAGAAAGCAGTATCTGAAGTTAATTTATTTTCTTAGGTGTGAAGTTATTAATTAAACACAAAATAAACTCATCATTTTAAATCTATAGATGAAACAGGACAACAATCTTAAAGTTTTGTATACTTTAGAGAAATGCTGGAGAATGGGAATCTTGGAGGAATAAGGAATATTCATCCATGACCAAAAGTGGGAAAAAGAGAGCCTAAACGAAATTTTATATTTCAAGCACTCGCATTTCTCCATCAGCTTCAATTTAAAACTTTTAAAACAGAAAATCCGTAACAATTAAGAATTTTTGTGAATCTTGGTTCCAATAGCTGTACGTTCGTCATTCCTTAAAACAATTTTTATAATTTCATTTTTAACATCAAACTTTCACAGTATCTTTTATCGTGATGTATTTCGTCGACAGACATCATCATAGATGCGACAGCAAGACGTGCAGAACTCATTACGAGTGACATAATAGCTGGATCGACGTCCGCAGCTCGTGGTCTAGTGCTTAGCGTTGCTGCCTCTGGATCACGGGGTCCAGTGTTCGATTCCCGACCGGGTTGAGGATTTTCTCTGCCCAGGGACTGGGTGTTTGTGTTTGAGTTATCATTTCATCATCATCATCATCATCATTCGTGACAGTGCCTAGATTGGATTATATAAAAATTGGAGCTTTGTATAGGCCCTGATGATCGCACAGTGGGCGCCGCACAAAACCAAACATCAACATCACCTGGGTCGACATATCGATAGTTAAAACAAGCTTTGATTTAACCGCCATATTGTTTCTACGGCGAAGCAGAGTTGATTGTGATGTGTGGTTTAAGTGCCCCTTGCCCAGTTATGAACAGTGATTAACAAAATCCAAAAAGCCGTTGAAATGGACATAGCTACCCACACCATAAGAAGACAGCCATTTCATGTGGACAAATTGAGTGATTATTTGAAATTCATCACATGGTCGGCAGACCAAAAAACGAAGTGCATATTCCCTCGTTCAACATTTTCCTTCACTTTCTCCGTACGATGACGAAAGCACACGCCAGAACTGTACAGAAATACTTTAATATCTATGTATAAATTCCTTGAATGTTTTTGTATTGCCACTATAGCAAGATACTGGTTATTCGTACAAACATGTTGCTTCGTTAAACAATTTAAATCAGGAAACAAATTTTGTGACTGGTAACGGTCTCTGAAACACCTTTTCACAAATTCAACATTATCTAAGGCTAGTTATTTACTGAGTTTAGTCAAGTGCTAATGCATCCTCATACTGCAGCTGAAGCTGATGGCTTCTCAAAAAAGTACGCCGTGACCGTATTCCACGAGCAAAACAACCCTTTGTTTACAAACTGAGCAGGTGACAGAGCTTTCAAGCTTTCACGATATACACTCCTGGAAATGGAAAAAAGAACACATTGACACCGGTGTGTCAGACCCACCATACTTGCTCCGGACACTGCGAGAGCGTTGTACAAGCAATGATCACACGCATGGCACAGCGGACACACCAGGAACCGCGGTATTGGCCGTCGAATGGCGCTAGCTGCGCAGCATTTGTGCACCACCGCCGCCGTCAGTGTCAGCCAGTTTGCCGTGGCATACGGAGCTCCATCGCAGTCTTTAACTCTGGTAGCATGCCGCGACAGCGTGGACGTGAACCGTATGTGCAGTTGACGGACTTTGAGCGAGGGCGTATAGTGGGCATGCGGGAGGCCGGGTGGACGTACCGCCGAATTGCTCAACACGTGGGGCGTGAGGTCTCCACAGTACATCGATGTTGTCGCCAGTGGTCGGCGGAAGGTGCACGTGCCCGTCGACCTGGGACCGGACCGCAGCGACGCACGGATGCACGCCAAGACCGTAGGATCCTACGCAGTGCCGTAGGGGACCGCACCGCCACTTCCCAGCAAATTAGGGACACTGTTGCTCCTGGGGTATCGGCGAGGACCATTCGCAACCGTCTCCATGAAGCTGGGCTACGGTCCCGCACACCGTTAGGCCGTCTTCCGCTCACGCCCCAACATCGTGCAGCCCGCCTCCAGTGGTGTCGCGACAGGCGTGAATGGAGGGACGAATGGAGACGTGTCGTCTTCAGCGATGAGAGTCGCTTCTGCCTTGGTGCCAATGATGATCATATCGTGTTTGGCGCCGTGCAGGTGAGCGCCACAATCAGGACTGCATACGACCGAGGCACACAGGGCTAACACCCGGCATCATGGTGTGGGGAGCGATCTCCTACACTGGCCGTACACCTCTGGTGATCGTCGAGGGGACACTGAATAGTGCACGGTACATCCAAACCGTCATCGAACCCATCGTTCTACCATTCCTAGACCGGCAAGGGAACTTGCTGTTCCAACAGGACAATGCACGTCCGCATGTATCCCGTGCCACCCAACGTGCTCTAGAAGGTGTAAGTCAACTACCCTGGCCAGCAAGATCTCCGGATCTGTCCCCCATTGAGCATGTTTGGGACTGGATGAAGCGTCGTCTCACGCGGTCTGCACGTCCAGCACGAACGCTGGTCCAACTGAGGCGCCAGGTGGAAATGGCATGGCAAGCCGTTCCACAGGACTACATCCAGCATCTCTACGATTGTCTGCATGGGAGAATAGCAGCCTGCATTGCTGCGAAAGGTGGATATACACTGTACTAGTGCCGACATTGTGCATGCTCTGTTGCCTGTGTCTATGTGCCTGTGGTTCTGTCAGTGTGATCATGTGATGTATCTGACCCCAGGAATGTGTCAATAAAGTTTCCCCTTCCTGGGACAATGAATTCACGGTGTTCTTATTTCAATTTCCAGGAGTGTATGTTATAGATGGGGAGAATTTCTGAATAGGTATGATAGGAAGAAAGCCATTTGTCCAGAGGTCCATTGTAGTAAACCACATCCATGAAAGTTCTAAGCTCGTGTTCCTGAGACAGGAAGGAGTGAGTTTATTACTTTATTTGTTAAAATATCTCCACGTAACTGAATGCATCACTTGGAGTCCTGTATAGTAATTTTCATCACTACTTTAATTTGTTTTACGTCAGTCAAAAGAAATCTGACGACAAACAGTGGAACACGGATGGTATGCCACAACAGCTGCGTGTTATTATACATATCAATAGAGCAAAAGTCAATGCTTCGCAAATAATGAAACAGTTCTAGAGTCCTGCAACACAGGAGTATTTTACCTCCTTACTAATGGAAGGAAATCAAAAACTTAGTGAGTAAATAACAGTTTTATTGTATTTTCCATCGTCGTTGTCTATCCTTAAGCCAATACTGCTACGTTATTACTAAGAAATAGTCATTCTTTGTATTTCCCAACGTCTACTTCCATAAATTGTACACAGAACTGGGCACTGAGTGAATAAAATCAGTTTTCCTCAGGCTTTTATCAAACAGACCTTGACCGTTATTCCCATGTACCCTTCATATACCATTGAATTAATCTGCGGAATTATATTATTGTACAACACATAGCTCTGCAGACGCTTTGTTTTATATGACAGTTGGATCTTTTAACTAATAGGAGGTGTGATAGGCAAGCGCTGGGTCTGTAAGACACATCTGATTGTGGCTGGATCGACGCAGGGAATAATCCAGCCTCGTGGCCCTGCAGTCACTGGCGCTTCTCACTTGCCACTGTCAGGACGACATGAGAGGTACAGTGAAAGCCATCAAAGACCGAGTGACCTGGCCGGGCAAAACACTCGCCAGGCAAAAGTTGGAGAACAGCGTCTGGTGAGCAGCCGAAAATATTACTTCAACCTTACACGCGTAGTTGTTCTCTGAGAACTACGGGACTTAACATCTATGGTCATAAGTCCCCTAGAACTTAGAACTACTAAACCTTAATAACCTAAGGATATCAAACACAACACCCAGTCATCACGAGGCAGAGAAAATCCCTGACCCCGCCGGGAATCTAACCCGGGAACCCGGGTTTGGGAAGCGCGAACGCTACCGCACACGTAGTAGCTGTTAGTTAATTTGCGTCCAGGAATACCCACCCAAAGTGAATAAACCACCCACAAACCAAACAAACTGGTAACTATTGTAAGATGTCTGAATTGCCGCGTCCGTCAGCTAGTGGTCCCACTATAGTAAATGCCAGTGCCGTGCCGCTGGGGCTCCAGCCTGATTGTAATGGATCCTCCTTCCTTTAACCCAGATAACTTTGTCGTCGTCTCAGCTGAACCTGTTGGTTTCAAAAGCGAGTGATTTTTGCAGGATGGCCAGTATTTCCCTTGGGAAAGAAACTACTCAAAGTTTTCTCAAGAAGTAAAGCCTTACAGCAAGTATAGCGAGAAAGAAGAAGCCGGCCGGTATGGCCGAGGGGTTCTTGGCGCTTCAGTCTGGAACAGCGCGACCGATACAGTCACAGGTTCGAATCCAGCCTCGGGCATGGTTATGTTTGATGTCCTTACGTTAGTTAGGTTTAAGTAGTTCCAAGTTCTAGGGGACTGGTGACCTTAGATGTTAAGTCCCATAGTGCTCAGAGCCATTTGTGAAAGATGAAAAGATTTGAGTTGTTTATTATAGACAAACTATGAAAGATAGAAACACTTTCCGCACTTCACTTGATACAGGAAGGTTCTAAGGCACATGTTCGCACAGACACTATACCATACACAACAAGATGTGAGGTCTGGTGCCTGGGAGGCCAAAAGCAATGAACAAGATATCGTTGCCTAACTATTCCAATCCAACATTCTGGGAAAATATTGTTAAAATAACGCTACACTTCAAGATGACAGTGAGACGGGGCGCCATCATGCATAAATCTGAAATATTGAAATCGTGAATTGAGGAAACAACTAACAGAACAGCATGTCCAAGTGGGACTTCCAGTCAAGTTTCCTTCGCAAAAGAAGGTCCATAAATTTTGTGAGTAGAAAGTCACAAAACACATTCAGTTTCGGTGAGTGCCTTCTGACCGACTATGACGCCTGGATTTTGTAATCTTCAAATTCTTACATATGGATATTTCCTTTACCCGATATATGAAAAGTCAATTCGTCCGAAAACATGAGTAGTTCGGAGAAAGGGCTCTCTGCCACATCATGGAGAAATGAAATGCAAAATTCGTGCTTTCTGTTATGCTCTCTGGGACGCAGCTTTTTCAGTAACTGCAACTTGTAAGGCTTCACATACAGGCGCGGTTTCAGAACACACCACACCATTATTTTGAAGAAGCTGAAGTTCCCGGCCTGCCCGCCTTGAGGACATCTTAGGGCTCCGTGTGAATACATCTCTGATACGCTCGAAATTTTGACCAGACGTGAGTGGGCGACTGGTGCCCTTACGCTTGCATATGCAATCAAGTTCCAAGAATTTCGTATGCCAGTCATAAATCTGCTTGTGCTCAGGTGATTTCTTGCTGAATCGACAGCGCAACGCAACATGTTCAACTTAATAGCCTTAACAGCGGACTGAATTAACGCAAATCCCAACATAGTACGGCGCACCTATGTCAGATCTTTGAACCTCTCTCTGTCCAAAGACATGCGGAACGTGTTTCTACCTTTAACAGTTTCTCTGTAATAAACAGTTGAAATCTATTCAAATTTTTGAATCACTCGGTATTATGAGCGTAGCAGGAAATAACTAACGTAAGTGCGTACATTCTGCTCTGGAGGCTGATTGATCGAAGGTCTGCATGCTAACCTAGTTCTGTGGAGCGGTTTTGGTAGCTCGAGAATTCGAAAAGTCACCTGGCAGCTCTCACGATAGTAGGATAGGAGTCACACGCTCTGCTGGCACCGAAAAAATTTGGCGCGCGAGTTGGTGAATTTTTTTAAAGTTCTTCCAGCCGCGGCTCAGCAGTATAAGCCATTTCGGCTGATGTGCCAATCAAGTAAACTACTGGGCAGTATTGTTGACACTACACCAAAACACTCTGGACAGACAGGGTTTGCGACACCGGTAATCGTCGGGGCGCATAGAACCACTAATACCACAACACAGTGTGACCACGAGTGAAGCAACATTTTGTAACTGAACAATTGTGTGTTACTGAAGAACTCACGTGTTGAAAATTTAACTGGGCCTACAAAACCATGCACGTAGCAGAACAAGCTACGAAATGGTGCCAGGACAAGTACGTGTCAAACCTTGTGGGACAAGTAGGGCTACGTCACAAGTGTTGCTATAAGGGTATAAATAATCAATCTTAGGGGCTCACGGCATTCAGTCGTGCCTCCATTCTGTCTGGGACTTGAACTGGAGAGAATGACGAGCTTTTGAGTTTCAGGGTAACCAAGACTTATCCTTGCTGATAAAGATCTACTGGCTGGCTTCCCACTGATTTACTGGTCAAGTTCTGGTGGCAGGCTCGCCATACCTGTGGTGGGGCGGCTCGGGCCGGTGTGCTGCCAGCTTCCGCCCTCCGGGGGGGATTTGGCCGACGCACTGTGCAACCTGCCCACAATCCGGCTGCGAGAAGCACGGCCTTGCGGCTTTCTAGCTGCCTAGACGTCTTCGGCCATCGTCCGAGTCGACTCCTCGGCAGTGACTTGGGCACAGCTGATAAGCATCAAGCAACTAGTGTCGGCTATTGCGCCCAAGCGGACGACATGGGGATAGCGACTACACGCATCGGTAGCTAGCTGGCACAACTCTGGAGGGCCGGTCGGGGTGGCCGAGCGGTTCTAGGCGCTACAGTCTGGAACCACACGACCGCTACGGTCGCAGGTTCGAATCCTGCCTCGGGCATGGATATGTGTGATGTCATTAGGTTAGTTAGGTTTAAGTAGTTCGAAGTTATAGGGGACTGATGTCCTCATAAGTTAAGTCCCATAGTGCTCAGAGCCATTTTTGAAATCTGGAGGACCTGGGCGGCGGGTCGCGCTCCTTCTTCGCCGCTGGTGACAGACACGGCACCGCCGTAGCTGCTGGCCGCGACCCATGGACAACGAACGTCACACACGGCGTGTCAGCGTATTCCGCAATCTGCTGCGTGTGCACCAAAACAGAGTGGCCCTGAGGCCGACGAGCGTTCTGTATAGGGCTCCTTGAATAAACTATCAATACGAGCCCTGTTTCACTTAACACCGCAGCGTGAACCTGTGTTCCCCCCTCACCAGTTTTCTTGTCCGCCCCGAAGCGTAGCCGCCCGGAATAGACCGGTTCGGCACTGCCCTCGCTGGGAATGGAGCTAAGGTTTTGAACGTATCGATTGTATGAAACTGGCAGTGAACAATCATCTGTGACTAATTAATTGTTTCCCGGTTTTTGTGAAGAAAGGAGCGACTTAATGAGCGAAGATTTGCTAGATGGACAGAGGTCTCATGTTACAACGTGGAGACATTAGCTACCTTCAGGTGGTACTCGATAAGAAAGTAAAGGATTTGCTGATGTCTTATAGAAGAAAATAAAATTCCACTTTTTCTAAGGGAAAATTGCGTTTTCGTGTGTGTCCTTCTGCCGAACCGAGCGAGGTGGCGCAGTGGTTAGCAAACTGGACTCGCATTCGGGAGGACGATGGTTCAATCCCGCGTCCGGCCATCCTGATTTAGGTTTTCCGTGATTTCCCTAAATCGTTCCAGGCAAATGCCGGGATGGTTCCTTTGAAAGGGCTCGGCCGACATCCTTCCCTAATCCGATGAGACCGATGACCTCGCTGTCTAGTCTCCTCCCCCGAACAACCCAGCAACCCCAACCCTTCTGCCGATTAACTTTAAACTGTTATACACCGTCCGCAGCTCGTAGTCGTGCGGTAGCGTTCTCGCTTCCCGCGCCCGGGTTCGATTCACGGCGGGGTCAGGGATTTTCTCTGCCTCGTGATGACTGGGTGTTGTGTGATGTCCTTAGGTTAGTTAGGTTAAGTGGTTCTACGTTCTAGGGGACTGATGACCATAGATGCTAAGTCCCATAGTGCTCAGAGCCATTTGATTTTTTTGTTATACACCTTTGATTCTGGAGATGATGTTATGAACTGGTTGAAAACACTGCAGTGACTGTTTACGGTAATTGTTTTCCGATCCAGTGGTCGGATCAAAGTCTTCTGAAACTAGTTGAATTGCCAAAGAGCATTGATTAGTGTTATAGAAGTAATTATTTTAAACCATTCTCGCTAGTTAAAGCGAGGCTGACGACCCTTATTTAACATGGTAGTATGTATGTATAGCAGCGTATAGAAATAACACGTGTCCGTCGAGAAACGTTTTCGAGTAAGTCTTCGGAGCAATACTCGGCGTCTTTTTTGTTTCGGGTAGCGCACGGCTCAAAGTGCGAAGACGCTGGTCGTTGTCTCGAGGAGGGCTTATATGTACAACAAACAAAACATCAGTGACGAGGCATAGATGCTCTCAACACAATGAGTCGAGAAGAAATAGTTTATCAAAAACAGGCAAAATCCATTCTAGAAAAAAGCGGAGTGTGTGAGAGGACTAGTTGTATGTCCGCATTAAATTCCAACAGTAGAGGATATCAGGGTCCCACAAAAGTAATAGTACAAAATCTGACGCATACATGTACCGAATTTACTATGAAAGTAGTAGACACATGTAACTCATGAACAATCATGACGAAATTACACAGTTTATTTCATGACATGAGTGACAAAAAAAAGTGCATTTGCATTTCGTGGATCGAAATTGGCATAAAAGCATTCACTGTACTGTTATATTATTGCATTGTTAGTACTTTGTCCAACCACCGTTATTCCTAAGTAACTTAAAAATTCTCTGCTGCATTCATCTTGTAAGGGTTTGTAATTCCTGCAGTGAAATTGTAGCCCACTCTTCTCGTATCGCTCTTTTCAGTTCATATATGGCTTCAAATTGTCTTCCATTGTGATAAACACGCCTTGCAAATATTCCAGAAGGTCCTCCACGGGGTCCAGATCTGGGCTACGTGCAGGCCAAGGCAAGACATCGATATCATTATCTTAAAATCACTGTTGGTTGTAACAAAAACACACACATATGCATTGTCTTGCTGGACCATTAGACTTTTGTCCCCTAAGCCATCATGCATTCTAATCAATTCCGTCTCTGGTATCTCGGGATACATGTTAGTGTTCATTATAGTGTTTTTATCTTTTTATCTTTCGCGCAGAAGGCTCCCAAAAACGTAAAACTTTCGCCAACAAGGTTTCTGCTCATTCTTCTTGTTCCGTTTGCAGATCATGTGCAAAATACTGAAATCCATGCTGCCCATGAGCGGCTTTCTGCAGTTGTTTCTTGGATGCAAGGTGCTTATTGTTGTCACGTGACAAAAATGTCGTACACGTCAGGCAATTACTGGTGCCTGTGAATCAGCAACAAGTTAAGAAGAATAACGGTTTGTGCCCCTTGTTTTGCGCAAAAGGAACCCTTTCTTTGCCCCAGGTGATTTTCTACGTTGCCCACGTTTTCCGTTCTGTCCATATCGTGCGCCGAATCTAACGAAAGTATCAGTCATTGTACTTTACAGTTCAACTTCATGTCAGTTTGAGGATTAGAAAGTCCCATTTCCTTATTCGTAGCGATTATTGCATTCTCCATCACATGACAACTAATTTCCGTGTGGTATTGTCACAGCCGTGGTTTCCCGGTGTACGTTTCCTATTTGTAGTAAAGATACGTATTCCCATACTGGCACCACACAGTGGCGACTGCCTTTACACTGAGTTCCACCCTCTACCACCTGAATCGTTGGTATCTTGTTGTATACTGTGCCACTGACGTCCTTTGTGATACTGTTTGAGTGAATTTGTCAGTATACTGGATTACATACTATTACATACACGTTTTGTAGAACTATTCCAACCGACAATGTCAATTTTCCTGCAAATATCCATGCTTCTACACCGATTTCCTCTACTGTATAGAGAAATATTTTATTTACTAGAACAGGGAGTGAGTCTTATTAACAAAGAAGGGGAGTCAGAACAAGACACATCTGCTACTGAAAAGGTTTCCATAGAGCTTAACATCACAAAAGTGCTCCCGTGAATACACCCTGAAGTAAAGAATCATGACGAATGAAAGAGTTACAAACGTAGCAATAGCCCTATCGAAGGAGAAAGGGCTTCGTTAAAGAAATTATCCACGCAGTCACAAAAATTGGTTTTGGGAAGTAAGCGAAAATTTTATTCAGTTGAAAGAGAATGTGAAACCAGTGTGGATTACCCTACGCATTGTACCAATTATCTCAATAAAAGTGTACTCCGAGCTCCTTTGCTGCACTGTAACACCGCTCTAGCTATATAGCTTTTAAACAGCTGTACCTAAAAGGACTCAAAGCTTCATTCCGTCAGACGTACTAACAGACTGCAGCTCAGGAAGGGTAGATGGATTGCCCTGTAGGGTGTCATTGCTCCCGGAAGGCAAAGATCGTAGTTAGATACTGTAATTGCACTCATTTGCGTCACGAGGTACAGAGAACGAAGTGCTTCAATATAAATAGAAACGGTGTTACTGAACTTCAGTATTCCCAATCAGTGTTTCTAGAAATTTCTACTGAGTCTGAGATAACAGCAAAGTCTATAAGAGCAGTGACTATAACGGGAAATGACGAAGATTGGTTATCTAAAATAACAAGTCGCTCTTAATCTGAGTAAGACTCGCGGCAAGCCCGAGAGATGATTCTCAATACCCCTTGTTTGGATAGTCATATGAGAGATAGATACGACGGTAAATTATCTTCAGTATTGTACTCAACACATAAACAACGATTATCTCAAGATGGTTACATTCAATGTTTTAAAACGGTGGCACTAATTAACTTTTTGTTTATTATGATCTGCATTTGAGTGGAATACGAGTGCCTTAATGTTTTCCACGAAAAGCTCTTTAAGCAACAATAAGAATTATCATCACAACGAACTTTTTCAAGGATTGTACTTCAGACTGTACCCTCGAAGACCAATTATCAGGGTGCCAGCCACTGTGCTGAAGTCTGAAAAACAGGATGTATCCAAAATACTTTTGTAGTCTTTTTGGCAAAAAACATTCTGAAAAAAAGAGGAAAGTCTATACATGTTACCTTTTCATTTTCATTCCATATTTATAAAGGGTGTCTTGAAACTATCCGCCGCGCGGTCTATGGCGTCTTGTCACTATCCGCGCGGCTCCCCCCGTCGGAGGTTCGATTCCCCCCCCCCCTCCTCCCCTCGGGCTCGCGTGTGTGTGTGTGTGTGTGTGTGTGTGTGTGTGTACGTGTTGTCCATACTGTGTAGGCTTAGGGACCTATAGCCTCAGCAGTTTGCTCCCATAACACCTTACCACAAATTTCAATTTCGAAACTATTCCTTTACGTTGACATAGGAACCACAGAACATCGAAATAAGTATATTTCTTTGAGTATGTATGGTTTCTTATGCTAAAAGATTTACTCAGAGGGTAGTTTAGCATGCTAATTAGATCAGAGGCATTCAAAGTAATTGTTCGAATGTGGGATCACTGGCCTGAATGAATGCATTACATCGTCAGAACATTGATTGTTGTGTTCATTCGAAGATTCCTGGCATGTCCGCAACGATATCAGCTGGGACGTTAATTTCACCGACGAGGTCTTTTTCTGTTTCCACAACGATTTCATACGGCAGCTGCATCATATCCACCCCCCCCCTAACTCTCCTCCCCCCCCCCCCCCCCAGAGGAAGAAATCCAGACACGTGAGGTTAGGTGACAAGTGAGGCTGCGCCACCTCTCCAAATACATCGATTCCCGAAGATGAAGCTCCCAGGAAAGTTAAAATGGGTGGCACCATATCGTGATGAAAGTCCTTTGTCTAAAATTCAGAGGTAGAGACTCCAGCAGTGCTAGCACCACATGTACCACGACAATGCGATATATTCGTCCGTTGAGGCGTTATGAAAGAATACGTGGCTCAACCAACATATCACCGAGAATGTCGGCCAACACATGGGCAGCGAATCGCTGTTGGTGAGCACGAGGTCGGGTACCTCACGGATTCACTGGTGCCCAGTCGTATGAATTGTGAATATTTCAACAGTACTCACATTCCCAGTCGGCGACACTGACACAGCAGTACCGCTAACAAGATGTTCGCTAATATTACAAGTTGACTTCAGAGACCTTATGTTCCTTATCAGAATGTATCTTTTTTATGCACTACCTCCTGTATTAATTTGAACTAATACTTTCAGAACACCCCGGGTAAATAACTCCGAATAATTCTTCGTTTATGAGACATTAACACGTTTTCGAAGTCCCCTGCAAAGTGCTACATCTCTAAATTAATAATATCTGATGAATAATTTAACTGCCGTATGCGAGGGTGATTATAGTAATCCGAGGATTAAAATCTGAGGAACGTCCTTGCCATGAAACTGATCCGCACTTACCTAACCATCTGTCATTGTAAATCTCATTCAGTTCATCTAGAACTAACTGAGAAGTGAAGGAGTCCCTTATCTGTAGAGGCGTATCATGTGGGAAGACTGGAATAGTGTGAGAAGTCTTTGTAGACAGTGTCTCTAAGAAGTGCTGGAGAACATATGGACCCATTCCAAACTTCAGCCCACATATTAATCTTCAGCTGTTCTTGTTGTCAGCCTCATTAGTCTACGGGAACTTACATTTACAAACAAGCTTTGGTTGAAAATTTGTTATTCCATCTCTTCCAAATGTTACCTCATCTGCAAACTGGGCTGAAGCTGCAATTAACATACTGGTGGTTTGGATACTGTTATCTGAAAGTAACAGGCCCTGCAGACGCTGAATAAGATGCGGATACGCGAACTGCCCTTGAAATATCTCCTGAGCAATACCATGAGAAGTATCACATACTGTTGTTACGTATTCGTCGTGTACCGATACATGAAGCTTCTTCAATACACATCAGACTGCTGTCTTACTGGTCAGGTGTACGAGCGAATCTTGGTCTGTATGGATAAACGGTTTCTGATGCTACGGATCTTGCCTTAGCAACTCAACAATAAAGACCAGTCATGGCTGTAAGTCTTCTGTTTTGGTGTCTTCTGCTTCGGTTTACTCGTGTAAACATATGTAAAGCACGTGTTTGCCTGCTCACGAATTTATTATGCTGCCATATTTAAACCGAACATTTATGTGATACTTTACTATTGTTACGACTACTACCACTCGAAACGTTGAAGGCAGAAATACTTTAAATATATGTGGATGTCAAAGGTATGCTTATCTCCATAGCAACGCGCCACTATCCATCATGCAGTACGTTAATCAGCAGATACACTATGTGATCAAAAGGATCCGGAAACCCCCATAAACATACGTTATTCATAGTAGGTGCATTGTGCTGCCACCTGCTGCCAGGTACTCCATATCAGCGACCTCAGTAGTCATTAGACATCATGAGAGAGCAGAATGGGACGCTTCACGAAACTCGCGGACTTCGAACGTGGTCAGGTGATTGGGTGTCACTTGTGTCATATGTGTGATGTGTCTGTACGCGAGATTTCCACACTCCTAAACGTCCCTAGGTCTACTGTTTCCGATGTGATAGTGAAGTGGAAACGTGGAGGGACACGTACAGCACAAAAGCGTACAGGCCGACCTCGTCTGTTGACTGACAGAGACTGCCGACGGTTGAAGAGGGTCGTAATGTGTAATAGGCAGGCACCTATCCAGGCCAGTAGACAGCGGTTTCAAACTGCATCAGGATCCACTGCAAGTTCTATGACAGTTAGGCGAGAGGTGAGAAAACTTGGATTTCATGAACGAGCGGCTGCTCGTAAGCCACACATCACGCAGGTAAATGCCAAACCACGCCTCGCTTGGTGTAACGAGCGTAAACATTGGACGGTTAAACAATGGAAAAACGTTGTGAGGAGTGGCGAATCACGGTACACAATGTGGCGATCAGATGGCAGGGTGTGGGTATGGCGAATGCCCGGTGAACGTCATGTTTCAGCGTGTGCACTGCCAACAGTAAAATTCGGAGGCGGTGGTGCTATGGTGTGGTCGTGTTTTTCATGGAGGGGGCTTGACTCCTTGTTTTTTTGCGTGGCACTATCACAGTACAGGCCTACATTGATTTTTTTAAGCACCTCCTTGCTTCCCACTGTTGAAGAGCAATTCGGGGATGGAGACTGCATCTTTCAACACGATCGAGCACCTGTTCATAATGCATGGCCTGTGGCGGAGTGGTTACACGACAATTACATCCCTGTAATGGAAAGGCTTGCACAGAATCCTGACCTGTATCTTACAGAATACCTTTTGTATGTTTTGGAACGCCGACTTCGTGCCAGGCCTCACCGACCGACATCGATACCTCTCCTCAGTGCAGTACTCAGTGAAGAATGAGCTGCCATTCCCGAAGAAACCTTCCAGCACCTGATTGGCCGTATGCCTGTGAGAGTGGATGCTGCCATCAAGGTTAAGGGTGGGCCAACACCATACTGAATTCCAGCATTACTGATGGAGGGTGACACAAACTTGTAAGTCATTTTCAGCCAGGTTTCCGGAAACTTTTGATCACATAGTGTATGTGCTTCTTGTATGATCATCAAAGCTCTCGCTACTGTCGACTTAGACATTGTACTTGCTAAACTATAAGTCAGAATTTTTATTTAAGTGCTGTACAGTGGTTCCATTCATATCTTACATCTCGCCAACAGTGTGTAATGACTGAAACATAAAAGTCCGGGGCTCCCGGCTCCCATAAAGAGCAGTAATTGGTCCATCATTCTTCTCATTTATGTTAACGATATGTCAGCTATTCTCTCTCACTGCATATACGATTAACTTACCCTCTCAGAGTTGGTGCAAACAAAGGTTTGAACCATAACCCATCTAGAAGGCAAGCAGTATTAAGTGATCACGAAAGACTTATCGCCCCTCAGTTCATATAATCTCTTCCACCATTAACCCTATACGGAACAGAATTAACCTTTTCTTGTTCTGAAAAGAACTTGGGGATAATTCTGCGTTAGACTGGACTGAACACACAACTGCAGTCTCTAGGAAGGTGTCAGTGTCAGTGTCATCTCACTCACTACAGTAACTTAAAGTATTTCCTCCCCAGCTTAAAAAGAAGCTTGTTGAGACGTTAATATTCCTCATATTTAACTATGGTAGTGTTATTCTCGCTATTCTCGATGGACTTCCGTCAAAAGCTCTCTCAGAAGGCAACTGGCAACAAATGCCTGTGTAAGATACATTCGTGACGTACGCTTTTTCGACCGCATCACTTTAGCGTACCGACAATTGTCATGGCTTTGTGTCGATAAGCGTAGAGGCTATCATTCTTTATGTTCTATCTATCGTCTTCTTAATCGTTGGTTCCCCTCTTATTTGTCTTCAACTCTTACTCTACTATCTGAACCGTACTGCAGAAAGATTCGTTCTCAACGAAGTAAAATCCTCTCCGTACCGACACATGACACTGCCATGTTCTCTAAATCATTATCTGTATCAGGAACCCGACTTTGGATTAATCTTCCTATTTATATTCTGTTCCCTTCCTAACAGTCACTGTCACTGTCGTTTAAGCCATTTCCTTTTTCTTTATTCCTTCCGCTTCTGACACTACAAGACATTGCCTCAAATATGTTAAGCTAATCTATACCATACTAAATGCCGTTTATTAACACTACTGCTGCTACTAGTACTACTACTATTATTATTATTATTCTAGTATTATTATTATTATTATTATTGTGAGTGTTTTGTAAGATCTTTTGTAAGTGTTCTTCCTGGTCTCATGTAAGAGAGGGTCTTAAGGCCCTAACCTTGTCAGGCTGAATAATAAATAAATAAATAAATTTATTGTTATATTGGGAAAAATGAATACACTTACAACAACGCTCAGGCATTTAATACATTAGAAAGGACTGAAATGTGTGCCAAAACAAAATGGGTAAGGGATTGACAGGCAGAGCTCGTTCGATAAGGAAACACCACACGCAAGATACCTGGAAGATACAAGTATAAAGTAGACACTAAGCGTAAAAACTGAAAACGAACGAGAGACGTTTGGTCTAATGAGGATACATGGCAGTATAATGTCGATTACCTTAGCGAAGGCTGTCGTTCGCATAAATCGTCATTGGAAGTTGCTATCGTAACTCGAACGTAACAAACAGTCGTAACAAGCGAGCAACCAGATTGTGAACGGTTTTCCTCGACAAAACCGACAGCTTTGCCACAACGTGTAACCCCTACGCACTCAGATAAACTACTGCAACATGATGCCCATGCTTGTACATCCATGTGTCCTGGAGACTGACCGTTATAACCGCATAGGGTACGTTTTGTCTGTAGAAGACCAAACTACCCAAATGAGATTGACTGCTGGCTTTCGGTATCATTTAAAACTTCAACATTCAAATAAAAGAGTCTACTATCCAGAGAAGAGCTATATTTTACGGGAATACTGAGTTCGTTTTCACAGCTCTTGGAAACTGCTTAGAACTGTTAGGTTGCCAGACACTAGCGCCTTGATCGGTTTTCGGGCAATGCCCTTGCAGCGATCTCAATAGTAATGTCACTCATGACGATACGAATGTAAGGACGACACAACATCCAGTCCAGGAGCGCATAAAAATATCCGACCTGGCCGGGAATCGAACCGGGATCCCTTCCCTTATCAGTCCGCCGCGCTGATCACATAGCTACCGAGCCGGGCCTTTTTAGTGTAGTCACGCACAAATCACCGCTCAAGTTCGCAGAAAGGTTTACTTTTAACGGGAAACACGGCAATTATTTGAAGCTAAAGTCTTCTGGGTGATTAGTGCGCGTCATAATCTTCTTCACACTGTCACTGTTCTGTTCAGCCAGAACATTGGTATGACGCAGCACCCCACGCTAGTCTACCCTGTACAGCTCTCTTCATCTCTACGTCTACCTCATACATCGTAAGCCACCTCATGATATGTAACGGAGGATACTTTTGATATGACAAACTGGTCCCTCCTATCCCGTTCCACTCGCGAACGGTGCGTGGGAAGAATCACAATCGGTAAGTCTCTGTATTGGCTCTAATTTCTCAAATTTTTTCTCCGTCGCCATTAGGCGAGGTGTATGTGGGAGGAAGTTGTTGTCTGACTCTTCCTAGGAATGAGCTCTCTCGAAATTTCAATAGTGATGCTCAATGTCTCTCTTTTAACATTCAAAAATACTCAAGGATCGGTCCAACAAGCGCCTTATAAGCCACTTCCTTCACTGATGAATTACATCTCCTTAAGATTCTTCCTATGAATCTATGTCTAGCAACTGCCTTTCTAACTATGTTTTAATGGACATTCCATTTTCGCAGTAGATACTGTTTTCATCAGTTTCTCATCAATAGTTTAGCTGGTCAGTAGTGGCATTCTTTTCATATGTATGCAATATGTTAAAATTCCTACCCTCATGAACCATGGACCTTGCCGTTGGTGGGGAGACTCGCGTGCCTCAGCGATACAGATAGCCGTACCCAAGGTGCAACCACAACGGAGGGGTATCTGTTGAGAGGCCAGACAAACGTGTGGTTCCTGAAGAGGGGCAGCAGCCTTTTCAGTAGTTGCAGGGGCAACAGTCTGGATGATTGACTGATCTGGCCTTGTAACATTAACCAAAACGGCCTTGCTGTGCTGGTACTGCGAACGGCTGAAAGCAAGGTGAAACTACAGCTGTAATTTTTCCCGAGGGCATGCAGCTTTACTGTATGGTTAAATGATGATGGCGTCCTCTTCGGTAAAACATTCTGGAGGTAAAATAGTCCCCCATTCGGATCTCCGGGCGAGGACTACTAGAGAGGATGTCGTTATCAGGAGAAAGAAAACTGTCGTTCTACGGATCGGAGCGTGGAATGTCAGATCCCTTAAACGGGCAGGTAGGTTAGAAAATTTAAAAAGGGAAATGGATAGGTTAAAGTTAGATATAGTGGGAATTAGCGAAGTTCGGTGGCAGGAGGAACAAGACTTCTGGTCAGGTGACTACAGGGTTATAAACACAAAATCAAATAGGGGTAATGCAGGAAGAGGTTTAATAATGAATAGGAAAATAGGAATGCGGGTAAGCTACTACAAACAGCATAGTGAAGGCATTATTGTGCCCAAGATAGATACGAAGCCCACGCCTACCACAGTAGAACGAGCTCTGCAGATAATGAAGAAATTGATGAAATGTGTGATGAAATAAGAGAAATTATTCAGGTAGCGAAGGGAGATGAAAATTTAATAGTCATAGGTGACTGGAATTCGTCAGTAGGAAAAGGGAGGGAAGGAAACGCAGTAGGTAGAATTTTGCACAGAGCACAACCTAATCATAGCTAACACTTTGTTCAAGAATCATAAAAGTAGATTGTATACATGGAAGAAACCTGGAGATACTGACAGGTTTCAGATAGATTATATAATGGTAAGACAGAGATCTAGGATCAAGGTTTTAAATTGTAAGACATTTCCAGGGGCAGATGTGGACTCTGACCACAATCTGTTGGTTATGAACTGCAGATTAAAACTGAAGTAACTGCAAAAAGGTGCGAATTTAAAGGGATAGGACCTGGATAAACTGACTAAACCAGGGGTTGTACAGAGTTTCGGGGAGAGCAAAGGGAACAATGGGGGAAAGAAATACAGTAGAAGAAGAATGGTTAGCTTTGAGGGATGAAGTAGTGAAGGCAGGAGAGGATCAAGCAGGTAAAGGGACGAGGGCTACTAGAAATCCTTGGGTAACCGAAGAAATATTGAATTTAATTGATGAAAAGAGAAAATATAAAAATGCAGTAAATGAAGCAGGCAAAAAGGAATACAAACGTCTCAAAAATGAGATCGACAGGAAGTGCAAAATGGCTAAGCAGGGATGGCTACAGGACAAATGTAAGGATGTAGAGGCTTATCTCACTAGGGGTAAGATAGATACTGCCTACAGGAAAATTAGATACCTTTGGAGAAAAGAGAACCACTTGTATGAATATCAAGAGCTCAGATGGAAACCCAGTTCTAAGCAAAGAGGGGAAAGCAGAAAGGTGGAAGGAGTATATAGAAGGTCTATACAAGGGCGATGTTCTGGAGGACAATATATGGAAATGGAAGAGGATGTAGATGAAGATGAAATGGGAGGTATGATACTGAGTGAAGAGTTTGACAGAGCACTGAAAGACCTGAGCCGCAACAAAGCTCCGGGAGTAGACAACATTCCATTAGAACTACTGACAGCCTTGGGTGAGTCAGTTCTGGTGAGCAAGATGTATGAGACGGGCGAAATACCCTCAGACTTCAAGAAGAATATAATAATTCCAATCCCAAAGAAAGCAGGTGTTGACAGATGTGAAAATTACCGAATTATCAGTTTAATAAGTCACGGCTGCAAAATACTAGCACGAATTCTTTACAGACGAATGGAGAAACTAGTAGAAGCCGATCCCGGGGAAGATCAGTTTGGATTCCATAGAAATATTGGAAAACGTGAGGCAATACTGACCCTACGACCTATCTTAGAAGCTAGATTAAGGAAAGACCAACCTACGTTTCTGGCATTTGTAGACTTAGAGAAAGCATTTTACATTGTTGACTGGAATACTCTGTTTCAAATTCTGAAGGTGGCAGGGGTAAAATACAGGGAGCGAAAAGCTATTTACAATTTGTACAGAAACCAGATGGCAGTAATAAGAGTCGAGGGGCATGAAAGGGAAGCAGTGGTTGGGAAAGGAGTGAAACAGGGTTGTAGCCTCTCCCCGATGTTATTCAATCTGTATATTGAACTAGCAGTAAAGGAAACAAAAGAAAAATTCGGAGTAGGTATTAAAATCCATGGAGAAGAAATAAAAACTTTGAGGTTCGCCGATGAAATTGTAATTCTGTCACAGACAGCAAAGGACTTGGAAGAGCAGTTGAACGGAATGGATAGTGTCTTGAAAGGAGGATATAAGATGAACATCAACAAAAGCAAAACTAGGATAATGGAATGTAGTCGAATTAAGTTGGTGATACTGAGAGAATTAGATTAGCAAATGAGACACTGAAAGTAGTAAAGGACTTCTGCTATTTGGTGAGCAAAATAACTGATGATGGTCGAAGTAGAGAGGATATAAAATGTAGACTGGCAATGGCAAGGAAAGCATTTCTGAAGAGAAGAAATTTGTTAAGATCGAGTATAGGTTTAAGTGTCAGGAAGTCATTTCTGAAAGTATTTGTATGGAGTGTAGCCGTGTATGGAAGTGAAACATGGGCGATAAATAATTTGGACAAGAAGTGAATAGAAGCTTTCGATGTGTGGTGCTACAGAAGAATGCTGAAGATTAGATGGGTGGATCACATAACTAATGAGGAGGTATTGAATAGAATTGGGGAGAAGAGGAGTTTGTGGCACAACTTGACCAGAAGAAGGGATCGGTTGGTAGGACATGTTCTGAGGCATCAAGGGATCACCAATTTCGTATTGGAGGGCAGCGTGGAGGGTAAAAATCGTAGAGGGAGACCAAGAGATGAATACACTAAGCAGATTCAGAAAGATGTAGGTTGCAGTAGTTACTGGGAGATGAAGAAGCTTGCACAGTATAGAGTAGCATGGAGAGCTGCATCAAACCAGTGTCAGGACTGAAGACCACAACAACAACATCAACAAGTTACAATTATTTACGCTCTGGGTCAAGAGCCAGAGCCTGCACCATTCATCAACCCTCTGCATGTGTGCAAATTGATCTTATAGCGTTGCAAATTTTTTATACATAACCGCAGCATCTGCGAACAGTCTTAAAGAGCATCCAACGCTTTCTACTAGATCATTTAAATACGTTGTAAATGATAACTGTCCTATCGCGCTTCCATGCTGTACTCCCGAAATCACCTTTTCGACTGCCGGTTTTGTTCCGTTAAGATCGAGGTGTTGAATTCTATCTGTAAAGAAGTCTTGAATGAGGTGTTGAATTCTATATGTAAATAAGTCTTGAATATACCGCAAATCTGGTCCGATATGCTCTATCTTTTTTTAGTAAAGAGCAGTGAGGAACGATGTCAAACGCCTGCCTACAGTCAAGGAACATTCCATCAACACGAGTGCCCTTGTATACAGCGCTGTGCATCGCATTGAGGAAAAGAGCGAGCTGAGTTTCACAAGTTCTCTGCTTGAGTAATCCTGTTGACATTTAAAGAGGAGATTTTCGTTCTCAAATGGTTCAAATGGCTCTGAGCAGTATGAGACTTAACATCTCAGGTCATCAGTCCCCGGTCGCGCGGTTTCACACTGAAGCGCCTAGAACCGCTCGGCCACCAGCGGCCGGCTCATTGATATCCTTACGCTCATTTTCTCTCTTCCTTTTTCTTTATTAGCTAGGTTCTCTCTTATCTTGAAGCTAAGATGAAGCTCTCTTTATTTACGTAGCAGTTTTCTAATACGGCTGTTAAACCACGGTGGGTCTTTCCCATCCCTTCAGACTTGCTCGGAACATACTTGTCTAAGGCATACAGAATGATGCTGTTTAATTTCTTCGATTTGTGTTCCACATCTTAGTCCTCGAAACTGAATAGCTGATGCCGACAATCCTTTGAGTTCGTATCCTGTCACTCTTGCTAAGCAGAAATATCTATCCATCTTAAAATACCTAATTAAAACTATAGTCATACACTGACGGAAAAACATCGTAGCACCAAGAAGGCGTTATGTGACATAAATGAAAATAATTAGGCGTGTTTCTAAATCTGAAAAATGATATCTATTCCGATTTCGCGCCAGTTGCATGAAAGTAGAGCCAGTAACACCACTGTGAAGATGCAAATATGAAATGCAAGCTGTAAAATTCGTGTGCATTACTGACCAGAATTTCCTTTTGTGACTGGACGGTGATTTACGTCAAGAATGCCTTTAAGGTGACGAAGATGCCACTATCAACACTTCCCTGAATTTGAACGAGGTTGTGTAATTGGGCTACGAGAAGCCGAATGTTCCTTCTGCGATACTGCAGAAGGACTTGGCGGGAGTGTAGCCACTTGCCATGGTTACTGGCAGAGGTCGTCACGAGAATGCAACAAGCCCGGTCTCCGGACGGCCACGTGACACTACAGAGAGGGAAGACAATCTATTCGTCGTATGTGTCTGGCGTATCGCACTGAATGTCCAGCGGCAATCCGAGGAACAGTTGGCACCACAGTGACACAACGAACTATTACAAATAGTTTACTTCAAGGACAGCTTCGAGCCAGACGCCCTTTAGCGTACATTCGACTGACCCCAAACCACCGCCATCTGCAACTTCAGTGGCGTCAAGCGAGAGCTCAATGGAGGGTGGGGTGGAGACGTTTTCTGATGAAAGCTCGATCTGCCTCGGTGCCAAGGACGGCCGTGTTTGGGTTAGAAGAAGCCCAGTTGAGGGCCTGCAACCAACCTGACTGCGTGCTGACACATTGGAACTACACCTGGTGTTATCGTCTTCGGAGCTGAGGACACATTCACTTCTGTACAAAGCTACAGTGCTAATAAAAATGTTCGTAAAATACTTTCTAATACTTAAATTAGTTTTCTGCGTCAACAAATTTATGCTATTGTTGTGGTATTCAGTCCTGAGACTGGTTTGATGCAGCTCTATCCTGTGCAAGCTTCTTCATCTTTCAGTAAATACTGCAACCTACATCTTTCTGAATCTGCTTAGTTTATTCATCTCTTTGTCTCCATCTACGGTTTTTGC
This sequence comes from Schistocerca gregaria, assembly GCF_023897955.1. Classification (NCBI taxonomy): domain Eukaryota; kingdom Metazoa; phylum Arthropoda; class Insecta; order Orthoptera; family Acrididae; genus Schistocerca; species Schistocerca gregaria. Next base: position 540,978,783 of record NC_064922.1, read on the forward strand.
CCTCCACGCTGCCCTCCAGTACTAAATTTGTGATCCCTTGATGCCTCAGAACATGTCCTACCAACCGATACCTTCTTCTAGTCAAGTTGTGCCACAAACTCCTCTTCTCCCCAGTTCTGTTCAATACTGCCTCATTAGTTATGTGATCTACCCATCAAATATTCAGCATTCTTCTGTAGCACCACATTTCGAAAGCTTCTATTGTCTTCTTGTCCAAACCATTTATCGTCATTGTTCCACTTCCATACATGACTACAATCCATATAAATGCTTTCAGAAACGACTTTCTGACACTTAAATCCATGGATTTTAATACCTACTCCCAATATTTCTTTTGTTTCCTTCACTGCTTGCTCAATATACAAATTGAATAACATCGGGAAGAGGCTACAACCCTGTCACACTCCCTTCGCAACCACTGCTTCCCTTTCATGCCCTCGACTCTTATAACTGCCCTCTGGTTTCTGTACAAACTGTAAATAGTCTTTCACTCCCTGTATTTTACCCCTGCAACTTTTAGAGTTTGAAAGAGAGCATTCCAGTCAACATTGTCAAAAGCTCTCTCTAAGTCTACAAATGCTAGAAACGTAGGTTTGCCTCACGAGGTCCAACATATCTACAGAATCCATACTGATCTTCCCTGAGGTCGACTTCTACCACTCGTCTGTAAAAAATTCGCATTAGTATTTTGTAAACGTGACTTATTAAACTGATAGTTCGGTAATTTTCACATCTGCCAACACCTGTTTTCTTTGGGATTGGAATTGTTATATTCTTCTTGAAGTCTGAGGGTATTTCGTTTGTATCATACATCTTGCTCACCAGATGGTAGAGTTTTGTCGGGACTGGCTCACCCAAGGCCGTCAGTAGTGCCATGTTTCGGCTCAGGTCTTTCAGTGCTCTGTCAAACTCTTCACACAGTATCGTATCTCCCATTCCATCTTCATCTACGTCCTCTTCCATTTCCATAACATTGTCCTCAAGTACATCGCCCTTGTATAGACCCTCTATATACTCCTTCCACCTTTCTGCTTTCCCTTCTTTGCTGAGAACTGGGTTTCCATCTGAGCCCTTGATGTTTATGCAAGTGGCTCTCTTTTCCCCAAGGGTCTTTTTAATTTTCCTGTAGGCAGTATCTATCTTACCCCTAGTGAGATAAGCCTCTACATCCTTACATTTGTCCTCTAGCCACCCCTGCTTAGCCATTTTGCACTTCTTGTCGATCTCATTTTTGAGCGGTTTCTATTCCTTTTTGCCGGCTTAATTTACTGCGTTTATATATTTTCTCCTTTCATCAATTAAATTCAATATTTCTTCTGTTACCCAAGCATTTATACTAGCCCTCGTCTTTTTACCTACTTGATCCTCTGCTGCTTTCACTACTTCATCCCTCAGAGCTACCGATTCTGCTTCTACTGTATTTCTTTCCGCCATTCGTGACAACTGTTCCCTTATGCTCTCCCTGAAACTCTGTAGAACCTCTGGTTCTTTCAGTTTATCCAGGTCCCATCTCCTTAAATTCCCACCTTTTTGCAGTTTCTTCAGTTTTAGTCCACAGTTTATAACCAATAAATTGTGGTCAGAGTCTACATCTGCCCCTGGAAATGTCTTAAAATTTAAAACCTTGTTCCTAAATCTCTGTCTTACCATTATATAATCTGTCTGAAACCTGTCAGTATCTCCAGGCTTCTTCCATGTATACAATCTTCTTTTACGATTCTTGAACCAAGTTTTAGCTAGAATTAGGTTGTGCTCCTTGCAAAATTCTACCAGGCGGCTTCCTCTTTCGTTTCTTACTCCCAATCCATATTCGCCTACTGCGTTTCCTTCCCTCCCTTTTCCTACTGACGAATTCCAGTCACCCATGACTTAAATTTTCATCTCCCTTCACTACCTGAATAATTTCTTTTATCTCATCATACATTTCATCAATTTCTTCATTATCTGCAGAGCCAGTTACCGTATAAACTTGTACTACTGTAGTAGGCGTGGGCTTCGTGTCTATCTTTTCCGCATCTGCCGTCCACTATGCTGTTTGTACTAGCTTACCCGCACTCCTATTTTTTAATTTATTATGAAACCTACTCCTGTATTACCCCTATTTGATTTTGTATTTATAACCCTGTATTCACCTGACCAAAAGTCTTTTTTCTCCTGCCACCGTTCTTCTCTAATATCAGATTTATATTTCTCTGAATGGCTTTTGAAGCTATTGCCAGTGCGCGTTCTAAATCCTTTCTAATTGGGCCATCATTTATTTTTCTGCCCAACCAACAAAACTTGTGAACCATTTTTAGTTCATTCCCTAATTAATTTCTTGTAACATCGCCTGATTTAATTCAATTACACCCCATTAACCTCGTCTCCACTTCCGTTGACGTTCATCTTATGACTTCTTTTCAATACCGTAGTAACAATTCCGGAGGCAACATGGAGCTGTCACAGCTGTTTGTGATCCGTCCCTCCCTCAAGTCCGCAGCACCGGTGGCACCGCAGTCTGCAAATTGTTCCCGCGAGAAGGGCTCTGGGAAGAGGCCCCGCCCCAGAGCTCACGTCAAGCCACGCGGCGGGACCCGGTGATCTCCGATCGGTGTCAGCCTTGTGCCTGCCGCGCAGAGGGCTCAATCTCTCGTGTGCTCGTTTGATGGAATGTTCACTGTACCGGCCACTATCTGTTGACGAGTTTAGCGTCGATCTCCAGCGGCCGGCTATCTTCTCTTTGCTTGACATCGAACTGTTATGGTCTTTACTGTGTTTTTCTGCTGTGTCAGTGTTATAAGTCACATGAATTTTGGTAATAACTGCAGACGTCTACAGAGACGCTATCCACTTAGTTCGACAGAAATTCTTAAACCTTCGTTGTCTCTGATAGAATTCAAGTGTCGTCGACAAACCTCGGTATTTCAGTTTCTTCTTCGGCATCTTTAACTCAGTTTCTAGAAGGCTCGAAATGTTGAGTTTCAGAGAAGTAATTTACGCAGGAAGAAGACACAGCCCACTAATGCAGAAGATTTTATCTTCAATGCCAACGGTCACGAAAGCTTCCAGACATCTATACTTAGCAGAGCTGTCTTCGCGGTCAGTGACTTAGCAAGCCTCATTGCGATGGACAGCTCCAGCCAGCATGCGTTGGTTACAGATAGAGAAGGCGAAGCTGGGGGCAGCAGAGGACAACTAGTGACACCACTAGTCACTCAGCAACTCGTGGGGGTATTTTATTCGAGGGCATGGTGGGACCGAGACTGTCCCAACAACTCTAACTGGCGCAAAACCGTAACAGATCACTACAGGAAATGGGGACCATAAGCCGTGGGTGACTCGTGTCACTAATCTTGCGATGGCAGTGCTTGCGTTAACGATACGTCCCCCTAGAACGTGCTATCGGTTCGACGAACCTCCAGTAGCACGTTTACTACACTGTTTGGTCAGATTCATGTGGTCACCTGTCAAAAGCCTGAATAACCACCTCTTGCAGTCCGGATTGCGGCGAGACATGTAGGAAGAGTGTCAATGAGATTGTGGAACGGTAACAATTCAATTCTACACAGAGTACGTGAAAGAACTTGCCCCCTTTCTAACAGCCTTGTACCGTAAGTCTCTGGAGGAACGGAAGGTTCCAAATGATTGGAAGAGATCACAGGTAGTTCCAGTTCTCAAGAAGGGTCGTCGAGCAGATGCGCAAAACTATAGGTCTATATCTCTGACATCGATCTGTTGTAGAGTTTTAGAACATGTTTTATGCTCGAGTGTCATGTCATTTCTGGAAACCAAGAATCTACTCTGTAGGAATCAACATGGATTCCGGAAACAGCGACCGTGTGAGACCCAACTCGCTATATTTGTTCATGAGACCCAGAAAATATTAAATACAGGCTCCCAGGCAGATGCCATTTTTCCTGACTTCCGGAAGGCGTTCGACACAGTTCCGCACTGTCGCCTGATAAGCAAACTAAGAGTCTACGGAATATCAGACCAGCTGTGTGGCTGGATTGAAGAGCTTTTAGCAAACAGAACACAGCATGTTGTTCTCAATGAAGAGACGTCTGGAGACAAAGTAGCCTCTGGCGTGCCACAGGGGAGGGTCATGGGACCATTGCTTTTTACGATATATATAAATGACCTAGTAGATAGTGTCGGAAGTTCCATGCGGCTTTTCGCGGATGATGCTGTAATATACAGAGAAGTTGCAGCATTACAAAATTGTAGAGAAATGCAGGAAAATCTGCATCGGATAGGCACTTGGTGCAGGGAGTGGCAACTAACCCTTGACATAGACGAATGTAACGTATTGCGAATACTGTATGATTATAGCAAGCCTCATTGGGATGTACTTTACTGTATGATTATATGATAGCGGAACAAACACTGGTAGCAGTTACTTCTGTAAAATATCAGAGTATGCGTACGGAACGATTTTAAGTGGAATGATCATATAAAATTAATTGGGAGAATCCTTAGAAAATGTAGTCCATCAACAAGGGAGGTGGCTTACAAAACACTCTTTCGACCTGTACTTGAGTATTGCTCATCAGTGTGTGATCCGTACCAGGTCGGGTTGACGAAGGAGATAGGGAAGATCCAAAGAAGAGTAGCGCGTTCCGTCACAGGGTTATTTGGTAAGGGTGATAGCGTTACGGAGATGTTTAGCCAACTCAAGTGGCAGACTCTGCAAGAGAGGTGCCCTGCATCGCGGTGTAGCTTGCTGTCCAGGTTTCAAGAGGGTGCGTTTCTGGATGAGGTATCGACTATATTGCTTCCCCCTACTTATACTTGCCGAGGAGATCACTAATGTAAAATTAGAGAGATTCGAGCGGGCACGGAGGCTTTCCGGCTGTCGTTCTTCACGCGAAGCATACGCGACTGGAACAGAAAAGGGAGGTAATGACAGTGGCACTGAAAGTGCCCACCGCCACACATTGTTTGGTGGCTTGTGGAGTATAAATGTAGAATGTGGATGTAGATGTACTGACAGGGATGTGGTGCCATACTGATTTCACTGCCGTAGCCAGCTGTTCAATGTTTCTCGGTTGATTATCCATGGCGCGGACAGAGCCATCGGGATGCTGCCGTAGATTTTTGAATGGGTTCAAAATCGGTGATTTGTGGCCAGGAGAATGCGGCAAACTCTTCACGGTGATCTTGGAACCATGAACATACACTGCGAGTTGTGCGACACGTTGCATTAGCCTGCTCGCAGATGCCATCATGCTGAGGAAAAGTAAACTGCATGTAGAGGTGGACATGGTCCGCAAGGACAGATGCTTGTTTGTGTTGATCTTTGGTGCCTACCAGAATGGCGACCACAATGCTTCCTTCTCCGGTGTGGACTATTCCGACGATTGTTGTATATCCATACACGTCATGGCTGTCTGTCCGATAGAACAAAAAAAAAAAACGTGATTCACCTGAAAAGTCCACCTGTCCATGCTTACTTCTTCCGGTTGCAGTATTGGCGTGCAAATTCCAACTTTTATGGCCAGTGAACAACAGTCAGCATGCTTATATGAACCTGGCGCCTGCGTCGGAGGCCCATACGTAGCAACGTTCACTGAACGGTATTTGAGGAGCACTGTTGGTAGCTCCTTGGTTCATCTGGGCGGTCAGTTTCTGAACAGTTGTACGTTTGATCGCCCGTTCACTTTTCCACAGCCGTCGCTCATCCTTGTCATCTATGGTCCATGGTGCATCACAGTTGCCTCGGCGCTCGTTTTGTACAGAGCCATTTTACTATGGACAGTCCGTGTTTTTTATTTCAATCTAGTCGTGGCAGCTGTTTTCGTTGCTGTGCGTAAAAAACTTTGCACACACTTTTCTCTTCTTCAAAACGTTTCAGAGAATGTCTCCAACAGGTTATTTCAAGATGTTGTTCCATTTGCGCTTTCTGACACTACGTTGACACACTACGCTTACACGACCTCTAACATTCCCTGATCACAGTTGACTAGTCGAATGCACGTCTGTTGTTTACAGTTGTTACTGCAAGCTGACACCATCGTTACTGCGCTAACGTTGCTTATACGCCAGGAATAAAATCAGTCTCAGAAGCTTTTGGATGGATTGTGAATAACATCTTTAATCTGCCAAGATGTTTTAAATCAGCGCACACTCCGCTGGAGAGTGAAAATTTGTTCTTATAACACACAACATTTATATTCATTTGGCATGCATCCATTTTGCTTATTTACATATCCCTAGCGAATAAAACAACTCACCTTTCGTGAACTGAATATGTTATAACGCATGATTTTTTTTGCCAATTGTCCCACAATCCGCAATATCCCTCTCCATAACTCTCAAATTACATACCACGGAGTTTAAAAAGACACGAAACTTTTTTCCGAATGTGATGACGTTAGTGCGTACTCAGTAAACACTCTACTTTTCGGGTTGTTGGTTAGTCAGCACCTGAGTAGGGGACCTACACGTACTTAATATTCTGGAATGATTGATTCTGTGTGTATACAACGCCCTGCTCTTCAAATACTAGCTGGAAGTTAACATTACATCATCGGGAATGACGTTTCGTTAGAGATAAGGATTTTGCTATTAGGAGGAAATGCTCTTTTAACGAGTCGGACAGAACGCCAGCAGCATGGAGACGTTTACGACTGCTGTTTCTGCAGGCTACCTCCCTCAAATCTCGTGGGGAGGGTCAACACCTGACGTCACTTTGTCCACAGGCTCTTGCAAGGCGCGTGTAGGTCTGCAAGAACAATGGTGTAAATGTGTTAAAACACCACACTTTTCCTGCGGGCGTTTCGTGTGCCCGCAAACTCTCACTCAGCGTACAACTTACGAGTAGAACTGAAAACAGGCCAACAATGAAAAGCAAATACTGCATATACCGTTTGAGCGAGCCGGCGCACTGTTAATGAAGCTGAATTCGTTTATAGAGGGATGGGTTTCCCATCCCCTTTCGGTAATCTTCTTCAGGTCTTGCATTTTTTTCTATTACTCACTTTAAACGTACACCAGTTTGAAGCCTTTAGAATAATACAGTAAGGCTGCCCGGGAACAAAACGAGTCTTCCTCCCTATTTCAACTTTGATCTGAGACATTCCAGTTTACAACCTATGGTCGCTATTCCCCTCATGTAAACCCATTCTGTTACTGTAAATTTGAATGAAACTCCATTTATTGCAGTAGTTGACACTGGACACATTGTTTTAATATTACGCAATTCTTTCCTTTCCTGGCATTTACCTAGTGGAAAATACTGTTGGTTCACGAGTGCTTCAGTGTAAGACTGTCTCTACTTCTCCTTTGATGGAAAGGAAGTTCAGTATCCAAATGGCTCTGAGCACTATGGGACTTAACAGCTATGGTCATCAGTCCTCTAGAACTTAGAACTACTTAAACCTAACTAACCTAAGGACATCACGCAACACCCAGTCATCACGACGCAGAGAAAATCCCTGACCCCGCCGGGAATCGAACCCGGGCGTGGGAAGCGAGAACGCTACCGCACGACCACAAGCTGCGGACCGAAGTTCAGTATCCGTTTCACTTAAAACGTCACTTCCGCAGTATTTTGATATGTTGTAAGGTTTCTAGCATATTTTTTGGTATTCATTTTTATTTTTATTCCATGTATTATACTTCACATTTGTACACTGGATACTTTTCAAACAGAAGTCGGTATGTTACGCCACAGATGTTCTGAGTACAACAATGTGACCCTTGGTTGTCAGATGTATTGCCATTGCCAGTAGCATTTAGTCAGAAGTAAGTGAGCAAGTCGGCTGGTGGTCACGCTACTAAGTGGTTTGGAAATAGCTTGCAGAGCACAAATGGAGAGGACGTCAAATTGTGGAAACTTGATTTGGTAAAGACTGATTTCAGAACTGTGAAGATTTACGAGTAATTTTGTCGCTGCATTTCTTGCTCTTGCGTAATTTATTGTGAGTTTGAGAAGCAATTTTCTTTTAATTGGTTCGGGTCAGTTAGTTTAACTGTCGAGAAGGTAAGATGATATGTTCAAAGAGCTTGCACTCAGACTCATAGATGCACCACTCCTTTACCATTCTATTACCTAATTTCATGGCAGAGTGATATTTTTCTAATAAGAAATAATTTTTCTTGAGATAGTTTTAACTGTAGAGGAATGAGCTTCATTACTCACAATACGGTTTTTTAATGTTTGTCTCTTCTGTATCATTTAGGAAATGCAATATCTTCCACCACCTCAACATGAAAACTTCATTTTATAATTGTAAGTTACTACACTGCACTTCGTGAAACACAATAGCTAAAGCCAAAGCTTAATGTGCTTAGAATAGTTGCATGCCCTTGCATTGCGCTCCGCAACGCTTTTTTATCTTTAGTGGTTTGCTGCTGCGCTGCATTTTCAGTGTTCAGCACTTTCGAAAGCAGTACTGAGTTTCCTTTGCCACCGGTCAGGTAAGTCATGAAAATTCTGGAGGAGCAGTTTAACAGTTTAACCAGCAGGACACAACAAGATCATTTACACTTAAACCTTTTTTATCAGGTTCAGTTTAGGTAAAATTCAGTTTGTAACACCATAGCTCTAATGCTCTAGTGATTTATTTTGCTTTTGTTTCATTTAATGTTACATCGTTGTCTTCTGTAAATATGTTTGATTGAATCGATAACGCAAAATTGTGTACTCCTTTCTTTGTAAAAACTTCGGATGTCATGATTTGATCCTATGCAATGTAGTATATCTGTCATTTTTAATTAGTTGTCCCATTTGGAGGGAACAAACCTTACTATATATAATGGTAATTTCAGTGTGAATTATTTTTTGTAGAAATGTCAATATGTGCAAATGTTCTGTTTTATTTAAAATGTTTGTTTGCTGTTATATAAACTGTTGACCTTCACTTAGGGTACTTAGTTAGTTTGTATGTAAAAGGTGTAGTGGTTCCCCTCGGGAACGGAACTTAGCGCGCGCAAATTGTGGTTGGCCTAGGTAGAAAAGGTGGAACAAGGGTCAGTCGGGGACGAGCTAACAAACTGTGCACTGCCATGTAAAAGTTGCATATTGTGCTGATTCCGAGAGAGGCTTTTCCTGCCGCTTACCAATGCCTCGGATGGATGGATAAATAGCTGGAATTATTCTGGAATTGGTATCTATCATCACCACCACGAAATGGCACAGTCCAGCAATTCTACCTGCAATTCCACCTACCAACGTGCAAGCGCCACTATATATAGAGAGCACTATAGTAATGTACAGTGAAGGATCAGCTTATTGGATGTTTTAGTGTGCTCAAATATAAGGTAATTTATAACGGAATTTATGTACCTACCTTGGATTTTTTCCTTATCATAACACCTTTCAGGTTCCTCTCCGTTTGAACTAAAATGATTACCGAGTGTCTCTACTGAAAGAACATTAAATACCAGTGTTTTGCTTATTAATATCTTCAACATAGTAAAAAGAAAGTTAAAGTTAATGTGGCAAGAGAGTGAGTTAAAGTAAATGATGCTTGCCGAAAATAATTTTTCTATTAAAACTTTTTATTAATAAAAAGTTGTTGCTGACTCCAAAATTAAAAGTTATTAAGACGGAGGCTCATAAAGTTTTGCTTAGTTAATGATCATTGTGCTGCCTGTAGTTAATTTAAAAGGTGAGTCAGTTTCTTGTAAATTTGTCAACATTGTGTCTCACTGCAGTAAAAGTGGAAAACTGCAATAGTGGATAGTTATATATTCATATTTGCTAAGTGTTTGTCTCTCTTGTGTATTGGAAGTGCATATTAATAGAATAACAGGCTCCACAATTTGTCTATTGTGTTAACGCTAGGTAACAAGTAACGGGAAGACTATTTGTGAAAACAATAATTCCTTTATTCAAAAGACAGTGAGAAGTAAACTGTTAGTGAATTCCATTTAACTTTCATTCTAAATAGAATAGTATTTACTTGAGATATATGTAACCTGTGACCAGTTCATAATTTTGCAGTGAACTACATTTATAATTTTATGTCAGCTAGCGAAACTGATTGAACAATAATACTGAACCTATGTCCAGTTCATGATTCTGCAGTGAATATTAATAGCAACGTTATAAACTCCATTCAGTTTGAATAAGTCCTGGAAGTAATAGTATGTTTCGTTATCTGTTAAATTTTTGCAAAGAGTTTGTGCTGCTCTAGCTGTTAGTTCCAACCTTAACGTTAACATCTGCAGGTGCCAGAGTTCATTGCACTCGCGTGTGGTAAAGTATAGGTTGTGTTTATCCGTTAAACTTACTCATACCTACTTTCTTAAACAAGAACGTTAATCCTTTTCTTGCCTAATTAGGCTGACGACCGTTTTCATTATTCTTTAAACAGTGTAGCTAGATAAAGCATTATTTGTTACTGTTTGAATAACAACGTAATTCTGACTTTCACTTCCGATAAGCCACCTCCGTTAGGTACAACGTGGTCAACATAACAAAATTCCTCTCAGAGGGTAACACTGCTCTGCTTCTTCATACTATAATTACTAGAATAAGAATAATTTCTTCATACGAACTGCCTTAGGCTTTGAGGTTATGGTATAGTAGTAGCAGACAAGTGTTTTTAGTTGAGATTTCATTTCTTTGTCAGACGGTCTCATTCTTACAGTTCAGTCTTACATTCAAATGTGTATCATTTAATGTTTGCAATTTTATTTCGTCAGTTTTGGTAACTATTCACTGCACTACACAGTATGGAATTTCACAGGACAGCTTGTTTACGATACAATTCACGTTTTCTGAACCTTAATTCAAGTCCTGCTATACAGTTTCAGACAGTTTTGTCGACTCGTTATATCAGGATCACAACACACGCACACACACACACACACACACACACACACACACACACGATTAAGAATAGAAACTGGTTTAGTCTAGTTACCAACAACAAGAGCAACACACATAAATTATAACAGTTACAATGTATTATTTGTCATGACTGCAATACTGAAATTTTCTAAAGCAGAAAAATCAAATTGCTCTCATAATGGTTACAAATGGTTCACAATAGAGTTACTATACAGGATGTACGAAGTATTGCTGTAGATACTTCTCCTAGTGGCTAGTATGGTGTTCTGAACAACATTACATCAGGATTTACGTCATTTGCACAGTAATTACTATGGATATTACATTCTGTTTGTTTTCAGGTTTAGCAGACTCCAAAAATGGGTGGTAAGGCGAAGCCATTAATGCTTATTTTCCACTGGACTGCAGGTCAGCTACTGAAGTTTGGACACTTGGATGCAAAACGGTTAATCTACACTGACAGTCGTAGTCCACTTAGTGGTGCAGTTATGACCATGCAGAAAACAAAACATCGTAACGCTTGTGAGAAGATGGTTTGCAACAGAGAAAGAACAACCAACACAGTTACGTTTGTACATATTTAGGCACGCCATATAAAAATATCTACAAATATACCAGTTACACCCTGTACATACCGTGAAGCCAAAGCATTTTACCACTGCCTACTGCAAGATGGAATGCGGCCTGGTAGCGTAGGGCATGTGACGTAGTAAGAGAAGTATATAAGCGGGGCAGAGATCAATGGAGATTTACACAGAAATGGTTGGAATCCCTTTAACCCTCAGTCATTGAAGAGCTGAGAATTCCCCTTCTATATTCGAAATCTGATAGCTAAATTCCACCATCACATCAGAATGTCATGGCTTCCACAACATTCATCGCCCGTTGTCATTTCCGCACTGACACCATGTCATTAGCTACTGGTGCCATGGACGGCCGCCACGTCCATTTCCAGGCTGCAGTCATCAGAGTAAGGACATCACCTGTAACAGCTGCTACAATAGTTGCCATCTAGACGACACTACCTACTACCTGAACAACAAAATGGGAAACGACTACCTGTCGGACGTTAGTTGGATCTCTCTGCAACATTCTAGCTCCATCCACAGTACCACCAACTACTCAGACAGCGACACCATCACTGCCAGCAGCGTCATCAGCCACAGCATCACCACCAACGCCAGTAGTCATGTCACCATCAATATTAGCCACAACACCATTAACAAACACACCAGCTACAACGCATGCAATGGTACCTGCAGTTAAACATTCTGTACCCTCTGTCATCCCATAACCTCCTTTCCACACCCAACCAAAATCTATAACAATAAACAACAAAAGGCCTTGAACAAGTGAGCGTCATAGTTAAATCAAAAGTACTCATACAACCGTACCAGACACTGATGACATAAAGGTCGAAATCGGTCCTGAACCTTAAAGCCATTACCTTAAAATTCCTTTTTATCGAGCAGATGCGGTCAAAAATTCTTAAACCCCAAGAAAATATTCAGTTACATTCAACGATGCATTGCAGATCCATCTCCTCATTCCCATGAGACACTCAGTCAGCAAAACCAATGACTCCCCATTCCCATTCATGTCTAATCAGAAGTATCCCCTCTTTTCTAGAAAATCTTCCCACAACACCCCTCACTAACCTTCTGCCAAAGCAACCACAGTCTTCGCAACGACCCCCCACGTTTACAACAGTAATTAAAATGTTGATATAGGATACACATTTGAATAAACTGAAAGTGAAATGAACTCTCTACCAGTAATTAATTTAAGTAAGACACTACGAATTCGAAATGACAATGGACCTCATTACCCGGAGCGTTTTCAGAATCATCTGACACCACAAACGTACTTATAAAAACGGCGCCTCGGTTCACCACAGGAAACATCCTGCGTATACTTCTATAACAGAGACACAACTATATCGACTTCAGCGATGCCAGCAATGTAATGGCCACCTGACCAAAAATTCATGAACTCACCAACCTGTCCGTAGTGCTACCAACATGTTGTTGTTGTTGTCTTCAGTCCTGAGACTGGTTTGATGCAGATCTCCATGCTACTCTATTCTGTGCAAGCTTCTTCATCTCCCAGTACGTACTGCAACCTACATCCTTCTGAATCTGCTTAGTGTATTCATCTCTTGGTCTCCCTCCACGCTACCCTCCAATACTAAAGTGGCGATCCCTTGATGCCTCAGACATGTCCTACCAACCGATCTCTTCTTCTGGTCCAGTTGTGCCACAAACTTCTCTTCTCCCCAATCCTATTCAATACTTCCTCATTAGTTATGTGATCTATCCATCTAATCTTCAGCATTCTTCTGTAGCACCACATTTCAAAAGTTTCTATCCTCTTCTTGTCCAAACTATTTATCGCCCATGTTTCACTTCCATACATTGCTACACTCCATACATATACTTTCAGAGATGACTTTCTCACACTTAAGTTTATACTCGATGTTAACAAATTTCTCTTCTTCAGTAACGCTTTCCTTGCCATTGCAAGTCTACATTTTATATCCTCTCTACTTCGACCATTATCAGTTATTTTGCTCCCCAAATAGAAAAACTCCTTTACTACTTCAAGTGTCTCATTTCCTAATCTAATTCCCTCAGCATCACCCGACTTAATTCGACTACATTCCATTATCCTCGATTTGCTTTTGTTGATGTTCATCTTACACCCTCCTTTCCAGACACTGCCCATTCCGTTCAACTGCTCTTCTAAGTCCTTTGCTGTCTGTAACAGAATTACAATGTCATCGGCGAACCTCAAAGTTTTTATTTCTTCTCCATGGATTTTAATACCTACTCCGAATTTTTCTTTTGTTTCCTTTACTGCTTGCTCAATATACAGATTGAATAACATCGGGGAGAGGCTACAGCCCTGTCTCACTCCCTTCCCAACCACTGCTTCCCTTTCATACCCCTCGACTCTCATAACTGCCATCTGGTTTCTGTACAAACTGTGAATAGCCTTCACTCCCTGTATTTTACCCCTGCCACCTTTAGAATTTGAAAGTGAGTATTCCAGTCAACATTGTCAAAAGCTTTCTCTAAGTCTACAAATGCTAGAAACGTAGGTTTCCCCTTCCTTAATCTAGCTTCTAAGATGAGTCGTAGGGTCAGTATTGCCTCACGTGTTCCAACATTTCGACGAAATCCAAACTTATCTTCCCCGAGGTCGGCTTCTACTAGTTTTTCCATTCTTCTGTAAGGAATTCGCGTTAGTATTTTGCAGCTGTGACTTATTAAACTGATAATTCGGTAATTTTCACATCTGTCAACACCTGCTTTCTTTGGGATTGGAATTATTATATTCTTCTTGAAGTCAGAGAATTTCGCCTGTTTCACACATCTTGCTCACCACATGGTAGTGTTTTGTCAGGACTGGGTCTCCCAAGGCCGTCAGTAGTTCCAATGGAATGTTGTCTACTGCGAGGGCCTTGTTTCGACTCAGGTCTTTCAGTGCTCTGTCAAACTCTTCACGCAGTATCGTATCCCCCATTTCATCTTCATCTACATCCTCTTCCATTTCCATAATATTGTCCTCAAGTACATCGCCCTTGTATAGGCCTTCTATATACTCCTTCCACCTTTCTGCTTTCCCTTCTTTGCTTAGAACTGGGTTTCCATCTGAGCTCTTGATGTTCGTACAAGTGGTTCTCTTATCTCCAAATGTCTCTTTAATTTTTCTGTAGGCAGTATCTATCTTACCCCTAGTGAGATAAGCCTCTACATCCTTACATTTGTCCTCTAGCAATCCCTGCTTAGCCATTTTGGATTTCCTGTCGATCTCATTTTTGAGACGTTTGTATTCCTTTTTGCCTGCTTCATTTACTGCATTTTTATATTCTCTCCTTTCATCAATTAAATTCAATATTTCTTCTGTTACCCAAGGATTTCTACTAGCCCTCGTCTTTTTACCTACTTGATCCTCTGCTGCCTTCACTACTTCATCCCTCAAAGCTACCCATTCTTCTTCTACTGTATTTATTTCCCCCATTCCTGTCAATTGTTCCCTTATGCTCTCCCTGAAACTCTGTAGAACCTCTGGTTCTTTCATTTTATCCAGGTCCCATCTCCTTAAGTTCCCACCTTTTTGCAGTTCCTTCAGTTTTAATCTACAGTTCATAACCAATAGATTGTGGTCAGAGTCCACATCTGCCCCTGGAAATGTCTTACAATTTAAAACCTTGTTCCTAAATCTCTGTGTTACCATTATATAATCTATCTGAAACCTGTCAGTATCTCCTGGATTCTTCCATGTATACAACCTCCTTTCATGATTCTGAAACCAAGTGTTAGCTATGATTAAGTTGTGCTTTGTGCAAAATCCTACCAGGCGGCTTCCTCCTTCATTTCTTAGCCCCAATCCATGTTCACCTACTATGTTTCCTTCTCTCCCTTTTACTACTACCGAATTCCAGTCATCCATGACTATTAAATTTTCGTCACCCTTCACTATCTGAATAGTTTCTCTTATTTCATCATACATTTCTTCAATTTCTTCATCATCTGCAGAGCTATTTGGCATATGAACATGTACTACTGTGTGATTCTTTAAGTTTTCCCGGCGTATAGAAAAATTCCACAAGTTTCGGGATTGCAGCCGGATCTCGTCTACTTCTTTCCACGATATTTCGGCTGACAACTTTACAGCCATCTTCATGCGAGTGTTTGACACTGGAGAGTGCTAGTTTTTTTTATTGTTATTTTAAAGCCTGTACAACAGGCAGGCTGTCAGCAGCGTGCTATGCTGCTCTTCAGCCATAGGATACACAATGAGAAAAAACAGAAAGATTACACATAGGTTACAGAACGGTGAGCAAGAAAACAGTTGACACAGAAAGACAAACATGGAGCCGTTCACACTCGACGATAATCCACACTTGAAACTGTTGACAGGATGCACAAACACTGAAGACGGCGATGGCACAGGTGAACGATGGAGTGTGACGGTGAACACTGAACACTAAAGACGACGACACACACGAGACACTGATGGCGATGATCTCCAGCGCGCGAAAGTCCACGTAGCGTGTGCGAGTCCGGGGTCCTGCCAAGAGAGGGAGAATGGCAGGGAGGGGAGGGGAGAACAAAAACGCCAATGGCTGAGGAGATGGGAGGAGGAGGAGAGGGTCAGGGGAGGGGAAGCCTGGGGGAGGAGTGGGGAGAAATGGAGGAGGGAGGGAGGGTGCCCAAATGAACAGACATAGGAAGAGGGAAGTAGGATCAAAGTTGGTAGGAGGGATATATGGAGGGGAGGAGGACATCGTCAGGGAAGGGGAGCTGGCGGAAGCCACCCTGGGAGAGGATGAGGAGGGGCGAGACAAACGGGACGCCCATAGTTTGTGACGGGTGATGACAGCTTGACACCTGCAGGTACAGGTCCGTATGCGTGAGTTTTCGATAGACAGAATGCCCCAATGACCCATCCACTTTGCGATTAACCAAGACGTCCAGAAATGGTAGGCAACCATCCTTTTCAACTTCCATCGTAAACTGAATGTTTGTGTGGATGGAATTCAGATGTTGTAAAAACCGTGACAGCTCTTCTTCACCGTGAGGCCACACTACCTGCAGGCGTCAAGCCGTCATCACCCGTCACAAACTATGGGCGTCCTTCGAACGTTAGTGTATAGGTCACATGTCGTGTCTGATAAAGACAGCCTTGCAGACGAATTAGAGCACTTGAAATCTGTATTTCAATATAATGGATATTCTGCACATCAGGTCAATACTGCTTTAAGGACGAAAAAACGTGGCCACCCACAAGACCAAGAGGATAAGGAGGTGTTTAAGTCCAGTGCATTTCTCCCATATGTCGGTAACATTTCATCGAAAGTAGGCAGAATTTTAAAGAAACATCGTGTGAAAGCAATCTTCCAGCCTCCTACAAAGACTCGTGCTCTTCTGGGCTCAGCCAAGGATGATCTGGGATTACAGAAGACTGGAATTTATAAAATACCTTGCCAGTGTGGGAAAGCCTACATTGGTCAGACCAAACGCACAGTACACGAGCGCGGCGTTGAACATGAGCGCCGCACTCGCCTTTTACAGCTCAGTTAGTCGGCCATAGCCGAACATTGTATTTCCACAGGACATACCATGGATTATTCTGCCACGAAAATCTTGGCCCCATCGAGATCCTTCTGGGATTCAGTTGTTAAGGAATCCGTGGAAATACGTTTGGCGGAAAATCTCATTAATCGTGATGGCGGCTTTCAATTGAATAAGGCTTGGGGACCCGTTGATTTCCTTAATATCAACCAAAAGAAAACTTCTTATGCCTTCTGACACGTCGAGCGACAAGTAATTTTAATTTTTATATTGAAATTTTGCATTTTATTGTTTTGGACACGTATGCCAACAGGGGGCGTGCATGTTTTACTTGTACCACGCATTCGCTTGCGCTCCATAGATGCAGTAATATTGAAGATGGCCTTGGAATCGACAGGTGGCGCGCATGCAACGGTAACTTGCGCATGCGCGTCTTGCGGCACTTTTACGTATAAATAAAACGACATGAACTAGCAATCTTCAGTGTCAAACACTCGCCTGAAGATGGCTGTAAGGTTGTCAGCCGAAATATCGTGGAAAGAAGTCGACGAGATCCGGCTGCAATCCCGAAATCTTGTGGAATATTGTACTACTGTAGTAGGCGTGGGCTTTGTATCTATCTTGGCCACAATAATGCATTCACTATGCTGTTTGTAGTAGCTTACCCGTATTCCTTTTTTCCTATTCATTATTAAGCCTACTACTGCATTACCCCTATTTGATTTTGTGTTTATAACTCTGTAGTCACCGGACCAGAAGTCTTGTACCTCCTGCCACCGAACTTCACTAATTCCCACTATATCTAACTTTAACCTATCCATTTCCCTTCTCAACATTCACAAATACATTCCCAAACTAAAATCCCCATTACTTGCAGCTCCTCTGACCAATCTCATCCTACCTAGTCTGGGACATAAGAGGAAATCCAAATAGCTTTCCACATTTAATGATTTTAAAGAATCCGCCTCGATTGCAAATTGAAACCGGATGTTGACCTAGGTTTCTGTGCGGATAACCACGCTATCTTCGGAACACACTAAAACTACAAACTGCCTAAAAAGGCATGGTCCAACATTAATACATGCCTCTTCAGGCAGTTTGTAGTTTTAGTGTGTTCCGAAGATAGCGTGGTTATCCGCACAGAAACCTAGGTCAACATCCGGTTTCAATTTGCAATCGAGGCGGATTCTTTATAATCATTAAATTATTCACGATTGCTGACGCGCTTCAATATTAAAAGTTCTCATCTTGCTAAATACCTGGACTTATCGTTCCCACACACACTCCACAAAATAAAATCACTTCATCCTCTATCCGCTACTGAGCAACCTTAGGCCTCCTAAATACCCACCCTCTTGAAAGACCCCGTAAGTCACTTGCACCAGCTTAATACATATACACAAAATGAGACTCATCTCATTTTTGACGATCTAGAAACACTCTTACATGTATAACCCTCAAACACATCCCTGTCTGACTGAAAAACGCGCAGCAGAAATATAATGTCCCACACCAAAACATCCGTTCCCTCTCCTCCAATAAACATCTTATCTGTACTCTTAGACAACAAATGGATGTGCCCCCCAAAGAAACGCTCCCCCAATCCCATCACTTCGTATACATGTCTCCTTACACCCTCCATGGATGACATTTGAAATCTATCTTCTATTTCCCAAATGTTCCTTATACCCCTCAACCACTCGTAAATTATGCAATTTAATATCTCATCCTAATCATTTTTGTCATCATACATTAACCCTTGGCATTATCTGTATTCGCCTTAACCATCCTATCTCTCATAATTTCTTAATCCATGTAGACCGAATTTTTAACATATACATATACATATACATAACATATACATAACCATTACAATCACGGAGCTGCCGAAAAATGCGGCGGCGTCTGTTTATCAACGTCCTCATTGGTCACAAAATCCACATCGCTTTTTATATCCGACGTGACATAGATACTAACTCCAATAACATTATTGCTTGCCTGTCGAGGCGCACCACATAGAAGCCCTGGATCCAGCTGGGAGTGATCTTTTAACTATCCTCCTCCATATCTCGTACCATGTATCAACTTCGCTCTGAGCACTATGGGACTTAAGTTCTAAGGTAATCAGTCCCCTACAACTTAGAACTACTTAAACCTAACTAACCTAAGGACATCACACACATCCATGCCCGAGGCAGGATTCGAACCTGCGACTGTATCCGTCACACGGTTGCAGACTGTAGCGCCTAGAACCGCACGGCCACCCCTGCCGGCGTACCATGTATCAAATCCGACACAAACTAAATCAGTCAATGTATACTGAGCACGAATCTGTATCCTCATCGAAAGCCACAACTCTAACTTTCAAAATCCTTGCTACATTTTGGGTGATGCTGACTGCCTGTAACATCATCTGAAACGCAATTTTCAGTCAAATCCCACTTTAAACTATTTACTACACCATCCAACTTTCCCTCCACTTCCTCTTGCTCTGCTGTAAAATTCTCACTGTCTCTATAGAGAATTCCTTCATGCCCATGACACATTCACAGGACACCAATAGATCCAGCTTCATGTTCGCAGTCGCTTACAAGCTAAACAACGGGACTGGTACATGACATGCACTGAACTAAAAGAAGAACACTTATAAACTGTACAAAGTACTGTGGAGGATTCAACAGGCTCTCTGGGAAAAAACCTGACTACCATATATCCCACCCTAAACAACATATCCCCTCCCGGGCAACCGTACCAAAGCGAGGCAAGTCCTATCGCACCTAGAAGACACTCGGTAACTCGATGGATCCATATCGTACGAATGCACGAACAAAGGTATCCCTTCTCTGACATAGAACTACCGGTGCTTATACAGTACTGTACAAACAGGACTAATTTTGCCAGTAACAGCTCCAGACCTAACACGAACACTAGCTAAAAAGCGAAATATTCCTCTTAGACACAACAAAATTACCTATCGCCTCTTTAAAGGACGTTCCCTAGTCCAGCATGAATACATTCTCTATATAGGGCATTACCCGGAGCTATTTAAAACATCAGAAGTCCCGATATCCATGAAATCTGACAAAACTATCTTCATGACGCCTAACATACCACCCTCATGGACCTAGTCCTACGAGCCTGTCACCCTGACATCAGTTTTCAGAAAAATCCTTGAAACCGTCCTTACCCAACGAATACTTCACCACCTTGCAGCAAATCTACCCATCCCTAATAAATGTGATTTTCGGCCCAACTATTCTATTGACAACCAACTTCTTTAGCTCACCATTCTGTCTGTCCACATTACCACTTCTCTGTCTAAAACCAATCCAATCCTCTACCTAACACAGCGAATTATTTAGGACAAACCCTCGACAGAAATTTAACTTTAATGAACACCACCTAACCAACCAACACAAATCCAGAAACTAAATAAAAAGTCGCATTTGGGGTCTACATCCTTATGCCAATACCCCACCTATAAATCCCTCATGAGCGGTATCTTAACATACAGGGCGACAGTTATTGAACTACATAAAAAAAACGTAAACTAGTTACAAAGTACGGCGTGCACGCAATTTATTCAACATGTAAACGTGAACACAGATATTCGGATTTAGGTTATGATATGTTCGGTACGGCTTCCATAATTGGCGACGATGGGGTGCAGATGAATAGCGAAATTCTGTATGGATCGCAGAAGTGTCGGAACATCGATGCTGTCGATAACTTCCTGAACTGCTGTTTTCATCTCAGCAATGGCTTTAGGGTTATTGCTGTACACCTTGTCTTTAATGTAGCCCCTAGAAAAGGAGTCTCGTATGTTAGACCCAGAAAATATGGCGGCAATTGAGGCACTTTGCAGTGGACTCTGGGTATCCCGGAGCCAGAATGAGGTCCCAAATGTCCTCAAAAATCAAATCGCTCTGAGCACTATGGGACTTAACATCTGTGGTCATCAGTCCCCTAGAACTTAGAACTACTTAAACCTAACCAACCTAAGGACACCACACACATCCATGTCCGAGGCAGGATTCGAACCTGCGACCGTAGCGCTCACGCGGTTGCAGTCTGAAGAGCCTAGACGTGTTCGGCCACAACGGCCAGCCATCGCCTTCAACATCGACTTATCACCCGCAATCCGCAATATATAGCAACTCTTCTTCTTGGTCTAACATCCAATACATCAACTGCAAAACCAAGCCCTGGCACACAGTATTCTGTCCACTAATACCAATCCAGTTACCATACCGTGCCAGTACATTTATATCCTGCCCTCCATGAACCTTCATGGCTTATCCAGCTTCTCCTGCCAGAATTTGAAACCATTCCCCCTAACAACGATTAAATCTGTCCTGAGATAACCTTCTTTCCAGCCCTACCTAAATCCTCACGTTAAACCTTCCTCCCTTCCCCTTCCTCTCCTCAACGACGTTTAGTTGCTATCTGTGTTTCAACACGAGCCCATAGTCACACTCAGCACTCCAGCTCCATCATGAATACGATCATTTTCACGCACCACAATCGTCATATTTAAATTGTAACAGCATTATAATCAGCAATGATTATATTTTAATGACAATATAAAACCATTTGAAAGTTTCAAAAACTATTCTCCAACAACGTGTTTTTTAGAAAAACATACGTTTTGTTATTAAAAATTTCGTTTCTATATGTGTAAACTTTGCCTGAAGAAAGATTTTTTTCCACTGCCAGCCCGCCCCTTCATTGGGAAGTGAAATAAAACACCATAAAAAAGTTAAATGGAATAATTTGACAAAGGGCAGATACTTACGGCACGATGCTCAGAAACGAGTATCTCAGTAAAGCTAGTCTGCTGTTCTCATGCTGGAGTTGTGAGGAACCGTGGAAAATGGTTGAAGGACGGTGAAATAACGAGTGGGTGACAAGATGTAGGACTTTTACGCTTCATCACACAATGTGTCGATTGGGGTTTCTCTGGACTGCAAATCAGAATAGTTGGCGATCTGTGGCAGACAATAGCGTTTAGCAGCATATTGCTGAACAGTGGACTCTGAAGCAGATGACGTCTACGTGTTACCATGGTGATGAAATGACATCGTCAATTACACTGCACTGAACACAGAATCACTGAGACTGAACTGTGGACCAATGAAAAAATGTCGCCTGGAAGTGTCAATCACCTATCTTGTTACACTAGGTCGGTTGTGTCCGGATACATCATCCAGGCGAATGGCTACTGGAAACATGCACTGCATGAGGGACGCAGACCGGTTGGGGCAGTATTATGCTGTGTTTTCACCGGACCTGTCGTAGCAATCGAAGGTACCATGATTGCCGAGGAGAACATGAATGTTATTGCAGACCACCTTCACCCCTTCATACAGAATGTCTTCGCTGATGGCAGTCGCATCTTCTAGAAGGGAAACTGTCCGTGTCACAATGGTTTGAGGAGCATGATAGTGATGTCTTGCCCATCAAGTTCGGTTGATTTGAACACGATGGAACACAGGTGGTACGCTATCGGACGCTAGCTCCGCACCAACTAACCAGTGGTAAACAATTATCGAGAACTTCATGACTTGTGCGTATAGAAATCTGGTGCGACATACTTCCGGAAACATACGAAGGACGGTTCGAATTAATGACAGACAGAATGGCTGCTATATTGCGGTAGTAAGTTAGATCTACAGACTGTCAAGCAAGTAATGATAATGTTTTGGCTCAACAGTACAAAGATTTCGACTGAAATTTCAGCTTCACATTACTGATGTAGTACACGAATTGCATATCATTATAATTGTTATAAATATGTGAGTACTGAGTGTTAATTGTAAACATCGGACGGTAAGGCCTTTTTTTCATGTTAGGACTCAACAAACTAAAAAGCAGAAACTAAGCCAGTCCAAGTTTAAAAACCATTTCGTTGTTGATCTGTGAATGATTAACAGCACTACAGTCTGTAACAGTTTCCTGAGATTTGCAACTAGTATGAGATATGAGACCAACCTATGGTCTTTGTTAGTGGACTGTTCGTTTATAGGAGGTAATCAATCCTATGATCTGCTTTCCTTTTTCCATATAGATATACATAGAAACAATACGTATGTAAAACAGTCGTCTGTATCTGTCTTTGAACACGCTAATGTGCAAAAGTACTAGACAGATTTTATGATGTTTTCGCTGGTAACTTCAGCGTACCAAGGGACACCGTACAGACTATTTTATCAAAACTGGGCCACAAAAAAGATTCATACATATTATAAAAAAATGTATGGACGAATGTTACACATCTCCTCCTGAGCCACTGAACTGATTTCAACCAAATTTTGTACACATATCACTTACTGTCTACAGTCGATAGCTATGGGAGTGAGACCCACTTACCTATCATAGGCGTGAGGGCGGGGATGAGAGAGAGGTGGTGCGCACGACGCATTGATACCCATACATTATTCATCCAGTATTTAAGGTCAGGACGACTCAGTGACTTGCAAAAAACTTTACACATAATTTCCAATCTTTACGAAAATTTTTCCCACTTCCTGCCCGAGGCAGGATTCGAACCTGCGACAGTAGCAGTCGCGCTGTTCCAGACTGTAGCGCCTAGAACCGCTCGGCCACCCCGGCCGGCATTGTATTCAAGACACAATTTGCACACAGTGTTCGTATAAACTATTGAATATAACTATGAAACTGTGTGGACGTACGAGATAGAGAGGAGGAGGAGGAGGAGGAGAAGGAAGAAGAAAAGGAGTAGAAGGAGAATGAGAAGGAGAAGAAGGAGGCGGAGGAGACTGACTAATAGAATAGAAATAAATACGTACCGGGCGCTGCCAGGTACTTGGCTGGACGTAAATGACGTAGTATGGACGAAAATTCAGTAAGAGAGTATAAGCTAATTAAGGTTACCGAAGGCTACACTAAAGTAACAACAGCAATGGAAGTATGAACATTTACACTATTGGCCATTAAAATTGCTACACCAAGAGGAAATGCAGGTGATAATCGGGTATTCATTGGACAAATATATTATACTAGAACTACCATGTGAGTACATTTTCACGCAATTTGGGTGCATAGCTCCTGAGAAATCCCAGACAACCACCTCTGGCCGTAATAATGGCACTTGATGCGGCTGGGTATTGAGTCAAACAGAGCTTGGATAGCGTGTACAGGTACAGCTGCCCATGCAGCTTCAACACGATACCACAGTTCATCAAGAGTAGTGACTGGCGTATTGTGACGAGCCAGTTGCTCGGCCACCATTGACCAGACGTTTCAAGTGGTGAGAGATCTGGAGCATGTGCTGGCCAGGGCAACAGTCTAACATTTTCTGTATCCAGAAAGGCCGGTACAGGACCTGCAACATGTGGTCGTGCATTATCCTGCTGAGATATAGGGTTTCGAAGGGATCGAATGAATGGTAGAGCCACGGGTCGTAACACATCTGAAATGTAACGTCCACTGTTCAAAGTGGTGTCAATACGAACAAGAGGTGACCGAGACATGTACCCAATGGCACCCCATACCATCACGCCGGGTGATACGCCAGTATGGCGATGACGAATACACGCTTCTAATGTGCGTTCACCGTGATGTCGCCAAACACAGACGCGACCATCATGATGCTGTAAACAGAACCTGAATTCATCGGAAAAAATGACGTTTTGCCATTCGTGCACCCAGCTTCGTCATTGAGTACACCATCGGAGGCGCTCCTGTCTGCGATGCAGCGTCAAGGGTAACCGCAGCCATGGTCTCCGAGCTGATAGTCCATGCCGCTGCAAACTTCGTCGTCGAACTGTTCGTGCAGATGGTTGTCGTCTTGCAAACATCCCCATCTGTTGAGTAAGGCATCGAGACGTGGCTGCACGATCCGTTACAGCCATGCGGATAAGATGCCTGTCATCTCGACTGCTAGTGATACGTGGCCGTTGGGATCCAGCACAGCGTTCCGTATTACCCTCCCGAACCCACCGATTCTATATTCTGCTAACAGTCATTGGGTCTCGACCAACGCGAGCAGCAATGTCGCGATTCGATAAACCGCAATCGCGATGGGCTACAATCCGACCTTTATCAAAGTCGGAAACGTGATGGTACGCATTTCTCCTCCTTACACGAGGCATCACAACAACGTTTCACCAGGCAACGTCGGTCAACTGCTGTTTGTGTGTGAGAAATTGGTTGGAAACTTTTCTCATATCTGCACGTTGTAGGTGTCGCCACCGGCGCCAAACTTGTGTGAATGCTCTGAAAAGCTTATCATTTGCATATCACAGCATCTTCTTCCTGTCGGTTAAATTTCGCGTCTGTAGCACGTTATCTTCATGGTGTAGCAATTTTAATGGCCAGTAGTGTAGTAAAGTGGACATCGTTGGCTAGCAGTGTGATTTGCTGCTTATGGCGTGTTTTTAGGTTGCAGGTGTATTAATTTAAACGCGTGTGCCGTGCGCGGGCGCACCTTGAATCCCTTGGGCACGGAGATGACGGTGAGCATCCTGGAGAGGGCGTTGACGTCGATGGCGCCGGTGCCGCGGTCGCCTATCCTGCGCAGCGCGTCCGCCAGCGGGCCGGACAGCGCCTGCAGCTGCCGCCACGACTGCGCGTACTGCCGCCGCACCAGCTCGATGATGGTCGACGTCAGCGCCAGCCCCACCAGGATGTACAGCGTGCACAGCAGCATGTACTTGGGCTTGCCTGCCGCAACGGACCACTCGTCACTGCTCAGTATTAAGGAGAGCCTTACTATCTTTAGCATGTTCTTCGAGAATTTTTTTCTCGGGATGTGTTATAGATATCAATGTCAGTGTTATATTTGGTCAAAATATTTATCGATATTCCCTCTACAAACTGGAATTTTTTCGACCGGAAATGTCTAAGAGCAAAGGCGGAAGTGCCGTCGGAAGGAAACAAAATTTCGATGTAGACCTCCACGCGCGGTATGTCACAGGTCAGCCGGCTCGTCTGAAATCAAAACTGAGTTTGGAATTGTGCCTCACATAAGGGGGGGGGGGGGGGGGGTAGGACGACAAACTAGCTGACTTGGAGCAGGAGACGCACCACAGGACATTTTCATTTCCACTGTTTATCCTTTTACATGTAAATTCATAAAACTTTGTCAGCATGACCAGGAAGGATTGAGGATTCACACTCGTAGCAGCGGAAGTTCAAAAACATAAAATAATTTTTTTAGATGTGAAATTTCATCATTTCTTCAATTACTATTGGCTGCTTTTGTTGCTATAGGTACACTTTTCTTCGTAAGTACGAGAAACTGTTAAATGAATTCTGCACAGCATACAAACCATACTTACTGGTGTCTGTAACTAGAGAACCTATTTAATTTATGAAAAAATGAATGAGCTGTTACGTTTTAAACTTTATGTTCAGAAAAATTCAAATTTTGTAGTTAATTATCTCAATTTTTAACACAGTTTTTAATAGATTTGGAAAATTCTTGAGTTTCATACACCTAAGAGTATGATTTGTATGCTGTGCAAAATTCATCAAAGAATCTGTTTTACCTGCGAAGAAAAATATACCTATAGCAACAAACAGTAAGTGAAAAAAATGATGTAATTTCACATCTAAAAAAAATTATTTTGTTATGTTTTTGCACTTCCACTGCTATGAGTGTGAATCCTGAATCCTTCCTTGTCATGCTGACAAAGTTTTATGAATTTAGATGTAGAAAATAAAATGTCCTGTCGTGCCTCTCCCGCTCCAAGTCGGCCCGTTTGACGTCCTGCCCCCCTTAAATTATTTGGACCACAGGACACAAAATGGCGGCCAGTTGAAAAAATAGGATTTTTTTCATCGATTTTTCGACTTCGTCGGCCAAGAAAAATATTTATAGTTGATGGAACGGAATAAAAGTGGTACAACGCCTAGACAATTTAGTTAGCTTCGTCGGGAACAAAGAATCACCCCAATCGGATCAGTAGATTTGAAGTTACCATACCGCGTGACAAAAACGCATTTCGAGAAAAACAAGTTTTAAGTTTTCACTACACATTAATGCAACATTATGCAACTTACGTTCAGTCTGCTAGTCCAGATGCATAAATTAGTCCT
Source organism: Schistocerca gregaria (assembly GCF_023897955.1). Taxonomy (NCBI): domain Eukaryota; kingdom Metazoa; phylum Arthropoda; class Insecta; order Orthoptera; family Acrididae; genus Schistocerca; species Schistocerca gregaria. The sequence continues at coordinate 541,005,705 of NC_064922.1, forward strand.
TCCTCTTCCTCATAGAGGGCGCTCTGCTCGATCTGGGCCATCCTGCGATGCTCCAGAGCGGCTCGTACGGCCGGTGACAAGCGGTTTTCGGCCGCTTGAATCCGGTGGTCGTCCGAATGCTTGGCGAACTGCGTCGAATACAGTCCCAGGTTGACGTCCATCTTTTTCATGGTCTTCAGAATTTCTGAATACCCTTCGTTAAAGCGGCTCACTGACACAAAAGTCGCAATCTCCACAGTCTTTGCACCAGAATGCAAATGCTTGGGGGCTAACTTCCAAACACACGCGTTCACACTTTTTCATTTTAATGTTGTGTGTTTCCTCCCAAGCATCGGCACAATAACTCATCTTCCGAAAGGGCCTCGTAGATCGGATCAATCACTTCTTGAACTTCTTTGGAGAGCGGCTGGCCTTGTTGATATTCGTCCGGATGTCCGGTAGCCTCTGCAATGCGCCATTTGCACCAACTAGTTTCCCCAGCCGGACAATTTTGATGTTGTGGGTGGTCATCCGTCTAACAGTTGTGGAAATACGTTGCACAAATTGCCTTCTTCATCTATTCCACCGAACTGGAATGCCGTCGGATTGCCAAGCCGTAGTATGACATAAGATCCTTGATCACTTTATCAGTTTTAGTCATGGCCAAGCCATAGAATAATTTTTCGCGCCTAGAAAGTCGAAATTCCCGAAAACAAAACTGTTGCGTGGAAAAGGCCGATTTCAGGCAGGTGCATTTTTTTGTTCGACCGCGAATAACCAACATTTCCGTTCCGTTCTCGGAAAAACTGTTTCAGGAGTAGATTCTAAACACTTATGGGTCCAAAAATGCAATTTAAAAAATCGATTTTTTGAACCAAAACATAGAAAACCTCCACTTAATGTTGTTTATTTCTGCAATGTACACTCAGGTCGATGGCAGCGTCACCTTTTCATTTCTAGTTTCTCATCGCCATCTCACCTTCAGTGTACTTCTGTAACTCCACACTACGAAAGCTTCTAGTCTCTTCTAGCCTTTACTGTTTATAGTCCACGTTTCGTTTCCGTATCATCCAGACAAATGCCTCGATAAAATAATTTGTATTTAATCATCTTGATCGCGAAGTTTCTCGAATCAAAAGACCAGGTTGTGACTATGCAACAGCCTTCTTCGAACTCTACAATAAAAGTAAAAGAAGGTACATCACTAGCTACTGAATTAAGAGATTAAAGACAAATGACAATAGTTATAACAAAAACACAATGTAGTTTTCAGTCTGCTGCACTGCAACATGTCATAAATTATAAAATAAAACGAGTCAGAACTGACACGCATTGATCAACCAGTTACATATAGGATGCAAAGTGCTGCTAGACGTCGCTAATGCATTTAAAAGTACAGATCTTTAAAATATTTTCAGCTGTGTATAAGAAAGCTAGATTTTTAAAAAAAAAACGTGTTTCGTCAAGTGGGAAATGCTTTCCTCTTCTAACAGTTTAAATCCGGTAAAAATTTAACAAAATGACCAAAAAATAAAACTTGATTACAGAAATCATCCTAAAATTGTGATGGCTCTAAAATTGGTCTTATAATGGATGAAGACGGAATAATATTCGGAAACGTGCATGTTGTCCTGTTTCTCATATTCCAGTTTGTGTTTTGATTAAAACATTAAGTAACAAAAATGAAAGAGGAATGGACGCGAAGCAACGAAAATAAGTTAATTAAAAGAACCTCTCATTGAAATAAGTAACATATGCCATGATTTATACTGGGAAAGCAGTGAAGTGGAGCTGTCGTCGCCAGACGGCGCAGATTTCTCGCTGCTCTTCTCCCATTACTAAAGCAATTGTAAAGCAATCACTATGCCTTCAATTTTAGAGTGATTTCTATGACCAGTTTTTACCATTTTGTTAGATACTGACAAGCATTAAACTGCAAGAAAACGAATTCATTTTTTCATATCATTAAATATGTTTTAAAAATGTTCTCTTCTATATGCAACTGAAAATATTTTGAAGATATGTACTTTTAGATAAACTTCGTTTTAACTACTTTGTATAATTATTTCTACGTTATTTATGCATTGATAACCTCTAGGGTCGCCTTGCATCCTACGCGAGTATTTAACTGGCCGAAGCATGCATGACAGTTTTGACACGTGTTATTTTTATGTTATATGACTTGTTGGAGGGCAGCAGAATAAGAGATACACCGCGTTTTTGTTATAACTACTGTGTTTGTTTTTAATCTCTTAATGGGCTGAAGATTGTTACTGCATAGCCCAAACCAATAATTGTATTCAAAACACTTTGTGGTCAGGACAATTAACTAACAATTATGTACATCATGATCACTCTCTAGAACTTCAATTTCGTTTTTCAAATTCTGTTTACTTTGATAAAAGATTTTCTAGCCGATACATTTTTGTAGAAGGTTAAATTCCTCTTTCTATGAACCGTTTTCCTGATTATTGCGTGTCTACGTTTGACGTCCGCTCTAGTTCGGTCTTCGTCAGTTATCTTGCTGCCCAAATAGCAAAATTCTTCGATTAGTTTCAGTGTCTCATTGTTGACCTGATCCCATCAGCATCATGTGATTTAATTTTATGAAATTTGGTCAACTATTGGGCGATAATGTGGCTGTATCTGCAGCAAGGCACCCACAAAATTTGGTTGCGTTCGTTACACGAGGTGATAAGGTGGGCGAGTCACTTACGGGGCACCAGGTCGCCGAAGCCGATGGTGGTCATGGTGATGAAGCAGAAGTAGAAGCCCTCGTGGAAGCCCCACTCGTCCTCCCAGAGCGTGAAGATGCCGGCGCCGGCCGCCAGGTAGAGCAGCAGGAAGGCGACCGCGGCCAGCGCCGTCAGCGAGCGCCGCCCCGCCATCTGCAGGCCGCCGCCGGCGCCACTGCCAGCCGAGTTCCAGGAGCTCAGCACCTCCTGCGGGCGTGGTGACCGTCACAGAAGTTCTGCTTCACCTCTCATTTGACTCGAGCTTACCACAAGATGCGGGACTGTCACCTTGGTCGTAAGGCCCATCGAGCGGTAGAAACAGGATGAAAGCGTTTGAAACACGGCCGTTTTTTAGGGCAGGGGGGAAAGAAGTATCGCGGCAAGCGCCATGGCAAAGAAACCTCTGCGTCAACCTGGACGGATAGTAGGAGCAGCAGCGATTTGCTTCCTGCCTGTGACAGATCATGGAAAGATAGGAGGTTATGTTAATAACGGATTTCACGCAGATCGATACAAGTATCATAGCCATCTGTTCATCGCAAAGAGGTCAATCATAGGCTGTGCGGCAGCGCTAAGAGCTGCTGTGTGCGCTCGATCAAGCGTCTTTTCGTGTGACGTGAAAGCACTCTTGAACGAGGAGCTGTTCCAGTCTAGTGACGTCACAGCTCGAAATTTCACGTTTGACTATATTGTGAAGAGCGAAAGGAAAAACCCCGCCGAATCGAATTTTTGTCTCGTGGAAAGGAACGTGGGATATGAGATTCACAGAAAACCTTAGGAAACGTCGTATTGGATTCAGTCATATGGATTTTAACTGCGTATTTGGCGGGTTTTATATTATAGCATCGTGCTATTGATACAAGCTGTTCGGGAGGATCTCTAAAAAAAACACGTCGCTTTTTGGTATCATTTTTTATAATAAAATGATGAGGGGCTACATATTGGCAGTTAAAAACTCCTCATATCTCGTCTTTGACTCTTTCTTGTATTATAACTTGAGCATCACAAAAGTACTCCCGTTCCAATGTGCTACGCATTAATCATACATCAAAAGCTCGTAATTTTTGCTACAATTTATTACTGTTAAATATCAACTGTCCGTTGTGGCCGGGCGTTTCTAGGAGCTTCAGTCTGGAACCGAGCGACCGCTACGGTCGCACGTTCGAAACCTGCCTCGGGTATGGATGTGTGTCATGTCCTTAGGTTAGTTAGGTTTAAGTAGTTCTAAGTTCTAGGGTACTGGTGACCTCAGATGTGAAGTCCCATAGTGCTCAGAGCCATTTGCTAAATATCAAATAACTATATGTATGGTGCAGCATTTAGGCACATAGTGTGTTTCCGTAAGAGCGTGCAAAAATTTAACAGCTCATAGAGGATTCTCCACTGACCAGTTTGAGGTAGCGAATCTTGTGTCGGAGAAGCCAGCCTAAGGAGATAACGCGAATAAAATCACATTACTGTCTAACTTATTTGTATTAGTTACAGTTAACTGCAACTTCCGTAACTGACACAATGGACGTATCTTACAGAAGGTGCTGAAGCTGATTGCCATCAACCTCAATGCAAAGCATGACATCGGCGAACAAGATCCTGACGCAACCTTACAAATATCCCTGTTGCGTTTCGACTAACATCGCAGCAGTTACAGTTCTGTTAAATAATTTCATTTCCGTATCCACAGAGGTCTCATACATAAGTGACTTCAGATGTCCCCATAGAAAATAATCAAGGGGATTCAACTCAGATGACCTCGCAGGCTATGCAATAGGACCCCTCCCCCCTTTCCAATCCAACGACCAGGAAACAGCTTTGAGATTCTTGCGGATATCCACGTTGATTTGAGGCAGTGTACCATAATTTTGTATCTACATCCCCTCACGAACAGTAAAGTGTACGTTCTCCAACAACTCAGGTAGAATTCTTTGCGCGAACCCCAAGTATATGTGACCATTCAGAGGGCCAGGTTGACTATATGGCCCAATGAGGTTGTCGCGTACAGCAAAACGTACTTTACGAGGTGGCTCTACTACAGCCTCAGGGTTTTCCTCATGGCTATTACTGTTGTCCGAAATACCATCATGATCAAATGAGGCCTCGTCTTAAAATAGCTCGATTTGGAGGAATTCTTGTCTATCAGTCCATTCTTGGAGCAGCCACTGACACAATGCGACCCCTGGTGCAAAGTCAATCAAAACCATTGAATGAACTTTTGTGGGTGATATGGGTATAATTGCTGTTCGTGGAGTATTCGCCACACGGTAGTATATGCAGCTCCTATCTCATATGCAGTTAAAATGGTTCAAATGGCTCTGAGCACTGTGGGGCTTAACTTGTAAGGTCATCAGTTACCTATAACTTAGAACCACTTAAACCTAACTAACCTAAGGACATCAGACACATCCATGCCAGAGGCAGGTTTCGAACCTGCGACCGTAGCGGTCACGCGGTTCCAGACTGAAGCGCCTAGAACCGCTCCGTCACCCGGCCGGCCTCACATGCAGTATGAGTACTTACACTGGGGTCCACTGCAACACGTTCCAGCACCACCCCTTCAAAATAGTGTGCACGCGTCATCCGAATGTTGCGACGTCCCTCTTTTCTTCTTCCCAATGAACCAGTCTCCCACATTCATCGATCGAGAGAAATAAACAATCGTCGTGACGGATGATGCCTGTTAGGAAATCGTTGCCTGTACAGCCTCCCAGCAACAAAAGAATTGCAACAAACTTCCCCACACAGAAGGCGCATGTCAGTGAGTTCTGCGGAACTGTACCGGTACTGGTCCATCGTATTGTACTCTTCGTCTCTGAATCGCACTGAGTAATGATGGGGTCTGTCATTGATTCATACCACGTTCTGCATCGGACAATGGAAATATGATACAACTGAGCCATCTTATGGACAACTGAAGTAAACAAAACCTACGTCATGACTTCAGGCTCGTCGTCCTTGTGTCCTTGCAGGAAATAAATAATATACATCTAAATAAACAGCACAGTTCGTGTAGACTTTTATGCATGTTAGTTGTAAATAAGCTGGAAAACAAAGAGAGACTAGTTTGTTGACACCGTAACGTAGTGAAGTTCTTGAAGATCTTTAAGTTTTGGAATCAGATGAAAATCGAATGGAACCAAGTCGGGACTGTATGGAGGATGATAGGTGGCAGCGAACCCAAGCCGTCTGTTTGTTGCTGATGTCGGAGCACTCGTGACTGTAGTCTGGCATTGTCGTGCTGTAGGAGAGGGTGCTCTTTGAGTGGACGAACTCTTCAAGTTCGAAACTCTATTACAGCACGCCGTGACTCACGCGCTGACATAGATAGTTACGTTACACCCACCATGTTACACGCTACAATTCCGAGCGCTCTAGCGGCAGAGGGCCCCAAATTTAGAGACATGTAGAATAAAGATGTAGAATGTTAATAATATTGGTTTTGTTTAAAAAGCATTATGAGTTTTCACATGAAAAATTCGGAGGCATTACTTTCCAGTACTACTCCTTAATTTGTTTGGCAACGTCGTGGAATAAAAGACACGAAAGTTGTGCGCGGTTAACTTTTATACACCTATAGAAACGTAGCTGTATGTATTAGGAGACTCTCAGTATGTAGATACTCAATACGGTTAGTGAATCAGCCATCAAGAAGCAGTGGAGCGTATGTTCCGGAGAGCAGCCAGCACGCACCTGCAGGGGCGCAGGCAGGCCGTCTCGTATCCTGGCGAGCAGCAGCTGCACGGCCGTGGCGAACAGCTTGCCCATGTCCGCGATGACCGTCAGCGTCAGCGGGATGCCCACCAGCCCGAACAGGATGCAGAAGACACGCCCCCAGAACGTCACCGGCACGATGTTGCCGTAACCTGCCGGCAGAGCGCACCGCATCAAGCAACCTCATATCGTCAAGAAGAAAAAAAACTACCCACCTGTTCCATGATTTACATGAATTCCACCGCCACATACGTCGTGAAACTTTATTCACTTTCTCCCGCATAAGTAATGAAACCACACTGTATCCTACCCAACATCTCCAGTCCTAATGCATCCGTCCTCAAAAACACAACTCTCTGGCCCGGCTCATTAGAGCCACCCACATTATGCTCACATCGTTAGTCTCTTCTCCAACGCTCTCATCTGCTCTGCGCATGTACATTATGTGATCAAAAGTATCCGGACACCTGGCAGAAAATGACATACAAATTCGTGGCCCCCTGTATTGGTAAGGCTGGAATTCATTATGGTATTAGCCCACCCTTAGCCTTGATGACAGCTTCCACTCTCGCAGGCATATGTTCAGTCAGGTCCTGGAAGATTTCTTGGGGAATGGCAGCCAGTTCTTCACGGAGTGCTCCACTGAGGATACGTATCGATGTCGCTCGCTGAGGCCTGGCAGGAAGTCGGCGTTCCAGAACATCCAAAAGGTCCCCTATAAGACAGTCCATTACAGTGCAAGCCAGTCCATTTCAAGGGTATTAATGTCGTGCAACCACTCCGCCACAGGCCGTGCATTATAAACAGGTGCTCGATAGTGTTGAAAGATGCAATCGCCATCCCCAAATTGCTCTTCAACAATGGAAAGCAAGAACGTGCTTAAAACAACAATGTAGGCCTGTGCTGTGATAATGTCAAGCAAAACAAGGGGTGCAAGCCCCCCTCCACGAAAAAGAGGACTACACCATAACACCACCGCCTTCGAATATTACTGTTGCCACTACACACGCTGGCAGATAATTTCACCGGGCATTTGCCATTTGCACACCCTGCCCTTGGATCGCCACATTGTGTACCGTGATTCGTCACTCGATACAATGTTTTCCCACTGTTCAATCGTCCAATGTTTACGCTCCTTAGCCGCGCGGGATTAGCCGAGCGGTCTCAGGCGTTGCAGTCAGGGACTGTGTGGCTGGTCCCGGCGGAGGTTCGAGTCCTCCCTCAGGCATGCGTGTGTGTTTGTCCTTAGGATAATTCAGGTTAAGTTCCATAAGATTTCACACACATTTGAACATTTTTGGTTTTGTTTTTTACGCTCCTTAGACTAAGCGAGGCGTGATTTGGCACTTACCGGTGTGATGTCTGGCTTATGAGCAGCCGCTCGACCATGAAATCCAAGTTTTCTCACCTCCCGCCTAACTGTCACAGTACTTGCAGTGGATCGTGGTGCAGTCTGCAATTCCTGTGTCATGGTCTGGATAGACGTCTACCTATTACACATTACGACACTCTTAAACTGTCAGCGGTCTCTGTCAGTGAGCAGACGACGTCGGCCTCTATGTTTTTGTGCTGTACGTGTTCCTTTACGTTTCCACTTCACTATCACTTCGGAAACAGTGGACTTAGGGATGTTTAGGAGTGTGGAAATCTCGCGTACAGAATTATGACACAAGTGACACCCAATCAGCTGACCACGTTCGAAGTCGGCGTATTCTGCTCTCTCGCGATGTCTAATGTCTGCTGAGGTCGCTAATATCGAGTACTTGGCAGTAGTTGGCAGCACAATGCACCTAATATGAAAAACGTATGTTTTTGGAGGTGTCCGGATACTTTTGATCACATAGTGTATTTCATCGCCAATTTTCTTCCTGCAGTTTACCCATGGCTCATCATCAAACTTACGTTTACGTCGCATCCCCACCGACATTTATTACATTTTTGTTGCTATCTTTTACTGCACAGTACAGGAAGATTTTATTGCGGGAGGCTACGGAGGGGGTAGGATCACAGGGGAGTCTCATGGAACGACGCGCCAGGTTGTCACATAGCGTGAGAACGGCTGGGCGACCAAGAAACATATCGTACTGGAGCAGAGAGAGGCTGTGGGAATTCACCTGCAACGCTGATCGCCAAGTAGCGGTTTTTTTTAGTATTTATAGTTATTGTTAAATATTAATATACTGCTGCAGCCGTGATAGTGACGTCACTTGCTCTGAGAACTTGTTACTAATAATTTGAATATCATCTCAGTTCATCAGGAAACTCTAATTACAAACTTTAATTACTCTCAATGCTAACTGATTGAAAAAATGGACCTATCATACTGCAGTGTGTGAACTGAAACTCCCCGTATAAAGACGAAATCAGTTGTTAAAGTTGCCTCGGAAAACTTACTTGTGCGATCTCACGTGTATTCTAAGATCGTGTGAAGCACTTTTTGACTTTTGCGATGCCCGGGAGGTAATGATTAATGACCGGGAATCTTGTTATGAATATTAACGGTGGACTGGCTCCACAAATCGCTTTACTAATTTTCCGATTGGTGAAATAAAACGAAATTAGTTGGCATCCTAACATTTTGCGAGGCCCATTATGCTTAAGCATTTAAATCTACCCGCTTGCCACATTACTATGTACTGTTTATTACACAAGCGTTAGAGCTCGAGACCAGTTGTGGGCAACGTCTGTAACACGCGAGGTAAGCAACTTGATTACAATTCTGTTACGAGCACTTGGAGGTGGACGCACTGGACTTTCATTGGTAAATCACACGTACATTGTGCGTCCCCGTCTACATATTGTGACAGACGATATTTCTAACATTCATTGCTCTGTGTGCTGTGATAGTGTTATACTTGGCATTTCTTGTATGGGGAAATTGCATTTAAACTACGGTTAATTTTAATATGAAGCATTAAACCCTCATTCTAGCGTTTCACCAGGCACACCATGTATTTTCAGCTCTTATAACAACACCCTCAACAACGTGACCACTCCAACCCTATAAGCATCACAATCACAAGCATTCATTGTCATTTCAGAATCATAAATCTGAGCTGTTAAAACAATTAAGTTCACCTACTTTTTCTCTTCGTATAATTACTTGTCTTAGGAACAACGAATTGACATTTTCACGTATTTTGCATATTTCCACTGAATAGTATCTTATGGAATAGTTTTCTGGGGTAACTCATCGCTTAAAAAAAACAACAACAATAAGAACAATATGTGCTGTTCATCCGCAGTCATCTTGTGAGTACCTCTTCACGCAGCTAGGCATTCTAACTGCATCTTCACAATATACACACATACTAATCAAATTCGACATAAATAATTCATCAGAATTTGAGAAGAATAGCGATGTCCACAGCTATAGCACTGGACAAAAAACTGACCTTTATTACTCATTATTAAAGCCGCCTGTTGCTCAGAAAGGAGTCCAATGTGCATCACAAAAATTTTTGACCTTTGCCCAGTTATTTAAAATGTTAGTAAAACAAGTTCTACACCTAACCTAAATTCATTTCTTCTGGGCTGTGACTGCCCTTCATGTAGCCATCCACTAAAACCAACTGCATTTAGATATTCTGTAAGCTGAACCGTTCCACATAACTTCATAGAAAAGTCATTGAAATTATCTGTGGGCCAATTAACTCTCTTAAGCCCATTTTTTTCATATTCTTGAGTTTTTATTTCTAAATCTGTAACATTCATATTCTGTACATTTTAAAAGCAACACAGCGTCGTTGCCTCTCAGTCCCACAGGAGAGTAAAATAATGATAGCAACCAACAGAGTTATACTGCAGTCTGATACCTGCGAATCGAGAAAAACAGTACGTTTGGTACAACAGGACACCGTCCGCCGTCTGCTCCACGGCTGTCCAAGGAGGTCGTTGTGTAAGACGAAGCCACACTGAAAGATCACACAACCATGTGCTGCTTCGACGTTTACATTTATTATTTATTTAGTATGTTAAGATTAAAGCCTTCAAATCCTCGTTTCTGTCGAACCACAGTCTCATGTATACAACACTTTTTCGCATCACAGTTTGTTCACACGGCGATAGTAATAATAATACTGTAAATAATACGGAAATAATGGAAGTAAAATAATGACATGAAACAAGACTTGCACACATGTAAGTTCCTTCAGAGAAATAATACTAAGTAGGAACTAAAAGCGACAATTGCAATACACAGCTGCTGCTACTACTACTACTACTACTACTACTACTACTACTAATAATAATAATAATAATAATAATAATAATAATGTGCGGAAGTAATTATTGTCAGAAAAAATGAATTCAAACAATTAGCTCGACCAGTAAGGCGACATTTTAAAAATACAGAAAGGCAGTAGGTTCAAGCTACAGGAATCAAAAACAGAAGTAAACATGTGTGGTGGAATGGTAATTGCAATGAAACACTGAAGACTCGTTTAATTGTTACAAAAAAAACATACGCGCAAGAAAGACGAAGAATGGGACATATATTAGTTCCGACGAACACAAACGCGGAAGCAAATACGCATTGAGAAACGAAACTGTTTAAGGAAATTATTGAACAAGATAGGGTAAAACCATCAATGAAGTGAGATCCACGAACATTACACAAATTTAAAAAGACGGTTGACTGATACAAATTCCCCTCCCTCCGTGTTCAAAAGAAATATGGAATCTTGCAAACATCTAAAAAAGAAACTGTGAAATCCTTGCTGGATACTTTAAGAAATTTCTAAATTATGAACAACAGTTGCGATGACATAAAATCCACAGACTGAAAAAACAACAGATGACTACATAACAGCAAAATTAGCTAAAGTTTTGTATTAAATACCAATAGGTTCTACACAAAAACATAATACACATTTGGGACAAAGAAGAACTCTTAGACTATCTGAAATTAGGCTTAGTTCTTCCTCTGCTTAAGAAAGGAATCATTACAGGAAAGAACAAATAATGTGACATCTCATTACTCCCAGCAACGTACAAGCGTCTGTATCGTCCATCCCGAAAAGGTCGGTCAACAGTAAAACAAATAACGTAATTTAAAACATTAATAACATATTATATGTTGAGACGAATTATTTGTCTTCTGAGATTAAGAAAATGTGTGCTCACCATCTTAAATTCTAGAAAGGCGTATTATGGCCCAGTTGTGATGTGCTGCTGAACACAATGGCTGAGTTTATGAGGTTGAGTAACTCCTAGGGACTATAAGAACAACCCTGATTCACACCATGACAAAATTAAATTCCAAGGGTGTTTTCTCTGAACTTTTCGAAATCAGTACAAGAGTTCGACTGTACCGAAAGACGCAATACAACAGACAAGCTTGCTAATATCTTTTTAACGAAAACGGAAATAATGTCAAATATCAGAGACAATAGAAAAGAGTTAAAACACCAGATACGAAACAAGAAATGGAATGATTACAGCCAGTGGACTAGACAAGGGAACTTTGTAAGTGATAACTTTAAAGAATGGAAATAACTTTCAAAATAACATGAAACAATTAAAACAAAGTGTTTTTCATAAATACCAAAGTTCATCATTAAACTCAGTCACGTGACTTTCTGCATGAGTGGTGATATTATACAGAAAACAGATGTCTATCTTACTCATTATACTGGGTAAATATTATAAAACGTAATTTACGAAAGAAATCGAAACAAGAAATACATTCTGAGGTAGAAAAAATTGCGGAGATGACTAGCAAACGCAGAGTTGAATTTGATGGTCACGTAAGAAGAATGTATGTCCCCAGGTGGATGAAAAGTTTCTACAACAACTTTTTTATTTCAAAACTAAAACACACTACTGTGATAGATGATTATCGAAAAAGAAATAGAGCAAAGGGGGTATACAACCTCCAGTCACACTAAACCTGAACATCGTCTGTACAGCTGCAGTGACGTTTGCGACTTTCCGGGTTGATCAATGAACGACTAATGCTATGATATGAACGCCTTGTTTAACTCAGCGCGTTGAGTGATTAGATGGGTGACTATCGAAGTAAATAACTAGCAGGAGTAGAAGATACTGAGTCATAATATTTCACTTTTTATATATCCATGAATGCATTTGTGAACTCTACGAGAGAGAAATTAATGTAGACTGCCAGCATAAAGTAAAGACTGGGACATGACATGTACATTTTGAGCAGTAACGTAATGAACAGTGTAGGTGTTCGTCACTCTACGTAACCAACGTGACGACTACATCGGCATACCTTTGGCAATATTTTAACAGTGAAGGGAGTAGAAATTGGTATTTCCGTTTATCTGAGGAAAGTATCTTAAGTTACAAATATGAGGAGCGATCAAAAGTCTCCGTTTGAAGGCTTCGCTTCAGCGTATATGCAAAGTAGCAGGTATGTAGCCACTGATATGTAGACAAGGGACGAGTGAGGCAGTCATATGTTTCCGGTGTGTATGTAGAAACATGCACTATTGCGAAGTTTCCACCAAATGCCCCGAAACAGGACCAACGTGCTGGTTTTCTTTTCTTAGCTGCTGCCGAAGGACAAACATCGGTACAAGTCCGTCAGAGGATTAAGAATGTTAATGGGGCTGCGTGTCTGTCGAAAACCAGAGTTGTGAAATGGTACGCCAAGTTCCGTATTGTTTCATGATAACGCACGTCTCCATGTCGCAAATGTTGTAACACAGGAGTTTAGGCCAACTCAAGTGGCAGACACTCGAGCATCCGCACTATATTCCTGATCTCTCCCGATGCGATTACGGCGCTTTCGGTCCGTTAAAAAAAAAAAAGTTTTGAAAGGTCGAATGTTCCTGTCGGGCAGGGATGTGCAACACGCATTTACAGACTTATTCATGGGCCGTGGTATGATTGCCTCACGGCTCACGTCGATTTTTCCCGAGTCCCATACCTATGCTGGACTGTACGGCCCTCGAACTGAAACTTTTTATCGCCCTTTACACTATTTTTAGTCACAGATTAATATAATAAACGTTAATCGTGGAAAGGCGGATGGAGTAGAAAAGCTCCACGACTTGAATGGAGACAAGACAGACATTTCGAAGAAATGAAAATCATAGAGAAATCGAAGCTAGTATCGCAAAATAAACTCCTTCTATACAGCTCAAGTCGAGACAACAACACAAAATTACGAATTCATACACAGGGTGAACTCGCGCTCGTGAGACAGATTTTCGGAGGCTGTTCCGGGATATTTTCAGAGTATTTTGGTGTAAGAGACCAGTGGTTTTTGTGGCTCCTTACAGAGGAAAATGTAATGATGACATCCGACAACAGTACAAACGGTTGATTCTCAGGGAAAGCCTAAGATCAAACAATGATTTATTCTGTTTTTTACCCCAATTCACGTTATTGACGTGGAATATCTTCACGACATTGAAAAAAAGCCTGTGCTATGCACTCACCAAAACCAACACCACAAAACACAGATTAATGCAACAACCCTGAGAAGCAGAGCTACTGCACTGTGGTTGCGATGCTGGAACAGCTCAGCAAACGTGTAGCCTCGTTAGGCCGCTCATGCACTTTTTTTTAGTGAAAAGATCGCATGGCATTTATTGGCCGGGATATCCGCTACACGGTTCGGCCGCCGTATTGCAAGTCTTTTTAGTGACGTTTCGGTGACTTGCCTATCAATGATGATGATGATAGACACACAACACTCAGTCCCCTGCCGGTAATCGAACCCGGGCCCCCTGGGGTGGTAGGCGGTGACGCTACCGCTGCGCTACGGAGGCGGACCTTTATTTTAGTGACCCGCACGTCAGCCTCCATCAGTAAACCTGCTTATACTCCTGTATATCACTATCAGCGTACAAGTAAAACTGCCGGAAAATGAAACCGGAGACAGAACCGAAAGCACTACCCACAAGCTTCCTGGCGAACAATAAAATTATCATTAATGTTTACAAGAAGTATCGTGAGTGAATGGAACAGGTCTGGTCCCAACACTTCCGTCGACAAAGCACTGCGGTGCAGGAATTTACACTGTTCTACAGATACAAAGTAAAATGGAGGCAGGAAATCGAAAGAAGTGTAATTATTTTGTAAAGAGCAGCAGGAGATCTTAGGTCCCTTGTACCAAAATACTTAGAAAATCTTGCTGAACGACTAGCGAAATTTTGACATTCTACACATTCATTGCTTTTAATGGTCATAAATACAAATAATAATCATCTGGATCTCATACTTCTTCGTTAATTTATAAAATCTTTTTTTTTCTTTCGTTGATCGCACTTTATTTTAATCTTCTTGTAACTGATTTTATTTTTACTGCATGCAAACAATACAACGTTAACATTAAAATCAAAATAATTCAGGTAATTTTCATTGGTGTTCGTTGCATATTGAGCCCTTCTTTTGCTATAACTTAACGTCCCATTGAGGTGAATATCATCAAGAATGCAACTTTAACACAGTTTCAGATGGATGGAAAGGTGATGAATCATCTAGTTAAAGGATAATGTTTGCCTGCTGTTACTCAGGCGAAGCAGGGAAATGCACAGGACGATGGATATGAATGTGAAGCCATTCGTTCTGTTAACAACGCTGTTAAAAGGAAGCGTTTTATTACATCAACATACCACACATTTACGAATCCATCAGTCGGCATAATCGTTCGTATGTATCTCAGAAGTGCATCTGTCACTTACTGCAACATGAAGTTACACTTTCTTAAGACGTCAATGCGTCACCTGATGACTAATTACATCATCTCATTACAAAATAGCGAAATACGCATTCGGGATTTCACTTTAAACACTACTTCAAAAATATCTGCAGAATCGGCAGTAGAACTCAGATCCGCGACCGCCTCAATATTTCGCAATAAAGAATGAGTATCCGACGAGATTTTAGCATCTTACGACTGGCGCCGATACGGAAAGGTTGATATTTTGATTCTGATACATACTAGAGATTTTTTAAAAGAAATTCTTATGAAGCCAGAGAAATACTGGAATCAAACCAGACAACGCTACAGAGAAGCGCAATTCGCAAAATTCATCAAGAAGTGACGTCACAACAGTGATTACCATTACGTAAGAAGTCAAATCTGACGACTAGATCAGAAATAGCAAATTTTTTTCTGAGTGCCCTTACTAGCGGCTTTGAAAAAAGAAATATCGCCAATTGTAACAGCGGATTCCAGGTTATATGGAGTAAAAAGTGCGTTCAGAAAATAGATGACCGATCAATTAGCTGTCTTCTGTAGCTGTAGATGTGATTCAGTTCTCTGCTGTATTGGATGGGATCATTTGAAAGTCGTGTTCTCGCCACAGAAAATGATTTGGAAATGACATTAGTTTGATGGAAAGAGATAGAAAGGATGATCCTCTGATGGGAATTAATGTTTCTGCAGTGTTTCATGTAAGTATGTACACGTCGAGAAGAAATATGACTGCACGTAGGGTAGTCGAAGTTTTTACCATCCCATCTGAAACATAAAGGTACATACTGTATTTCATTTACGTTCGTTTGTGGTATAGATGGGAAAAACCGACCGGTTTAAACAAATACCAGTATTTTAGTTCCCAAAAGCCAATAGTTTTTGATACTTGTTTAGTCGCGGTTATGATAGGTTCTTTTTATTTTTTACTAATAAGCGGGTAAAGACCAGTTATGTCATTTGTCACAGCAGCATTACTCAGTTATTTTTTGTCACGAGTAATGATGATTTGTAAAATTTCTATTGCTCTGAAATATTGAGTTATTATACAAAATGGAAAAAGCTATCAGTGCTATTTTAATAACAACACCGACAGCGGATAACGAACAACACACATTCGGCAAAGGAATTGGTAAAGCAATGCTGAGACTATAATGTAGCTGTTGTCCTTTATTACCCACAGCCGTGACCCTTAGGTTTCTTGGGAGCAGAGCACAAGATTTACCCCAGGCTTGTCATTTTTAGCCCAACAATATTTATCGTTGATAGGAACTTTTCTGGATTCTGGAAGATTGGTATCATGTTTGAATGACAGTATTTATGATGAAAGGAGTCGATTTACAGATAGAACGAGTAGTTATGAACACAATGGACAGCAAATATTACCCATTGGATAATGCATTAAAGAAATCACAACTATTTTCATGTAACTATTTATGGTAAATATTTTATTTTACCTACTATTTAAATTGTTCATTCGAATTTTTTGAAAGAGAACTTTCAGTTTCGAGAGCAACAATTCAACTGTATTCAAATTCCTATTAAAAAGTTAATGAAAATAATTAAAGGAAAATGACGCTAATGACGTTAATGAAAATAATTAAAGGAAAATGACGCTACACATTTGACACAAAAGCTTGTTATCTGTTTGTCGTTTCTACGTAGTAATAAAAGGGAAAGGAAATTAAGGCAACAAAAGTAAATTGAAAAATTAATAATTCATTCACGGTGTACAATAAAAATAGAAAAAAACTGATCTACTGCCTGTGTCTACACAATAAGTCTATATCTGCTTGTAGTCCTCTCCTCGGAAACGGTCAACTTCATACGAAAAGTAGACTTCTTCATCCTCAGTTTTCACCCTTTAGCACTGAATACTCGTAATGCGCAGTTGTGAGATTCTCTATTACAACATGATTTTTATGCAGACTTTAAAATAATTGGAATCAGCAGGAAAATTCTGGTGATTTTGTCTAGTATTCAACCTCCCACCCCCACCCCTATGGCCTACTTTTCGAGAGGAGCAGTTCCAAGCTTCTCGGGTGCTGCCCAGATCCAATGGTCGAACTTCCACGATATTTCGGAGAATAACCGTTCTGCGATCATCAGGTGGTGCATATGGAATGAGTCTGCTGCGTACTGGAGGTATTTATACCTGCCGGTCCAGAGTTCGTGCCTCGTCGGCCCTGGGCCGTGTTCGGTGGTGTTGGAGCAATGGGGCTGGCTTCCGCTAAAACTGTGAGGGGGGGCAGTCTCAGTTGCCATCCTCTCGCCGTCTTTGTCGCATCTCGTGTCAGAATGACAAATTCTGCTTTAATGGTTCCTAGTATTGGCTCCCAAGCCTTGATCCGTAGAAGCCCTTGAGCCTGTTGATTAAATTGTCAGTCACACGAATTTCAGTCGCTTCTTTGAAAATGAAGTCCCGAAATTCGTAGGTGGTAAGCAGGACTTTCGTTTATTGATAACTCGTTTTATGTCCACTTACAATGCAGTGTTCCGCTACCGCAGACTTGTTGGGCTGCGGTGGCGCTCTTGTTCTGTACACCTTTCTTCAGTTGCGCGGATCGTTTGTTTGGTAAGTTTTAGCGCATTCACACGGAACTTTGTAAATCCCCGCTTTTTTGAGACCGAGGTCGCCTTTTACTGTCCCTAAAAAGCCATTATTTCGGCTGGTGTGCGAAAAGCTGAGGTGTTTCGCAGTAATCTTACAATTTTTGACGATACATTGCCAGCAAACGGTGTGAAAGCTCTCTTCTACATCTACATCGTTGCTGTGCAATTCAGTGCAATTAAGTGCCTAGCAGAGGGTTCATCGAACTATTTTCATACTACTTCTCTACCATTCCACTCTCGAATGGAGCGTGGGAAAAAGGAAATCTTTCCCGTCCGAGCTCTGATTTCTCTTATTTTATTATGATGATCGTTTCTCCCTACGTAGGTGGGTGTCAACAAAATATTATCGCATTCGTCGCCGTCTACTTCCGTGTGTTCGTCCTCTGTGTCGATCTTGGAGCTCTTGCGTTGCAAGGCCGCCGAATCTGTCGGTTACTGTATCCATTCTCGTGGAAGATGGGTTACGGTGCCGCATTTCTGCCATGAGACTTCGTTCGTCTGAAACGGAGTATGCCCTGTGTATTAGTGTGTTCAGCACACTGTTATTCTCCAAGGGATGGATAAACGATCCGCACAAGTGAAGATCGATGTACGCAACATGACGGCGGGCTGAAAGTAATAGAGGCCCCCCAAACCCTCCCCCCGCCCCCCCCCCCCCCCCCCACACACACACATACGAACTATCGCAGCACCACCAAGCATGGTGCGGTGGTCTGAACTCTGGACCGGCAAAGATAAATGCCTCCAGCACGCAGCAGACATTTTATTCCATCAGTATCACCTCACGGTGGTGAAACGGTTGTTCACCAGAATATCGCAGACCTTTAACGATTGGATCCCGCAGTACACCCGAGAACCTTGTAAGCAAAATAGAACTCGTCAGTCTATCCTTCGCTGCTTTTCTCGAAATGAAGGGAGCGGGGATTGCAGATACAACAAAAAATCTCGAGAATTTTCCTGTTGACACTAATAAAATCATGTTTAATAGCGTAATGTGGCAGTCTGAGGGTGTTTAGAATTTTTCAATTTTTGTTCGATGACTATGTTTATTACTGGAAATGACACCAATAAAAAACTCATAATCGGTCATTTGATAAACCATTTATTAAGAGCGGTTTTAACAATCAGGTTAAACTGGAGATGAAAAAATCGGTGCAGGCATATGGCTGCAGCCCTGGTACACATGGTTATTCCGCGCCATAGAACCGCAACACGCCACTAGAGGTGCGAACACCGCAGTCCACTGATAAAGTGGGGTATTGAGCTGGCAGATATTTTCTGCGTTTGATGGGCTACGCTACAATCCTCGCTAATTTTATAGAAGTTTACGGCTACAACGCACCCCCGTCTGTCACAGTGACGTAGACATTTCAGTCTGAATGACAAAGAAGAGAGGCGCAGATGATCTGTCTGTGAAAGACAGGAAAATACAGGAGTATGGTAAGCCCTGGCGCTCGAGACCTGTATATCAAAACCTAAGTGAAATTGGAAAGAATGGAAAATTAGTCATGGATCAGTTTTCTGCATCTTGCGCTACAGATTGACTACGGTAAAATTCGCTTCCTGCTTGGTTCTGTGACTGCTCACACCAACCCAGACAACGCCCGCTGAAGCAAGGCAGCAGTAGAAATATTACAGCTGTGTAACGCCAATCCAGATCACTTCCATACTCGCCAAACCTCGGTATATGACTGTTGGATGTGCTATCTTGTGTTAGGTACCTTGCTTGGGAGTGTCAGTAAGCTGTTAATTGATACTCATACTCTAATTACTTGGATGTATTTGCAAATTTTTTAGTTAGACAATTAACTATTAAGACAAAGTGATGTTTAGATATTGTTATTGATAATTAATTCCTCATACACAGGAACCTGTGGCAACTTCCCAATAAACATTTAATTATAGAAACCCGTGCGAACGCAAATCCGACGTATGTAACATGAGGATTGAGGGAGGGGGCAACTGAGGATAAATTGTGCAGGTACCAAGTGATTGTCGTGAAACTGGTTAGCATTGAGTAGAACTAGTGAGGGTAATGCGTATGAATATTGAAGGTAATACAAACAATTATTGAAGGTAATTTGCACACTCGTTGCGTGTTATGGAAACAAACCGTTCCTGAATTTACAAGGCAAATCTTCAGATTGAGGCTCTGAGATTAAGAAATTATAATTTGACTGAACTTCCCTATATCTAATGTGGCATCAGCTTGGTCTGCTGTAGTGTAGCTGTCGGTGACTGAAATGCTGCGGCCTCAGTGAAATGCAGCGCCAGTGGCCCTCTGCTGCAGCTAAGTGTTGGATAGCCCAAAAAATTTTAAGTCTCCGAATTCATCAGATCAGCTGGCAGCGGAGCGGCACCAGGTTTCGAGAGATGACAAGATCTGAAGCTGACTAATAAGCAAAAAGAGGAAGTCAGTGTCTCCTGTGTGGGAATATTCAACAAGGAAACCTTGCTTCGCCACGTTCTCTGATGGATGCTCAACGTGATTGGCTGGGCCCTCTATGTTCTAAATACGCAAAACAAATCCGCGTGGCGAGACGCCAAAAGGTCCTTCTGCCGCAAAATCCTCATTCGTTCTTCAGAACACTATGTCGCGATCGACTAGTTATTTTAGTTTTGTGCCAAGTTATAGCTATCAAAGACAGATTGCGGTAAGTACTGGGTGGTTATTGCGGGCGGGAAGGAGCGCCTGGGTCGGCCGCGGTGGTCTCGCGGTTCTAGGCGCGCAGTCCGGAACCGTGCGACTGTTACGGTCGCAGGTTCGAATCCTGCTTCGGGCATGGATGTGTGTGATGTCCTTAGGTTAGTTAGGTTTAAGTAGATCTAAGTTCTAGGGGTTGAGTCCCATAGTGCTCAGAGCCATTTGAACCATTTTTTGAAGGAGCGCCTGGTCCCGGGCACGAATCCGCCCGGCGGATTTGTGTCCAGGTCCGGTGAACCGGCCAGTCTGTGGATGGTTTTTAGGCGGTTTTCCATCTGCTTCGACCAATGCAGGCTGGTTCCCCTTATTTCGCCTCATTTCCACCATGTCGGCGATTGCTGCGCTAACAAGTTCTCCACCTACGCATACACCACCATTACTCTACCCCGCAAACATAGGGTTTACACTCGTCTGGAGTGAGACGTTCCCTGGGTGGGTCCACCGGGGGCCGAACCGCACAATAACCCTGGCTTCGGTGTGGGGCGGCGGAGGGGTGAAATGGACTGCGGCAGTCGTCGTGGGGTTGTGGACCACTGCGGCTGCGGCGGGGACGGAGCCTCTCCGTCGTTTCTAGGTCCCAGGTTAACATACAATACAATACTGGGTGGTTATAATTAAAGTGAAGCTAGTCACAGAGGTCCAGTGTGGGCTGTAATAATTGTAGGACAGCTAAACTTTGTAGATATTGTAATGCATTAATTCGGAACCAATTTATGATGAAAAATAGTTCCAATTTTAGTCACTAGGTGCAAATCTGACACTGTGAATCCAAGAATTATCTATAGAGATGTTTACATATGTAACGGAGCAGGGATACGGACGTCAGAAAGGCAAGTTGGGAATTACGAACAGCTTACAACATTTGTTCAGTGTGAGTACCAGAGACGTCGACGAGATGCTGCATGGTTAAAACGACGTGATCAAGAGTTGCTCGCAGCAGTTCCGGTAGAATCTGAGCAACGTGTTCCTGTATACTGGTCTCCAGACCAGGTGGAGACCGAACGTGTCCCTGGTAAACATGTTCTTTTAGACATCCCCAGAGACAAAACTCATACGGATTCAGATCATGTGATCTTGCACGCGATGTATCTGGGAATGCCCTGGAGATATCGCGTTCGTGGAAGGGTGCATTAAGCAGATTTTTCACGTGAGCGATATAAGGTGTTTCCCCGTATAGCATGAGAACAGTTGTTTCCACACAGCTGCGCTCTTCCAAAGCAACTGTCACATTCTCGATAACGTGCAGACGTCACGGTACACCTGACACGCTTTCTGAGTGTATTCTCTTCAAAGAATGACAGACTGGTAACGAGGGACCATGTGAATCCTCATCACTCAGTCACATACAGCACTACCAATGACCTTTCGTGCATAACACGCAGTTTAGAATTACCCGATTTCGGCCGTTCTTTGTCTTCACTGCGTCCTGCAGTATAAAATGTGCCTCGTCACTCCACAGAATATTGTCCGCATACATATCATCAACTTCGATCAGTGCCACAAACCAAAGAGCAAATTGAGAACGTTGCTGCAGATCTTGAGGTTTCAGTTGCTGCACTATCTGGATCTTGTACGAGTACCGTTGTGAAGAAGATCACAAAAAACTGCACGACCGCTAGAACTAACCGAGGCACGTGCTGCGTAGTCAGTTACAGCAACAGCAACCTCGGCAGTAACTTTCACTGTGACAGGACGCCTTCCTCTTCCAGATGCCACACCAAGCTCATCCATGACTTCGAATTTCATTATCATCTTCTTTCAACCATTTAATGACATCGGACCTCTCCTCAAATCTTTCAGTCGGCAATACTCTCTCAACGCAGAACGGTAATTGCTGTCGTTCGTATGAAACACTTTCACTAACAGCGGCCTCCGCTGTAGCCGATGGGTTCTACGCGCTTCAGTCTGGAACCGCGCGACCGCTACAGTCGCTGGTTCAAATCCTGCCTCGGGCATCCTTAGGTTAGTTAGGTTTAAGTAGTTCTAAGTTCTAGGGGACTGATGACCCCAGGTGTTAAGTCCTATAGTGCTCAGAGCCATTCGAATCACTAACAGCGCACGGTGTTTTTTCTCGATAGCCACCTTGTTCATTCACGTCATGGCTTATCAAATGGCATCGCGGATGTCATACCTTCATTCAAACAGTATGCAGCACTAGATTTGCACCTAGTAGCCATAATTGCAATTAATTTGTTTTCCAGTGTAAATCGGTTCAGCTTTAGCGCAATAGTATATCTATCAGGCTTCGTCGCCGTCTGATAATTAAAGCCCACACTTAACTTCTGTGAGTATCTGCACTACAATTAGGACTGACCGACATAAAAGCAGTTGTATTTGCAGTGAATACTGAGACACCCATATAAGCTGCTGACGTTGCTAAGCATCATAGTCATTACTGCCCCAGTCTATCCACTATTGTACATTCGGCTGCAACATTGCAACTTCTGCGTTTACTGTAAAATCTGGAGGTTCCCAAACATTATTCTTAAAGATATAAAAATAACGACAGTGTTCTAATTTCCTAGACTAACCGGGAATGCAAGGGTTGGACAGAAATGTGGATAGACAAGGCATTACCATGGCGAATACGGTGTAGGAAACTAGATAGCGTTCAAAATATTTTCTGTCATCTCGGAATGGCTACAGTCAGTCCCTGTATGCTTTTAGACCTAAGGCCTTATTCGATACGTCCTTATTATAGGTTTTATGGCTTCGGAACCACGTTTTCTTGTTATAGGCATTCGCATCACTGACGAGTATTTCGGAATTCCAGTTCGCTCTACAATTCTATGCTTACGGCGCTCCCTTCGTGTTGTTTTGGTACTGTCAGGGTTCGCGAGAGCGACATCCAGTTCTGCAGTAATTCTGCGGCTGTCGTCCTCTTATTTTTCACCACTGTCCTCCTCAGTGCCAGTCTGTCACGATCACCCAACTAACACTTTCGTCCTGCGATACAAATCTTCGATACGGTTTCTCTTTAAACACCAACACTTCGGTTACCTTGGTTTCGTAAGCACCAGCCGTATGTGCACTAAAACTTTTTCGCTGTTCGCATTCATACACACTATGTGATCAACAGTATCCGGACACCTGGCTGAAAACGGCGCCATCCATTGGTAATGCTGGAATTCAATATGGTGTTAGTCCACCCTTAGTCTTAATGACAGCTTCCACTCTCGCAGGCATACGTTCAGTCGGCTGCTAGAGGGTTTGTTGGGGAATGGCAGCCCATTCTTCATGGACTTCTGCACTGAGGAGAGGTATCGATGTCGGTCGGTGACGCCAGGCACGCAGTCGGCGTTGCAGAATATCCCAAAGGTGTTCTATACAAAACAGGCCAAAACTCAGTTCAAGCCATTCCATTACAGGGATGTTATTGTCGTGTAACCACTCCCCCACAGGCCGTGCATTATGAACAGGTGCTCGATCGTGTTGAAAGATGCAATCGCCATCCCTGAATTGCTCTTCAACAGTGAGAAGCAAGAAGTTGATTAAAACGTCAATGTAGTCTTGTGCTGTGATAGTGCCACGCAAAACAACAAGGGGTGCAAGCCCCTCCATGAAAAACAGATAACACCGTAACACCACCGCCTCCAAATTTTACTGTTGGCAGTGCACACGCTGAAACATGACGTTCACGGGGCATTCGCCATACCCACACCCTTCCATCGATTCGCCACAGTGTGTACCTGATTCGTCACTCCACACAAAGTTTTTCCACTGTTCAATCTTCCAGTGTTTACGCTCCTTACACCAAATGAGGCGTCGTTTGTCATTTACCGGCGTGATGTGTGGCTTATGAACAGTCATTCGACGATGAAATCCAAGTTTTCTCACCTCCCGCCTAACTGTCATAGTACAGTGGTTCCTGATGAAGTTTGGAATTCTTGTGTGATGGTCTGGATAGATGTCTACCTATTACACATTATGACCCTCTTTGGCTGTCGGCGGTCTCTGTCAGCCCACAGACGACGTCGGTCTCATGTACTTAGGGATGTGTTAGGAGTGTGTAAATCTCGAGTCCACCGAATGACAGAAGGGACACTCAATCACCCGATCATGTTCGAAGTCCGTGAGTTCCGCGGTACGCCCCAGTCTGCTCTCTTACGATGCCTGATGACTGCTGAGGTCGCTGATATGGAGTACCTGGCTGTAGGTGGCAGCACAATGCACCTAAAACGAAAAACTTATGTCTTTGAGGGTGTTTTTGATCACATAGTGTAGCTCCGACATAATGTTCCCTTAACTACACAGGACACTGTTTTGACCAGAACTGGCACTTGCAACGTACTGAGGACATTTCACAGAGCCGTTCTTGGTCAAATACAACAGCACAATCTGCAGGCTTGTCTAGCATTTGCGTGTACGTTCAAGCATACATTCCTCGAGATGTTTTTCATGTTTTTGTTCAAGCTCTGTGTATTAACTTGAAAATTCAGTACATCCTCTATTTAATTCTCACGAAAAATTTTAACTTTCTGCCATCTCCTCTAATATCAGACTAGTTCCTCCTCTTCCGTGGCCGAATAGTTAACGTCACCGGTTGCCTTGCAGAGAACCAGTTTTAAGCTCCGCACTCTCAGTGATTTTTCTTTGGTGGGAAGACTGGAAAAGGGCGTACTCCACCTCGTGAGGCGAAGTGAGGAGCTACTTCCTTGAGAATTAGCGGCTCCTAGGGTTGGAAAGCCAACAACAGCCAAGACCGCGGTGTGCTGACTCCATGTCCCTCCACACCGCATCCGCAAAACCTGAAAGACATTCACGATGGAATACGATCGTATCAATAACATACTACTATATACAGGGTGTTTCAAAAATGACCGGTATATTTGAAACGGCAATAAAAACTAAACGAGCAGCGATAGAAATACACCGTTTGTTGCAATATGCTTGGGACAACAGTACATTTTCAGGCGGACAAACTTTCGAAATTACAGTAGTTACAATTTTCAACAACAGATGGTGCTGCAAGTGATGTGAAAGATATAGAAGACAACGCAGTCTGTGGGTGCTACATTCTGTACGTCGTCTTTCTGCTGTAAGTGTGTGCTGTTCACAACGTGCAAGTGTGCTGTGGACAACATGGTTTATTCCTTAGAACAGAGGATTTTTCTGGTGTTGGAATTCCAACGCCTAGAATACAGTGTTGTTGCAACAAGACGAAGTTTTCAACGGAGGTTTAATGTAACCAAAGGACCGAAAAGCGATACAATAAAGGATCTGTTTGAAAAATTTCAACAGACTGGGAACGTGACGGATGAACGTGCTGGAAAGGTAGGGCGACCGCGTACGGCAACCACAGAGGGCAACGCGCAGCTAGTGCAGCAGGTGATCCAACAGCAGCCTCGGGTTTCCGTTCACCGTGTTGCAGCTGCGGTCCAAATGACGCCAATGTCCACGTATCGTCTCATGCGCCTGAGTTTACACCTCTATCCATACAAAATTCAAACCCGGCAACCCCTCAGCGCCGCTACCATTGCTGCACGAGAGACATTCGCTAACGATATAGTGCACAGGATTGATGACGGCGATATGCATGTGGGCACCATTTGGTTTACTGACGAAGCTTATTTTTACCTGGACGGCTTCGTCAATAAACAGAACTGGCGCATATGGGGAACCGAAAAGCCCCATGTTGCAGTCCCATCGTCCCTGCATCCTCAAAAAGTACTGGTCTGGGCCGCCATTTCTTCCAAAGGAATCATTGGCCCATTTTTCAGATCCGAAACGATTACTGCATCACGCTATCTGGACATTCTTCGTGAATTTGTGGCGGTTCAAACTGCCTTAGACGACACTGCGAACACCTCGTGGTTTATGCAAGATGGTGCCCAGCCACATCGCACGACCGACGTCTTTAATTTTCTGAATGAATATTTCGATGATCGTGTGATTGCTTCGGGCTGTCCGAAACATACAGGAGGCGGCGTGGATTGGCCTCCCTATTCGCCAGACATGAACCCCAGTGACTTCTTTCTGTGGGGACAGTTGAAGACCAGGTGTACCGCCAGAATCCAGAAACAATTGAACAGCTGAAGCAGTACATCACATCTGCATGTGAATCCATTCCGACAGACACATTGTGAAAGGTTTCGGGTAATTTCATTCAGAGACCACGCCATATTATTGCTACGCATGGTGGATATGTGGAAAATATCGTACTATAGAGTTTCCCAGACCGCAGCGCCATCTGTTGTTGACAATTGTAACTACTGTAATTTCGAAAGTTTGTCTGCCTGAAAATGTACTGTTGTCTTAAGCATATTGCAACAAACGGTGTATTTCTATCGCTGCTCGTTTAGTTTGTATTGCCGTTTCAAATACACCGGTCATTTTTGAAACACCCTGTAAATCACCTTACCTTATAGAATGCCCGACAAAAAATGTGAAGCACCCAGAGGAGCAGGACCAAACGAATTGAAACTCCACGAGTTGAGAAGGTATGAGATGTTATTTCAGTGATTACAAAATCGAGTCTAATTTACGAAGAACTTGCCAGTATGATTCCACTTATCAATACGATGTTACATCCCCTCTGGCCAGTATGCATGCTCTTATTCGGTTGGGAAGGTGGTGATACGACCGTTGCACCTTCTCCTGAGGCAGGTTGGACCAATACTGTTGTAATTGGCGTTTGACATCTCGGACATTGGAACTGGGAAAGAGTCGACGTCCGAGCCGATACCACACATCTTGAAGTGGTGACAGACCTGAGGACCTTCTTAGTGTTCAATAGGCGACAGACCTGGGGATCTTTTTAGTCATGCGCGTGCCTCAACATAACGCCGGCAATCCATCGAGATACCTGCCGTGTGTAGACGAGCATTGTCCTGTTGGAAAGCGGCACAACTGTACTCTCGTATGAGAGGTTACACAAGTGGACGTAAGCTGTCCGTGTCGTACCGTTAGACCATCGGATTTCCTCAGTCACTATCAGCAGTGATCTATGAGTCTGTCACCGACAATTTCTACCACATAATGACACCGAAGCGATCCTGATGCCTCACCTCCTTGACTGCTGAGGATCTGTATCTGTCTACACGACCGTATTGCGGTAATGCACATTGACCTTCAACAATAAGATGGTCCCGGGTTCGATTCCCGGCAGGGTCGGGGATTTTCACCTGCCTCGAGATGACTGGGTGATTGTGTTGTCCTCATCATTTCATCATCATTCATGCAAGTGTCAAGACTGGACTGAGAAAAGGTTTTGAATTTGTACGGGTGCTGATAGCCACGGAGTTGAGCGCCCCACAATCCAAATATCATCATCATCATCATCATCATCATGCCCTACACCACCAAATACTACTAATTACATGTCACTAGCAAAACGACCCATATTTTACCGGTAGTCGTTTGAGAACCTGTAACGACAGGAAATTTCGTCCTAGTTTTGACCAATACTAGTCCTGTAGGAATAGGTGACACTTTTCTTTTAACACAACCTGTATTTAGAAACTGTATTTGGAAATTCGTAAGACAGCAAAATCGTTCGCAGAAACCGTCTTGCGTCCACTTCGGCTGCATATATTAAAAAATTAAGTCGATTTGACGCGGAGTTATGATCGCGATAACGGAAAATCGCAAACTGCGACACGGATGATAACCCTGGTGATGTACTGTGTAATTAGTTGTTGAGGAATATCTTAACTCCGTTTTTTTATCTTGATGAGGGACTAAAACCTACCACAGCGCCAATCTGTCCCCCGTAACGTTATGTTGCGCAAATCTCTGCAAGCTCCATTATCATGTAAATGACATTGAACGGTGCAAAACAGGAAGAAGCTTCGCTTGTCAACAACAGAGAGTGCTATTCATATTCATTACTAGCGCAAGAGCCGTCAAATCAGACCGCTACTAGATAATCTGTGACACGACTGATGCTACAACACTAGTAGAAACAGTGAAGAGCCACGCTAGAGTCTTCACGGAGAATAGTATATTCTGCGCTCTTAGGGCAGACTCTGAGAAGAATTGCTTATCGCACAAAATTCACTACATGCAGATCTTCGTTTCCAGCTATTAAAAAAATGGTTCAAATGGCTCTGAGCACTATGGGACTTAACTTCTGAGGTCATCAGTCCCCTAGAACTTAGAACTACTTAAACCTAACTACACTAAGGACATCACACACATCCATGCCAGAGGCAGGATTCGAACCTGCGACCGTAGCTGTCGCGTGGTTCGAGACTGAAGCGCCTAGAACCGCTCGGCCACACCGGCCGGCCTTCCGGCTATTAACTTCGCGTTCGTGGGCTCGGTATTTTGCACTCTAAGGTCATACCAAGTTTGGGACGCCTGAAGTGAACCTGTGTTTATTGCCAGGGAGACAAGTGCAGTAAATACTACGCAGATCCCACACAGCAGTCAGCAAAAAAGTGATACTGGAAGAATTCCGAACTTAAAACTCCCACTTCTGGCATTCTTAAAATATGCCAATTCTGGAGTCAAAATATGTAATTCAAGATAAGAACCCTAAATTATAAATCAGTTGCAGAATTCCTGATTTACTGCTCCTTAACTTTATAACGTTTCAAATAAACACATGTTATTTGGGTGCAACATGATGGGAGAAAGACATCACTGTTGCCTTTTTTGAAAGGTACTCTCTAGGAAAATTTACAAAAATGTGCGAAGTAGAAGTTAAAATGACCTTTCAATAACTGTGTTCGGATTCTCCCTCATAATGGAAATTTTCTGTTATCAGTACTCATTTTAATGGAACGACATTATTACGAACTCCTCCGCACACCTTGTCTTAAAATGAGAGACAAACGATATGTAACGTATCTGCAGATAAAGCAAATACAAGAATGTTTGAACGTCTGCTTAGCGAAAAGTTTCTCGAAATAGCCGGACGAAAGTACAAGAAAAATAGGCCTTAATCTCACTAAAAGATCATCATTCTGCTAATGATATCCTTTGTTGTCATTTTGTTGAGAGTAATCCATTCCTCTAGAAAAGGTGAAGGCACCAGAGAGGCTGTACTGAACCTGCATTTGATAACGGGAGCAAGACTCCTGAAAAATAAATACACATTCATTGGATCTGTCCAGCTATAAAAAGCGTGCGACAATGTAAAATGGTGAAAGTCGTTCGAAATGCTCTTGATATCAGGTGTACCCTTTGAGGAAAGACGGTTAATACACAATATATACAAGAACCAACGGCGAAAAATAAGAATCGACGAAAAAGGATAAAGTGCTCCAGTTGTAAGGGTGAATGACAGGAGCTTTTTATGTACTGAAAAAACAATGGCGGAAATAAAAGGAAAGTTTCACGAGTGGGATTAAATTTCAGAGACAGATGCAATCAATCAAGAGATTCGCTGGCGCCATGGCCATCCTCTGTGGACGTGAGGAAGAATTAGAGCACATGTTGAATGTAATGAACAGTGTTTCTTTTTGTCATCAGTCTACTGACTGGTTTGATGCGGCCCGCCACGAATTCCTTTCCTGTGCTAACCTCTTCATCTCAGAGTAGCACTTGCAACCTACGACCTCAATTATTTGCTTGACGTATTCCAATCTCTGTCTTCCTCTACAGTTTTTGCTCTCTACAGCTCCCTCTAGTACCATGGAAGTCATTCCCTCATGTCTTAGCAGATGTCCTATCATCCTGTCCCTTCTCCTTATCAGTGTTATCCACATATTCCTTTCCTCTCCCATTCTGCGTAGAACCTCCTCATTCATTACCTTATCAGTCCACCTAATTTTCAACATTCGTCTATAGCACCACATCTCAAATGCTTCGATTCTCTTCTGTTCCGGTTTTCCCACAGTTCATGTTCCACTACCATACAATGCTGTACTCCAGACGTACATCCTCAGAAATTTCTTCCTCAAATTAAGGCCGGTATTTGATATTAGTAGACTTCTCTTGGCCAGAAATGCCTTTTTTGCCATAGCGAGTCTGCTTTTGATGTCCTCCTTGCTCCGTCCGTCATTGGTTATTTTACTGCCTAGGTAGCAGAATTCCTTAACTTCATTGACTTCGTGACCATCAATCCAGATGTTAAGTTTCTCGCTGTTCTCATTTCTACTACTTCTCATTACCTTCGTTTTTCTCCGATTTACTCTCAAAACATACTGTGTACTCATTAGACTGTTCATTCCGTTCAGCAGATCATTTAATTCTTCTTTACTTTCACTCAGGATAGCAATGTCATCAGCGAATCGTATCATTGATACCCTTTCACGTTGTATTTTAATTCCACTCCTGAACCTTTCTTTTATTTCCATCATTGCTTCCTCGATGTACAGATTGAAGAGAGGGGCGAAAGGCTACAGCCGTCTTACACCCTTCTTAATAAGAGCACTTCGTTCTTAATCGTCCACTCTTATCATTCCCTCTTGGTTGTTGTACACATTGTATATGACCCGTCTCTCCCTACAGCTAACCCCTACTTTTTTCAGAATCTCTAACAGCTTGCACCATTTTATATTGTCGAACGCTTTTTCCAGGTCGACAAATCCTATGAACGTGTCTTGATTTTTCTTTAGCCTTGCTTCCATTATTAGCCGTAACGTCAGAATTGCCTCTGTCGTGTAGTAAGTAGCACTAATTATGGACTGAGAGTGAACCGAAAAAATATCGAAATAATGGGGAGTAACAAGAATGAAGTTAGCGATAAATTTAACATCAAAATTTGGGCCTGGGAAGGAAACGAAGTAAAGTTTTCTGTTATGTTGGTGCCGGCCGCTGTGGCCGAACGGTTCTAGGCGCTTCAGTCCGGAACCGCGCTGCTGCTACGGTTGCAGGTTCGAATCCTTCGTCGGCCATGGATGTGAGTGATGTCCTTGGGTTAGTTAGGTTTAAGTAGTTCTAAGTTCTAGGGGACTGATGACCATAGATGTTAAGTCCCATAGTGCTGAGAGCCATTTGTTATGTTGGAATCAAAATGATACATGATGGACGAAGCAAGAACGACATACAAGCAAATTAAAACAGACAGAGTGTTTTCCTAGCCAGAAAAGTGTGCTTTTATCAAAAATGTGCTTTCATTTCAGAAAAAATTATGAGGCTGTGTGTTTTGAGCACATCATTGCATGAAAGTGAGTAATGCCTGTGGTATAACCAAGAAAGAAGAGGAACTAAGTGTGTAAGATGTGGTGCTACAGAAGAATGTTAAAAATCATGTGGACTGTTGAGAAATGAGAATGTTCTCCGAAGAACTGCTTATGTGCGGAACATGTGGAAACACGGACAAGAAGAAGAAGGATCGATCACTTGACTGGAAACCCGACCATCACCACCCCCTCATACAGCCACCCAGAAAACGAAGGAAACCTACTGCATGAGGTTAGAATTTAACATCCCGCCGACGAAGAGGTCACTATAGACGAAACACAAAATAGGTTTGGGGGTAGGATGTTTACGGAAATCGGCCACGTGGGTCTGGAGGTCTCATACCGTCACGTATCCTCCCTTGATCGATTTTGAGGAGCCATGGAAAACCTAAATTTGCATTGCCTTAACGAGTATTCGAACCACCACCCTCCCGGATGCGAGCGCTTTAGCACCGTACTGACACAACGCTCAGTTTTTTATATAACATCAAGGGTCCGCCTTTTGTACACCACAGTTCCCTTGGGTCACGAGCTGTGAATGATTATGTACTATTGAATCATTTAAATTCAAACGCGGTCACAGTTTGTGTGTATTTTTGAACCAAATAAGTACTACTGGTAATGCTAAAACAGCATTAGAAAGATTTGTGTGTACCCATACAGGAGTTCGCTTCGGATGATTTAGAGAAATGGCTGCAAACCTTGAAGAAAAAGGGTTGATTTCATGTTTTAAGGCATAGTCAAGCAGCCTATTTTTTTTTTTTTTTTTTTTTTTTTTTTGTCATTTCGCTCGTTGATAACTATGCTTAAAGAACAAGTGAAGTTGTACCATTCACCACGACTCTTACATGTTAATGGAATATTTTTGTCTTAAATATTTTAGCCATTTTAGTGGAACGCCATTCTAGGAAGATTGTAGTGAATGTTAATTGCAACTGACAGTTGATACGGTTTACATCAAACGTAACAGGAAATTATGGATCATCAACAGTGAGCGAATGGACACGTGTGGGAAACAAAGAGGATACCCTGAGCTCTTACATAAACGTGCTGTTGCACACACCTGCCAGACTACTATTGCTTGTCGCTAGACAAATATTTTAAAACCGGCAATTCCTCTATTCCTTAACAATATTCACTCACGATATTCTCCTTCGTCTGTAGCATTCTAAGCCATTTATTTCGCCCTTAATACTGTTTACAAGTAAGTGATAACATATTTCTCAGGAAGAAATAAACTATGTATTATCCTACCATCATTTCTAATTAATATGTTCGCAACCGAGAAACGTCTGGCACTCTAGAAGGTCTGCGTATTCCAACGACTTTTACGGACGCCACTCAGAGGACTGAATAACAAAATTTTAAATTTTAGTTCTGGGTTATCTTACGTTTCATTCACTACCCCTTCTCCTGTTTATATTCCCTGACTCAATTTACTATCAGTATTAATGTGTCTTTGATAATCGTTCTAAGGGTAATTTTGCATTAAACTAATTTCCTCCTCTGGAAAAAGCCGTTAACTGTTGACTTGGTTACCTCATTTGGATAATTTTGTTTTATCTCCCGAAGATCAACCTTAAACAACAGTACTTCTGGGTGGTGAAGTGGGAGCTTGAACCATTAATGCTGTCGGGCAGAACAAAGTGTTATCCACACAGATCCTCGTGGCCTTTCGTACTACATATCGTTCGTCCAAGTTTTTTTTTTTTTTTTTTTTTTTTTTTTTTTTTTTAAAGTACCTACTAGCCATTTAAAAAGTGGATTGACTAATGTACACCGTACAAAAGAAAAATCATAGTTAAAAGGAGTTACCAAAAATCTCAAAATTCTTCAGCGACTTACTTCGAATTTTTACACGATAATCTATTAAATGCTCTGAAGGATATAGGCTAAATATTTTTTTTTAAGAATAAATTCCTGGTTTTCTGTTACAACCGACTACAAGGAGGAGAATGCTACGCTGTATTGTGCTTTGTTCGGAGAACGTGTGTCAACTTTTCCAAGGTCAGTTTTAACTACGATATCAGGGCATTTAGCCCATGAGGAAAATGGGTTTTTCAAATGTGTTCTTCCTCTTTACACGTAATTTTAAACAAAAAAACGTATACACAGTAATGCGCTGTTTTGTTTTCTCCTAGCAGTCGGTTTTAAGAGAAATTAGGAAAGTAGTTCTCAGCGGTTATTTCCTTATGATTAGAATACTACAACGGAATCTGAATCATAAAACTCTGTAATCCTACCCGTTCACAGATTAAAACTACGCAAAATACTATCACTGAAGCTACTATCCTCACAGATCCAGCAGCTGCAGAAGTCATTCTTATATCCCGTGTACCAGTGATCCCAACAGATTTACCCATTCATTTTAAGCGACTTCACTTCTCAGTCTAGATTTCTCTTGCAGTAACATTAAACAAGGCTCAAGATCAGAGAGAGGGTGGAAGAGGAGATTAACAAAGAAAGGGGGTGGGAGGAAACGGGCAAAGAGAGGAGGAAGAAGGAGATAGAATGGCAAGAGGAAATGGAGAGAGAGAGAGAGAGGGAGGAGGAAGTTATGACGGAGGAATAAAGAAGGAGGAGATGGAAAAGACAGGATGCAGAATTAGATTAGGATTTATATCCAATTCCCATGATACATGTCTGGCACTTGCGAAGTTAACTAGTTACTTATAATAAAGAAATATTAGTGACATAGAAGAAGGTAATTCAGTTACTTCTTTACTCCATTAATCAGATCTGAAACGTATCTGTAAGTCGATGTCCAGCCATAGAACATGAATGGGGTTCATGAGTATGATTTGTGAACGGGTAAATGTAAACTTATTTACATAAGTGCAACATTTGTGTTTAATTTCTGCGCAACTTCAACCTCTTAAATGTGCCATCTAAGGCCGAAGTCGTCGTGAAGTAGGTGCGGACTCGTCATGAAGATGTCCACCAAACAAACATTATAGAGTGGGGAAAAAAAGGAATTAGGGATGAAAAAGAGAGAAAAGTTTTAAATAGAAAGTAAAACATGCGATGGGTTAGAGGGTAGGAAGACCGCTATTATTCAGCGAAGGGTCTGCGCAGCCCCGAATGATTACTGCCGTATTTACACTCACGAGTCATTGAATGTCTCACCCACGGTACACTATGTTATCGAGGCCGTGTACAAGGACTGGGTCACAAACGTAACCAGTGTCAACGGTGTGACACGATTCTCTCGATTCGGAGAAAATCGTTGCCGCCAGTTTATCTGTTGTGTTCACAACGTATATCTCCGTCCACTGCAGCCACTTTTAAAAGTTTAGCAAATATCTCATCCGATAATGCCTGAAGCATCTACTAAAATGTTTTATAGCGACAACATGCCGGTTCGAAAGCTTAGATATAGTACTTACATTTCAATATGAAACGACGAAGCATTTTTTCCTTATTATTATCTGGTTTTATCATATTAACATAAGTTGGCTCGACGTGAATGGAAAATTATTTGTACTCAGATCTTGAAGATAGACAGCGAAGACCGAAATCAGTTACCAGCTGTAATATGTTATTGACAGAGTTCGAATAAAGACACGAACTCTTTCCTGGATCAATGTGAATTCTGAGGCGACCATGTCGCAACTTGTCAGCGGAGGTTGTTGGTTTCCCTTTGCAGCCGACACTGCTGATAGTCTGCTCTTCATGTGTTCGCTGTTTATAGCCTATGGGGTACGCAATGGAGGAGTCACGTATTGACTGTTGATGGAGTGGCGGCTCTAAGGCAAAAGCTGTCTCCGTCACCGGCATCCAGCTAGCTAAAATGTCTTTCCTTCCTAACTCTTGTCGATCTACATCTAAATTGGCATATTTACGTTTATAAAGCGATCATAACTCTGCCCTGCCAAGACCGGCTAGCGGCCAGGCAAACCAACCTGGGTATTGTAGCGACCCTTTTTTCTATCCCGACTTGCGTATCTTGCATGAAGGTAGGAATGTTAATTTATCTATACATTGACTGGTGTTGAGGGTTTTTTTTTATCCCGGCTAGTTCTTAAATTAACCCCAGTGAGTCACTATACGTATTGTCTTCCCAGTACTGAAGGAAAAAACCATAAGTAAATTAATCCTAGTGTTTTCAATAGATTCTCGTTCACTTGTTTCAGTTACTAGTCTGCAGTTTATTCTTGGTGAAAATCACGTAACCTAATTATTTATGAACCTAAATCGAAGTAAAGTTCGAGACGAATAGTCAGTTTCAAATTAACGTTATTTTATTTAACAATAATTATTAATAAATCAGTTCATTCACACGATCGCATTCAAAGGGGTTCTCTGAATAAGTATCTAATCTGGAATCCCGTCAATATCAGAGATACTAAACAATGTTCTGTCACTTTCGATAAAAAGATTGTTTCCGTTTAAAATCCATCAACTGTCACGAACTATGATTACTAGTCGTGTGAAGTAAAACTCCTCCACTATCACAATACAAAGTCAGAATCTGACCAAAAATCGTTAATTCCGTATAATATTTAAATCTTCACACGAAGTGCCGCTAAAGTCAGAGAGATTATTGATCACCTCACCGTTCCTTTAATATGACAAAAGTTCCAATTCTGATCTGAAATTAATGCTTCCCAAAAAACAATCTCGTCGCGATTTATTATTGCGCCCTGGTTTAATAAGGCTCCTATTGTTGCTTCCTAAAGCTTACGTCCTAATTGACTTCGAACAGACTAGAGGATAGAGACTGGAGTATCATAATTGCATTGTATGTCTATTTATATTTTAGTAAACGCTATCTTTGGTGTTCAAGACCTACGTTCTGTGACTATAATATTGATTTCCTCATATATAAGAATAACTAATAATGTAACCATTTCTATCGTTTTTCTCCCTCCCATGCTTACAAAATTTGTGATTAAAATTCTTTTCTTTCTCTATTATTTTTCTACTATAGATTTCCCCCTGTTTGTCTCTTATTTCTATTTCGTAAATTACTACTTGTGGAGGGGTTTGGGACGCTTTCTGAATTTATATTTCGAGTGCATGGGAGCTAATTTGGAAGCTATTTTGGTTTATTAACACCGAGAGGCGTGGTAGGTGTTTCAGTATGCCGGGAAGAACAGATTATATGTATATATTAGTTAAGGTTCACCGGCCACTTGACCATCTTCTTCTGTGCGGGTGCCCAAACAGTGCCCGAACTCTTACGGGAATCGGCAAACAGCAGCGAGTAATGAGTATAATAGTGCGGGACAATAAGTTGTGAGTGCCAGAGATAAATCCCTGTAATCGCACTATCCTCTGTGTCCTCAGTGGCTCAGATGAATAGAGCGTCTGCCATGTAAGCAAAGACCCCGGTTTCGAGTCCCGGTCGGGGCACACATTTTCAACTGTCCCCGTTGACTTATATCAACGCCTGTATGCAGCTAGGGGTATTCATTTCATTGTAACATACTTCCTGTTCAATTGGGACGTTAGATCTTCAAAACCCTGAGCTGTGTGGATGGTCCTGCCCATAGTTCTCCGAATGTTCTCAATTGGGGAGAAAACCGGCGACCTTGCTGGGCAAGGTAGGATTTGGAAAGAACGAAGGCAAGTTGTAGAAACTCTCGCTATGTGCAGGCAGGCATTATCTTGCTGAAATGTAAGCCCAAGATGGCTTCCCATGAAGGGCAACAGAACTTGGTGTTGAACATCGTCTACGTTACGCTGTGCTGTAAGTGGGCCGCGTGTAACAGCCACAGGGGTCCTGCTATGAAAAGAAATGCCACCCCAGACGATTACTGTTGGCTGTCGGGCCGTAAGGCGGGCAACAGTCTGGTTGGTATCTCACCGCCGTCCCGGGCGTCTACAGACACGGTCTTCGCTGGTCATCGGGTCTCATCAGTTCGAAGCGGGAGTCATCACTGAAGACAATTCCACTCCCTCACTGAGACTCCAGGCCGACATCTGGCACGATGTCACTCAGAAGAACATTCTTCAATCAATGCAAAGCTGAAAAACTGCTTGCGTAAGGACCAGAGGTGGATCAACGCCTTACTGACTTGCTTAATTTATGAACCTTCTTCCTTTTGAATTACTCATCCAATTTTTCTGCAATTTTACTGATTTTTTTGTCTGTACATGTACATAAAAATGGTTCAAATGGCTCTGAGCACTATGGGACTTAACTTCTGAGGTCGTAAGTCTCCTAGACTTAGAACTACTTAAACCTAACTAGCCTAACGACATCACACACATCGATGCCCGAGGCAGCATTCGAACCTGCTACCGTAGCGGTCGCGCGGCTCCAGACTGTAGCGCCTAGAACCGCTCGGCCACTCCAGCCAGCCACGTACATCACATCTACCTATTTCCGTCCAGTTCGGGATCTTTTATTTTTTTTTTTTGGAATACTTTTATATAACACTTCATAACATTTAAATTTATATACGTTAACAAATTTCTATTTTTTCTCGGAAGTTTTGCTTGTTTCGACTATCTGCACATTACATCATCTTCAATTCTGACATCGTCGGTTATTTTGCTTTTCAAATCGCAAAACTGGTCCGT
This sequence comes from Schistocerca gregaria, assembly GCF_023897955.1. Classification (NCBI taxonomy): domain Eukaryota; kingdom Metazoa; phylum Arthropoda; class Insecta; order Orthoptera; family Acrididae; genus Schistocerca; species Schistocerca gregaria. The sequence goes on from NC_064922.1 coordinate 541,043,712, forward strand.
TAACTTTAGTGTTGGCATGATGCATCAAATCAAGTGATGCATATGAAAAAGGAAGAGAAAGAAAGTGATATTTCACATGGAGACCCTATGGAGACACAAACTATGTTGAAAGCACTAATTAGACGGAAAGAAGAATTTCTTTACCGCGGTACTTTGTTGAAATGACACTGCCTTCGACGTCATTTAAGGAAACTTTCAGTTGCTCTCGTTAGTTCCGAGACGTGAAAAACACAAAATGACAGTTACACGAGAAACTACTTTGGTTATCATTCTGCCAGCTGATGCAGCAAAGAGACAATTGATCGAGATTACAGCCACTTCAAACAGGTCAACAGCTTGATATTGCCTCAAGTGGACAGTATCTCATCTTATCTAAAACTTTTGTGAAAACTCTTGAGTCTTTTTGGTGGCAAATTAAGTTAACAATACTCCTCGCAGAAACGTCAGTGTCTCACTTTCGTTGTCCTACAAATGACAACCGAGCCATAAATAACGAAAATGCACAGCTGATTCTATTGTAATATGAATGGACAATTCCTACCCGTTTCTAACTCTTCTTTAGCTTCGAGCAAGAAAAGTTTATAAGGAAACTAGCGAACACGGCAATGCTTCGCAAAATGTGTAAGGAAACTGGGTGTATGTACGACCTAATCGCCTTCTTCCCCCTCTCCGCGCCCATCTTCTCCCCCCTCCCTTCCTTTGTCCACCTTGTGCCCCGCTCTCTGTCCATCTCCTCTTGCCTCCTCTCTTTGACTTTGAGTTTTGTTTATTGTTATTGCAAACAAATACTTGAGTGGGAATTTAAGTCACTTAAAATTCTAGATCGATTGGGATCATTTGTACAAGGCGTATGAGGGACCTCTCCTGCTGTTGGACATCTGAAGATAACATCAGTAACAATATTTCGCACAGTTTTGATCTGAAAACGGGCCGGATTACATTCGGACGATTCCATAGTAGTGTTCTGTGAGACCATAAGCCCAAAATAAAACTTTTGATGTTTTCTGTTGAAACGGATTACAGAAAGAAAACAAAAACAACACATGGTTCTGTATACAGTTTTTGGTTACAATTTGTGTAATGATTTACATGCCTGGCTATAGTGGTTAAGGCTGACTGCGACAGAAAAAGGAACCGCATATTTCCACAGCTCAGCATTTTCTTTCTTGTATTTTGTTTGAACAGAAAACCTCTACATTGTTGTCACAAAAATGAAGCCTCTGTCCGTCTGAATATTTAGCAGAGTATTGCGCAAAAACCTGAGGTACATTGGTCAAGAACGTTTTGAAATTTTTTGTTACAACTTATAAGCAACGACTTGTCTTTATATAGTAATACAGATTAATAATCAAAAGCTAAGATACGTGCATCCGAGGCTGTCGTTCTTAAACTGTCATGCTCCATATTTTAGACTCAATATATATCACATTTACAAGGCATCATGACCAATAAAGAACTAAAGTTTTAATGCATAATCTTCTAGTACATTCTTCCGTGATACGAATTATTATACTGAATTTTCTGATGATGAGAACTGTAGGCTAAAACTTTTCTTTGGAGGTTTAGCGCTGATTGACCGTCCCGCTATTAATTTAGCATCTGTACAACGCATGAACAGTTTATGGCGTAGGGACAATGATTCTGTTTCAAGAAACTTCTAAGAAGGGTAGTACCACAGCGTGAATGGTCAAAAACGAATAAAAATGATTTTAAAATACGTTGATATGTGTGTTCTACACACAGCAAGGTTATCCTTCTGTAAAACACTGTATTTATGTACAATCTGTCTTTGAAGGTTCTCGAATGTAGAGAGCAAAAAACTCAACTGGCTAGAGGAACAATATTGGTGACAATTTTGATTGGCAGGATCACAAGGGTCTTAAACAAGGTGTATTTTGTACAATTTAAAATTTTGCTTGAAACAATATATTAATACACTGCCCTGTCACATTAATGTGATCACCCTCCCCCCCCCCCCCCCCCCAAGTTCTCAATGTTCAACGTCAACGTGCAATAACCACTCCCAGACGGCAAGTGGCACCACTAACAGTGGAGGGTGCATAAAGAGTGTCGGGGAGGGTGGGCGGCACCACTAAAAGTGGAGGGTGCATAAAGAGTGTCGGGGAGGGTGGGCGGCACCACTAACAGTGGAGGGTGCATAAAGTGTGTCGGGGAGGGTGGGCGGCACCACTAACAGTGGAGGGTGCATAAAGTGTGTCGGGGAGGGTGGGCGGCACCACTAACAGTGGAGGGTGCATAAAGTGTGTCGGGGAGGGTGGGCGGCACCACTAACAGTGGAGGGTGCAAAAAGAGTGTCGGGGAGGGTGGGCGGCACCACTAACAGTGGAGGGTGCATAAAGAGTGTCGGGGAGGGTGGGCGGCACCACTAACAGTGGAGGGTGCATAAAGAGTGTCGGGGAGGGTGGGCGGCACCACTAACAGTGGAGGGTGCATAAAGAGTGTCAGGGAGGGTGGGCGGCACCACTAACAGTGGAGGGTGCATAAAGAGTGTCGGGGAGGGTGGGCGGCACCACTAACAGTGGAGGGTGCATAAAGAGTGTCGGGGAGGGTGGGCGGCACCACCAACAGTGGAGGGTGCATAAAGAGTGTCGGGGAGGGTGGGCGGCACCACTAACAGTGGAGGGTGCATAAAGAGTGTCGGGGAGGGTGGGCGGCACCACTAACAGTGGAGGGTGCATAAAGTGTGTCGGGGAGGGTGGGCGGCACCACCAACAGTGGAGGGTGCATAAAGTGTGTCGGGGAGGTGGGCGGCACCACCAACAGTGGAGGGTGCATAAAGAGTGTCGGGGATGGTGGGCGGCACCACCAACAGTGGAGGGTGCATAAAGAGTGTCGGGGAGGGTGGGCGGCACCACTAACAGTGGAGGGTGCATAAAGTGTGTCGGGGAGGGTGGGCGGCACCACCAACAGTGGAGGGTGCATAAAGAGTGTCGGGGAGGGTGGGCGGCACCACCAACAGTGGAGGGTGCATAAAGAGTGTCGGGGAGGGTGGGCGGCACCACTAACAGTGGAGGGTGCATAAAGTGTGTCGGGGAGGGTGGGCGGCACCACCAACAGTGGAGGGTGCATAAAGAGTGTCGGGGAGGGTGGGCGGCACCACTAACAGTGGAGGGTGCATAAAGAGTGTCGGGGAGGGTGGGCGGCACCACTAACAGTGGAGGGTGCATAAAGAGTGTCGGGGAGGGTGGGCGGCACCACTAACAGTGGAGGGTGCATAAAGAGTGTCGGGGTGGGGTGGGCGGCACCACTAACAGTGGAGGGTGCATAAAGTGTGTCGGGGAGGGTGGGCGGCACCACCAACAGTGGAGGGTGCATAAAGAGTGTCGGGGAGGGTGGGCGGCACCACTAACAGTGGAGGGTGCATAAAGAGTGTCGGGGAGGGTGGGCGGCAACACTAACAGTGGAGGGTGCATAAAGAGTGTCGGGGAGGGTGGGCGGCACCACTAACAGTGGAGGGTGCATAAAGTGTGTCGGGGAGGGTGGGCGGCACCACCAACAGTGGAGGGTGCATAAAGTGTGTCGGGGAGGTGGGCGGCACCACCAACAGTGGAGGGTGCATAAAGAGTGTCGGGGAGGGTGGGCGGCACCACTAACAGTGGAGGGTGCATAAAGTGTGTCGGGGAGGGTGGGCGGCACCACCAACAGTGGAGGGTGCATAAAGAGTGTCGGGGAGGGTGGGCGGCACCACTAACAGTGGAGGGTGCATAAAGAGTGTCGGGGAGGGTGGGCGGCACCACTAACAGTGGAGGGTGCATAAAGAGTGTCGGGGAGGGTGGGCGGCACCACTAACAGTGGAGGGTGCATAAAGAGTGTCGGGGAGGGTGGGCGGCACCACTAACAGTGGAGGGTGCATAAAGAGTGTCGGGGAGGGTGGGCGGCACCACTAACAGTGGAGGGTGCATAAAGAGTGTCGGGGAGGGTGGGCGGCACCACTAACAGTGGAGGGTGCATAAAGAGTGTCGGGGAGGGTGGGCGGCACCACTAACAGTGGAGGGTGTATAAAGTGTGTCGGGGAGGGTGGGCGGCACCACCAACAGTGGAGGGTGCATAAAGAGTGTCGGGGAGGGTGGGCGGCACCACTAACAGTGGAGGGTGCATAAAGAGTGTCGGGGAGGGTGGGCGGCACCACTAACAGTGGAGGGTGCATAAAGAGTGTCGGGGAGGGTGGGCGGCACCACTAACAGTGGAGGGTGCATAAAGAGTGTCGGGGAGGGTGGGCGGCACCACTAACAGTGGAGGGTGCATAAAGTGTGTCGGGGAGGGTGGGCGGCACCACTAACAGTGGAGGGTGCATAAAGAGTGTCGGGGAGGGTGGGCGGCACCACTAACAGTGGAGGGTGCATAAAGAGTGTCGGGGAGGGTGGGCGGCACCACCAACAGTGGAGGGTGCATAAAGAGTGTCGGGGAGGATGGGCGGCACCACTAACAGTGGAGGGTGCATAAAGAGTGTCGGGGAGGGTGGGCGGCACCACTAACAGTGGAGGGTGCATGAAGTGCGTCGGGGAGGGTGGAGGGCGTAGAGGGGGAGGTATGGGGGGCTGTGTTGTAACGTGGAAACGGAGTGAATTAGTTCACTTCCAAAAGGGTACGATCACTGGCTTTATAGCAAAGGGTGCCATTTCAGAAATGACAATGAATGGAAACTGTTCGCGTGCTGCCATCGTTAGCATATGCCGTACATGGCAAAATGACTATCTAAAATCGGCGCCGAGGTAACTGTGGTGCAGCACAGGGCATAGAAGACAGGAGTGGACGACGGCTCTGGAGATGTGTATAGACGAATAGACATGCAACTATTGAGCAACTGACCATCCAGATGAAACAAGGGGCTACCAACGGAGTCTCCTCAACGACCGTTCAGCGAACGTGGCTGCCTATATGGTTCTCCGCAGCAGGCGGCTGGTCCATGTACCCCTGCTGGCTGCTGTTTAACAGCAACGAGGGTTGGAATTTGCACGCCAATACCGCATCTGGACGTCGGCTGAGAGTCAACAGGTGGTCTTTACAAGTGAATCACGTTCTATATACTCCAGCAACAGATGACCGTAAGCGTGTAATGTGTGAAACGTCTGAAAGCTAAACTCCTGCAACAATCGTCGGAGCGTTCTGCTCTGGGGAATGTTTTTGTGGCATTCTCTGGGTTATCTCTTCATTCTAGATGGCACTGTGGACCAACAACTATGAATCTATCCTTGGCAACCGTGTACATCTCTAATTGGGGTTTGCTTTTCCTCTGCACGACAGCATCTACCAACAGGACAACGCAACGTATCACACAGCGGTCAATGAACGTGCGTGGTTCTAAGAGCACTAGGATGAATTTACCGTATGTCCTTGGTCACCAAACTCCCCAGATTCAAACCCAATCGCGAATCTATGGGACCATCTCGAACGGGCAGTTGGCACCATGAATCCTCAACCGAGAAACCTAGCGCAGATGGCCACGACAGTAGAGTTGGCGTAATTCCACATCCCTGTCGGTACCTTTCACAAACTCAATGACTCCATTCTTGCGTATCCGCAATGCAAAAGGTTGTTATTCTGGCTTCTGACATGTGGTCACAACGTGACGGGACAGTGTACCTGCGGTACTTATAGAACACCATTTCCCATAAAAGAAGTTGTACTTTTTCTGTATTCATTATTGAAATCAACCGCTGAGTTACATTGAAGTGATCAACATGCAGCTTAATGGACCCGCACAAATGCTTAATATGCGAAACATGTGGGGGTGCTACATATTGTTCGCCGTTTCCACTTTGCAGTTGTCCAAATCCAAAGCCACAGTCAGAAACCCTCCGTTCAGAGCTTTGCCTCGAGCTGTTCCTTCATTGAAACTCCACAGTTGCACTCCAGCGAGAACGTGTCACCGTACAATATTAAACTACGTTAAATTTCCTACAAAAACGTCCAATTCATTTTTTCTCTAGGACTAATGATTTGCGCGAAGGGAGCACGAGAATATCGCGCGATGCCCATGCGCTTAAAGTTCAGGTAGTTCTTATGCGCCAGTTTGAGATCGTTTCCCGTAGATGTGTTTTATCTCAGAAACCATTCTTAATAGGTAGTATCACCGTATGAAGTTCTTTTTGTTAAGAATCACTAATTCTTTCACCTCTCAAAGCATGTACTTTTCCTCCTTACTCACCCTTTACATTGTTTGAAGCAAAAGGTCTAGCTTTTTGCCACACAGTATCTTATGTAAGCCTTGTGAATCTGCTGATTATAATGGCATATTCAGTCAGCAATTTCTAATTCTGTAATCTTTAAATCAGTTAGCCTTCAAACATTGAATGTACATAAATGTAAAGTTTTTAATTTTTACATTCTTGCATATTTGATTTGCTTGGTAGTAGAACATATCTCCGTACTTTAAAATAACTTTATTTTGTTTCAGCTGCTCGCGTTGGGGGTTCTTCATGTTTCAGAAATGAAAGAGCTGAAACTTTAAAGGTTCTCTAACTCGTGACATTTCGGAGAAAGTTTGCTTTAGCGCAGTTGTTACAGTTTTTTTTATTTTTTTATTTTTTTATTTTTATTTTTATTTTTATTTTTTTTATTTTTTATTTATGTATTTATTTATTTATTTATTTTTTTTTGTGGCCAAGGACCAATACTGATATTGTGTTGCAGTATCTCGGTTCGCATATGTACCGATATTATTAATTACTAACCTACATAAATAAGTATGTAATGAACCCCCAACAGACTAGCTATAACAACTGTTCACTGTTTCAGACTGCTGCCATCCTCTGCGAACCCAAAGCTGTGACACTATAATTGCTTATTGAAGTGGTGATTTGTCTATGTGAGCGGATGATTAATTAATAACAGTTTATCAATTTATATTTAAATGCGCTTTTGAGGATAAGACAACACAACAGAAGATTCATAAATGCTTTAAATGCTGGTATATGCTACTCACTGCATTGTATTAGAAGAGCCTCAATTGAATGTTCCTTGGTATAAATAAGTACCGCATTTGAAGATGACACACTATAATGCGCTTTCAAGAATCCATGTTACTTATGTGCCAAAGTGTATACCACAGCAGATTTGTCAGTACGAGTCGTACACTCACGTGAATTGTCAGTGCTGGAAGACAAACAATAAAACATTAACCCTCTCAAATCCTCCATTTACCCTTCTGCCCCTGAGGTAAGGTGCTAACTTAAATTTAGCTCATGGCCGAATTCACCAACGTGAAATAAAATTAAGCACGTTTTAAATTGTTATTTTGCGCAAGTATTTTTGTTTGTTACTGAGCAGGAAAACTGCATCCTTAAGAAGCTCTTATCGTTAGTTGACGTTTTAGGATTTAGCTGTTTGTTGCTATATGCATAATATTATCAAATACGGTTGAATACCGCAGGCCGCACGATTGCTTGATTACAAAGCCGCATGCGGCCCGCGGACCGCAGTTTGACGACCGCTTCAGTAGCGCGGTAAAGTCCTGCTGGTGCCATCTCTCGGTAGACCTGGAACTACGACGCTCGCTGCCTCGTACGTCCGCTTCGAAGGGGAGGGGGGACTTCCCGTATCACTGATCACTGACTGTCGCCAAGGAATCGTTTACAATATCCGCCAACCACACAATGCGAATCTTCAATAATTTCTGTTACTGAGAATATTGCCCTGAAATCTATGTATAATTTCATTTCACAATACCACGGTGCACGCAAGCAGAACTGTTGTGGAAAGAAATATTGTCTTTCTCATTTTCCGCTACCTGATCTGCAACCAAACAATTCATCTGCTTCAGGGTAACTGTGAATATTGCATTTTTTTCATCTGCTACCGTACTTTTGCATTTATTTATGTAACTATGAAAGAGCAACTCTATATTGTTTCCAAAACAGGTACCGGAAAGTAACTCCGAAACAAATTGTTATTGTTATTATTATTATTTTTGAACACTTCATTCTTCAAACATAGCCGGAGAAGAAGAATACTAGTTTTTAGGAAATTTACGTCATTATTTCCGATAGTGCGGCCATGAGATAGGCTATCAATTTTATTTGTGTTGTTGCTACAAAAGACATTCAATGTATTGTCATGATTTCAGGATCTAGGTACAATAGCAGTATTCAGTTAACAAATTGAATTTTTGCCTGTGGACATTGGCTTCCGGAGACATACGGTGCTGATATGAATGTGCACTCCTCATAGTATTCAACTCATTCGCCAGATTTGTAATATTGTAATAATTCATCAAAAAACTTTAAGAATCAGTTCTTTAACCCATGACAGAATATTATGATGTTTCAAAAGAGAAAATAACATTAAACACGTCTCACTGCTGCACTAGCATTGTCCACCTACATACCTCACGGCCATCATCCATTAACGAATATGTTCACTATTTTGTTACTTCCAAAAGCAATTCCGTTCAAATCTTGATATGTGCACCTTCTCGCCGCACGCTATAATTTCAGTGGCGCCTAAGTCCATCGATGACTCTTCGAATTCATTAACCGCTATAGCATGCAACGTTTTAATCAAAATCTCCAATGACGTAACACACATGCAGATGAATGCATATTACACTCAAGAAACGATAATTCAAACAGATGAGTTGGCGAGTATAAGCGATGCTCGATGTACTTCTTGTTTATGTTAAACACCCAAACCATATCAAACCACACCACTATCACGATATATTGGACACACCAGCAAGTGAAGACACGAGAAAAGGGGAAACAGCACAACAGACCAGACAGAATGAAGAGAAACGCTTGCCTGGAGGCAAGGACAACGTCTCCATAACCAAGGCCTACGATTATTGAGGACTCAAGTTGCAGAGGAACATTCAACTTAAGAGTACAAACCACTTACGCGAAGAAAACCTAGGACACACATGCCCATGTGAGGGTTGTCCCGAGACAAGGAAGACGAGAAGGTACATTTGGTGGAAAGGGCAAAAAGAAAGGGGCAGTCCAGCTAAATATGGATCACCATGATCGGAGCCCCGCAATTACAAAAGGGCTCATTGCGAATTAAAAACCCATAGTTAACCTAGTATGGCCAATATGAAGACGTCAGAGGGTGGTAGATTCCTGCCTGGAAAGTCAGACTGAAAAACGCCACGGGGTTGGAATCTCCTTGATGGCACCATGTTCAGGGGGTAGGTCCCAGCAGAAGAGAAAAAGGGTAAGGTCTCGGTCAAGAAGAATATGAATAACGGAAGACGAGAGTGACCACGAATCAACCAGCCATTGAGAACGCAACAAACTGCTGCTAGTTTCTGAAACTAAATCTGTTTGGTTATAATCAGCTGGTGAAGCTCAGTCGTTTTAGGACATTAGAACAGTAAAAAATAACGAACAGAATTCAGAAAACAAGAAAAAATCATGCACTACCATGAATTTTACCAACGGTATACAAATCTTTCTGATGAAGATATCAGTTACTTTATCTCGACTATGTTGCACAACCTCTGGTAAACATTCAATTTAACCGACTGATTTTCACGTATACATGTCAAACAAATCGTCCTCATTGTAATGGTTCACTTCGCCAACGAATTTATTAGGTATTTCACAAATATGGAAACACACTCATTAATGTACTGAATGGGAGAGAAGTCTTCGTAAACCTGTAACCCTTGTTTAGTATCAAATGCTATGATACAAGCTGGTAGTTATGTTGCTTCTTATCAATTGTTGGGATCAATTATTGGAATTCATGTTTACGTGTTTTCGCAGTAGAAGTCGAGTTTCAGTATGTAGCCATGGAATATGTGAGCGATCATGGTTACACCACTGAGGAGCGCTTAGTGATGAATATGTGAGTACACGCCAACATACAAGCCACACAGAGACACAGATAATGGGAGCATTCCATGAAAGATTTAATAAGGCTCCAACGCAAAAGGTAATGTTTCTGGTTTGGAAAAGTATTAATGACAGGCCGCGTAGTGGAAGGAAGAAGACACGAGAAGAAACATGTGACTAAGGCTCTGCTTCGGTTGAACATTATTATGAGTCGACACGTAAACGTCCTTAGGAACTCAGTATATCGAGGACAAGAAAAAGATCCAGCCAAGACAAGCGATCCAGCCAAAAAAAAACGACCTAGTTAGGAAAAAAACGACCTAGTTAGGAAAAAAAACGACCTAGTTAGGAAAAAAAACGACCTAGTTAGGAAAAAAAACGACCTAGTTAGGAAAAAAAACGACCTAGTTAGGAAAAAAAACGACCTAGTTAGGAAAAAAAACGACCTAGTTAGGAAAAAAAACGACCTAGTTAGGAAAAAAAAACGACCTAGTTAGGAAAAAAAACGACCTAGTTAGGAAAAAAAACGACCTAGTTAGGAAAAAAAACGACCTAGTTAGGAAAAAAAACGACCTAGTTAGGAAAAAAAACGACCTAGTTAGGAAAAAAAACGACCTAGTTAGGAAAAAAAACGACCTAGTTAGGAAAAAAAACGACCTAGTTAGGAAAAAAAACGACCTAGTTAGGAAAAAAAACGACCTAGTTAGGAAAAAAAACGACCTAGTTAGGAAAAAAAACGACCTAGTTAGGAAAAAAAACGACCTAGTTAGGAAAAAAAACGACCTAGTTAGGAAAAAAAACGACCTAGTTAGGAAAAAAAACGACCTAGTTAGGAAAAAAAACGACCTAGTTAGGAAAAAAAACGACCTAGTTAGGAAAAAAAAAGAGACCTAGTTAGGAAAAAAAAAGAGACCTAGTTAGGAAAAAAAAAGAGACCTAGTTAGGAAAAAAAAAGAGACCTAGTTAGGAAAAAAAAAAAGAGACCTAGTTAGGAAAAAAAAAGAGACCTAGTTAGGAAAAAAAAAAGAGACCTAGTTAGGAAAAAAAAAAGAGACCTAGTTAGGAAAAAAAGAGACCTAGTTAGGAAAAAAAAAAGAGACCTAGTTAGGAAAAAAAAAAGAGACCTAGTTAGGAAAAAAAAAAGAGACCTAGTTAGGAAAAAAAAAGAGACCTAGTTAGGAAAAAAAAAAGAGACCTAGTTAGGAAAAAAAAAAGAGACCTAGTTAGGAAAAAAAAAAGAGACCTAGTTAGGAAAAAAAAAAGAGACCTAGTTAGGAAAAAAAAAAGAGACCTAGTTAGGAAAAAAAAAGAGACCTAGTTAGGAAAAAAAAGAGACCTAGTTAGGAAAAAAAGAGACCTAGTTAGGAAAAAAAAGAGACCTAGTTAGGAAAAAAAAGAGACCTAGTTAGGAAAAAAAAGAGACCTAGTTAGGAAAAAAAGAGACCTAGTTAGGAAAAAAAGAGACCTAGTTAGGAAAAAAAGAGACCTAGTTAGGACAAAAAGAGACCTAGTTAGGACAAAAAGAGACCTAGTTAGGACAAAAAGAGACCTAGTTAGGACAAAAAGAGACCTAGTTAGGACAAAAAGAGACCTAGTTAGGACAAAAAGAGACCTAGTTAGGACAAAAAGAGACCTAGTTAGGACAAAAAGAGACCTAGTTAGGACAAAAAGAGACCTAGTTAGGACAAAAAGAGACCTAGTTAGGACAAAAAGAGACCTAGTTAGGACAAAAAGAGACCTAGTTAGGACAAAAAGAGACCTAGTTAGGACAAAAAGAGACCTAGTTAGGACAAAAAGAGACCTAGTTAGGACAAAAAGAGACCTAGTTAGGACAAAAAGAGACCTAGTTAGGACAAAAAGAGACCTAGTTAGGACAAAAAGAGACCTAGTTAGGACAAAAAGAGACCTAGTTAGGACAAAAAGAGACCTAGTTAGGAAAAAAAACGATTTATCGGAAATAGACAGGAATAAGCGCGTTTTACCATGCCGTGTTTTCGTACCTTAATTTCCAAATGCAGTGAACCGCGCCGAAGTTATGTTTTCAGATGAATGTGCCATATATCGTAGCTGGCATACTAGAAATATTGTCGTTTGGACCAAAGAGAATCCCCATTTTACAGCCGAGTTAGAAAGGAACCCGCCTCACGTAGTGATATGGGCAGCGATGACATCACAACATCTGTTTGGGTCATATATTTTTGAGCGGCCTGTGAATGGCACAAATTATTTACACCTGTTACAAACATGGTTAACACTTCAGCTTCAGAAAAGGGGCCTCACAGATAACATACCGTTGCAGCAGTTCGCGAATTCTTGAATGAACACTTTTCCAGGACGGTTGCTTCACCAGCAACACCAGCTCCCTTGAAATGGCCACCAAGATGTCCTGACGTCACCACACCTGACAACTTGTTATGGAGAGTCGCTAAAGCGCATGTATCTACACGTCGTTATGCTAAAAGCAAAGAGCTGCGCAATATCATTGAGGATGCATTACGCACTACAACGACCGACGTGCTCAAAAATATGTCGAGAAGCATATGAAAGGCGATATTGCAGTGCCGATCTTCTGATGACGATGCACTGTGACGACCACAGCCGTTACTAAACACATCAGATGCATTCGCAGTTGTGAATAATGACTACCATCAGCTGTAGAATGGAATGACGACAATGAAAATTTGTGCCGGACCGAGACTCGAACCCGGATTTCCAGCTTATCTCGAGCGGTCGCCTTATCATTTGGCAATGTACCGTTGACGACATAGGGAAGTTTGGGTCTGGCTGTGAGTCGTGCACGGATAGCCAAATGGTAAGGCGATGGCTCGCTATAAGCGGGAAATCCGGGTTCGAGTCTCGGTACGGCACAAATTTGCATTGTCGCCTTTCTGTTCCACAGCTGATAGTGATCATTAGTCGCAATTGCGAATTCATATGATGTGGATATACAAGGATTTGGCTGGTTGGTTGATTTGAGGGAGGGGACCAAACAGCGAGGTTATCGGTCCCATCGGATTAGGGAAGGAAATCGGCTTTGTCCTTTCCAAGGAACCATTCCGGAATTTGCCTGAAGCGATTTAGGGGAAATCACGGAAAACAAATCAAGATGGAATAACGTGGGTTTGAAATGTCGTCCTGCCGAATGCGTATCCAGTGTGCTAACCACTGCCCATTCACGATAGGTATGGAGGAGTATGGAAATATGTTTATAGCACGTTGGTGAACATACCGGTATACTGGACACGTAATATGTAAGTAAATATTTGTGCTGAAATAAATCAAATCAATTAGCATTCGATAGAAGTGGTACGGGGACTTCTCGCCCGCCATGTACAGAAAACTAACAGCAATATTAGGAACGACAGGAGTATACAATGAATTTCCGCTCTGATAAGAATAAGAGCTCGTGCGTTTTTTCCGGTTGCTATAGAACTTATAAATTCTGTTTGTAAAGGCAACAGCATTGGTATCATATTAGGTGTTCACAATGGAGTAGCCGCAACACGATTCCGTCGTTACATGCCTCGATTCCGTAGAAATACTAAATCCTAATTTTCTCTCCTTTCATTTTTCGTTAACGGGATAAAAGAATACTACTCCTTTCGAAAAATGAGAATGTCTGTACATTACTATTGTGCTTGCTGTTGTGGTCCATCGTCTCAAGACTGGTTTGATACAGCTCTTCGTGCATATCCATAACGTTCAAGCATCTGCATCTCTGAATAGCTACTGGAACCTACTTTCATTTTAATCTGCTTACCTCATTCGTCCCTTGTTCTCCCTCTACACTTTTTACCCCCCCCCCCCCCCCCCCCCCGCACTTCCCTACCTTGTCAAATTGGCGTTTCCGTCTTGTCCTAGAATGTTTTCTATCGACCGAACTCTTCTTTAGTTTGTTCCATAAATTTCTTTCTTTCCATATCCGGTTCAGTACATACTCATTCGTTAATCAATCCATCTGATCTTCAGCATTAGTCTGTAGCTGCAAAATTTAAAAGTTCATATTCTCTTCTTGTGTGAAGTGCTTATCACCCATGTTTTACTTCCGTACAAGGCTACGCTGTATAGGATGGAAGTTTATATTAAATGTTAACAAGATCTAGTTCATCAGAAACGCATTTTTTGGGATTGCCTAATACTCTCTTCTTTGGCCATCAGTTATTGTGCTGTCTAAGTACGCAAATTGAGTCAGTGTGAGGCTTTTTTTTTTCTTTCAATGTCTGATCGTTCACGAAGTAAAAGCCACAGCGAAATTCCGATGAAGCTGTGCATATATATGTTGCACAGTTATCTGTAGTATGAGCGTTTACAGCACCAAGCACCATTTTTCAGTCCTGAGTGCAAATGTGATCACAAAGATGCATAGAAGAACAGTCTCTGCCACCAAGCGTGAAGTGTGTGATATCATTCGAGTTCTTCAAACTGAGGGTTCCCCCTGATTTCAAGCAGCCACATGACGCGACTGTCATAAGTGGCAGCAAATTGCGGAAATGGTGCAGGAACTTTGAAGCAGCACGCACAGAAATTGTGATAATGATGATTTCAGGTCAGGTGAGGGGCCCTCGACATCATGGTCATCAGTGTCCTGACAAAAAGTCAGCATCCTAATCGCATGGGTGGAGACGAAGATTGTCGCCACATGCGGAGCAGTTTATAACGTATTGGTGTCTGTGTCCCTTCCTCCTCCTCCCCCCCCTCCCCCCAATTTGGGGATAAGCCCTGACAGTTCACAAAATGTCACCACCCTTGTAACACCGGAATCAGTATCTGTGAGAATGGTGGGCAGATCTCCATCGAGTCTGAGGGCTGCCCTAACATCAGTATATAGGACACACATTGCCACAATATGCTGCACTAAAAGTGGCACGCCACGAACTTCACACCATGGTGGATCCTCCCGCCGGAGGAGGAATCAATGTGTTAAAAGGCTATGTTCGATGCGCAGTCTGTTAAGCACAACCTCCTTCCAGCGGCGAGGTTGACAAAGTCCGCCATGTCTTTGTGGTCTTTTTGAGCGACCGCAGTCTGTTTTCCGTCAGAAAATGAGATGATGGCGTGCAACGGGACGGAACATTGATGGACAGCACCACTCCGACGTGCTTCCTTGGCGGCATTGTCGGCCATGTCGTTGCCCTGTATCCCGATGTGGCCAGGTACCCAGCAAAAGATCACCACCTTGCCACGGTGTTGGAGCCGTTGTAAGGAGTCATGGATAAGCTGAACCAGCTATCTATTGGATATATTTCGGAAGTGCTTCCAGTGCACTAAGCGAGTCTGAACAGAAAACTTGTATGGTGATGTCTGTGAACCCTCTCCACTGCCATCTCAATGCCATATACTTCCGCATCGTAGTTTACATATTGCTCCGGAAGACGCGCTTTAAAAACCCTATCATGGGAAACAGCAGAACAACGGAGGACATTCTCTTGCTGGGATCCATCTGTATGAGCAACAATGAAACTGTGGGACGTTCTTAAAATGGACGAAAACAAAGTTGTAAGAACATAATCTGGAGTACTAGTTTTCTTGGACTTTATCAGGCTTAAAATCACTTTGGGTCTCTGAAGACGACAATGCGGCAGTGTTTTCCCTCCCTGGCTGTGTATTTTGATGCATGATAGATTAAGATCCCCGGGTTCGATTCCCGGCGTGGTCAGGGATTTTCTCTGCCTAGTGATGACTGGGTGTTGTGTGATGTCCTTAGGTTAGTAAGGTTTAAGTACTTCTAAGTTCTATGGGACTGATGACCCTTGATGTTAAGTCCCATAATGCTCAGAGCCATAGATCCAGATGCTTGAGACATTCTGTAGTTCGTACCCCAAATGGCTTTGTCGGATGGAGCGCACAGAGATTCCTGACGCAGGCGGCCAGGGAAGGAAGCGAGTATCAATGGTCGATGTTTTTCATCAAGTGTACAAGCGATTCTAGAGATACATCTACAAACGGCAATTCAGAACAAGTGAAAAGGAATATTTCCTCCTTTCCCTTCTCATCCACTGCTTATCTTTCATATGTGTAGTGTGGTTTTTGTACAAGTTGTAGATTACCTTTTGCTTACAGTATTTTGTCCCTGCTACCTTCAAAATGTCAAATAATGTATTCCATTCAACATTGTCAAAAGCTATCTCTAAATCTACAATGTAGGTTTGCCTTTCATTCACCTGTCTTCGAAGAGAAGGCGTAGGGTCCATATTGCCCCGCATTTTCCTACTTTTTTTCCCAGAACCCGAACTGATCCACCCCGAGATCGGATTCTACGAAACTTTCCATTCACTTTTAGATAATTCGTGTCAGTATTTTGCAGTACGACTTATTACACTAATAGTTCGCTGACATTCGCATCCATCAGCAGCTGACTACTTCAGGACTGGAAGCTCTTCTTGAAGCCTGGGAGTGTTTCGTCTGTCTCACATCTTGCACACCAAGTTGAACAGTTTTGTCTCAGATATTCCGATAATTCTCATAGAATGCCTTTTTTTCACGGGCCATGTTTCAACTTAGGTCTTTCGGTGTTCTGTCAAATTCACGTCGCGGTCTCATATCTTCCAGTTGATCGTCTACTTCCTCCTTATAGTGTTACCTTCACCTTCATTGCTCTTATACAGCCCTTCTATATAATCCTTCCACCATTCAGATTCCGTTCTTTGCTTAGTACAGGCTAGCTATTTGAGCTCTTGATTTTAATATGGCTGCTTCCCCTTTGCCATTGAGAAAGGAGTGCAAAGTATTTCTTTTAGCCGTATTATCTTATTATCTAATTGATGACATTAGTGATCTATTTTAAAAGATGGGTAACTTACCACAAATATACTTGACGAAATGCACCATCATCTATAAACCCATGAGCACTTTAGTAATTCCAATGAACATTTCCACTATGAGAATCTTACAGAACTGTAACGTATGTTAAAGCAAAGTCGCTGAGAAAAACAAAGAGGATTTCACTTGTCTTCGCAGTTACGTATGTTTGTGGATATTCTTAGACTAACATTGCACTTTGTATTACTCACCGTTCATAATGTGCTTCAGTTATCTATTTTTCAATGAGCACACAGTTTCTTTCGGCGTTTAATTACATTCATTTTCTTTATTTCAAATTTTGCATTTCATGATGTTGTTGTTGTCTTCAGTCCTTAGACTGGTTTGATGCAGCTCTCCATGCTACTCTATCCTGTGCAAGCCTCTTCATTTCCGAATAACTACTGCAACCTACATCTTAGTGAATCTGCTTAGTGGATTCATCTCTTGGTCTCCCTCTACGATCTTTACCTTCCACGCTTCCCTCCGATATCAAATTTGTGGTCCCTTGATGCCTCAGAAGGTGTTCTACCAACCTATTCCCTCCTGTAGTGAATCTGTGCCATAAATTCCTCTTCTCCTCAGTTCTATTCAGTACCTCCTCATTAGTTACGTAATCTATCCATCTCATCTTCAGCTTTCTTGTGTAGCACCACATTTCGAAAGCACAATTCTCTTCTTGTAGACTCTGTTCATCGTCCATGTTTCACTTCCACACATGGTTACACTCCATACAAATACTTTCAGAAAAGACTTCGTGACACTTATATCTATACTCGATGTTAGCAAATTTCTGTTCTTCAGAAACGCTTTCCTTGCCATAGCCAGTCTACATTTTATATCCTCTCTACTTCGACGATCGTCAGTTACTTTGCTCCCCACATAGCGAAACTCCTTTACTACTTTAAGTGTCTCATTTCCTAATCTAATTCCCTCAGCATCACCCGAATTAATTCTACTACATTCCGTTATCCTCGTTTTGCTTTTGTTGATTTTTATCTTATATACTCCTTTCAAGTCACTGTCCATTCCGTTCAGCTGCTCTTCCAGGTCCTTTGTTTTGTCTGACAATTACAATGTCGTCGGCAAACCTCAAAGTTTTTATTTCTTCTCCATGCATTTTAATTCTTACTCCAAATTTTTCTTTTGTTTCTTTTACTGCTTGCTCAATAGACAGATTGAATAACGTCGGGGATGGGCTACAACCCTATCTCACTCCCTTCCCAACCACTGCTTCCCTTTCACGTCCTTCGACTCTTGTAACTGCCATCTGGTTTCAGTACAAATTTTAAATAGCCTTTCCTTCCACCTTCAGAATTTGAAAGAGTATTCCAGTTGACATTTTCAAAAGCTTTATCTAAGTCTACAAATGCTAGAAACGTAGGTATGCCTTTCCTTAATCTATCTTCTAAGATAAATCGTAGGGTCAGTATTGCCTCGCGTGTTCCAACACTTCTAGGAATCCAAACATCTTCCCCGAGGTCGGCTTCCACCAGTTTTTCCATTCGTTTGTGAAGAATTCGTGTTAGCATTTTGCAACCATGATTTATTAAACTGCTAGTTCGGTAATTTTCGCACATGTCAACACCTGCTTCCTTTGTGATTGGAATTATTACATTGTTCTTGAAGTCCAAAAATATTTCGCATTTCTCATACATCTTGATCACCAGATGGAAGAACTTTGTCATGGCTATCTCTCCCAAGGCTATCCGTAGTTCTACTGGAATATTGTCTAGTCCCGTGACCTTGTTTCGACTTAGGTCTTTCAGTGCTCTGTCAAGTTCTTCACATAGTATCATATATCCCATTTCACCGTCATCCACTTCCATTTCCATAACATTGCCCGGAAGTATATTACACCTGTATACAGACCCTCTATATACTTCTTGCACCTTTTCACTTTCCCTTCTTTACTTAGGACTAGTTTTCCATCTGAGCTCTTGATATTCATACAGGTGGTTTCTCCAAAGGCCTCTAATTTTCCTGCGGGCAGTATTTATCTTACCCGTGGTGCTACATCATTCCACATCCTTAGATTTGTCCTCTAGCCATCCCTACTTAGCCATTTTGCACTTCCTGTAGATCTCATTTTTGAGGCGTTTGTATGTCTCTTCGATTGCTTCATTTGCTGCATTTTTATAATTTCTCCTTCCATCAATTAAATTCAGTAGATTTTCTGTTACCAAAGGATTTCTACTAGCTCCCGTCTTTTTACCTACTTGGTCTGCTGCTGCCTTCACTGTTTCATCTTTCCAAGCTACCCATTATTCTTGTACTTTGTCTTTCCATTGTTCTTGTCAACCGTTTATCTGGCCCTGGAAATGTCTTACAATTTAAAACCTGGCCTCTTCCACGTATACAGCCTTCTCTGATTATTCTTAAACCAAGTGTACAGCCAGTCTCAGACCATAAAAAATAATTATCTGTTACATCCATTTAAACTGAACGTAAGTAAATACCCTAAGCAAATTCACATATTAAATTTACCTATTTCTTATTTGAACCTCTGTTATAAAAAACATGTAGTACATTATTCACTTTTATGTCCTCTGTTGCTAAAAGAGTTTTAATATTTATTGGTAGGGCACTTGCAGAGTTTATCAGACGCTGTATTAGTTTTGTAGTTTCTTGATACCTTCTGTGGCAGCTGAAGAATATGTGATTCACATCATCTCTCTGCTGTATTCCCACGAAGATGTGATCGTGTTGAGGCAAGAGAAGTGTTGTCGGAATCTGCCGCGATTGACCAAGATCGTGCAACTGTCACTATAAAGTTTCCGCTGTATCTGGAATTTTGGTACCAAGAATGTAATGAGGGATTAGGCATCATTGTGGCATTAATTTTACGAAAACAAAAATGGTTCAAATGGCTCTGAGCACTATGGGACTCAATTGCTGTTGTCATTAGTCCCCTAGAACTTAGAACTACTTAAACCTAACTAACCTAAGGACATCACGTACATCCATGCCCGAGGCAGGATTCGAACCTGCGACCGTAGCAGTCGCACGGTTCCGGACTGCGCGCCTAGAACAGCGAGACCACCGCTGCCGGCTAATTTCACAAGATCGTTAAAAAGTTTCATTGCATCGGGCTCTGATTGTAGTCATTACGCTATATATTAATATAGTGGGGTGGCACTTTAATATATTTCACTGAACCAGTATACACAGCTTCCTTGGTCATTGTTATCTATTCTTTCATTTCCCTTTATTCCACTGTTCGCCATCACCCTTGAATTGAAGGTCGTCTTATTTTGCTGGGAAAGGTCCTGCACTGCTTCTATAATGCGACATAGGACATAATTTTTGGTACTGTTGCCAACGTAGCATTTTCAAAACATCAGTGCCGAGTTTGGGTCTGATAAAATTATCGCAGTTTCTTCATGCTCCTATTTTGAGTGCTAAAGTTCCTCCCAAAAAAGCTGTGAGTTCTGCAGTTAGTATGGTATCAATTTTAGGGAGCTTGACTTTGCCTCCTCGATTAATCTTACCATCAACGAATGCACTTCCTGCCCAGTCATTTTGTTTGGACCCATCTGCGTAGATCTGTTTTAAGGATGACCATGCTGCTAGGTTGCCAGCTAAAATTTTCTCATTCAGTGTACCTTTGAATGAAATTGAAGTTGGGTCTTGATATTCCGCTTCGCTAAGGTGTATCGTAGTGCGTGCTTAAACAGCTTAAATTTGGAAAAGCAGCAAGGCATTCACAAAAGACGAAGCATCGAAATAAGATTCTTTTAAAGACGGTTATTTCTTCTTAATCCAGTACCTGTCTGCATAGCACTTCGCAGTGGCGTCACTAATATTTGTTAATAAAGTGTCATTTAGTATGTGAAGACGTTTCCAGGAGAATTTGACGGTGAAGTATATCCTACTTAATTCTAATGCCATTTATTCTCACTTCTGCTAACAGAGTGTCACTTGGAGTCGATTAGAATGCTCCAATACAGACTCCGATAGCGCGAATTTTGGCTTTGTGTCGATCGTGGTTATGATAATGCGTTACGATAATGCGTTCGACATGCTGTCCATAGTAGCTCACTAGTATCTCCATTTTCCTATTCATGATTAGATCTGATCCTGCATTACCCCTAGCTGTTCTTTTATTTGTAACCTTGTACTCTATGACTGAATTCCTGTTCTTCCTGGATCGCATTTCATTTCAGTAATTCCCACTTAATCTAACCTCACCCTTTTTTCGTATAGGGCACATCAAAGTGCGTTTCGTACATTTTAGTCATCCCTACACTATATATTTTCCCCAGATACAGAAAAGCAAACACAAATTACGTACAATACATTTTTTTAAAATTATGAAACGACTGTGAGATACAAATTTTAGAAATTTATTACGTAAGACTCTTGTATGGGAACATATGAACATAAACATAAGGCATGCAATAAAAAAACTTATTATTCTTATGCAGGGAAGTAAAGATCTCTTGACATACTTTACGCGTATTCGCGACACACGATTGTATCGCGATACAACGGTTGAGAAGCGTTGGTGGAACTTACCTATCCAATGAAGGGCGGTAACATTCCTGCCTCCTATCCGTAGATGTGGCAGTTTTGTTTTCCCTGCGCTTACTTACAGTAAATGAATTTCAGGAACGAATAACCAACAGTAAAGTTACAGGAATTCAGGTCCGCATATTATGCAAACAGATGTTCTTTTTAAACTCAAACATGTATCGGCATCTTTGCGCCAACATTGGCGAGTGCTTTTATTTACTTCTTGTTTTATACAATACTAGCTGACAAATCCGGCATGCCGGGTATTCATTTTCTCAGTTTTTCTTAAAAATGGAAGCAAAAAATGAACTGTGTTTGTAGAGTAATATCCCTGGAGTTAGTGTACGCTACGTGTAGCTGCCTCGCGTGCCTACGACAAGATTTTGTAGACGTGTCTGTGGCAGCGTCTCTTCTTAGCTCTATAGATGGCGATTGTTTTCGCTTACGGCCGTTTGCGCTTCGTGGCTGAAAGCTGACAAAAGCGCTGTTAGGTATCAGGAATTTGTTTAAGCTGACTCTAGTGTCTAGTACTAAAGGAAAGAATGTATTAAAACTCTATGCAGGATGCGGCATTTTTTCACGCATCTCAGTTTTTATGATATCTTATCTCTTGAAAAACATGCGTAGATTTATTCAACGGCGCATGTGGGTGCTGTCTATAAAATGCTTTGCAAATAGAGTTAGTGGCAAAGACGCAATAAACTTCATGCGACAGTTTTTCAGGTATCTCAGTTTTTATGACGTCATTGTATGCTTGCTCATCTGTTGTATGCTTGCTCATCTGTTGTAGAAATTCACACAGAGAGCCGATATGGTTTTGATAACTGCACACTCGTAAATTATAATTTCTAACTTCACAGTGTTCATGATGCTGCAACTAACACAGCTACATTGAGAAGAAAAGAAATTAGGATAAAAGGCAGACCCTAACTACCGTGCCGGCATTTGTGGCAGAGCGGTTCTAGGCGTTACAATCAGGAACCGCGCTGCTGTTACGGCCGCAGGTTCTAATCCTGCCGCGGGCATGGATGTGTGTGATTTCCTTAAGTTAGTTAGGTTTAAGTATTTCTAAGTCTAGGGGACTGATGACCTCAGATGCTAAGTCCCATTGTGCTTAGAGCCATTTGAACCATTTGAACCTAACTCCCGTGAAATTGTTCAGCAAGCGCAGCTGATTCTGGTGATTCGGAACAGCTGAGTCTGGTGATCTGGAACGAAGTGATGATTATTTGAACAACTAAGTCGTCTATAATTGAACGGGACTTTTCTGATAACGATTTACCCACCCCTGATTTACGCTGTGCGGTCCACATGTAGCGATGTCGTCAGAAAGCTCGTGTAAGTGAAAAAGACCGTTTAAGGAATGGAAGCTCCATATGCAAACCGGGACAATTTTTTTCACCTTTGCTGAAGTTCGTAGTCTTTGTAATTTGTGTGAATTAAGATAAGGCCGATCGTGCACGGTATGAGAAAAAACTTCTTTCCCAAGCGAGCAAAACAACTTCAACTTATCGCCAAAATGATTTGCCTCTACGAACATTAGCTTGAGGAAAGAAATTATAGGCTAAGTTCCTAGTAATGTGACACACTCTCCCTCTAATTTCGTGAAACGTATCAACAGACCTCTTATCTCATAAACTAAGTGAGTGGAAGGTCACCGTATAAATACCGCACTATGCTTCAGGTAGCCATATACAAGATCCCCGCCAAGTAATTACAAATCGCTGCGTGCCGAATGAATGAGAAACACTGACGTCACAGGTTCACGCCATGATGAAGTGAAATACAGGTCTACCTTTCTAACGTATGCTTGCCCTTCAGGGGGCTTCTTCAGATTCCCTGGCTGAGATAGCTTAATTTACAAATCCTGTACATAACGTAATACTGAACCTCACTGGCACAGAAGAGTATTTAAAAACCTACTTCAGATGTCAAGCATCCATTTGCAAGATGCAATTAGGGGCTAAGTCACCACTCAGTTACAGGCTCGGGAAGTGCATACACCGTGAAAGAGACGCTGTGCTACATTTAACATGGTAAACAGCAAGAAGAATCTAAGCTCTGTTCTGTGTCATTTTACGTTTTAACTGTTTGCACAGCATGTTTCAGTGGCAGAAAGGAGCAGTAACCCATCAGTCACTTAACCAGTCTGGTAAACTCGCTAATAATCATTAAACTGGTGCTCGTATTTACCTAGGTTCCTTTATAACAATTGCACAGGCGATGCTGTAGCTCATCTGTGATGTACGTCCCTAGAAAAGCTATAACAGACAACGGAGCTGAGCGATTCACTGTTCTGTGACTTAAGCACGCTGAAGACTTTTTTATGCTCATTTACCATCGAAACTAATGACAGCTTTTGATTCTCGTCTGACAGCTTGTGTGGTGCATTTTGACGGCACAAAAAACTAAGATTTTGCGAAAATTTCTGGAAGAATAAACTGTGTGTCAGACCGAGTCTGTAACTCGGGACCTTTACAGTTCGCGGGCAACTGCTGTACTTGTGAGGAGGGGTCGTGAGCCGTACTTGGATAGCTCAGTTGGTACATTACTTGCCCACGGGACGTAAACATCCTGTGTTCCAGCACACAGTTTTATTCTGCCAGGAAGTTCATATCAGCGCGCACTCCGCTGCAGAGTGAAAAATTCGTACTGGAAATAGTATTTTATATCGGTTCGTCTATTAATATGTGTAACTAGTGATGGCGACCAAGAACTACACTGTTCGGTATATAAGTTAGAACTACTTGTGGAGCATTTTCTGTACCATCGTCGCACGGGGTCTCGAGAAAGGTTGTATGTTTACAACTTTGGAAATAGAACCTCCAACTCAGTAAGAAAACACTATGTCGTTTACCATGAGCAGTTGTACGTAAGTAAGGCAGTCCCCAGAATGGTCATCCATTCTGAAACTGAGTATACACTGTTTATGAAGGGTTTAAACATCTAGCCAGACGGAGAACCTAAACTCAACTCCTGCCTTCAGCTAGTAATGTTCGTAACAGTAACAGCGCTAACTGTTCAGTGCAACATTATTCTTCCTGGGGCCATTTAGAGACTGATTTCAAGCTGCGATATGGGTATTGGGCTTTTAAAAATCATTGCTAATTCTAGACGATGTTTCAACTCCAGCTCCGGGACAAATAATTACTCTACCAGTAAGTTTCATAGCAGTTTATACTACGCTACAGAGTGGACAAATTTGTGCCTTTGCAACACTCGGCAGGTGCGGGCATTTGTTATACTCACTATTATGCCTGTATCAACTACTTCTTGGGTCAGTTCCATTCCTGTCCTATGTCTCGTCTTTTGCTTATTCGCAGAGCTCACCCGCAGAAACTCGATAGTCATGTACGAGGGTTGGAACTTAAGTAATGGCAACTATTTATTCACAACCAATACAAAAGAGTTATATGTCCGCACCTTTACTGTCCTTCAAAGTAGTCACCAGCGTTGTGTGAACCCGTGCCAGCGATGTGGGAGGTGTAGTGTACAGTTAGCAGAGACTGTTCTGTTGATGGTGCGAATGGAGAGGTTTACTGCCTGTCGAATCTCTGGAACAGTTCTGAGGCGAATGCCGCGAAGTGGTTCCTTCATCTTCGGAATCAAATCAAAGTGGCAAGGACTTACGTCCGGGGTGTATGGTGGATGGTACAGTACTCTCCAGTCCCATCGACCGAACAGAGCAGCCACAGCTTGCGCAGTATGCTGCGAACGCGCATTGTTGTGCAAAATGTTGGGTGGGTTGCGCAGAAAGTGTTGGCGCTTCTTTCACAAAGCTGGTCGCAGTTGATGCTCCTAAAATGAACAGCAATGCTGTGCATTGACGGTCTGCCGTGGAGGAACGTACTGCGTTAGGATAACACCATCACAGTCGTACACGAGAATCACCATAACTTTCACCATACTGCGGTTCTGACGCACTTTCGACTTTCGCGGTGACCCATGATGACGGCATTCGTTGGACTGGCATTTCAGTTTTCGCTCGTACGATGTGGCCCATGTCTTATCCAGTGTTACGTATCCACGTAAGAAAGCCTCTCCTTCCCGCTTATAGCGTCCAAGTGTGTGTGAGCAGTGTCGTAACGCATCCATTTCTGCATTTTCGTCAAGTCATGCTCAACCCATCGTGATGCAGTTTTTCGCATGCCCATGTGTTCCTTCAGGATGCGAAGCACAGTCGTATGCGCTAATCCGGTTTCGTGGGCCAGCTCACGAATCGTATGGCGTCGATCACTGTCCACTAACGCGCAACAGCATGCACTTCTTCTTCAGAGACACTAGGACCACCTCCCCGATGCAGGTCTGACGCAGTTTGCCGACCTTCGTTGAAGGCTGTTACTCAGCGTGCCACTGTTCTGTACGGCAATGCCTATTCCCCGCACGCCTCTTTAAGACCTTGATGACACTGTCATGCTGTAAAACCTCTGGCACATTCAATCTTGGTCCAACTCCGTTGTTCCTGTTTCGGAAACAGTGACACCGTTACGTTAGACCGCTCGCTCACGAGTGACTGTTTCCTTAGATTGTGCGCACGCCGGTGACGTAGGACGGGCGAGTCCATTTGCTCGGAGGTAAGGTGGGTATGCCAACAGCTTGTGCTATCAGCGCCAATAGTAGATTCCATTGCATAGTGTCTCCACAGCAGTGTTGCCACTATTTATGATCCAACGTACGTAGCTATTCTACGTAGTTAATCCTAATATATTTAATATTTTCTGCGTCTGAAGCCACGTTTCATGACCATCTTGTACTTCTGTGGTATTAGTTTATTAAGTGTCACACTCTGTAAAGTTCTGGTTCCTCTATGCAAATCTGCTATCTTCACTACTTCATCCAATTCTTTCATCACTTTACACTTTGGTTCTATTAGGCCTTGACACTCTTTTCCACCCTTCTAACATTAGTGTTCTATTTTCTTCCAAGATCGATACTGACATTTTTTCAATTTACAGACTCCTTCCTGGCTTTATGGCTTTCTGTTTTCTCTGTACCTTCTAAGGCTTTCAGGAAGCTTCTCTTATGTTTGTTCCCTCTGTATTCACATTGACTTCTCTTAGTTTTGAGTAATATCTTCAATTACCTTTTAGATAAAACTGCCTTTCTTTTCTTGTAGTTCTGAACTATTCCATTGCCATTTTGTTCTTGTTCACTAATAACAGATATTGGGGTAACCAATCGCGGAATATAAAAACAATTACGATCACTTATTAGTGGAAAGGCGTCAAGATCAGCTGATATACCTACAAGATACTATGAAGACAATGCGAATGAACATGTTCCTCTTCTAGCAGCAGTTTATCGTAAGTCGCTGATTCAACGACGGGTACCTTGCGACTGGAAAGTAGCACAGGTCATTCCCGTTTTCAATAAGGTTCCTGAGGCAGATGTACATTATAGGAGGCGTATATCGTTGTCAGTATGATGTGGAATCATGAATGATGTTTTGTGCTCTCGAAGAAAAAGAAACATTTTTGACTCAGCTTGCTCTATTTGTAGATGAGATCCATAAAGCTGTACACCACGAAGCTCGGGTTAATGCCGTGTTCCTTGACTTCAGGATGGCATTTTACACCGTTCCGCACTGCCGTTAAGTGAGAGAAAAAAAAAAGAAAAAAAAGAACGAGAACGAGCTTATAGAGTATCACACCAAATTTGCGAGTGGATTCAAGATTTCCTTGCAGATAGAACTCAACATGTCGCTCCTAACGTAACGTAATCGACAAATGTAAAAGTATTTCCAGAGACCCCCCCAAGGACGTGTGATGGTTCCGTTACTGTTCACAATGTTCGCAAATTAGCGAGTAGAGAGTGTCTCATGCTCCTGAAGACTGTTTGCAGCTGTTGCGGTTGTCTATAACAAAGTAGCAACGCCAAGAGACAGTATCGATTTGCAGAATTACCTGCAGAGGACTGGTGAATTTTCAGGCTCAGGCAGCTAATCCTGAAAAATAAATGTAACATATTGCGGGTACTGAGAAACTGCTGGAAACGGTACCTATCATAAAATATCTAGGAGTAACTATTGGGGGGGCCAGAGTGAGGGGGGGTGGCAGAGTGAGGGGGGGTGGCAGAGTGAGGGGGGGTGGCAGAGTGAGGGGGCGTGGCAGAGTGAGGGGGCGTGGCAGAGTGAGGGGGCGTGGCAGAGTGAGGGGGCGTGGCAGAGTGAGGGGGCGTGGCAGAGTGAGGGGGCGTGGCAGAGTGAGGGGGCGTGGCAGAGTGAGGGGGCGTGGCAGAGTGAGGGGGCGTGGCAGAGTGAGGGGGCGTGGCAGAGTGAGGGGGCGTGGCAGAGTGAGGGGCGTGGCAGAGTGAGGGGGGCGTGGCAGAGTGAGGGGGGCGTGGCAGAGTGAGGGGGGCGTGGCAGAGTGAGGGGGGGTGGCAGAGTGAGGGTGGGTGGCAGAGTGAGGGGGGTGGCAGAGTGAGGGGGGGTGGCAGAGTGAGGGGGGGTGGCAGAGTGAGGGGGGGTGGCAGAGTGAGGGGGGGGTGGCAGAGTGAGGGGGGTGGCAGAGTGAGGGGGGGTGGCAGAGTGAGGGGGGGTGGCAGAGTGAGGGGGGGTGGCAGAGTGAGGGGGGGTGGCAGAGTGAGGGGGGGTGGCAGAGTGAGGGGGGGTGGCAGAGTGAGGGGGGGTGGCAGAGTGAGGGGGGTGGCAGAGTGAGGGGGGGTGGCAGAGTGAGGGGGGGTGGCAGAGTGAGGGGGGGTGGCAGAGTGAGGGGGGGTGGCAGAGTGAGGGGGTGTGGCAGAGTGAGGGGGGGTGGCAGAGTGAGGGGGGGTGGCAGAGTGGGGGGGTGTGGCAGAGTGAGGGGGGGTGGCAGAGTGAGGGGGGGTGGCAGAGTGAGGGGGCGTGGCAGAGTGAGGGGGCGTGGCAGAGTGAGGGGGGGTGGCAGAGTGAGGGGGGTGGCAGAGTGAGGGGGGGTGGCAAAGTGAGGGGGGGTGGCAGAGTGAGGGGGGGTGGCAGAGTGAGGGGGGTGGCAGAGTGAGGGGGGGTGGCAGAGTGAGGGGGGGTGGCAGAGTGAGGGGGGGTGGCAGAGTGAGGGCGGGTGGCAGAGTGAGGGGGGGTGGCAGAGTGAGGGGGGTGGCAGAGTGAGGGGGCGTGGCAGAGTGAGGGGGGGTGGCAGAGTGAGGGGGGGTGGCAGAGTGAGGGGGGGTGGCAGAGTGAGGGGGGGTGGCAGAGTGAGGGGGGGTGGCAGAGTGAGGGGGGGTGGCAGAGTGAGGGGGGGTGGCAGAGTGAGGGGGGGTGGCAGAGTGAGGGGGGGTGGCAGAGTGAGGGGGGTGGCAGAGTGAGGGGGGGTGGCAGAGTGAGGGGGGTGGCAGAGTGAGGGGGGTGGCAGAGTGAGCGGGGGTGGCAGAGTGAGGGGGGGTGGCCAAGTGAGGGGGGGGTGGCAGAGTGAGGGGGGTGGCAGAGTGAGGGGGGTGGCAGAGTGAGGGGGGGTGGCAGAGTGAGGGGGGGTGGCAGAGTGAGGGGGGGTGGCAGAGTGAGGGGGGGTGGCAGAGTGAGGGGGGGTGGCAGAGTGAGGGGGGGTGGCAGAGTGAGGGGGGGTGGCAGAGTGAGGGGGGGTGGCAGAGTGAGGGGGGGTGGCAGAGTGAGGGGGGGTGGCAGAGTGAGGGGGGGTGGCAGAGTGAGGGGGGGTGGCAGAGTGAGGGGGGGGTGGCAGAGTGAGGGGGGGGTGGCAGAGTGAGGGGGGGTGGCAGAGTGAGGGGGGGTGGCAGAGTGAGGGGGGCGTGGCAGAGTGAGGGGGGGTGGCAGAGTGAGGGGGGGTGGCAGAGTGAGGGGGGGTGGCAGAGTGAGGGGGGGGAGAGGGATGGTGGGAGAGGGATGGGGGGAGAGGGATGGGGGGAGAGGGATGGGGGGAGAGGGATGGGGGGAGAGGGATGGGGGGAGAGGGATGGGGGGAGAGGGATGGGGGGAGAGGGATGGGCGGAGAGGGATGGGGGGAGAGGGATGGGGGGAGAGGGATGGGGGGAGAGGGATTGGGGGAGGGGGATGGGGGTAGAGGAAATTTCGAGTGGGCACTTTCCAGGAAGAGTCAGACGACATACTACTTCTTGCCACCGAGAAATTAAGAGCTAATACAGAGGGTTGTTGATAATCATTATTCTCACGCACCATTGGCGAGTGGAAGAGGAAAGGAGGGGGGGGGGGCAATAAATTAGTGGCACCAGAAGTACCCTCCGCCACACACCGTTAGATGGCTTACAAAATATAATAGTATGATGTGGATGTAGGGACAATGTTTCAATCTTACCCTGTTATGTAAAGTAAATTATGATCAAAATCGGAATGTGTCATTTTTTCGCTATTTTTGAATGTTTCTATGGACTGGTGAAATATGTTTGCCAGCTTCTCTTCCCTGAGTCTTTCCATATGTTATAACCAAGTATTTGCTGATGATAGGCATCTTCATTTGCTTAAATACTGTACTTTAACATAGTGGCACTCTCATCTCTCTTACCAGTGCCGCATTTCCTCAGAATCACCTTCATATGTCAGTAAAACTGTTGAGGTCGCTCATCTTTCGTTTTCAATTTCTTACATCATTTCTGCTGTTCGATGATAAATATCATTCTTATCAGTATCTGAAGTTGTACTTATGCTTGGGTCACCATCATGTTGACAGAATCTGTTTGGGCGTGTCCGCTTTCCTCGAAACACTGACGAACCTGAATATTATGCTCAGAACGTCTACTTTTGGAACACGATGAAGCCGCGATTCTGGGTGGGATGATGTCGACAAGTCCTTGGTAAATTTCCGGAGATATGTGGTACCAGATGTCTCCGCACAGTTCACGCAGTTCCCAGTAATTACGAGCCGGTGGTTTGCGGGCGCGGAACTGGAGGCTGGTAGCTTCCCAGGTGTGTTGCATCGGGTCAGGTCAGGTGAACCTGAGGGACAAGACGTCAGTAGCGTGCTCCTCAAACCACTGTAGCACAAATCTGGCCTTGTGACAAGTACAGTTATCCTGCAGGATGATTCCATCGACGTTTGGGAATGCAGTGAGCGTGAAGGGATGCACGTGATCCACAATAATGGTCATATAGTTATGGTGTCTGACTCCTGTCACTGGTCCCATGAAAATCCAGGTGATTTTTCTCCATAGAGTAATACTGTCTCCTCCGGTCTACGTCCACGGCATGGCGCATGTTTCGAGCACCCATTTGCAGTTTACCTGGATTCATCCGACCAAGTGACACATTTCCATGGATCGACTGTTGAATCCCGATGATCCTATGCCCACTGAAATCGTAAATGACCATGTCGTTGGATCCACTTGAGAACACAGGTGTCGTCTGCTGTCCAGCCCCACGTCCATCATTGTGCGCTGAACAATGTGGTCCGATACACTTTTGTCTGTACGAGAATGGTACTCAATCATCCCACGCCAAATAACGCCTTCTATCATTCTTATAATGTCGGGCAAGCCTTCTTACCTGCTCGTAGCTTCACCGTGCTTCAACCACTTTCCACTTACGCTCCTAAGAGCTGCACGCAAACAGCACCACCTTTTTGGGATGTTCCTTTCCACGACGGAGCAAAAATATCTCCTTTATCAGAGTCATTTACGTGAATGGGTTGGGTTGTTTGGGGAGGAGACCAAACAGCGAGGTCATCGGTCTAATGGGGTTAGGGGAGCACGAATAAGGAAGTCGGCCGCGCCCTCTCGAAGGAACCATCCCGGCATTTGCCTGGAGTGATTAAAGGAAATCATGGAGAAACCTAAATCAGGATGGACGGACGTGGGATTGAACAGTCGTCCTCCCGAATGGGAGTCCAGTGCGCTAACCACTGCGCCACCTCGCTCGGGTTCCGTCAATGGATTTCTTCATTTTCGACCCTTATTGCCGCTAGATCGATTTCCTGCGCATGCATGCGACGGGTCTCCAAGGAGCTATACATCAATCTCTGGCTACTTTTGCATTTTGCAAACATATCCAATGATTATCTACTCGTTGCTGCTCAGCTTGCACTATCAAAAGTATCCCGACAGCCCTATGCAATGCGGAATTGCCACTAGATATTACAAGTGATGGATCCGCCAGTATGAAAGGAAGTGAGGAGTATTGAGTTGTCAGCAGAAAAGCAGTGACAGCAGAACGGGTCGATCAAGAGAGCTCAGTGACTTCGAACGTTGAGAAGTCAGTTGAATATCGCTGAGTATTAAATCAATCAGGGACATTTCAAACCTTCTAAAACTACCCTAGTCTACTACTGGTGATGTGACAATGAAGTGGAAAAGCGAAGGACAAGCACAGCTAAACCAATAGCAGACAGACATAATGTATTGACGGGCAGGGACCATCGAGCATTGCGTAGGGTGATTCCAAAAATTGGATGGAGTCAGCGGAAGAAAACACTCTTGAGTTCTGAGGTGTTATCAGCAGTGCAGCTAGTACAATGACTGTGCGTAGGGAGTTAAGAAGATTCGCGTATATTGGTCGAGTAGTCAGTGCTAAACTGCGCTTGTGGTGGTGTAATGAACGACGCCATTCTACAGTGGATGACTGGCAACGGGTGACTTGGAGTGATGAATCACGCTGTACCCTGGGTTTGTTGAATGCCTGGAGAACTTTAGCTGCCATCTTGTGCAGCGCTCACAGTTAAGTTCGGAGGTGGTGGTAGTGGTAGTGGTGGTGTACAGTATCATGGTTAGGGCGAGGACTCCTCACTTGGCTTAAGAACACGCTGCGTGCAGAAAGATATGAACAGGTTTCTACATCATTGTGTACTGAGTAGCCGGCCGCGGTGGTCTCGCGGTTCTGGGTGCGCAGTCCGGAACCGTGCGTCTGCTACGGTCGCAGGTTCGAATCCTGCCTCGGGCATGGATGTGTGTGATGTCCTTAGGTTAGTTAGGTTTAAGTAGTTCTAAGTTCTAGGGGACTGATGACCACAGCTGATAAGTCCCATAGTGCTCAGAGCCATTTGAACCATTGTACTGAGTATAATAGTACAGTTTGGATCCCAGTGACCAAAATGGCTGAGTTCTCTGATTTCGGCACTTGAGGGACGGTCTGCCATTTCTCTACAGTCATTCAGCCATTTCATTGAAAGTGTCCTCAATAGCCCCTATGCCCACAAAAAGGACGAATGTGGACACCCTATATTAATGTCTACTAATAGTTGTCGGGGTACTTTTGATGATATGGTGTATAGGCTTTATTACGGCGTCACGTGCTCTCAACAGCACCAAGTGACATTCAGCCTCACGGTGGGCAGTCGTCGTAATACATTGGCTCATTAGCGAATATTGGCATTATACTGATCTACTTTCCCAAGTCATTTCCACGAATTAATTCCCACAGCTTTTTCTTGCTTTTCACATCTTGTGGAAACGCGATGTCTCCAAAAAATTGTTCAAATGGCTCTGAGCACTATGGGACTTAACATCTGAGGTCAACAGTCCCCTACACTTAGAACTACTTAAACCTAACTAATCTAAGGCCATCACACATATCCATGCCCGAGACAGGATTTTAACCTGCGACCGCAGGAGCAGCGCGGTTCTGGACTGAAGCGCCTAGAATGATGGCTCCTTGTTAAGTCTTTTCTTCTCTTTCCCATCATGCTTCACTCAGTCCGTGGGTGAAAAGCTTGTACTCAACTATGTTCTTCTATGCATTCTCAAGATTTCCTTTTTCGTTCACTGTCCCCGTATTCCAAGTACCTTTTTGTAACTTCTACTTGTTACCTTTTTCATCCCAACATTGTTTCCATCCAGAGCTTACGAAATTTAAGGGAAAATTAATGCGAATGTAGTCTACTAACAACAAACACGAAAAATCAGTATAATTCCCAGCCTGACAGTCGCCTTAGCTCATCCGATATACTTACACACTCCTACGAAATACACACGGTAGTGCGTCAGCAAATCTTGTTTTTCATATTGCGAAAGAGCCTCGCGGTATGCCACTAGTTCGTTTATTTATATGAAGGATTTCATTTTAAACGTTTGCGTCCCATCTCAGCAGGCGGAAATAAATCCGAGCAAGCAAACAGAAGACCCGTGTGCCCTCAGAGAACATCTGGTGCCAAAATTTGATCTGCAGAGTTAGTTCTGAGTGCAGAACTAAAATGCCACATGAAAGAGGCATGCTTGGTACACAGACAGAAGCAGAATTCGAGTCCATACACGCCTAGGTAAGCTACACGGAATACCTTTCATCGGATATCTTCTGCAAGGAAAACAGTAATTCCTAATACGTGCAGTTTTCAGTGTCGTGGAAACAAATGCCTCCTACATGTCATACTTATACATTCTGTTAACTACAGTCTGAATACCTGTACAAACGTACTCGCGAAGAGTGTGAAACTCGTATTGTATGGTCATCTATGACCCACTCCAGATACTCTGTTGTATGCCTAAACATTACCTAATGGTGAGGTTTGCAAAGTGAATGCTATAAAAATATAATTGCAGTCCACTATCGTAGATCACGGACCTCTACAGGATAAAGATTCGTACGTCATTTGTGGGAAATACAGTAAGGAGATGGGTGGGCATAATGGCCACTGCGGACAAAACGCACGTTTAAATTCCTGAGTCCGCGCAGCGCTGCAGTCGTACGCTAACTGCATAAACTTCTCAGTTACGTACAGTCACTTGAGACAACAAGGGCATCGTTTAGTCTTGCAGATACGTTTCATATGGCTTTGATGCAATGCCTTCTCAACTAAAATGGTTACTACTTGTATTTATTACAAATTTACATAAGAAATTAGGAACATATCTATGTTGAAAGAGTGGTTGCTTAGCAACAAAAGCCAATCTCAACGATTGCTTCGTTGGAGGCTATCGCGAATAGTCTGGCGGCACATGACAAAAACGTGCAAATATTTCGTACTCTTTGGTGTTGCTGTATGTTGCTATTGACTGCTTAACAGAGGACGCCCATTATCATAAAGTTTGGATTCTTGAACATGAGACGTCCACGCACTTTCGAATGTATCGTAAAATGTAATGTCCGAAAGATACCTTATACTAATTACAACTTTTTTATGCTTTATTGGCATTATAAACTGTTGATAGAGAAAGTCAGAAAGCACGCAGTCGGGACTAACGCCGTCAGCAACGTTCTCAATATTTCAAAAAACCTGTATCCAGCAACCATTTTGTACTTTACGAAACCTTCGTTTTTTGCTTCGTTTCCCATCTTACTCATTTAAGAACATTATAAAATAGATATCTTTTGGGACTCAGATACTCAGCAACGCAGAAAATGAAAATGCAGGTGCAATGCAAAAAAATGGTTCAAATGGCTCTGAGCACTATGGGACGCAACTGCTGTGGTCATTAGTCCCCTGGAACTTAGAACTACTTAAACCTAACTAACCTAAGGACATCACACACATCCATGTCCGAGGCAGGATTCGAACCTGCGACCGTAGCAGTCTCACGGTTCCGGACTGCGCGCCTAGAACCGCGAGACCACCGCGGCCGGCTGCAGGTGCAATGCACGTCGCGCCTATGTCCTGCTGTTTATTCATTTTGTTTGTTGACTTCTTTCTAGCAGGGTGGCATCAACATTCTTGACTGTAAATTCCAAACTGTATCACCACTTTTAAGATTGCACATTACTGAAAAGTTTGCTAATCTTGCATCATTAATGGAATTGAGACTTTTGAAGCCGAACAGATGACGCTCAAAGTTTTCTAGAGTCTCACAAACTACACGTTCCCTAGATAATGTCTTAGATGTTTTAATGCCTCTTGAAAAAAATTGTTCATATGGCTCTAAGCACTATGGGACTTAATATCTGAGGTCATCAGTCCCCTAGACTTAGATCTACTTAAGCCGAACTAACCTAAGGACATCATACATCCATGCCCGAGGCAGGATTCGAACCTGCGACCGTAGCAGCAGCGCGGTTCCGTATTGTAGCGCCTAGAACCGCTCGGTCACAATGGCCGGCAATGCCTCTTGATATTTTTCAGAATATCAATATAGTTAAACTCCTTTTTTCCCTTTTCTATATGATTTTAGGTTAAAAACTCTCTCTGTGAATGCGTGAAAACCAGCAAAAGAACTACAAAAAATCTTTCCCAGTTTTTTGTGTAATGTAGTGAGGTCAATGTTTCTTTGAGCGTTTTCCACGCCCATTTTCATCCAGATATTGGAGTTACTGTTTTTTCTAAAACGGTCAAAAGTGTAAAGTTTAATTTTATGTCATATGCAAAGGTCTGTTGTCACTTGCCGGTGCAAAAAAAATCTTCTAAGTCAACGTAATCAAAATATAGGTCTCTTTACGTTACTTATTTTGATACTCTTAAATTCGCCCATCAAAACCTGAAGGATACTTCCCGTTGACCTAGAATCATGAAATTTCGCAAGAAGCAAGTTTAACAGCACTACGAAGGGGAAAAAATTCGGCAAGTGTTAATTTGTTGTTACATCATATGACAAAAATATTGTTTGTTATTTGTTATCGATTTCCAAACGAAAATTAAAGTATCTTATAAGTCTTGGAATTCACGATACCTATGTCTTGCCAGTATCAGTGTTTATAACAGACAAAAATCGTTGAGGTTTTCCAGTCCTAGGATGAACGAACTGTGAAGAAGGGTGGACAGAAACCCTTTGAAAAGCTTGTGTAGGTGTTGCTGGGTACACTGTGGTGAGAAATAATTGTTAAGAAAAAAAATTTCGATACGTTGCACTGTTTCCGAGTTAATTAGCAGTGACGTTAGCCATCACGCCGCTTCGTACAAAGAATCAAGCGGTCCGTCTGAAACAGAGCCGTTAAACGTGTTCTTCGTTTGGTTCCTACAACTGAACAAGGGAGCGAAGCACGAATTGGAAAGGCTGAACAGTCTTGTGCGCTACAGTCTAAACTTCGCGAATAATAGACACTAATTACAGCTGGTAGGCTACTTGGATGTGTGTGCGTAACGGTCGGACTGGCTAACTGAAATGCTAATTCACTTTAAATCGGAGCAACGTATTGAATTTCTTTCTTATTAATTATTTCTCAGCACAACCTACCCTGAAACATGCTTACATGCCTTTCATCCTGTTTTTGGCGACCCTGTAAACATAAGTAAGTTTGCACGGAACCCTCAGGGTGCGAGTAGTACTTGCATCTGGACTTTTTTTTGTTTAGCGGTCAATAACAACATCTCGGAATAACGCATATTTGTGCGATAATTGCTTCAAAAATTGTGTGACTCAAATCACTTTACTTTTTCCTCTTTAATTATAAAGACTTTCTCGAAAAAGTGATATTATGTAACTAATTTTTTACTTTCAAAATATTATGTCTTTGCCGCGCGGGATTAGCCGAGCGGTCTTGGCCGCTGCAGTCATGGACTGTGCGGCTAGTCCCGGCGGAGGTTCGAGTCCTCCCTCGGGCATGGGTGTGCGTCTTTGTCCTTAGGATAATTTAGGTTAAGTAGTGTGTAAGCTTAGGGAATGATGACCTTAGCAGTTAAGTCCCATAAGATTTCACACACATTTGAACATTTGTTATGTCTTTTTTTCTGTCAGACACTTTATCCAAGTTTAGATTGGTTTTCTCAATTTACGTAGTCCCTTTTTACCAGTTGACCACAATTTTTCGGATTACTGATTATTTAGGTACTATCTTTCTGCCCAACGAGAATGCAAGCAAACAAAAAGATTTAGACAGGTAGGAGGGTAGTTTGCCTGCACCACCTTCGATTTTGGAGTTTCTGGATAAATCGCAACTCAGCTAAAAGAGAAAAAAATCGATAAACTTTACAGTGGCCGTTATGCTCGCCCTTCCCCTAGCAGACCAGCGCGTGAGAATTAAATAAGAAGTGAAATTCAAATATAAACACTAAAAATAACAATCCTGGACTGATGTCGTGGAACTAAGGTGACATGAAGAAAGACAGGTTAGCCATGATACCTCGTATCAGGGAAAGCATTCGTTTCCGTGACATATATTGTCTTGTATTGTATTGTATGTTAATCGTGGATGCAGAAACGAGGGAGAGGCTCCGTCCCCTCCGCAGCCGTAGTGGTCCACAACCCCACGACGACTACCGCAGCCCACTTCACCCCTCCGCCGCCCCACACCGAACACAGGGCTCTTGCGCGGTTCGGCCCCCGGTGGACCTCCCAGGGAACGTCTCACGCCAGACGGGTGTAACCCCTATGTTTGCGTGGTAGAGTATGGTGGTGTACACGTACAGCCGGCCAGTGTTGCCATGCGGTTCTAGGCGCTTCCCTCTGGAACCGCGTGACCGCTACGGTCGCAGGTTTGAATCCTGCCTCGGGCATGGATGTGTGTGATGTCCTTAGATTAGTTAGATTTAAGTAGTTCTAAGTGACTGATGACTATAGATGTTAAGTACCGTAGTGCTCAGAGCGATTTGAACCATTTTTTGTACGCGTACGAGGAGAACTTTTTTGTTCAGCAATCGCAGACATAGTATAACTGAGGCGGAATAAGGGGAACCAGCCGGCATTCACCGAGGCAGATGGAAAACCGCCTTAAAACTATCCACAGACGGGCCAGTTCACCGGACGTCGACACAAATCCGCCGGGCGGATGCGTGCCGGGGACCAGGCGCTCCTTCCCGCCCGGAAAGCCATGCGTTAGACCGCACCGCCAACCGGCCGGACGACATATATTAATTAGAATTATTTGTTAGTTTTATTACCCTGTCTCCACTCGTCCCTTTCGTCTGTACCCAGAACACTTTAATATCCTGTGCCCCACGGGGTAGCCACACCGACCGAGCGGCTCCCCCTGTCGGAGGTCCGAGTCCTGCCTCAGGTGTGTGTGTGTGTGTGTGTGTGAGCGCGCGCGAGTGTGTGTTGTCCAGAGAGTAAGTTAGTTTAAGTTAGATTAAGTAGTGTGTAAGCTTAGGGACCAATGAGCTAAGCGGTTCGGTCCCATAAGATCTCACCACAAATTTACAAATTTTTAATACACTGTACCTTGGGTTGCTGGAGGTGCGATTACAGTTGGCGGGTGAACTACTTTTACTTTTACACTCTCCAGTCACACTAACGTGACCGCCGCGTATGTTCGATGTCTACGTGCAATATATGGGGCCACAGACGGCAGATGGTAGCACTAGAAGTGGAGGGTAAATACACTACTGGACATTAAAATTGCTACGCGAAGAAGAAATGCAGATGATAAACTGGTATTCATTGGACAAACATATTACACTAGAACTGACATGTGATTACATTTTCACGCAATTTGGGTGCATAGATCTTGAAAAATCAGTACCCAGAACAACCACCTCTGGCAGTAATAACGGCCTTAATACGCCTGGGCATTGAGTCAAACAGAGCATGTATGGCGTGTACAGGTACAGCTGCCCATGCAGCTTCAACACGAAACAGCATATCGAGACACTCCGGGATGATGATGGCTTTGAAACAGAGGATGGCACGCGTAAAGCTAAAATACTAAACACCTTTTTCCAAAGCTGTTTCACAGAGGAAGACCGCACTGCAGTTCCTTCTCTAAATCCTCGCACAAACGAAAAAAATGGCTGACATCGAAATAAGTGTCCAAGGAGTGGAAAAGCAACTGGAATCACTCAACAGAGGAAAGTCCACTGGACCTGACGGGATACCAATTCGTTTCTACACAGAGTACGCGAAAGAACTTGCCCCCCTTCTAACAGCCGTGTACCGCAAGTCTCTAGAGGAACGGAAGGTTCCAAATGATTGGAAAAGAGCACAGGTAGTCCCAGTCTTCAAGAAGGGTCTTCGAGCAGAAGCGCAAAACTACAGAACTATATCTCTGACGTCGATCTGTTGTAGAATTTTAGAACATGTTTTTTGCTCGAGTATCATGTCGTTTTTGGAAACCCAGAATCTACTCTGTAGGAATCAACATTGATTCCGGAAACAGCGATCGTGTGAGACCCAACTCGCTTTATTTCTTCATGAGACCCAGAAAATATTTGATACAGGCTCCCAGGTATATGCTATTTTTCTTAACTACTGGAAGGCGTTCGATACATAAAGTAAGAGCCTACCGAATATCAGACCAGCTGTGTGGCTGGATTGAAGAGTTTTTAGCAAACAGAACACAGCATTTTGTTATCAATGGAGAGATGTTTACAGACGTTAAAGTAACCTCTGGCGTGCCACTGGGGAGTGTTATGGGACCATTGCTTTTCACAATATATATAAATGACGTAGTAGATAGTGTCGGAGGTTCCATGCGGCTTTTCGCGGATGATGCTGTAGTATACAGAGAAGTTGCAGCATTAGAAAATTGTACTGAAAGGCAGGAAGATCTGCAGCGGATAGGCACTTTATGCAGGGAGTGGCAACTGACAATTTACATAGACAAATGTAATGTATTGCGAATACACAGAAAGAAGGATCCTTTATTGTATAATTATATGATAGCGGAACAAACACTGGTAGCAGTTACTTCTGTAAAATATCTGGGAGTATGCGTGCACAACGATTTGAAGTGGAATGATCATATAAAATTAATTGTTGGTAAGGCGGGTACCAGGTTGAGATTCACTGGGAGAGTCCTTAGAAAATGTAGTCCATCAACGAAGGAGATGGAATACGAAACAGTCGTTCGACCTATACTTGAGCAATACTCATCAGTGTGGGATCTGTACCAGACCGGGTTGACGGAGGAAACAGAGAAGATCCAAAGAACAGCGGCGCGTTTCGTCACAGGGTTATTTCGTAACCGTGATAACGTTACGGAGATGTTTAGCAAACTCAAGTGGCAGACTCTGCAAGAGAGGCGCTCTGCATCGCGGTGTAGCTTGCTCGCCAGGTTTCGAGAGGGTGCGTTTCTGGATGAGGTATCGAATATATTGCTTCCCCCTACTTATGCCTCCCGAGGAGATCACGAATGTAAAATTAGAGAGATTAGAGCGCGCACGGAGGCTTTCAGACAGTCGTTCTTCCCGCGAACCATACGCGACTGGAACAGAAAAGGGAGGTAATGACAGTGCCACGTAAAGTGCCCTCCGCCACACACCGTTGGGTGGCTTGCGAAGTATAAATGTAGATGTAGATACCACAGTTCATCACGAGTAGTGACTGGCGTATTGTGACGAGCCAGTTGCTCTGCCACCATTGACCAGACGTTTTCAATTGGTGAGACATCTGAAGAATACGCTGGCCAAGGCAGCAGTCGAACTTTTTCTGTGTCCAGAAAGGCCCGTACAGGTACTGCAACATGCGGTCGTGCATTATCCTACTGAAATGTAGGTTTTCGCAGGGATCGAATTAAGGGTAGAACCACAGGTCGTAACACATTTGAAATGTAACGTCCACTGTTCAAAGTGCCGTCAATGCGAACAAGAGGTGACCGAGACGTGTAACCAATGGCACCCCATACCAACACGCCGGGTGATACGCCAGTATGCGGTGACGAATACACGCTTCCAATATGCGTTCACAGCGATGTCGCCAAACACCGATGAGACCATCATGATGCTGTAAACAAAACCTGGATTCATCCGAAAAAATGACGTTTTACCATTCGTGCACCCAGGTTCGTCGATGAGTACACCATCGCAGGTGCTCCTGTCTGTGATGCAGCGTCAAGGGTAACCGCAGCCGTGGTCTCCGAGGTAATAGTCCATGCTGCTGCAAACGACGTCGAACTGTTGGTGCAAATAGTTGATGGTTGTTGTCTTGCAAACGTCCCCATCTGTTGACTCAGGGATCGAGACGTGGCTGCACGATCCGTTACAGCCATGCGGATAAGATGCCAGTCATCTCGACTGCTAGTGATATGAGGCAGTTGGGATTCAGCACGGCGTTCCGTAATATCCTTCTGAACCCACCGATTCTATATTAAGCTAACAGTAATTGGATCTCGACCAAGGCGAGCAACAATGTCGCGATACGATAAACCATAATCGCGATAGACTACAATCCAACGGAAACGTGATGGTACGCATTTCTCCTCGTTACACGAGGCATCACAACAATCTTTCACCAGGCAACGCCGGTCAACTTCTGTTTGTATACGAGAAATCGGTTGGAAACTTCGTTCGTGTCAGCACGTTGTAGGTGTCGCCACCGGCGCCAATCTTGTGTGAATGGTCTGAAAAGCTAATCATTTGCATATTTCAGCATCTTCTTCCTGTCGGTTAAATTCCGCATCTGTAGCACGTCATCTTCGTGGTGTAGCAATTTTAATGGCCAGTAGTGTACAACTTGTCGGCGGCTGGGAGGGAGGGGAGGGGAGGGGGGGGGGGGACGCGGAAATAAGTGCAGTCGCTAGTCGCTGTCGTAATGTGGACACTGGGGATTTTGTCCGACGTCGTGAAGGGCATGATCGTTGGCTTTCGGGACAATGGTGGAAGCATTTCCAAATCGGCTAGCTTTCTAAACTGTTCGCATGCCACCGTGGTTACAGTATACCGTGGATGGCAAAATGGCGCTATCCAAAACTGGAAGCTGTGTGCATCACGAGGCATAGATGACAGGGGTTGACAGGAGTGAACGATGGCCGCCACAGGTATGTGTACGGGCCATTAGACGTGCAACTGCTTAGCACCTGACCGCCAAGACCAACCAAGGGGTACCAACAGTGCCTCATCAACGACTGTTCAGCGAACACTGATGTGTATGGGCTTGCTTGGCTGACGCCTGATTCATACACCCTTGCTGATTGCTGTTCATCAGCGACGGAAGTTTAAATTTTCACTCCAGTATCACAACTGGAAGTCCACTGAGTGGCAACAGGTGGGCTTTTCATGCGAATCACGTTTTTTGCTCCATCAGACAGATGGCTGTTGGCGTGTACGGCATGAAACGTCACAAAGCCATACACACTACAAAGATCATCGGAAGGATCCAGGCCGGAGGCGGCGGCGGTATTGTTGGGGGATGTTTTAGTGGCATTCTGTGAGTGGTCTCGTCATCCTGGAAGGCAAAGCAGATCAACACACGAATTCATCTCTCCTCGGGGACCATCTGCGCCCCTACATGCAGTTTCAAGACGCGCATCTGCCAGCAGGACAATGCAATGTGACATAATACAGCTCGCAGTGTACCTGCGTGGTTCGAAGAGCACCAGGATGAGTTTACCATACTTTCGTAGCCATCAGTGTCCCCGGAATTAATCGCCCGTTGGAGAATGTATGGGACCATCTCGATCGGGCTGTTGCGCCACGGATCAAAAAAATGGTTCAAATGGCTCTATGGGACTTAACTTCTGAGGTCATCAGTCCCCTAGGACTACTTAGACCTAACTAACCTCAGGACATCACACACATCCATGCCCGAGGCAGGATTTGAACCTGCGACCGTAGCGGTCGCTAGGCTCCAGACTGTAGCGCTTAGAACCGCACCGCCACGGATACTCAACCGAGAAACCTAACGCATTTGGCCACGGCACTGGAGTTGGCATGGCTCCAAGTCCCTGTTGGTACCTTCCAGGCCCCCAGTGACCTCCTACACGGTCTTCGCTGGAAAAGGTGGTTATTCGGGTTTCTGACAGGTGGTCGAATTAATATAAGTCGACAGTGTATTTAGTATACGATAGAATTGCGTTAAGTTCCATGTCCGATTATCAGTTGAAAGGTGGCTACACTGAGTCACAGCGCCAGAGATTGCGCCAAAGATTATTATCCCGCCGCCTCCAGTTGACAGTAGTAGTTTAGAGGATGTTGAGGGCAGTTGTTCTGTTGTGCAAGAGAGTAGACGCTGTTCCGTTGGTGTAATGTATAGATGGAAGAAGTTGCAATTGTCAGAATATATTTGAGAAAAGAGATGGGCCTTTGTTTTATGATGGAATATTTTCGTCAATATATAAGGAGGTAAAAAGATATTACAGTTTTCTTTAA
Organism: Schistocerca gregaria; assembly: GCF_023897955.1. NCBI lineage: Eukaryota > Metazoa > Arthropoda > Insecta > Orthoptera > Acrididae > Schistocerca > Schistocerca gregaria. Next base: position 541,086,577 of record NC_064922.1, read on the forward strand.
TGACAATCCCTCTTACTCACAGGTACAGTCAACAAAGCATCTGGCTCGTGGTCATTTATTAGACTTTTAATTCTGGTTTCTATGTGCAGTTATAGTATTTTTCAATTAGTTAATTGAAAATGGTGTTTAAAATATTTTGTCGTATTGAGAAAGAACCGAGCCAGATACATGTACATTGAGTCACTCTACCACACACAGAGCAGTTACATTTGCGCTTTGTCGTTTCGTAGTTTTTATAGTTGCAGGGGATTTAATTAATCAATTGTGTTAATGGAAATCCATTGTCATTCTTTATTTTTATTTTATGCAGTCAGATTGCGTGCTCTTACTAGCCAGGACTTCGTAACCGGTCACACAGCTACTAAAATCATTGCAGTTATTCATTAATATTAGTCCTTTCTTTTTAATTAAGCCCCCATGCACAGTCTTTTTAACTAGTTGTTACATTTTTGTGCATGGTGAAGCGGTTGAACAATAAATAGATTGGAACAATTTAGCACAGCAGAAAGCAGCTGCTCAATGACAATGTTGCCTGTAGGATTTATCAACAGAGCCTGTCCCCATTTCGTTGAAGCCGGCCGCGGTGGTCTCGCGGTTCTAGGCGCGCAGTCCGGAACCGTGCGACTGCTACGGTCGCAGGCTCGAATCCTGCCTCGGGCATGGATGTGTGTGGTGTCCTTAGGTTAGTTAGGTTTAAGTAGTTCTAAGTTCTAGGGGACAAATGACCACAGCAGTTGAGTCCCATAGTGCTCAGAGCCATTTGAACCATTTCGTTGAAAATGTTTACGATGGAACGAAAAAAAAAATCCTTATTGTGAAGGAAACTACGGGCAATGGTTTTCTTGTAGAACACGCTACTTTGTAATGGGACTACTTGCTTTCATTCTGCACCAACGTTAGACTTACCCTTCAGATTATGTTCTTCTTTGGTCCACGTTGTTACGAGATCGGCATGGTTATTAATGGCTTTGGAGTGTTTAATCTGAAGTGTGGCCAGAAGCCATTTCTGTGCTGCCCCGTTACCCCACCCCCTCCTTTTCCAGAATGGAATTTCTGTACGGCAACTGCCTGCTTGTAGTGTTAGTCATCCGAAAAGTGAGCGAAGGTTTTTCTAAATGTTGCTTATCGTGTAATTGAGACGGCAGTTGGGTACCAGCTCAGTATTCAGATGGACCGTCGCTGTTAACAGGTCGGGTTCATTCGATCAGCAGCCGGCGCACAACCCCGCCCGCGAAGCGGCGCTATAACACGGATGGCTATCTCGACTTGTCAGTCCGAAGCATATATGTAGTCTAATTTTTCTTTTCTGTGTTCATAATTGATTGAAATATGTAATGTTTCATATGTGTAGTGCATTAATGACGATCCAAGTTGCAGACACCCACCCTGGTATTTAAAAACTAGTGTCCCAGATACTGCGCCAAAACTTTACTCTCGCTGTCAGTGCGTGCGTCACGGTGATGAATACCTCTCGGAACGCAAGAAGCGGCGCGTGCAGACGCGGAATCAAGGCAGGGCGACTACAGACGAGCAGCAGATGTCTGGCGTTAAACGCAGGGCCGCGCTCCGCCGTGCGCCAACAAACAGAGCGGCACTTGGCGCATATTTATTGGTGCGACGCCGACGCCAGAGGCAGACGCACGGCCCGCCGGCACCGCGAGCTGCCGCTAGCCGCTCTCCGGCGTCGGCGTCGCGACTGAAATAACACGACGCCCACAAGCTGACATACTGCGGCGCGTGAATCACCCAGCGCCACCCCCGGATTCGATTATTATCGCTTCCATTGCAATAACACACTCCACGGCGGATGTCCCGCAGGGCTTCGCTTCGCAGCAGTGTCGGAGTCTGCTGCGACTGACTATAGCAGTGTTCACAACCTTCCTGAGGCTATTATCCCCGAGTGTAATCAGATGTTATCAACTACCTCTCCCCTTCCACCCCCCCCCCCCCCGCCCCCCATTATCAACATTTACATCTAACTAAACTTTACAATGACACTAATTTTCTTTGATCAGTTTCGTTTTTAAAGTTAAAAGATTTTTTTTTAAATCACGAAATACTGAGTCATGAAACAATTGCTACTGTTTACTTATAACAGTCCTTTCTGTACAATGATGATACAATTCTCAGGGCATGACCAGTGCCACCTGGAACCGCTTCTTACAAATACAAGCTGTTCTCATGAAGTACTGGCACTTGTTACAAAACATGCTTCCTCAGATTCACTCCCCTCACTAGCGATATCTGCTGCAATTATAAATTCATTTGAAGTCAACCAAATTAAAACGAAATGTGTGCACAATACATAGGCCTACTGTTTGGCCGGCCGGAGTGGCCGAGAAGTAGTTCTAAGCTCTAGGGAAATGATGACTTCGCCCATAGTGCTCAGAGCCATTTTAACCTACTGCTTGTGAACTACTTGATTACTGATTTAACAATAATTGCAAGATTGTAAGCCACCAGTGCTTTGTGTCACCACTGGTACTAACAACAACAATAATGATGATAACAACAATAATGATGATAACAACAACAACAACAATGATGATAACAACAACAACAACAATGATGATAACAACAACAACAACAATGATGATAACAACAACAACAACAATGATGATAACAACAACAACAATGATGATAACAACAACAACAATGATGATAACAACAACAATGATGATGATAACAACAACAATAATGATGATAACAACGATGATAACAACGACAACAAGATGATAACAACGACAACAACGATGATAACAACGACAACAACGATGATAACAACGACAACAACGATGATAACAACGACAACAACGATGATAACAACGACAACAACGATGATAACAACGACAACAACGACAACAACGACGATAACAACGACAACAACGATGATAACAACGACAACAACGATGATAACAACGACAACAACGATGATAACAACGACGATAATGATGATAACAACGACGATAATGATGATAACAACGACGATAATGATGATAACAACGACGATAATGATGATAACAACGACGATAATGATGATAACAACGACGATAATGATAACAACGACAATAATGATAACAACAACAACGGTGTTAACAACAATAATGATAACAACAATAATATCGTGAAGGCGCAATAGCACTGTCGTAGCCTTTAAATAGTTACTTTTGTATTGTGATATCACTTTCACTGACGAAAAAATCCGAACAGCAAAAAATAATTTATGTAGAGCAATGAAATTTCGGGAATACATTTGTGTAGGTAACTTACTTAATTGACTAACATTGCGAGATTACAGAGGGGCCACAGTTCGTAGTGATAGACGGTAAATCATCAAGTAGAACGGAAGTAATATCTGGCGTTCCGCAAGGCACTCTGCTGTTCCTTATTTACATAAATGATATAGGTGACAATCTGAGCAGCCTCCTTAGATTGTTTGCAGATGATGCTGTGATTTACTGTCTAGTAAAATATCAATTCCAATTACAAAATGATCTAGAGAGAATTTCTGTATGGTGCGGAAACTGTCATTTGGTACTAAACAAAGAAGAGTGCGAAGTCATCCACATGGGTACTAAAAGAAATCCGATAAATTTTGGGTATACGATAAATCGCACAAATCTAAGGGCTGTCAATTCGACTATGTACCTAGGACCTACAATTACGAGCCATTTAAATTGGAAAGACTACATAGACAATATTGTGGGGAAGGTGAAACAAAGACTGCGCTTTGTTGGCAGAACACTTAGAAGATGCGACAAACCCACTAAAGAGACAGCCTATATTACACTTGTCCGTCCTCTGCTGGAATATTGCTGCGCGATGTGGGATCCTTACCAAGTAGGACAGACGGAGGACATCGAAAAAGTGCAAAGAAGGTCAGGTCGTTTCGTGTTATCAAGCAATAGGGGTGAGAGTGTCACTGGTATGATACGCGAGTTGCGGTGGCAGTCACTGAAACAAAGGCGGTTTTCTTTGCGGCGAGATCTATTTACGAAATTTCAATCACCAACTTTATCTTCCGAATGCGAAAATATTTTGTTGACACCCATCTACGTAGGGAGAAATAATGATCATAACAAAATAAAAGAAATCGGAGCTCGAACGGAAAGATTTAGGTGTTCCTTTTTCCCACGCGCCATTCGAGAGTGAAATGGTAGAGAAGTAGTATGAAAGTGGTTTGATGAACCCTGTGCCAGGCACTTAATTATGAATTGCAGAGTAACCATGTAGATGTAGAAGAGCGAGAATGTTGGTACGTTAATAACCGATGTAACTGCCAGAATGTTGAATGCAAGCATGCAAAGGTACATACATTGTTTTGCAGAAGTGCCGGATACCAGTTTGTGGGATGCAGTTCAATGCCTGTTGCACTTGCTCGGTCAATACAGGGACGGTTAATGCTGGTCGAGGACGAGTCTGGAGTTGCCATCTCATTATGCCCCATATACGCTTGATTCGAAACAGGTGATGGAGCAGGTCAAGACATCATGTCCACCTGCTGGAGCATGCTGGGTTAAAATATTGGTATGTGGGCTAGCGTTATCTTGTTGGAAAACACCCTCTGGAATGCTGTTCATGAATGGCAGCATAAGAAATCGAATCACCAGACTGATGTACAAATTTTCGGTCAGGGTGCGTCGGATAACCACGAGAGTGCTCCTGCTGTCATACGAAATTGCATCCCGGACCTAATTCCAAATGTAGGTCCAGCGTCTCTAACACACAGTTTGGTTGCAGGACCTCAAGTGGCCTCCTTGAAACCAACAAACGACCATCACTGGCGCTGAGGCAGAACCAGCTTTCATCAGAAACCACAACAGTCCTCCACCCTTCCCTCCAATGAGTTCTCGCTTGACGCCACTGTATTAGCAAAGGGCGGTGGTTACTGGAATGCACGCTACTGGACGTCTGGTCGGAGATGTCCGTGAGTAACCGATTCGTAGCAGTCCGTTGTGTCACTGTGGAGGACAGAGAGAGGTGGGACGAGGACATATATCCAATGCCCAGACATATTAAGCAATTGCGAAGCACTGTTGGGTTCGCTAGTATCAATCCAATGCCCACATAAAACGTGATTCTAGAGAGAATAGTGTATATTTTATTCACTATTAATGAACTAACAACCATCGGACTTTTAATTGCTTGGATCTTATATTATTGTATTAATAGAGCCTCAACCTAGTGATTTACTATTTTCGTTTTGTTGTCTATTTCAGCTACATTTTTATACCAAAGATCAATGCTATTATGTCAATATTCAACGGTTTTCTCTGATTGTGTGGCATAAGCCTTAGTGGTCACTGGCCGGAATGGTCCACTGAAACCAATGCAGTAAATTGTAGGATCCTGCTTGCAACATTTTCCTTCTGCTCACATTGGGGTGATTGGTTTTCTCTGTGAACAAGAATTCATTACCTCTCTACCTATTATTCTAACCACAAACACTACGGGTTCCTTAGAAATGGACTCGTGGTTGTTTATTAAGGAACTTAGGATAAATTAGAATTGTGACTGTTTCTTCATTCAGAATTCGCACGTAAAAAATGCATAACTATTCTTTCGTAAGTCTCTCTGGACACTAAAGAAAAGACTACAAATGAAAAGTTACTGAATAAGGAAACCGTTGGTTCGCATCTTGTCATTGGCACATAAAGCAAATATTTGGAGCAATAAGGTGAAGTTGTACAAATCGAGAGCATACGATGACTCGTATGCGGTATGTTGGCAACCGGATTTTCTGTTGCCTGGACTTTAACCAGAGTTCAGTGAACTCACTAATTCGTTTCGCATGCACCTCTGTACGACCGACTCGCTCTTACCGTAATCCCGTAGTCATAGAGCTAAGTTTCAGCACGCCGTGGGGAGCATATAACATGGACGGCTTATTTACCCACATGACGTATTGCGATCCGGAGCCAAATAAAGCCAGATTTAGTGATCCACTTTGTTGTGCAACTGTTCACTAGTAGTTATGAATTTGCTTACCTGAAGACGAGTTATACGAGCTGCTGTGTATGCAGACCGTAACACTTTCACGTCCTACTGTTTTGACTGCAGTTCCTCTAAAGCAACCAAAATGTAGTAGCACATCGTAGCTTCAGAGGCACTGCGGAACAGCTACAAAACTTTTTGAAACTTTAATGTTACACGTTTCGTCTTAAATCGTGAAGAAATTGATAAAACCACTGTGGGTATGGCTATTTCTTCTTCCTGTCACAGGTTAGCTATAACTACTTTCATAGCTTTCTTCGTCAACCTATATCTCTTGCTGGTATTGCATTACAGTTCACTGCATGCATTCATTCATTCATCCATTCATTCATCCATCCATTCACCGTGCCATACATACCCTATAAAGGAGAGGGGCCTTCAGGAATGTAGAACGAGTCAACGTACATAATGGGCAGTCAAATGAAAACTGAACACTGGGCACAGCGGGACCATGGAATGGTTCCATCCGAAAGTAACCACTATACGCGTTGAGACACTTATCTCACTGGGAGACGAAACGATCAGTTCCAGGTTCATAGAACGCCGTCGGATGATGACGGGTCCAAAACCGCACCCACTCTTTCACTTCCTCGTCCATCTGAAATAGACGTTCGTGCATGTCTCTCTTCAGTTCGCGAAAGGTAAGAAAATCACACGGCGAATAATCCAGGCTACATGGAGGATGTTGCAGTGTTTTCCCTGACAAATCGCTGAAGCACAGCAGCCGTCTGATTGGTCGTGCGAGGGCGTGCCTCATCGTGCAACAGCACGATTCCGTCTGACATAATTCCTAGACGTTTCGACTTCACTGTGCACTGAAATTTCTGGAAAGCGTCTTCGAAGCGCTGTACACTGATTGTGGTTCTACGACCGAGGAACTCTACGGGCAGAGGGCCCCTGCAGTCGAAGCAGGAGGTCACCATGGTCTTACTGGAACTTGTGTGAACAGCTTTGGATCTCATTGGCGGGGAAGGTGTGGTATGTTTCTACTGTTGGCTTTGCCATTTGCACTGAGGCTGGCGGAATGTTGTCGGACGTAATCATCCTGGAGCACGATAGCGCCCGCCTGCTCACTGCCAATCAGAAGAAGGCTGCGCTTCAGGTATCGTGTTCGGTTTTCATTTGGCTGCCTCTCATACAGTAACAAAATACAAGAAATCCACAGAAACGTAATATCTACACTGTGCTAACTATGACAACAGTGCTTAATATTATTTGTGCTAACGTAGTTTAAGTTCAGCGTGACCAACCAGAAAAAGCTATCGCTTTCTCAGTTATTTAATATAACTGTTCGTTATCTTGTATTTGTAGGTTAATATTTATTTGAGAAAATAGTATTTGTCAAAGAAATTGGCCATCTACATTTGTAACAACAGAGGCGTGTCATGCCCTACTGCTGCTTGTAGTGCATCTGTACGAGGTCATTTCAACTTGCCACGTAGCTAATAGATATTCCAAATCCTTGTATCCAAACACGTAATTAGTATGAGGAGTGCCCAGTGACGACAAGCTTTTAATTTTCTTTTGAATTGTTAGGTGTTCCGAATTTCTTGATTCATATTATATAGGAGCTTGTTAAATACATTTGCATCCGAGCACGTAAATCCACTATGAACCGTGATTAAGATGATTAACTCAACAAGAAAATCGTTTTCCTGTTTTGTAATCGGTTTCGCGCAAATTCAGTACACATCAAACTGATTTTTATAATCGGCAACAACAACCATTAAGGAGCAAATACCAAGGGTGTGAAAGAATTCAAAATCTTTCAAGAGAACTCTAAAAAATGTGCGATGCTCGTCTTTAGGCAATATTCTTACAGATCACTTCTACCGAACAAACAATTTACTTTAGGGACACTTGCCCAGAAGATTACTCTGCAAGACAACAGGGAGTGAAAATACGCAAAAGAAACCAACATTCTTATCCTTAGGTCAACAGAATGAGATATTTGACGATAAAATATTTAGAACTGAACTTCTTGATTATTTTATCTCTGTGCTGACACCACTTAACTCACACTGAAGAGCCAAAGAAACAGGAACATCTGCTTAATGTCATGTAGGCCCTCACGAGCACGCGGAAGTGCCGCAACACGACGTGGCATGGACTCTATTAATGCCTGAAGCAGTGCTGGAGGGTATTGACACGATGAATCCTGCAGGGCTGCCCATAAATCCGTAAGAGTATGAGGGGTGGAGATCTCTTCTGAAAAGCACGTTTCAAGACATTCCAGATACGCTAAATAATGTTCATCACTGAGGGGGCTGATGGCCATTGTGTAGTGAAGCAGCCTACTCACGTCGTAGAAAATTCACAGCAGTCTTTCCATTGTGTGCCACCAGTCCGCTGTAACTAGCTCTGACGTCATAAATGTTGCGCAATACTTTAAAAATCAAGTAAATAACCTGAAACGTTTCTAGCATGTCAGAAGTAATACTAAATCAGTATGTGTTGAATACCAGCTCAATAGCTTTAACCACTTTCGAAATTTGGACGTTTTTCTGTAAAGATCATTGGCGCAACAGAAAAGAGCTAGAAACTTAAAAATTTATATTTAGATTCCTTTTGCATAGTAATTTAGTGGAAACAGTATTCTGGATCTCACAAATTAAAATTTTAGTTGAAATTTATAATTTTCTGGTTTTTGTCGTACAAATTAAGGAAGCAAGATAGATTAAGTAGGTGAATAAATAAAGCTACGATGTTTAAATTTAAGTAGAAGGGAGATCCGCTATAATCATAAAGATGTGAGACGTTTCAACTGAATAGCTATAAAACTATAGCGATAGCGTATCTCCAAAGGGCAAGTTCAGAGCTCGTCTACTGCGTGTAATGTGATTAAATTAATTCTCTCACCCAAAATATTGGACTTAGCCACGTCAAACTTTTATTATGATTACTTACCTGTGTGCTGATTGCACATTTAAATTGAGAGCTTCATTGGCCATCAGCAAAGGAAGCAATGATTTATTAAATAACTTGAAGTGGTGCATTACTAGCCCAGCGGCTAGTCGGAAGAGCCGATTTAATCAGGCGTTCCCTTGGCCGTCCGCACCGCGACTTTATATATAAGAACACTGCGTGAGAAAGAAAGGCCCCAGTTCTGTCCAGACGTTGATTAACGCACAATCTGTGCTGGGAGTCGCGTCGCGTCGGTATCATTGCTGTAAACAGCCTCGGATGCCGTAATAAGTTACTCGGGATACGCGTAACCATGAAATCATTTTCGAGTGAAGTGCTAATTCTGAGCTGACTTTAATTATCTATATTCAGTTTGCGTATGTCGTATTTTCACGTGCCGCCGCGGGACAGACATTCTATCATTATTTAGCGTGGCGTTTGATGAACGTTATCATCAAATTATGGCGAGCATTCACTTAAGCATTTAATTTGAACAGTTATAGTTGCATCAGCGCATTAGACTCTGAACTGCTCTGGTAGTTGGATTGTGTGGATTCATTTTGGTATGACTTTCAGAATATAGTGAACGTTTTTGAAAGAATCGTTTTTGATTATGAATCCCAGACAATCTCCTAATTCCTCAGATGTATAAGCTGTGGCTATAAGTGTATTTCTCAGTTGTAGTGGGCACTAGGAATTCTAATTACAGGATTCACGTTTTGTTAATCACTTTCTGGTTGCCCATATTGTAGTTAGAGAGCCAGTGTTGAGAACGGCAAACAACAGCATTAAATAAATCATAGGAACATTTCAATAACAAATATTTCCACCCGCCGCCCCACATATGGTGCATCGTTGGTAAAAACATTCCACATTTTAATAACAATTATTTCCACCCGCCACCACACAATTGGAAGTGCTTAAACTCAGAAGAGTGTTCCTGGAGCCACCCTGTAGCAATTTTGGGCGTACGGAGTGTCGCTTTGTCCTGCTGGAATTGCCCAAGTCCGTCGGAATCCACAACGGACATGAATGGATGCAGGTGGTCAGACAGGATGCTTACGAACATGTCACCTGTCAGAGTTATCTAGAGGTATCAGGGATCCCATATCACTCCAACTGCACACGCCACACACCATTATAGAGTCTCCAGCAGCGTGCAGAGTCCCCTGATGATTCATAGTTTGTCTGCATATCCTTTCATGTTCATTCGCTCGATAAAATTTGAAACGAGACTCGTCCGACCAGGCAACATGTTTCCAGTCATCAACAGTCCAACGTCGATGTTGATGGGCTCAGGAGAGGCGTAAAGCCTTGACTCGTGCAGTCGTAAAGGGTACACGAGTGGTTTCGAAAGCCCATATCGATGCAGCGCGAGGTAGCCGCTTGGTCTAGGGGCGTCGTGTCACGGTCCGCGCGGCTCCCCCCGTCGGAGGTTCGAGTCCTCCCTCGGGCATGGGTGTGTGTGTGTGTGTGTGTGTGTGTGTGTGTGTGTGTGTGTGTAGTTACTTTAAGTTAGATTAAGTAGTGTGTAAGCTTAGGGACCGATGACCTAAGTAGTTTGGTCCCTTACGATCTTACCACAAATTTCAAATTTTTTCCCATATCGATGGTGTTTCGTAGAATGGTTCGCACGCTGACAGTTGTTGATGACCTAGCATCGAAAACTGCAGAAATTTGCGGAAGGGCTGCACATTTGTCACGTTGAACGATTCTCTTCAGTCGTCGTTGGTCCCGTTCTTGTAGGATCTTTTTGAGACCGCAGGGATGTCTGAGATTTGATGTTTTCCCGGACTGCTGATATTCCCGGTACACTAGTGAGATGGATGTACGGTAAAATCCCCACTTCATGGCTACCTCGGAGATGCAGTGTCCCATCGCTTGCGTGCCGACTGTAACACCGCGTTCTAACTCAGTTAAATCTTGATAATCTGCCATTGTAGCAGCAGTAACCGACCTCACAACTGCGCCAGACACCTATTGTCTTATATAGGCGTTGCCGACAGCAGCGCCGTATTCTACCTATTTACATATCTCTGTATTTGAATACGCATGACTATACCAGTTTCTTGGGCGTTTCTGTATATTATCGAGTCCGATCCTACGAAATTTTACACGCAATGCTTCATGTAGCGTGTGACCGTTAATGTTTGCTTCTAGTGCTAAGTTGTCTTTCTTGCTTGTTTCATATAGTGAGTAATTTGTGAGATTGAGGCCTAAGTAGTACGCTGTCAACCAGTTGTAGGCCTGTTCAGCTAAATGGTGGCAAGTTAAAAGAAGCCCGCCTCCCCTTTAAAAGCGAATGCAATATCTCGACCTCTGAAACGAACAGCTACAACAATGAGCAGTTTTATCCAATAATGGATTATTAGCATTATTCTGTCAGCATTTCGATTACTTCATCAAAGAAGTTACACTTTTTTGGGGGTCGGAAAATGACTTTCTCGACAGGAGAAATCATTGCAAATGTCTAAGCACATGTGAGAACAAGTTCAATTAAGGAGACTCCCGAAATTTTTAGAGTGATTTATCCGGATGGAGGATTCCAGCAAAGAGGGCTCTGTATAAAATCTGTCGCACTTACGCATCTGGACGAAGTGTGAAACGACGAAAAATTCCTTTAATTCGCTCACCAGCAGTTACTGCAGACATTCGCCAAAGAATTACTCAGAGTCCAAACAAACACACACCTAAATTACCCCAACAGGTGCATGTCAGTAGAACCAGTTGCCCGCTAAAATTGAAAAGTCTTAATTTGAAGCCGTATCGCGTGCCGGTTGCGCAGCAATTACGGGATGTTTTCAGTCCGAAACGAGTAGATTACTGCACGTGGCTTTTGAATAACATCAATGGTCGTTTGTTACACCATTTCCATTACATCATGAGCGATGAAGAGTCATGTGAATTCACAGAACACGAGGAACTGGGCAACGAATAACCCTAGCATTGTGTATCAGCAACTACTCCATGACGAAAAAAATAAGCGTTCGGTGCTAGGTGACAGGAAGGCGCATCGCTGAACTGATTTTTGACAATATCCTAAACACGGTTCCGTATATGGAAATTTTTGATACATTTTATGCGCACCTCACTGAATGTTAAAGACAATACTACTCCTTCCAGCCACATGTTACGTGTCACGTGTCTGTTATGTCCCTGGAACGAGTCCATGATGTCTCCACTGAGAAACGAACTGGCAGCAAACATTTACGGTCACCACATTCGCCGGGTCTAACAACATACTTTTTTTCTGTGAGGCATTTGAAGAGCAATGTCTATGAAACGAATCCACACACAATACAGTAACTGAAAGACATCATCAGCCCTTAATTTTTGGCCATCGATACCCGAACTTTACGCCGAGTGTATCGGAATATGCTTAGACGTGTGCAGTGTGCATTGATGTTGCAGTGGGTCACTTTCAACATCTTCTACAAATGTATTTTTCACCTTATGTTTCACTGTAAGTTAATGATAAGTTTATTTCTGCTCTTCGTTTCTAAAATTTCACTGCATTTTCTTTATACCTACAAGGGCTACTTTTATCTGCGTAATCCTGTCTGTTTTGTAACTGCCCTTTAAAGTCAGTGTAAGGTAATTTATGTAGGTTAAGAACGAGGACAAACTACTATCGATCCCTGTGGAGTACCTCCATTCTGAAGGTAATTTATCCCCTGTGAGACAGTCAACCAAAATGACTATGGTTTCTGTTATAAAGGTAAAATTTGGTCCACGCAAGACGGATGCCATTAATGTCTTAAAATTGTATGTAGTCTAGCAAGTAGAACTGGGTGACCTCCACAATCAGAGCCTTTGCCACGTCACGAAATATACCATCAGGACCATTTCTCTAGCTCTGCCGGGACTTAATTTCTGAGATCTTGTGCAGCTTCCTATGGTGAGAAACCTTTGCAAACGCCGAATTGACAAGGTAATAGTCCAATCCGACATGTCAAAACGTGCCCTGAAATTTTTTATACGGGAAGAATACACCGAAAGAAAGACCTCGTCATAATTTTAGCTTTCAAGACGCAGTGCAAGTATTTTTAAAAAAATATTGAAAACTGCCAAATTTGCAGCTGCTCATGTGGCTGGAGTATTTAACACCCCTACCAGAGCTGTAGCGGACTCGCCGGTTGCTGCGACCGAGTAGTTTTGCCTCAGTCCGGAACCGCCCTGCTGCTACAGTCGCAGGTTCGAATCCTGCCTCGGGCATGGATGTGTGTATTGTCCTTAGGTTAGTTAGGTTTAAGTAGTTCTACGTCTAGGGGACTGATGACCTCAGATGTTGAGTTCCATAGTGCTCAGAGCCATTTGAACCATTCGTAGTGGACTGCGCATATGGATCATGGCAGGCGCATATTCTTGTTTGAACGTACATCGGCAAACAAGTGACACGACTTGGCGCAATTGCAGTTTGCAAACCGAATTTCAGTTTCAGTTGATGGTTTCTCTCAAACAGTTATCCACAGTAACTGGTGAATAAAATTTGCAATTAATTTAATATCCACAATAATTACCCGTTACTTTTGCTGTAGCGTAAGTGTTAACAACGGAGATGAAACTTAAGTAATATCAATTCTGTTAAACGCTTAACGTTAAGCAGTGTGGTAACTTGGTTTTGCTTAGTGAGAGATGGGGAGGAGATTAGTGTTTAACGTCCCGTCGACAACTAAGTCATTAGAGACGGACCACAAATTTGAATTAGGGAAGGATGGAGAAGGAAAGCGGTTGCGCCCTTTCGAAGGAACCATCCCGGCATTTGCGTTAAGCGATTTAGGGAAATTACGGAAATCCTAGATCAGGATGGCCGGACGCGGTTTTTAACCGTTGTCCTCCCGAATACGAGTCTAGTGTGCTATCAACTGCGCTACCCCGCTTGGTGGTTTTGCCACCATTGAGAGTGAACTGTATAAATGGAAGATAGATTTACACAAAGTTACAAACATGCTCCAAATGAAACACTGAACTGTGGAAGAAAATCTATCTGAAAGATTTACGGTACAGGTTGGCGCAATGTCCAAATACCCTCATTAATAACAAGTACACTCCTGGAAATGGAAAAAAGAACACATTGACACCGGTGTGTCAGACCCACCATACTTGCTCCGGACACTGCGAGAGGGCTGTACAAGCAATGATCACACGCACGGCACAGCGGACACACAAGGAACCGCGGTGTTGGCCGTCGAATGGCACTAGCTGCGCAGCATTTGTGCACCGCCGCCGTCGGTGTCAGCCAGTTTGCCGTGGCATACGGAGCTCCATCGCAGTCTTTAACACTGGTAGCATGCCGCGAAAGCGTGGACGTGAACCGTATGTGCAGCTGACGGACTTTGAGCGAGGGCGTATAGTGGGCATGCGGGAGTCCGGGTGGACGTACCGCCGAATTGCTCAACACGTGGGGCGTGAGGTCTCCACAGTACATCGATGTTGTCGCCAGTGGTCGGCGGAAGGTGCAAGTGCCCGTCGACCTGGGACCGGACCGCAGCGACGCACGGATGCACGCCAAGACCGTAGGATCCTACGCAGTGCCGTAGGGGACCGCACCGCCACTTCCCAGCAAATTAGGGACACTGTTGCTCCTGGGGTATCGGCGAGGACCATTCACAACCGTCTCCATGAAGCTCGGCTACTGTCCCGCACACCGTTAGGCCGTCTTCCGCTCACGCCCCAACATCGTACAGCCCGCCTCCAGTGGTGTCGCGACAGGCGTGAATGGAGGGACGAATGGAGACGTGTCGTCTTCAGCGATGAGAGTAGCTTCTGCCTTGGTGCCAATGATGGTCGTATGCGTGTTTGGCGCCGTGCAGGTGAGCGCCACAATCAGGACTGCATACGACCGAGGCACAAAGGGCCAACAACCGGCATCATAGTGTGGGGAGCGATCTCCTACACTGGCCGTACACCTCTGGTGATCGTCGAGGGGACACGGAATAGTGCACGGTACATCCAAACCGTCATCGAACCCATCGTTCTACCATTCCTAGACCGGCAAGGGAACTTGCTGTTCCAACAGGACAATGCACGTACGCATGTATCCCGTGCCACCCAACGTGCTCTAGAAGGTGTAAGTCAACTACCCTGGCCAGCAAGATCTCCGGATCTGTCCCCCATTGAGCATGTTTGGGACTGGATGAAGCGTCGTCTCACGCGGTTTGCACGTCCAGCACGAACGCTGGTCCAACTGAGGCGCCAGGTGGAAATGGCATGGCAAGCCGTTCGGCAGGACTACATCCAGCATCTCTACGATCGTCTCCATGGGAGAATAGCAGCCTGCATTGCTGCGAAAGGTGGATATACACTGTACTAGTGCCGACATTGTGCATGCTCTGTTGCCTGTGTCTATGTGCCTGTGGTTCTGTCAGTGTGATCCTGTGATGTATCTGACCCCAGGAATGTGTCAATAAAGTTTCCCCTTCCTGGGAGAATGAATTCACGGTGTTCTTATTTCAATTTCCAGGAGTGTATATACCCCTAAACTTGAATAAATAACATGAACAAACATTTTTAAGAAATTTCTTTCTGGATGTAATCGAGGTGGAAAAAGACAGTTTGCGGTTCAATAGATTTATGCTACGACATATTCATATACAACAATGACAGTGATGCGGACCTCATGGCATATTGGGTCCAAAAATTAAAAAAATATATTTTTTAGTGCCGGTCCTATCAAATTTGGCGAACAAGAAAGAATTTTTAGCATTTTATTTAAAACGGTATCTAAGCAATTGCAGAAATTAATTCATCGCTTTTGTTGGACTCTTGGGAGGGACGTAGCAGTACCACTGCCTTTCAGGTGGACAACTAAAAGACGGTTGATATAATTCACTTTCTATCCAGAACAAACAATGTAACTCTCGATAAATAATTTTTTCGACCGTAAAATAGTATTTTTCAAGGAAATCATCGGACAGTATAATTTCCAAGAGCTCATTGTCATTTGAGGTTTATCAGGAGAACAGTATTCTTAATTTTCAGTCATTTGTGCAATATCAGTTTGCATCGGTGCATGTTACGAATTGCTATAAGGATGCTCGGTATACAGCATAATGACTAGAACAACGGCCAGGACCATTTCTTACACCATCGCCATTCCGTCAAAATAAATCTATTAATTACTGCGACGCGCCTGGAAGCATTCATTCTTCTTTCACCAGTTGAGCTTGATGTACGAAGAATGTTTACATTATGTAAATGACCGTTCGATGTATTCTATTGACTATGGGGAATGAAAAAGAAACTGTTTCATTGTTACTAAAATGTGCACTATTCAGAAAAGATCAGAACTGGCTACAGGAAATGTTATATAAAATGTTGTATGTGTAAGAAATATTTCATTTCAATGGATTAAAGTCACGACTGAAGTCATTCTTAGTGCAGTTACTGATTTGAATTTCTTTATTGTTCGTTTTTTAATAATATTTTAATGTTTTTATTCCTGCCTTGGAGTGTTTTGAGCACTGTGTATGTGTTTCGCTCTTTTAATAACAGACTGCAACTCGTGCTCTGAAGTACACCGAGGTGACAAAAGTGCGATAGAGATATGCACATGGCGGTAGTATAGCGTACACAAGATATAAAAGGGCAGTGCATTGGCAGAGCTGTCATTTGTACTCTAACGTTTCAAGTGAAACCATTTCCGACGTGATTATGGCCGTACGAGGGCATTAACAGACTTTGAACTCAGAATGGTAGTTGGAGCTAGACGCATGGGGCATTCCATTGCGGAATTGATGAGGGAATTCAGTATTCCGAGATTCACAGTGTCAAGAGCGCGCTGGCAATTTCAGGCATAACACTTGACTAGGACAATGCAGTGGCCGATGGCCTTCACGTAACGACCGGGAGCAGCGGCGTTTGCGTAGAATTGTCAGTGCCAACAAACAAGCAACACTGCGCTAAATAACCTCAGAAATCAACGTGGGACGCATGACGAACGTATCCTTTAGGACAGTGCGGCGAAATTTGGCTTAATGGTCTATGGCAGAAGACGACAGACGTGATTGCTTTCGCTAACAGCACGACATCGCCTGCAGCGCCTCTCCTCGGCTACTGATCATATCGATTAGACCCTGGGCGACTGGAAAGTCGTGGCCTGGTCAGATCAGTATCAAATGCTGAAATGTGTGTCAATTCCTAAGAGATCAAACTGCTGAGGGCATAGGTCCCAAGACTTACACACTACTTAAACGAACTTAAACTAATTTATGCTAGGAATAACACACACACACACACACCAATACCCGAGGGAGGACTAACCTCCCGCGGAAGTGGCCGCGCAATCCGTGACACGGCGTCTCTAACCAAGCGGCCACTCCGCGCCGCAGATGAGTATCGATTTCAGCTGGTAGGAGCCGGTGATGACTCCATAATGATGTAAGCTGTGTTTAAATGGAATGGACTCGGTCCACTGGTCCATCATTGACTGAAAATAATGTTCGGGTACTTTGAGACCATTTGCAACCATTGATGGACGACATGGAATTTTTATGGATAACAATGCGCCATGTTACCGGGCCACAATTGTTCGCGACTGGTTTAAATAACATTCCGGACAGTTCGAGCGAATGATTTGACCACCCACATCACCAGACATGAATCCCATCAAACATTTATGCGACATAATCGACAGGTCACTTCGTACACAAAATCCTGCACCGGCAACACTTTAGCAATTATGGACGGCTATAGATTGAGCATGGCCTAATATTTCTGCAGGGGACTTCCAATGACTTGTTGAGTCCACGCCATGTCGAGTTGCTGTACTACGCCGGAGAGGACGAGGCCCGATACAATATTAGGAGGGATCCCATGACTTTCGTCACCTCAGTGTAAGTATAGATCTCTTTTTCCTCTCCATGTAGTTCTATGTGGAGAGCTATCCATACCTCGCCCTTTCTCCTATTCCATTATACACGTATTTCTTTGAGGTTAAAACAATCTTCAAAGAGCTGTAGGGTACATTAGGAGACAATCATGTTTTTCACTTGCCGTGTCCACCTTATAAATCTCTTTCTAATGTTCTTTCAATAATTTCTCTCTAAGAAAAGACAAATCCTCTATAACAATTAATCCTGGTCCTATAAGCAGTGATCGTGTTAAATCCAGATCGCTCTATTCGTCCATGATATCATTAAAACAGTAGGTAGTGAAACCTAGGTGGTTGTTGTCTTCCTTGGCTTTCGGAAGCCATTCTGAAGACAGTTTTGGACTATTGCAATAAATACAATAAAAGCTTCCAGGGTATCTGACTATCTTTGTGATTATAGTTAGGAGTAGACAAATTAGTATGTCGCCCTCAATAGAAAAAAAATTCTCCTGTCTGAGCGTAGTTTCGGGCGTACTCCAGAGAAGTGCATTAATATCTTTAGTGCATACGATATCTGGAAATGTTCTGGAGGATCACATCAGAAGCTTGGAGGGGAGACGACATTCTTGTCGCGAAACAACATGAAGAAAATCTAGAGCACCGGCTTTTGCGGCTCACTGCAAATCGTCTCTACTGCCACCGACCTACACTTCGCCTGAGGACCGCGAAGACAAGGTAAGAGAAATCCGGGATCGTACGGAGACAAATAGACAGTCCATTTTCCTTGGCTCCATTTGCTAATGGAAAAGGAAGGGAATGGCAAGTAGTGGTACAAGGTATCGTAGTAGTACTAGTAGTAGTAGAAGAAGAAGAAGAAGAGGGGTTTTGGGCGCACGACAGCAAGGTCTTCAGCGCCCCTTCAGTAACTTAGTGAGACGGGTGTCAAGAAAAATCCCAGAACGGGAATATAAAACGGGACAGAATACATAGGTAACAATCGTTGAAAAACATGTGCTCGCCCACACCAAAGCGTGGGATGAAGCAGAGCGTCAGCAGTAAAACATGGACAACACAGGAAGAAAATGACAGAGGAAGCTAAAACAATGTAGCAGATGGAAGTGGCTGGCTGACCGCAAGCAAAAAAAGGGGAGGAGTCAGCCACTTTGCAGTACACTAAAACCTCCAGCCTAAAAGTTTAGGCCAGAGTCCAGACACATCACAAAACTTAAAAACCATAGACACACACGTCTCATCATTAGCTAAAACGGAAGGTAGATCCTCATCAACTTGTCCTTCTGCCCGTGCATCACGGTATAAAATGCAGTCTGTTAAAATGTGCTGGACAGATATGTGCACACCACAAGCATCACAAAACGGAGGATCCTCCCGCCGTAACAAAAAGCTGTGTGTGAGAGGACAGTGCCCGATCCGAAGACGTGTGAGGGCCACCTCCTCCCGCCTGAGCAACCGGCAGGAGGAACGCCACGGCCGAGTGATTGACTTTATCAACCGCAGTTTATTGGCCGCCACCGCCAGCCATTCGTCCTCCCACTACTCCATGCACTTCCTGTTGAATGCAGCGATGACTGACTGCAACGGAATAGGACACTGGACCACATCCTGCTCTCTGCAGGCCTCCTTGGCAGCTCGATCGGCCTGTTCATTGCCCCAGATGCCGACACGACCAGGCACCCAGCAGAAGGATACTTCTGTACCCCGCCGTCGGAGCAAGTACAGTTGGTCATGTATCAGCTGGACCATCTCCTCAGTCGGTACAGGTTCTGCAGTGATTGTAAGGCGCGAAGACAATCGGAGCAGAGAAGAAATCGATCGCCCCGAACACGATTCATCTGCTCCAGTGCCTTCAGGATCGCGTGGAGCTCCGCTGCGAAAACGGTATATTCAACAGGGAGGCGAATCCGGGTAACTTTATCAGGGAACACTACAGAACAGCCAAGTAAATTCTCCTATTTGGAGCGGTCAGTGTACACGACAGTGAAACCGTGATGCACATCTAAAATGTTAAAAGACAGAGATTGGAATGTAAAATCTGGTGTGCGATCTTTCTTAAAACTAGTCAAATCTAAAATAAGTTTGCGCCTCCGGAGGAGGCAAGGTGGTGATCTGCTCCAACCGCGTCGCAAAACACTAAGACCAGCCATAGACATCGCAGCGAGGCAGTCCTGTGCGCGAATCCCATAGGGCTGCGTCGCACGTTGCTGGTTATGAAATAACTGTGCCAGAGGAGGCTGAGCAACGGTATGGTATGCAGCGGTGTACCGTCACCGCATATGAAGTGGCGGTTCACCAGCCTCTGCACAGAGGCTTGGTATAGGGCTAGTTCGGAATGCCCCAGTGGCCAACCGAAGCCCTTCATGGTGCACAACGTCCAACATCTTTAAGTAAGAAGGCCTCGCAGACCCATACACCGTGCACCCATAATCGAGCCGAGATCGCACAAACGCCCTGTAAAACTGGAACAGACAAGTCCTGTCAGCTCCCCATGTACTGTGGCTAAGACATTTTAAAATACTTAAAGCCTTAAGTGACCGCCGTTTCAGGTCTTTAAGATGAGGTAACCACGTGAGCTTCGAGTCAAAAATGAGCCCCAGAAACCTCACCGTGTCTTTAAAAGTAAGTATAGTGTCCCTCATCCGCAACTCAGGAAAGGTTAAAATCGAACGAGAACGGTTAAAAAGAACACACACCGACTTCTCGGAGGAAAACTTAAAACCACTCTTCCGCGCCCAGTCATCCAAACGTCTAATCGTAAGTTGCAACTGACAAGTTGTCGTTGCAAGGCTTGAAGAAGAGCAAAATAAAGAGAAATCATCCACAAACAAAGAACACTGGACAGGACTTTTCACTATGGACGTAATGCTATTAATAGCGATGGCAAAGAGAGTCACACTTAAAACGCTACCCTGAGGGACACCGTTCTCCTGCTCAAAGCGATCAGACAGGACGTCACCAATTCGGTATCTAAAATATCGAGGCGAGAGGAAAGACTGAATAGAAAGACGAAGACAACCCCGAAAATCCCATTCGTGAAGTTGCTCCAGGATGAGACGCCTCCAAGTGGTATCGTAGGCCTTCTCAATGTCGAAAAATACACCTAGAAGGTGATGACGGCGTAGGAAAGCTTGTTGTATAGCCGCCTCCAGGAGGGCAAGGTTATCGAAGGTGGAAGGAAACCTCCTGAACCCACACTGAAAGCGACTAAGGAGTTGCCGGGATGCTAACATCCAGACTAGGCGGCGGTTGACCATCCGCTCCAAGGTCTTCCCTATGCAACTAGTGAGGGCAACACTACGGTAGCTACCGTTCTTTGTTTATGGATGATTTCTCTTTGTTTTGCTCTTCTTCAAGCCTTGCAACGACAACTCGTCAGTTGCAACTTACGATTAGACGTTTGGATGACTGTGCGCGGAAGAATGGTTTTAAGTTTTCCACCGAGAAGTCTGCATGTGTTCTTTTTAACCGTTCTCGTTCGATTTTAACCTTTCCTGAGTTGCGGATGAGGGACACTATTCTTACTTTTAAAGACGATTAGACGTTTCACTGGGCTCGTGCGGTCTTTCCCAGGTTTTAAAAAAGGAATTAAAACTGCCTGCCACGCGTCAGGAAAGTGACCCGACGCCCAAATAGCATTAAAAAGTGCTAGGAGGATTTCTTTGTTGCGCAATGTGAGGTGCCATAGCATACTGTAATGGATCCTGTCGTGACCAGGGGATGTGTCACGAGCTCCAGACAATGCAGAATCCAGCTCCCACATAGAAAATTGGCAATTGTAAACTTCATGAGAGGTGGACTGGAAGTCCAGACTACATCTCTCAGCAACGGCCCTATGGCGCTGGAAACCTGGATCCTGACTGGTTGTTGCAGTAACTGTGGCAAAATACGCTGCCAGTCTGCGCAATGTTTCGCGGAGCCGTGTGGAGAGTGCCGTTATTCATAACAGCAGCTATGGGACACCTCCCTCCTCTGCCAGAAATTCTCCTGACGGTCTCCCACACAATGAAACTTTTGGTGGAACGATTAATGGTGTTCAGGAACTGTTGCCATGACCTCTTCTTGCTCCCACAAGTAATGCGGCGACACCTTGCCCTAGCCATCCGAAATACTGCAAGATTCTCAGCAGTCGGCCGAGACTTGAACCGACGCAGAGCCGCACGCCTGGTCCTGATTGTAGAGCGGCATTCGGCATTCGGCACAGGTGGCCTCTTCCGGGGGCCCGTGGACTGTGGAATGGATGCTGCAGCGGCGTGGTGGACCGTTTCGGTAACTGGCTCTAAAGTGTCCAGTCAGCTCCACTGAGCACCCATCGTGGTCGTCTCCTTTCGGGGCCCACGCCATCTGGCAGGTGAATCCAGATGGGGAAATGATCACTGCCATGCAAGTCAGCGACCACTTCCCAGTGAGCACTGGCGGCAAGAGCTGGAGAGCAAAGCGAGAGATCAATGGCAGAGAACGACCCAGTCGCTGTGCAGAAATGAGTACTCTGTCCTCCATTGAGCAAGTAGGCACAGGATGACAGGAGAAGCCCCTCTACTGCTCTACCCCTAGGGCAGGTAATTGCAGAGCCCCAAAGCACATTGTGGGCATTAAAATCACCACAAATAATGAATGGTTGGGGGAGCTGTGTAAGAAGGTCGGTGAGGGCCACTTCATCAAATGCGTCATGTGGGGGCAAGTAAAGTGAACAGACAGTCAATGGATGACGTACGTGCACAGACACAGCGACAGCCTGTAAAGTCGTCATAAGCGAGAGAGGCGAGGAGTGGTAGTCCGTCCTGACGAAAATACCTACACCTCCTCTAGCTCTCTCTCCACGCAGGTCGTCCTTTTTGTGGAGTGTATAGCCTCGCAGCTCAGGGGAGTATGAGGGATGGAAATAAGTCTCCTGGAGACAGAGACACAGTGGTCTACCCTGAGAGAGGAGACGTAGTTCCTCCACATGCGTCCTGAACCCTTGCAAGTTCCACTGAAGTATGGGAGCCATCTATGTTGGGGGTAGCACCGTCATCCTGTCTCTCCGACGGGGCGGGGAGACCGCAGCAGGTGGAGGGGCAGGTGTGGGGACGAAATGATTGCCCCACACATACGTCGTATTTCATCAACTCTGGGGAAGAGTCAGATGAAGCCTCACGTAAAACAACATCCGCATGGTCAGACGGTTTACCACGGGATTTCACCCGGTGTTGCTGCTGTACAGAAGCTTTCTGTGGTTTGGTGGGCTTTGGGGGAGTTGATGTGGGAGTGGTAATTGGCGCACTGGGCTTGGGAACAGCCTCAGCTGTTGGAGGCGCCAGGGGCTGGCCCAAGTTCGCCACTGTACCCTTGTCTGCCTACTGGCTCTGAAACACTGGCTGCGTTGCAAGTGCACTGACAGCTGCGTTGAGGGATCGACTTTTGGAGTAGGCTTCTGAACCAGGGATGCAAAAGATGTAGCAAATGTGGGAGGTTGCATCGACTTATAGATCTCCTTGGCCTCACCATAGGGGATACGCTTGGTTGTTTTGATTTCCTGGACTTTGCGTTCCTCTAAAAATATTCGGCAGTCCCTACTCCAAACAGGGTGGTTCCCAGAGCAATTAATACATCTGGCTGGAGACGAGCAACCAACTCCTTCATGAGCAGCCTTACCACAGATGCCACAAATCGCTTCACCTTTACACCCTAAGGTGGTATGCCCAAAACGCTGGCATTTAAAACAGCGCATTGGTGACGGGAAATAAGGGCACACACTAAGGCGAAGGAAGCCAGCTTTTAATATGTTCTGGAAGTTTCGTGCTACTGAAGGTCAGAATAAAAGAGTCTGGCTTCACAAGATTGCCATCAACCCTCTTCATGATATGAACATCAACGATACCTTCCGGAGCCCACTCACGTTGCAGTTCGTCTTTGGGAATGTCGACTAGATCCCGGCATGTCACAACATCTTTGCTATAATTCAAGGTGCTGTACAGTTCAGTGTCTATGGCATACTCTCCAAGGCATTTAGCAGCTTGCAGGTTATTGGCTTGCTGGGAAGTGGAAGTTTCCACGAGCAAGGTCCCATTACGCAAATGCTTCACTGATTTTAAGGAGCCACAGATGCCCTCCAGACCCTTTTGTATATAGAAGGTCGAAACCTTCTCAAAACTACCCTCCTTCCGTTTTACAATGAGAAACACATTCTCATTACCAGAATGCATTCTGTTACTAAAGATTTCACTTGTCAAAGATGTGCTGCAGTCAGGGGGACTGACTGCACGAGCCCTCTTCAGCGACTGGGTGTTAGAACCTTCCAGCGGCCCACCCTTTCCGCTGGGAGGAGGAAAAGAGGATTTCTAAGGATCCATCTCGGTCCCACGAGCAGCTAGGGAACTAGAAGTCCACCTAGATAGAGCCCCGCGTGCCTAGGTAAGCCTTATACAACTGGGGTGCGGCAGGTGCCCCAGAGGTTGCCGCTTGCGACTGTTCCACCCCAACAGCCATGCATCTTATAGGCGCGCAGCACACCGTAAGATTGAGGGGTTTTTATAGAGGTTTACCTTCCTCGCAATCCAGGCGGTCAAGCTAAGATTACCATTCCCCGCAGCACACAACATTCCACCGCCGCACCATACGGTGGTCGCTGAATCATGTCCGGGGGTTACGGTGACAGGAGACTGGCAGCGCTGACCAGTTCCCAGCTCAGGACCCCGGGGTCGCCAAGCCCGTACTCAGCAAATGAATGCTGAGCCCCTGGGGCCGTACAAGGTATCGTTCGCCGTGCACAGTATGATGGTTTTCGTAGTGTGTATGTTCTGTAAGATGAAAAACAAGATTGAAGTATCAAGTTAGAGGAGTCCTTTATCCAACAGTCGATGACAAATGAATGATGAAGATGATTATGTCTGTTGATGATAATTATGTCACACATAATGAGAAAAATAGTCAGTGAAAGTATAGGTATAAATGTGGATGAAAGTGTAGAGGTGGGGAAACGCAACATCCTCGATTAGTTGCTCTTGGATTGTGTGTTATGATTTTCGCGTATCCTGGATGATTGTTCCAATCGCTATCACACATGCATGACAATTTCCACTGATATGTAGAGATGGTTGCCATTCTGTCACGAGAAGATTGTTTTTGTTTCTAAAAAAAAAATGGGATATTGGTTTAATATGTAACATCTGACTGATATTAAAGACATTAGAAGCGGAGCAAGTGTTGAAATGGAAAAGACCGGGATATAGTTTACAGAACTGTCACGAAAATTGCCTGAAGTGATTTAGGAAAACACGAGTGACCTGTAATAGCCGGATGGGATTCGAATCCAGCTCCTCGAAAATGCTAGTCGAGCGTCTTGTGTAGTAGCTATCTGCTTGCGTCGTTGCTGCAACACATTCCGTGCTACCAATTCTGGAGGGGGAGGGGCGAGTGCGACACCACCCGTCACTGAAGCGCATTCCTAGCCTTACAGAACGCGCGATGAACACAGGACGCTCCGTTGTGTATTGTGCCACGCAGTTTATTCGGGGTCTCGCATTCGACAGGTGTAAACGCTCTCGCACACAGTAATAAAAAACTGTTTTTCTACAATCTTCATTTCGCTAAGCATTATAGCTGTTTTGACAAATATTTGCTAGAGTTTGGAACTTGCTCCAAGGGACTATTTGTATCTTCCTTCCATCGAATCACAGCTGTTTGCACCTGTTATCGTTGGCAATTTTCCATCAACTCAGATGCACCTTCTGTTTGAAGGGCACACGTCCATCCCAAGGGAAGAAACGTTACTGTTAACTCTATATGATTCTTGCCTGACGCGCTCAACATCAAGCACAGTTACGAAAACATTTAGACAAATGCGGTTAAACTAAATTGTACTCTGCTCCGTCTCAATGTCACTTACTTTCATTTACAGATTCAAGCAATATGAACAGCAGTTCATAAAACACAGTACTTAAAATTGTTCTAGAGCAATTTTCAGAAAGTAATTGTTAAAATATAAGCAAAATTGTAAAATACCTTTTCAGACAATGTCGAGACGAAGGTCTGGAGCAATGACTATCTGATTCGGATTTTAACAGTGGCAGAAATTGTGTTTACTTTTGATTCTGGTGTGGCGTACGGCGATGTCATGGGAGTGTGATCTTGGTTGATCTTGCATGAGCCTCGTTTGCTAGAAGTCTCACTTTGTTGTCTCGTAGGAAGTGGTGGGGTGGGTTTCCCTAATGCGCTTAAAATGAGCTGCAGGGAAACTTGAAAATTGAAACTAACTTTTTTGATCTGACTCTGACAGGTGAACTTGAAAGGTAGAGATTTTCCCAGGTTCTCAGGCATTTTTCAGCACTTTTTAAGTTAAAAGTTATCTGGAGAGAAGTTTGAGACGGAAGCAAAGCGTTTCAGAGTCATATTCATGACTTCGTTGACAGGTAGAACTCAACAAGTCCCTCTAATCGTAAAAACAGACAAATGTAATTTCCGGGATGGTGCAGTCTCTGGCAGTTGACCTCGAACGTAAATAAATGTAACATATTGCGCATACATTGGAAAAGAAAGTCACCATGTACAATTGAACTGTTGATGACAAGCTGTTGGAAACAGTATATACCGTAAAACATGTAGGAGTAACTATCCAGAGCGACCTTAAGTGGAATGACCACATAAAACAAATATTAGAAAAAATACACTCCTGGAAATTGAAATAAGAACACCGTGAATTCATTGTCCCAGGAAGGACAAACTTTATTGACACATTCCTGGGGTCAGATACATCACATGATCACACTGACAGAACCACAGGCGTATAGACACAGGCAACAGAGCATGCAAAATGTCGGCACTAGTACAGCGTATATCCACCTTTCGCAGCAATGCAGGCTGCTATTCTCCCATGGAGACGATCATAGAGATGCTGGATGTAGTCCTGTGGAACGGCTTGTCATGCCATTTCCACCTGGCGCCTCAGTTGGACCAGCGTTCGTGCTGGACGTGCAGACCGCGTGAGACGACGCTTCATCCAGTCCCAAACATGCTCAATGGGGGACAGATCCGGAGATCTTGCTGGTCAGGGTAGTTGACTTACACCTTCTAGAGCACGTTGGGTGGCACGGGATACATCCGGACGTGCATTGTCCTGTTGGAACAGCAAGTTCCCTTGCCGGTCTAGGAATGGTAGAACGATGGGTTCGATGACGGTTTGGATGTAACGCTCACTATTCAGTGTCCCCTCGACGATCACCAGAGGTGTACGGCCAGTGTAGGAGATCGCTCCCCACACCATGATGCCGGGTGTTGGCCCTGTGTGCCTCGGTCGTATGCAGTCCTGATTGTGGCGCTCACCTGCACGGCGCCAAACACGCATACGACCATCATTGGCACCAAGGCAGAAGCGACTCTCATCGCTGAAGACGACACGTCTCCATTCGTCCCTCTATTCACGCCTGTCGCGACACCACTGGAGGCGGGCTGCACGATGTTGGGGCGTGCGCGGAAGACGGCCTAACGGTGTGTGGGACCGTACCCCAGCTTCATGGAGACGGTTGCGAATGGTCCTCGCCGATACCCCAGGAGCAACAGTGTCCCTAATTTGCTGGGAAGTGGCGGTGCGGTCCCCTACGGCACTGCGTAGGATCCTACGGTCTTGGCGTGCATCCGTGCGTCGCTGCGGTCCGTCCCAGGTCGACGGGCACGTGCACCTTCCGCCGACCACTGGCGACAACATCGATGTACTGTGGAGGCCTCACGCCCCACGTGTTGAGCAATTCGGCGGTACGTCCACCCGGCCTCCCGCATGCCCACTAAACGCCCTCGCTCAAAGTCCGTCAACTGCACATACGGTTCACGTCCACGCTGTCGCGGCATGCTATCAGTGTTAAAGACTGCGATGGAGCTCCGTATGCCACGGCAAACTGGCTGACACTGACGGCGGCGGTGCACAAATGCTGCGCAGCTAGCGCCATTCGACGGCCAACACCGCGGTTCCTGGTGTGTCCGCTGTGCCGTGCGTGTGATCATTGCTTGTACAGCCCTCTCGCAGTGTCCGGAGCAAGTATGGTGGGTCTGACACACCGGTGTCAATGTGTTCTTTTTTCCATTTCCAGGAGTGTAGATGTCAGACTGCGATTAATACGAATAATCTTAAGAAGATTACCTTATGCACGAAGGAAGTGGCTTGCAAGGCTCTTTTTTGACCGATTCTTCTTAAGAGTTGTTCATCAATGTGGGGCAGTTATCAAGTAGGGTTGACAGGGGGAGGGGGAGGGAGAGAGAGAGAGAGAGAGAGAGAGAGAGAGAGAGAGAGAGAGAGAGAGAGAGAGGGTGCATTTCATCACGGGGTCGTTTAGTCGGTGCGAGAGTGTTACAGAGATGCTCAACAAACTCCAGAGGCAAACGTTACAAGAGAAGTGCTGTCCATGAACGAGAAGTTTGCTACTGAAATTTCGAGTGAGCACTTTTCAGAAAGAGTTGGACAATAAATTACTCTCTCCCACATACATCTCGCCGAATGAGTACGCCCCAAAATTGTAGTAGTTATAGCCAATACGGATGCTTACCGACAATCATTCTTCCCACGCGACATTCGCGAGTGGATCAGGGAAAGGGCGATCAGTTAGTGTTAGCAGAGGTACCGTCCCCCGCATACCGTTAAGTGGGTTGCGGAGTGTGGTATAGATGTAGACGGATTATTGTATACTTTCACCCCTCGCTGTTTCCTCGACTAATTATGGTACACCTTGTGCACGAATGTTGCACTCTGGCGCCTCTGACGACCCTCTCAGCTTGGCGCCCCATGCGTCCTGGGCCACATGCGCACTGGGTACTGGACTCCGTAAAGGGATGATATGCCGTATGGGGACTCATTAAGAGCGATACCATAGTTATGGTAAGTAAATGTTGGATTTCAATTGTTGTTGTTGTTGTCTTCAGTCCTGAGACTGGTTTGATGCAGCTCTCCATGCTACTCTATCCTGTGCAAGCTGCTTCATCTCCCAGTACCTACTACAACCTACATCCTTCTGAATCTGCTTAGTGTACTCATCTCTCGGTCTCCCTCTACGATTTTTACCCTCCACACTGCCCTCCAATGCTAAATTTGTGATCCCTTGATGCCTCAAAACATGTCCTACCAACCGATCCCTTCTTCTAGTCAAGTTGTGACACAAACTTCTCTTCTCCCCAATCCCATTCAATACCTCCTCATTAGTTACGTGATCTATCCACAATTATCTACACGATTTGTACAGCGAATTTTATAGGTACTTAACATGTTTTTATCGTGAAACTGCTAGAAACTCTCACAAGTACATCAGTAAGTGTACTATTGTTTTAAGCCAGTTCGCAAGCATGTCTTTGAAATAAATTATTGTGTTATTTAATTTAGATCGTGAATAAGCTTAATAGGATATGGCACACGATTTGTTATTGCGTAGTGTGGTCAAGAACATTGTGAAAAGCTTGTAATGCTGTTGCAGGGTAGGTTGTGCTGAGAAACAATTGTTAAGAGAAAAACTGTGATATGTTGCGCCGTTTCCGAGTCAATTAGTATTGAATTTAGTTAATCAGACCGTTGCACGGAAGTTGAAGCAGCCCACCAGAGATAACGATACCAAACATATTCGTCGTCTGGTTTTCTAAAACCGAACAAGAGAGCAATGTAAAAATTGGACATGGGACGGTTGGAAGGATCCAATCGAAATCATGTGTTCAGCAGTCTCGTGCGCTATCATCTACGATAGGAGAACAATTGATACTTATTTTATATGGCAGGGCTCTTGAATATGGGCGCGCACCGGCATGACGGGTTAACTTCAATACCGTTTCCCTTCTAAACAGCACAAAGTATAGAATTCATTTTTGAACAGTTGTTTCTCAGTAAAGTCTACCCTGAAGCACCCTTACAAGCTTCTCCTGCAAATTTCTGATCATCTTTTATATCGAGCAACAAGTTGGTTGTTGGTTGTTTTTCGGGGAAGAGACCAAACAGCGAGGTTATCGGTCATAGAGATTAGGGAAGGATGGGGAAGGAAGTCGGCCGTGCCCTTTCAAAGGAACCATCCCGGCATTTGCCTGGAGCGATTTAGGAAAATCACGGAAAACATAAATCAGGATGGCCGGACGCGGGATTGAACTGTCGTCCTTCCGAATGCGAGTCCAGTGGAGCAACAAATGTTTCATTCGGAGTAGCGCAGCTAGTTTGCGATTCAGTACGCAATTGTTTTATAGGTTTTCACATCTAGTGGAAACTCTTTTGAATCATAAATTAGTTTAGGTGTAACACGCTTCAGACATCCTTTGTCGCTTTGCAACAGGGCCCAAGAAATACACAAACAGGTATGGTATAATAAAATAGAATGAGGTACCGTAGCAATGACTACACAATGGAAAACTAAGTCTTCTTGTGAACCAGCCCGTGACATAATTCCCGTATTCCGTTGTGCCACTCACAAAAGCACCGCTAGCTGCGCGTAGATTCCGGCCGTGGCCACGAGTCAGCCTTGGAGCGACGCTACGGCATCTCCAAGGGCAACACGAAGGAGCGATTCAGAATAGCAAGGCGAAGCAGCGTTTCGGAATAGCAATACGAAAGGCGTTTGAAAAGTCCGTGCAAAAATAAAAACTACTTACGTGTTTGGGGTAAACCTTTTTTATTTTTCGACATGGTCTCCTTTTAGACTTATACACTTTGTCCAACGCTGTTCTAATTTGTTGATCCCTTCCGAATAACAGGAACTGTCCAAGTCTGAAAAACAGCTATTAGTTACTGCAATCACCTCCTCGTTTGAATAAAATCTTTGTCCCGCCAGCCATTTCTTCAAATTTGGGAACAAATAGTAGTCCGAGGGAGCCAAGTCTGGAGAACAGGGGGGATGTGAAACGAGTTGGAATCCTATTTCCATGAATTTTGCGACCACAACTGCTGAGGTGTGTGCTGATGCATTGTCGTGACGGAAAAGGACTTTTTTGCGGTCGAATCGCCTGCGTTTTCCTTGCAGCTCCGTTTTCAAACAGTACAGTAACGATGAATAATATGCACCTTAATAGTTTTACCCTTTTCCAGATAGTCGATGGGGATTATCCCTTGCGAATCCCTAAAGACAGTCTCCATAACCTATCCGGCCGAAGGAATGGTCTTCGCCTTTTTTTTGGTGCAGATTCTCTTTTGGTAACCCATTGTTTAGATTATTGTATGGTCTCAGGAGTATCCATGTTTGATCCACAATGACGAAACGACGCTTAAAGTCCTGCGGATTCTTCCTGGACATCTCCAAACCATCCTTGCAACACTTCACATGATTCCGTTTTTGGTCAAGCGTAAGCAGTCGTGGAACACATCTTGCGGATAGCTTTCTCAGGTCAAAATGTTTATGCAAAATGTTATGTACCCATTCACTCGAGATGGCCACAGCACTAGCAATCTCACGCACCTTAACTTTCTGTCATCCATCACAATATCATGGATTTTAGCAATGACTTCTGGAGTCGTAACCTCCACAGGGCGTCCAGAACGTTCAGCATCACTTGTGCCTATATGGCCACTCCGAAAATTTTGAAACCACCTATAAACTGTTCTAATCGAATGTGCAGAGACATCGTAATGTTTATCAAGCTTTTGTTTCGTCTACTGGCGCGGATTGCCTTTCAGAAAGTAATGTTTAATCACTACACGAAATTCTATTTCGTCCTTTTTCTGACAATCACTCGACTTCCTTGATTCACACGAATGCCAAACACAAATAAATAGATCAATATGGCTGAAACTTGGTGTGCGTTCTTTCCGAAGATGCTACTAACTAAACATGACCTCGATACGAGCCGATGGTGCCATCTCTCGGACTTTGCACGGACTTTTCAAACGATCCTCTTCCACTAGCTGAAAAACTCTTACAGATATGGTGGGTAGATGATGATTGAGTAAAATAATAATGAGCCCAGTAAACAATCTGAAATTTTTTAACAACAAGCGAGATGCCGATGCTAAAACTTATACCACATTCAACTAACAGTCATGTAAAATGTAGAGCTAATTACATTGTAATGTGTGTGTGAATTCCTGAGGGACCAAACTGCCGAAGCCATCGGTCCTTAGACTTACACAGCACTTCAACTAACTTAAGCTACGAACAACACACACACTCATGCCCGAGGGAGGACTGGAACCTCCTTGCGGAACGGAGCCGAACAATCCGTCACATGGCGCCTCAAACCGCGAGGCCACTCAGCGCGGCATTACATGATAAACCAGCTGCTGTCGTCTTACAGTTATACGAAACAGGTTCTATTAAGATTTACTCTGCACAAATCTATGCGATACAAGCAAATCACAGATGTCGGTTACGTCACTCAAAGAGGAACACATACGTCTTAAGTTTCACAAAAATAGTACGGATGAACGAATGTGTCAGATTCAGCAATAAATTTCTACAAGCTGCAGTCCTCTCAAGGTGCTTGAAACTTACCCATTGTTGAAACTGACCAATTGCGCGGACCATAAAAAGAATACAGGCTACATGGACAATGTTCTCATTTTTAAAATCAATGTCACAACATCATAATAAATACTTCATTCATATTGTGTCACCAAACACTTTATAACTTTTAATATTGTTTTAATAAATAGCTTTATTGTATTTACCCTGACATACGGATCTCATAGACGCTCTCGTGCATTTTTTGCGACTCCAACCACTCAGGCATTCAAGATTAACGCTTAATAATAAAACAATTGTCCATTCATGTGTGTGTTGGTATTACAGAAATGCACATTTCTGTAGAAGACCTGCTTTAACTGCTGTATGACGATTAAAGCGCCAGATACCTCATAATGCATCCTAGAGAAAAGAATACATATAGCGTCGGAATCGAACTCTCGACCCGAGTATTGTACCATTAAACTCTACTCACTGCATCATCTGGGCAATAGAATTAAATAGCAGTGAATGGAAATACTTGTCGTACCTGTGATAACATCTTTATTAAGAAGTCCTTATTATACGTCCATTTCCCATCGAAAATATGCCCGGGACGAAATTTTTCTGTAGATGTTTTTGTCCACCGTGCATATTCCAGTCTCTACCTTCCCCATGGAACGCTCCTTATAACACAGTGGAAGCTGTGGTTTACTGTCTTCCACAACATACACACCAAGCTAAAATATACCACTTATGTATTATACATATCTTGTATACGTCAACAATTTAGTCCTAAATTACGGGTGTATTCAACTGTATTAATGTTTTTCTCTTTGTGTGTAGGTTCATCATGGCATACATAATTGGCACCTCTTGGCAGGACGCGGCATCTAACGGAATATTCGATAACGATGGGATGCAGTACCATACATTGTAACTGTAAATAAGAAAATGCTTTCCATTATTGTGTGTTTAATCCACACGTCAACACTATTTGTTACATAATGTTGCGTTGCGTAGTACGTAGCTATTTCAATAGCAGGATGCACAGATGCGCGCTCTTGCCCATGCTTCTCTGTGTACACTCCAGGGCAGCGACGCTTTGCGTGCCGCACATCGTATTTTGGGACTGCTTTGGGGATTGAGAGGGGAGCAGGGCGCACATCACGAGCTATACTTATCGGAACATAGAGACACGTGAGGGTAGGTGACGTTACAGTATTGCACGCACAGTAGGACACTTACTTACAGTCACTTACCATAACAAAACTGCTTATACCTATACGAGTTCAGGTGTATGTATTGCAAGAACAAGGAGCATATGCTAATGGTGGAAGGGAGCTGATGACTGACTATTCATCTAATTGATTCGTTGGCCATGTTACAGAGGATGTATGGTACTTACTTAGGAAAGAAATAGTCCGCAATACTACCGTTAATATCCTTATTTGCTAGTATACTTCAACACAGAGCAACCACATTACTTTGATTCCGTGGAAGCCTTTGGTTGGATCACATGTAAGTCTGTCTTAGTATCTTGGATCTATCACTTCTCATTTCGACTAACGTTTTGTACATAGGACAACACTGGAATGTTTATCCCACATGAACTTTTATAACTATAGGCATACAGTCCATACTTTTATAACCCATTATCAGTCCTCCTTACCTGTTTTTTAAGTAGAGTATTAATGTATGGTACCTATACGAGCGCATCTGCTGGTAACAGCTATGGAAAAATAAGATTTGCTGAAGTCATCACTATTGGCTGCGAAAGTGATGTAGGATTACAGGATGTGTTGAGTGTAATAAAGGCTGCTGAAGGCAGTACGCGCGATGATTGTAAACTGAAGAAAGGTGAAGTATTGAGGATTACCAGAAACGAGCTTAGAGACAAACAAAACATTAACATCGGCATCCTAGGCAATGGACTTGCTGACAGGTTGGCTGAACAGGCTACACGGAAACCGCTTCTGGAGATTGGCATCTATGTAACTAACCTGCAATCATTATTACGCCACAAGGTTTTTTCCGCTTTGAGAGACGGAATGGCATAATCACAGTGATGAAATGGGAAGACACTGGTTTTCAATTGTTGCAAATACAAGGATGGTTCTGTTGATATGAACAAGGTTTTATGCGATCTGAACTTGTGATACGTCAGTAATGGACGTAAGATTGTAGGAAGCCTTGTTTATACTTACATTAACAACAATTGAAAACCAGTGTCTTCCCACTAAGTCACATCGCTCGGTACTTCTTTCAGAAACCTAGAATTCCGTACAGCAGTCTGACAGCTTAGATATATCCTACACAGAGACGGTTGGAACAGCGACCAACAAAACCTGAAAAAATTATATGTAGTTTTATTATGTCTAATAACTATCCGTTTCGATACCGAGTACAAACATCAGGCCATCCCCTTGCGTGCAGTCTTCAAACTTGCTTACCAAAGTACGTACGGCACATACATAGACTACTGACCATTAAAATTGCTACACCACAATGATGACGTGCTACAGACGTGAAGAAGATGGTGAAATCTGCAAATGATTAGCTTTTCAGACCATTCACACAAGGTTGGCACCGGTGGCGAAGCCTACAACGTGCTGACATGAGGAAAGTTTCCAACCGATTTCTCATAGACGAACAGCAGTTGACCGGCGTTGCCTGGTAAACATTGTTGTGATGCCTCGTGTAAGGAGGAGAAATGCGTACCATTACGTTTCCGTCTTTGATAAATGTCGGATTGTAGCCTATCGCGATAATGGTTTATCGTATCGCGACATTGCTGCTCGCCTTGGTCGTGATCCGTGAAATCGGTGGGTTCAGAGGATATTACGGAACGCCGTGCTGGATCCCAACGGCCTCGTATCACTAGCAGTCGAGATGACAAGTATCTTATCCGCATGGCTGTAAAAGATCGTGCAGCCACGTCTCGATCCCTGAGTCAACAGATGGGGACGTTTACAAGAGAAAAACTATCTGCACGAACAGTTCGACCACGTTTGCAGCAGCATGGACTATCACCTCGGAGACCACGGCTGCGGTTACTTTTGACGCTGCAACACAGACAGGAGCACCTGCGATGGCGTACTCAACGACGAACCTGGGTGCACGAATGGCAAAACGTCATTTTTTCGGATGAATCCAGGTTCTGTTTGCATCATCATGATGCTCACATCCGTGTTTGGCGACATCACGGTGAACGCACATTGGAAGCGCATATTCGTCATCGCCATACTAGAGTATCACCCGGGTGATGGTATGGTGTGCCACTGGTTACACGTCTCGGTCACCTCTTTTTCGCATTGACAACAGTTTAATGAACGTTACATTTCAGATGTATTACGACCCTTGGCTCTAACCTTCATTCGATCCCTGCGAAACCCTACATTTCAGCTGGATAATGCACGACCGCATGTTGCAGGTCATGGACCGGCCTTTCTAGATACAGACAATGTTCGACTGCTGCCCTGGCCAGCACATTCTCCATATCTCTCACCAATTGAAAACGTCTGGTCAATGGTGGCCGGGCAACTGTCTCGTCACAATACGCCAGTCACTACTCTTGATGAACTGTGGTATCGTGTTGAAGCTGCATGGGCAGCTGTACCTGTACACGACATCCAAGCTCTGTTTGACTCAATGCCCAGGCGTATCAAGGCCGTTATTACGGCCAGAGGTGGTTCTACTGCGTACTGATTTCTCAGGATTTGTTGTTGTTGTAGTCTTCAGTCCTGAGACTGGTTTGATGCAGCTCACCATGCTACTCTATTCTGTGCACGCTTCTTCATCTCCCAGTACTTACTGCAACCTACATCCTTTTGAATCTGCTTAGTGTATTCATCTCTTGGTCTCCCTCTACGATTTCTGTCCTCCACGCTGCCCTCCAATACTAAATTGGTGATCCCTTGATGTCTCAGAACATGTCCTACCAACCGATCCCTTCTTCTGGTCGAGTTGTGCCACAAACTTCTCTTCTCCCCAATCCTATTCAATACTTCCTCATTAGTTATGTGATCTACCCATCTAATCTTCAGCATTCTTCTGTAGCACCATATTTCGAAAGCTTCTATTCTCTTCTTGTCAAACTATTTATCGTCCATGTTTCACTTCCATAAATGGCTACACTCCATACAAATACTTTCAGCAACGACTTCCTGACAAACCTATACTCGATGTTAACAAATTTCTCTTCTTCAGAAACGCTTTCCTTGCCATTACCAGTCTACATTTTGTATCCTCTTCGACCATCACCAGTTATTTTTCTCCCCAAATAACAAAACTCATTTACTACTTTAAGTGTCTTATTTCCTAATCTAATTCCTTCAGCATCATCCAATTTAATTTGACCACATTCAATTATTCTCGTTTTGCTTTTGTTGATGTTCATCTTATATCCTCCCTTCAAGACACTATCCATTACGTTCAACTGCTCTTCCAAGTCCTTTGCTGTCTCTGACAGAATTACAATGGCATCCGCGAACATCAAAGTTTTTATTCCTTCTCCGTGGATTTTAATACCTACTCCTAATTTTTCTTTTGTTTCCTTTACTGCTTGCTCAATATACAGATTTAATAACATCGGGGAGAGGCTACAACCCTGTCTTACTCCCTTCCCAACCACTGCTTCCCTTTCATGCCCCTCGATTCTTATAGCTGCCATCTGGTTTCTGTACAAATTGTAAATAGCCTTTCTCTCTCTGTATTTTACCCCTGCCACCTTTAGAATTTGAAAGAGTATTCCAGTCAACATTGTCAAAAGCTTTCTCTAAGTCTACAAATGCTAGAAACGTAGGTTTGCCTTTCCAAATCTTTCTTCTAAGGTAAGACGTAAGGTTAGTATTGCCTCACGTGTTCCAACATTTCTACGAAATCCAAATTGATCCTCCCCGAGGTCGGCTTCTACCAGTTTTTCCATTCGTCTGTAGAGAATTCGCGTTAGTATTTTGCAGCTGTGACTTACTAAACTGGTAGTTCGGTAATTTTCACATCTGTCAACATCTGTTTCCTTTGGGATGGAATTATTATATTCTTCTTGAAGTCTGAGGGAATTTCGCCTGTCTCGTACATCTTGCTCAGCAGATGGTAGACTTTTGTCAGGACTGGCTCTCCCAAGTAGTAGTTCTAATGAAATGTTGTCTACTCCCGAGGCCTTGTTTCGACTCAGGTCTTTCAGTGCTCTGTCAAACTCTTCACGCAGCATCATATCTCCCATTTCATCTTCATCTTCATCCTCTTCCGTTTCCAAAATATTGTCCTCAAGTACATCGCCCTTGTATAGACGCTCTATATTCTCCTTCCACCTTTCTGCTTTCCCCTCTTTGCTCAGAACTGGGTTTCCATCTGAGCTCTTGATATTCATACAAGTGGCTCTCTGTTGTCCAAAGGTCTCTTTAATTTTCCTGTAGGCTGCATCTATCTTATCCCTAGTGAGATAAGCCTCTACATCCTTACATTTGTCCTCTAGCCATGCCTGCTTAGCCATTTTGCACTTCCTGTCTATCTAATTTTTAAGACGGTTGTATTCCTTTTTGCCTGCTTCATTTACTGCATTTTTATATTTTCTCCTTTCATCAATTAAATTCAATATTTCTTCTGTTACCCAAGGAGTTCTACTAGCTCTCGACTTTTTAACTACTCGATCCTCTGCTGCCTTCACTACTTCATCCCTCAGAGCTACCCACTCTTCTACTCTATTTCTTTCCCCCATTCCTGTCAATTGTTCCCTTATGCTCTCCCTGAAACTCTGCACAACCTCTGGTTTAGTCAGTTTAATCAGGTCCCATCTCCTTAAATTTCCACCTTTTTGCAGTTTCTTCAGTTTTAATCTACAGGTCATAACCAATAGATTGTGGTCAGAGTCCACATCTGCCCCTGGAAATATCTTACAACTTAAAACCTGGTTCCTAAATATCTGTCTTACCATTATATAATCTATCTGATACCTTCTAGTATCTCCAGGATTCTTCCATGTATACAACCTTCTTTTATGATTCTTGAACCAAGTGTTAGCTATGATTGTATGCAACCAAATTGCGTGAAAATGTAATCACATGTCAGATCTAGTATAATATATTTGTCGAATGAATAACCGTTTATCATCTCATTTCTTCTTGTTGTAGCAGTTTCAATGGCCAGTAGTGTAGAATATGGCCGGATGATGGTACAGTACTTGGTGCCAAAATTGTCGTTAGAGTAAAGCAAATTATTTTTTTCTGCCTGGCAGTTGGTGAACACGTACGTAGGCACGTGCTATTTGGTACCCATAATGAGCAGCGAGCTACGTTCACTACGACCTGCAGTGCCTATTGACAGAGCACATCTGGTGGCAAAGCAACGTCTTCTCGGTCCACATAAAATAAAGCGAAAATATTTTGACGCAGCTGAGGCGCATGTCCATCTTTCTTCTTGCGCTAGTCGTATATACTGCGTACTGCCCGCGTCCAGAGTAGCTCGGCGAGGGGCGCGCGTTACGTGTCGGAAGCCGCTATCATCGGCGGGGATTTGTTTTGGCAGCTGCGAAATAGTGAGAGCCGGGAGGCGTCGGCGGCTGGCAGCGCGACGCGCGGCTGTCTTACGAGCCCGCTGAGTGCCGGGGCAGCGTGGAGCCTCGGGCCCAGACGCCGCCGCCACGCACGCCCCCGCCGTCGTCCCGTTCTGTTATTAGACGCCGTTGTCTACGCCGGGGATTGGCAGCGGCCACTGTAGTAAACTTGACGGCTTTCGAAAGGCCGGCAGTTATTTGAGAGCGGCCTGCGGTGTCTTGGAAATAGCCCGCCACTCCTCCCCAACCGCTCTCCCTCCCGTGTCCCGCGAGGCGGAAAGCGAGAGCAGAGGGACAAGGACCGAGAGAGTTCCGAACAATTGGCCGGCGCGGCGGTGCGTAGCTTCACGTCCGAGCGAACGTGACGCCTGTTACTCGCGCAAAATATGCTGCAAAGCTGCAACACTACTGCTCACCGCTAAGGGGCTCTAGCGCCCCTGGGGGATGCAGGCAATCAGAGAAACGTAATTGGTTTCTCAAAAAAACCACCCTCAGAGGCTGTTTGAACGACTCTCAGGTCTTCTCCTCCTCCTCCTCCTTTAGACGACTTAACTACCAGGATGCTACACAGGTTG
This sequence comes from Schistocerca gregaria, assembly GCF_023897955.1. Classification (NCBI taxonomy): domain Eukaryota; kingdom Metazoa; phylum Arthropoda; class Insecta; order Orthoptera; family Acrididae; genus Schistocerca; species Schistocerca gregaria. The sequence continues at coordinate 541,125,793 of NC_064922.1, forward strand.
TTTCCGCAAGAGCGTGCAAAACTGCAACAACAGATAGAGTGTGCTCCACTGAGTAATTTGAGACAGAGAACCTGGGGTCCGAGAAGCCATCTTAAGGAGATATGCAAATAAACTTTTCTACTAATTTGTATAGCATTACAGTTTTCCAGCTTATTTACGACTAACACGCGTACAAGTTTACACGTACTGGGCTGTTTATTTTCATGTAAATTCTTTACTGTCGGCCGAGCGGTTCTAGACGCTTCAGTCCGGAACCGCCCTGCTGATGCGAAATGATTCAAATGGCTCTGAGCACTATGGGACTTAACATCTGTGGTCATCAGTCCCCTAGAACAAAGAACTACTTAAACCTAACTAACCTAAGGACATCACACCGCCGGTGTGGCCGTGCTGTTGTAGGCACTTCAGTCTGGAACCGCGTGACCGCTACGGCCGTAGGTTCGAATCCTGCCTCGGGCATGGATGTGTGTGATGTCCTTAGGTTAGTTAGGTTTAAGTAGTTCTAAGCTTTAGGGGACTGATGACCACAGATGTTAAGTCCCATAGTGCTCAGAGTCATTTGAACCAGTTTTTTGGATTGAATAGCGTAAGTCCTATTTCATGGCGTACCAGGTCACCTAACCTGAACCTCTTTGATTATTTCCTATGGGGATATCTAAAGTCACTTGTGTATGAGACCCCAGTGGATACGGAGATGGAATTAGTTGCCAGAATTGAAACTGCCTGTAATGTGATTCTAAACACACCACGGATGTGTGTCAGGTTGTGTCAGAATCCTGTTCGCCGATGTTATGCTTTCACTGAGGTTATGGCCGTCAGTTTCAGTACATTTTGTAAGATACAGTTTAAATGGAACGTTCATTGTGGCAACGATAGTATCTGTAGTTAACTACCGTAAATAAAAAAGTACGCAGTAATGTGATTTTATTCCTATTATCTCCTTAAGACGGCTTCTCCGACGCCAGGTTCCTTACCTCATATTGGTCAGAGGAGCTGTCCTGTTAAGTGTTTGCACGATCTTACGGAAACTCCCTGTACATTGGGTGTTTGTTTCTATTTGACATAATTATATATGTCGAAAACGACGCATCGTAAAAAAAGCAGAGTTCTGGATGAAAAGTTAATATTAGTGAAGCGAGCAACTGTGTTTTACCACTGGCCACCTCCTAACCTGATCTTCTGCGTTGAGACTGACAATTTTATATTTCCAAATGGGAACACGCCCGCCCCGCACCTTTTTTTCTATTGAATGTTCAGATTTAAAAAAAATTACGAACCACCGCATCTGATTCTACATTCCATTTACGATGTAAATGTAAACCTTTCTGTTGTAATGGTGATACTTGCATTTATGTTCGAAATTTGCTTTGGTATTGCAAAATCGATTGTACAGCACAGTATGGTTAGCCGTTTCGAAGTCTGGTTAGAAACTAAATTCATCCTTATACAGGAACGACCTGGACGTAATAGTTTTTGTAAGTCAATCCTTGTGATTGGAGGTTTGCGTTTAATGGTTGTGTGTTCCATGGGGATGCTTGATATCGGTGAGTCCCTTTGCCTCCCACCGCTGGGTGTGCTTGGTTTCGGAGAGTACCCATGGCACGTGCGCCTGTCAGCATCGCTTCATGGACATTTTATCTTGTTACAACGGTTGTGGTTCGTATGACGCCAGTAGCGACCCACACGAGAGCTACGGCGGTTAGATGGAAACACACACCGAAATCATTCACTCTGATTGCGGGCTTCGAGAACGGCCACCGAAATCAAGCATTCCGATGCATTAGGGTCTCACCAGAATCAACACCGTAGTGAACAGAAAATTACGTTACCAAAAAAAGTACACTCCTGTAAATGGAAAAAAGAACACATTGACACCGGTGTGTCAGACCCACCATACTTGCTCCGGACACTGCGAGAGGGCTGTACAAGCAATGATCACACGCACGGCACAGCGGACACACCAGGAACCGCGGTGTTGGCCGTCGAATGGCGCTAGCTGCGCAGCATTTGTGCACCGCCGCCGTCAGTGTCAGCCAGTTTGCCGTGGCATACGGAGCTCCATCGCAGTCTTTAACACTGGTAGCATGCCGCGACAGCGTGGACGTGAACCGTATATGCAGTTGACGGACTTTGAGCGAGGGCGTATAGTGGGCATGCCGGAGGCCGGGTGGACGTACCGCCGAATTGCTCAACACGTGGGGCGTGAGGCCTCCACAGCACATCGATGTTGTCGCCAGTGGTCGGCGGAAGGTGCACGTGCCCGTCGACCTGGGACCGGACCGCAGCGACGCACGGATGCACGCCAAGACCGTAGGATCCTACGCAGTGACGTAGGGGACCGCACCGCCACTTCCCAGCAAATTAGGGACACTGTTGCTCCTGGGGAATCGGCGAGGACCATTCGCAACCGTCTCCATGAAGCTGGGCTACGGTCCCGCACACCGTTAGGCCGTCTTCCGCTCACGCCCCAACATCATGCAGCCCGCCTCCAGTGGTGTCGTGACAAGCGTGAATGGAGGGACGAATGGAGACGTGTCGTCTTCAGCGATGAGAGTCGCTTCTGCCTTGGTGCCAATGATGGTCGTATGCGTGTTTGGCGCCGTGCAGGTGAGCGCCACAATCAGGACTGCATACGACCGAGGCACACAGGGCCAACACCCGGTATCATGGTATGGGGAGCGATCTCCTACACTGGCCGTACACCTCTGGTGATCGTCGAGGGGACACAATAGTGCACGGTACATCCAAACCGTCATCGAACCCATCGTTCTACCTTCCTAGACCGGCAAGGGAACGTGCTGTTCCAACAGGACAATGCACGTCCGCATGTATCCCGTACCACCCAACGTGCTCTAGAAGGTGTAAGTCAACTACCCTGGCCAGCAAGATCTCCGGATCTGTCCCCCATTGAGCATGTTTGGGACTGGATGAAGCGTCGTCTCACGCGGTCTGCACGTCCAGCACGAACGCTGGTCCAACTGAGGCGCCAGGTGGAAATGGCATGGCAAGCCGTTCCACAGGACTACATCCAGCATCTCTACGATCGTCTGCATGGGAGAATAGCAGCCTGCATTAATGGGAAAGGTGGATATACACTGTACTAGTGCCGACATTGTGCATGCTCTGTTGCCTGTGTCTATGTGCCTGTGGTTCTGTCAGTGTGATCATGTGATGTATCTGACCCCAGGAATGTGTCAATAAAGTTTCCCCTTCCTGGGACAATGAATTCACGGTGTTCTTATTTCAATTTCCAGGAGTGTAGATTACTTGCGAGAAATGTCAGTATCTAGTCATATTACTTGTACTATGCAATTCTATCTGCAACACTCAAGTAACATTTGAATATCAGTATCGACTGTTAGAATACAACGATTTACATTTACACCGAAAATTAAATGTTGAATCACATGCGGAGGTTCGTAATTCCAAAAACTGGCACGCTTGATATTTGTTGATTACACCGCCCTCTATCATCAGTAGAAAACAATGGTTTGAGTAAACCACACATTTCTTTGGTGTGGACCCCGAATATGCAATAAAAACGGGGGGGGAGGTTACGTTTGAAAATACAAAGTTGTTCCCGCCGACTCAGGAGGGGTATTTAGGATGTGGCCTGCTGTAGCACAGAAAGATTTCTCCTTTACTGATGTTCACCTACAACATTTTCTTTACGTCTTTTTCGAAATTTTTAGTCGCCTCACGTTAAAGCAAACACCCTGTGTATTTCAGCAGCCGGAAGAGTTCAACAGTTGTTTGTGACAGTATCAAGACTTGAACTGGAATTCAATCAGCATTCGATCAATGCGTCATTTGTACAGAACCTAGTCTTTCGGAATGAGATGCATTCTAGAGAAATTAAAACCTATCAGGCAAAAAATTGCTGAACGAGGCGAAAATGAGCGTAAGGAGATCAATGAGAGAAGCGTTCAATGACTTTGAAAGTAAAATCCCTAAGAGGATTTGGTCCTACATACAATCAGTAAGCTGTTCGATTTCATTCATTCATTCATTCAGTGAACATACTGCCACCAAAAAGGAAGATAACAGAGTGAAGGTCGAAATACTGAATTCGGTTCAAATGGCTCTGAGTACTATGGGACTTAACATTTGAGGTCATCAGTCTTCTAGAACAACTTAAACGTAACTAACCTAAGGACATCACACATATCCATGTCCAAGGCAGGATTTGAACCTGCGACCGTAGAAGTCGCGCGGTTCCGGACTGAAGCGCCTAGAAGCGCTCGGCCACCAGGACTGAATTCGGTCTTCCGAAAATGTTTCACCACGGAAGATTGTAGCATGGTCCCTCCTTTCAACCATCGCACGAACGTCGAAATGGCAGATATTGAGATAACCTATCGCGGAACAGGAAAGGAACTATAATATATTAGTAGTGAAAAGGTATCAGAACCAGATGAGATACTTATAAGACTCTAAAAAGATTATGCATAAGACCCTGCTCCGTTCTAAACGGAGTTTCTCGAGCGAGAATTTTTCGGGAGGTAAGGTCCGATAGGTCGCGAAATCTGAACCACAGTGAAATTCAAAAACTTTATTTTCAACAGTTTGCTACATTTTCCAGCTACTTCGCTGCATAGTCGCCGTTGACATTTGTCGTAGTGTTTTATCAGATTTGCAGTACCCTCGTAACAGAAGACAGTCGCTTGTGTTTGGCGCCATTTCTCTATGCCGGTCTGTAGTTCGTTGTCTCCGACAAAATGTTGTCTTCATAGCCATTAGCTTACGTGAGCAGAGATGAACATCAGAGAGAACTACGTCCGGTTTGCATGGTGGGTGATGAAACAATTCCCAGCGAAAACGCTGCAGGGGCGTCTTCACTGGCCTTGCAGTGTGTGGAGGACAGTTACGTTTTGTGTGGTTGCATGAAATTTGACTAAATGTTTCAGCTGGCGCCCATACTTGCCGGGAGGCGCTATTGTTCTAGGTATCTGTACTTGCTCACTGTGTACTGAGAACTGAAAAGAGCGACGTGACGCGATCGACATGCATGCTGGACACACTGCACGACACATCTGTGCAGAGCTTCAACGGATTTTCACTGTCGTTTTCAATTCGCGACCTATCGAACCTTACTTTACGAATAGCCCTCGTAGAGTGCTGGAGCAACGAAGATTTGTTGGGACTGGAAAAAGGTTAAGCTCATACCAATTTTCAAGAAGAGTCGTTGGACAGATGCACGTAATTATAGGGCTGTGTCGTTGGCGTCAATCTGTTGTAGAATTCTAGAACATGCTTTATGCTCAAGAATTACGACATATTTGGAGAACGAAAATCTTCCCTATAAAAACCAACATGGATTCCGCAAACAGATACATTGCGAAACTCAGCTTGCTCCGTTACTGCATAACATTCATAGTGCGGTAGACAACGTTGATGATGTGCCCCTTGACTACAGGAAGGCATTTGTCACAGCTCGTCACTCTCGTTTAGCTTACCAAGCATCGGACCAGATTTGCGACTGGATTCAAGATTTCCTTGCAGGCAGAACTCAACACGTCGCTCTTAAAGGAACAAAATCTGCAGATGTAAAGGTAATTTCCAGAGTATCCCAAGCTAGTGCGATAGGACCATTACGCTTAACGACGTATATAAATGATCAAGTAGAAAGCATCGGAAGCTCAATAAGACTATTCGCAAATGATGTAAGTGGCTATAAGGAAGAAGCAATGCCAGGAGACAGTATCGATTTGCAAAATTACCTGCAGAATATTTATGTATGGAGCAGACTCTGGCAGTTGACCATGAACGTCAGTAAATGCAACGTATTGCGCATACATGGGAAAAGAAATCCACTGCTGTACAATTACACTACTGGTGGCAAATTTCTGTAAACAGTATATACGGGAAAATATCTACGAGTAACTAACTATTCAGAGCTATCTCAAGTGGAATGAATGTTCAAATGTGTGTGAATTTTTAAGGGACCAAACTGCTGAGGTAATTGGTCCCTAGACTTACACAATACTTGCACTAACTTTTGCTAAGGACAACATACACACCCATGCCCGAGGGAGGACTCTAACCTCCTGGGAGATGGGCCGCGGGATTCGTTACATGGCGCCTGTAACCGCGCGGCCACACCGCGCGACTCAAACAAATAGTAGAAAAGCTGAGCTGAGCTGAGCTAGAGAGAGAAACTGAAGGAAACTTAACTCACCCACGAAAGAAGTAGTTGACAAGGCTGTTGTTCGACAAACTCTTGAGTATTATTCAGCTGGGGAGACGCTCAACAGACTCCAGTGGCAGACACTACAAGAGAGGTGTTGTGCATTAGGAGAGCTTTACCACAGAAATTTCTAGAGATTACGCTCCGAAAGAGTCGGACAACATATTACCTCCTCTACAAACATCTCGTGAAATGACCAGGGTGAAAAAATTCGAGAAACTAGAGCTAATACACAGGCCACCATTCTTTCGATGCAGCCGGCCTATTAGCCGAGCGGTTCTAGGCGTTACAGTCTGGAACCGTGCGACCGCTACGGTCCCTGGTTCGAATCATGCCTCGGGCATGGATGTGTGTGATGGGGTTAGGTTAGTTAGGTTTAAGTAGTTCTAAGTTATAGGCGACTGATGACCTCAGAAGGTAAGTCGCATAGTGCTCAGAGCCATTTGAACAAACACGTCCGACAGAGTTTCTGGTCAAGCTTCGATGCCATTTGGATTTGTGGCTACTGTTAACTATTTTCCACGCTAGACGCAGCATCCTGCCAAGAGGTGTCACACTAAACGCCAATTACGTGTGCGACAGATAACAATACTTTCACATACGGACAAAAACCACGAGGGAGGAACTTATAAAAGTTAGTATTTCTCTTATTGTCGAAGTTCTTGTTCATTAGAGAGCTGATTATTTCCATGATTGTGTTCGATTCTACGTATCCTGGGAACTCATGTTTTAAAAAACGTTCAAGCAGTTGAGGGTGTTCGTTATTACGTTGCACTATCTCTGCCCTTTACAGAGCAGTCTGAATTCACCATCAACCAACTCGTTGGCTCAGTTTGTTATAGCGGTAGAAATCTATGCCACCTGCAATGTTGCGTCTAACAGGTGGTTATGTTGTATACTTTCATTCTTTGCATCCATAAACTCAACTCAGTTCAGACAAAATTGGTATTTTGAGTCCTAAATTTCGTGTCCCCGTCATCGTCATCAGCTATTTGACATCCACTCATCCACGTTCCCCTTGAGTTTTTCCTATCGTGATCTACCAGGCTTCCGTTAGGTCGTCGTCTAGGTTGCTTCTCATCTGTTTGAATGCATTTACCATTTGTTCAGGTACCTGACCAAACCATCACGATTGCAGTTTCATTACAGCCACACTTATGTATTCCGACAATTCCCTGCTCCATTTGCTGCTTCCTGTCTCCTCCACTATTAATAAAAAAATACAAACATAGTTCACATATAAATTCACTCTCACATATATACCAGGTTTCTCCCCTCAGAGCCGTCAGACACATTTTCTGTGGTGTTTCAGCAGACATCTGCAAATTCGCTTTTGCAGTGTGTAGTATTTTGTACTCATCCCAAATAATTACTGCTGGTCACTTCTCTCATGCAACCTCCAGTGTCAAAAGAAAGCGTCGGCTTGTTTCCCATTACAATCGAAACTTCATCTGCCTACCCGATAGGGCGCTCCCAAATTAGACTATTCTGATGTTCGTTTTATCGTTACGTATTAACAGGGACAGTGGAACACTAACAATAAACAACAATCTAGTAGAGGCCCAGTAGCGCTGTCTGATAGGCGGTAGCAGAGCAGTCGACACGGGAGTACCGATTGTTCTTCTTGTGTTACTGTTCCTGTTAATATGTAACTATGCAACGATTAAACAAATATCGGAAGAGACTTATGCGGGACCGCTCCAACAAATGGCGCGTGAAATTTCGCTTAAAAATCATTTTGTTTGTAACAGGAAACAAACCAACGCTTTCCGACGATAATGGGCGTCGCATGAGAGACGTAGTGAGCACGATGTATACGGGATGAATTCAGCTACACCACGCAGAAACTAAAGCGAAAATGCCTGCTGCTACATCAGAGAAAATGCGCCTGACGATTCTTAGGAGACACACCCTCTATAGGTAAATTTTTATATACTTACGCCTCTAATCTGACAGGGATGGGACACGTAGTCAGCCGTTGTATGATAGTAGTAACTATTACATTTTCTGCCTTTAGAAATTTAGGCAAAGCAAAGAAAACCTAATTTAGGATGTCTGGATGGAGATGCGCACATCTATCTTTTCGAATGTTAAAAAGTCGGTCAAGAAGGCTAGGACAGTATTCTTACTAGAAAGAGCAGATAAACAGTTGTTAGCATCCCACTTAGTAAATTAATCGACTTCATTTACTTCCGGTACGATGGACGTGGAAGAATTATGGGCAAATTTGGAACACATTGTAAATCACGCATTGGACAAGTATGTGCAGAAAAAGTGGGTTACGGACGGAAAAGACCCACCGTGGTTTAACAGCACAATTCGGAGAATGCTCAGGAAGCAAAGACAGTTGCACTCGCGGTACAAGAAAGATAATGAGGACAGGCAAAAGTTAGCAGAGATTCGTGCTGCTGTAAAAAGAGTGATGCACGAAGCACAGAACCACTACCACAGTCATACCTTAGCAAAAGACCTTGCTCAAAACCCAAGGAAATTCTGGTCTTACGTAGAATCGGTTAGCGGGTCGAAGGCTTCCATCCACTCACTCACTGATCAGTCTGGCCTGGCAACGGAAGACAGCAAAACGAAAGCTGAAATTTTAAATTTAGCACTTGAGAAATCTTTCAAGCAGGAGGATCGTACAAACATACCGCCGTTTGAGTCTCGTACAGATTCCCGTATGGAGGACATAGTGATAGACATCCCTGTGATTGTGAAGCAGCTGAATGAGTTGGAAATAAATAAATCGCCAGGTCCTAATGGGATTCCAATTCGGTTTTACAGAGAGTACTCTACTGCATTAGCTCCTTACGTGGCTTGCATTTATCTCGAATCTCTTGCCCAACGTAAAGTCCCGAGCGACTGGAAAAAAGGGCAGGTGACGCCTGTATATAAGAAGGGTAGAAGGACGGGTCCTCAGAATTACTGACCAATATTCTTAACATCGGTTTGTTGCAGGATTCTCGAACATATTCTCAGTTCGAATATAATGAATTTCCTTGAGACAGAAGTTGCAGTCCATGCATCAGCACGGCTTTAGAAAGCATCGCTCCTGCGAAACGCAACTCGCCCTTTTTTCACATGATATCTTGCGAACCATAGATGAAAGGTATCAGACGGATGCCGTATTCCTTGACTTCTGGAAAGCGTTTGACTCGGTGCCCCACTGCAGACTCCTAACTAAGATACGAGCAATGGGATTGGTTCCCAAATGTGTGAGTAGCTCTAAGACTTCCTAAGTAATAGAACCCAGTCCGTTGTCCTCGATGGTGAGTATTCATCGGAGGTGAGGGTATCATCTGGAGTGCCCCAGGCAAGTGTGGTAGGTCCGCTGTTGTTTTCTATCTACATAAATGATCTTTTGGATAGGGTAGATAGCAATGTGTGGCTGTTTGCTGATGATGCTGTGGTGTACGGGAAGTTGTCGTCGCTGAGTGACTGTAGGAGGATACAAGATGACTTGGACAGGATTTCTGACTGGTGTAAAGAATGGCAGCTAACTCTAAATATAGATAAATGTATGTAAATAAATAAATAAATTAATGCAGATGAATAGGAAAAAGAATCCCGTAATGTTTGAATACTGCATTAGTAGTGTAGCCCTTGACACAGACACGTCGATTAAATATTTGGGCGTAACATTGCAGAGCGATATGAAGTGGGACAAGCATGTAATGGCAGTTATGGGGAAGGCGGATAGTTGTCTTCGGTCCATTGGTAGAATTTTGGGAAGATGTGGTTCATCTGAAGAGGAGACCACTTGTAAAACACTAATACGACATATTCGTGAGTACTGCTCGAGCGTTTGGGATCCCTATCAGATCGGATTGAGGGAGGACATAGAAGCAATTCAGAGGCGGGCTGCTAGATTCGTTACTGGTAGGTTTGATCATCAGGCGAGTGTTACGGAAATGCTTCAGGAACTCGGGTGGGATTCTCTGGAGGAAAGGAGGCGTTCTTTTCGTGAATCGCTACTGAGGAAATTTAGAGATCCAGCATTTGAGGCTAATTGCAGTACAGTTTTACTGCCTCCAATTTATATTTCGCGGAGGACCACAAAGATAAGGTAAGAGAGATTAGGGCTCGTACAGAGGCATATAGGCAGTCATTTTTCCTCGTTCTGTTTGGGAGTGGAACAGGGAGAGAAGATGCTATTGTGGTACGAGGTACCCTCCGCCACGCACAGTGTGGTGGATTGCCGAGTATGTATGTAGATGTAGATTACAAGGCGAGTCATTTTAAGACAGTGCAACCTCATTCGGTGTATCATTAGCGCACAATACTATTTTGAAAAAAGGTTATTTAATAACGTAAAAACCTAGTGCTACACCGTCCATTCGTCTCTCATTACCAATCAGTGCCCACACTATACAGACATTATTTCGTAATGTAACATCCGCAGCTCATGGTGAATTAGTTACCGTCGCTGCCACTAGAGCGCTGGGTACCGTATTCCACTCGCTACCGGGTCGGTGATTTTATTCGGCAGGGATCTTAGTGTCTGTGTTGCCCGAATCATTTCATTTCGTCCTCACTGGCGCGCAATTCGCCAACTATTCGTGATACAGAAAGACTCGCACCATACGGCCGAACAACCCCGGCCAGTAATGCCATATGATCATTTCCTTTAAAGAAAGAAGAAAACATAGTCTGTGGAGTGACAGCTGTATTATTATTATTATTATTATTATTATTATTATTATTATTATTACATAAAAAGCGCCGAATTGCACAGTGAAGCACTGGTTCTGGTATGTGGATGATGTACTGTGTTTTTGGATTAGTACCGTTAGACAGATATATTACTACGTCTTTAAACGCGAAACATAAGAAAATTCAGTTTACAATGGAGCTGCGGGGAGATGATCTATGAATTTCTTGGATCTTAATATAGACGTAAGTACAAGGAAACACTAGTTTACGATTCAGAGAGAAAAAGAAAAAAAAGAAACATAGCTACATATACGGTAATCCCTGCAAGCTCCCAGCATCTGCACAGCCACAAACATGTAGTTTTTCATTTGATGTTTACCGCCACATATTTATTCCATTGTCTGAATCGGCCTTTCAAACGGAACTACAAACCTGCGTTTCAAACGGAACTACAAACCACCAAATATACCGTTTTCAGCAATGGCCATGGCTCTGCTCTGATTGATAAAACACTACGAAAAAATAAAATGCATCACGCTTCTGTAACATCAACAACATTCAATGAGTAGTTACAAAGCCTGGTGCAAAATCACATATATTGGCAACATTTCAGGCAGTCTTCAAAACAGTTGAAGTCTCGTTACTACAGACCTGTATTTTGTGATAGCAATAGCGTATCAAAACTTTTATTCAGTCATAAAGACAAATTGCAACCCTTGGCACAGAGTGGTGTGTACACAAACATGTGCAAGCAATGCGAAAATATTTATATTGGTCAGTCAGGCAGAGCGGTGCCAATTAGGCTACGTGAGCATGAGAGAAGCTGGAGATTAAGGAATAAAGATTCAACTTTTGTTGATCATCTGTTAACAGGAAACTACTCATATGATTTAGAATGTGGAATTTTGCATACTGTTAACACAAGCAAAAAGAGTACCCTACCGGAAATCATCAAACACGTGACACAGAATGCCAGCTTAGTATTAAATAATCAGATTCAGTTTCCTTTTGCCCCTTGGCTAAATTAAGTTTTCGCTACGAATACTGTGTCCAAACTATAAATACTTCTTACATTTCATCAGCTGTTACTTTTATCTCCACATAAAAACTTCGTTTCTCCTTTTTTAGTTTATATAATTATTTGTAAGTGTAAAAAGCGTAATATTTTGCTAAAGGTTTTCCTATGTAATCTCTCTATATCTTTTGCCTATCTTCTGCACAAATAATATCTGTACGTGCCGCCTTATGTTTATCTGTGTTTGCAACATTCAATTGTCACCTGAAGATGGCCTGAGAAGTCTAACGCCGGTACGTGACCAAGTAAATATAATTTAGCAGAACATTACGAAGCTTTTCCTTTTTAGTATTATTATCATGTTCTGCCAAGCATCGAAGGAAAATATTATTATTATTATTATTATTATTATTATTATTATTATTATTATTATTACATTTCTCCTAAAGCCTTTAATCCGTGTTTACTAAGTAATTATTAAACAATTATGTTTATTCTTTCTTGGTAACTCTAACTTAAGTCTGTATCTCGGTCTAGGGTTATCGATAGTGCTGTATGTGCAATAATTATCATGCTTATTTTTGTTGTGTAAACTTGGCACGGTGTAGTTAGAATACCCCATATTTTAAACATATCTTTACATTGAGCTCGATTACTATTTTTGGTTGTTACTCTTAAGGCTCTTACCTGTAATTCGAAAACCGTGTTCACATTTAGTGCATCTTAGATTGAAGCAATGACTTTTTTCTCAGAAATGATTCATGTCGATTTTACTGAAACAGAGTTAAAGAGTCTTAAATATCCTACCACGCAAAGCAGAAATGTATACTTTTTGGTCCCTTCTGCAATTTACATCATGGTTTGAAAGCGGTTCATTGTGCTGTATCCACTTTTAGAGTCATCTCGTGCTTTCTTCCGATTAAAATTCTTTTTTTTCTTTGTGGTTAATAATAACTTCAGTTAATAACTTGCAAAACGTGGGGAAAAGGAAAAATCTTGTATGTCACCTTTTTGAGACAAATGACAAATCACTGTTCAAATTTCAGAGCACTGTTCTCTTCGGAAAATACTGCGCAAATATTTCTGGAAAAACATCGTATGCACTCAGATATATTGTCACTTTATTTTACCATCACTTTCAGTCATAAACGCACCACTGACAGATATAATGGAATATCATTAACTGAATGCGTGACAAATCATAACTATTAACAAGTGTTATGCCATACAGCAGCATGTTAAATCCACGTGTAATACTTCAGAACAACGGCAGTAATGTAGCTGGCTATAGTCCATTAGAGTATAGCCAGCGACATATCTAAGGACAATCATTCCACTCTCTTCTATTCCCTTTTCGTCACTACTGTTCATGGGCAGGTTTCGCACCCATAGATCAGTTTAGGTATAGCCATAGCATTATAGAAAATCAGCAGAATATCTTTCTGGACTTTCTTTCCCAACTTTCTGCGTTTCACAGAAATAGTTAAGTAAGTGTAAGTTATTTTGTATTTCATAATTTCCCCCTTAAATATTCAAATGAATTAATTTGCTCTGTAATCTGCTTATCAATTTCGATCTGAAGTCTAATGTGCTGGTGTGTCCTTAATTTGAAAGTGACCATAAATACGTCACAGTACGTCTTTTTTAAAACCGCACTTACTCAAACTTGAGTGCTTCAGAGCTGGAAATGAACATACTATCGGCGTTTGTGGACACAGGGCAACACAGCGAACTCCTCTTTCCTATGTGAGAATATACGAAACTCTCTCGCTCTGTAACGACATGCTAATACATAATACTAGCTGCGTGACTGATGTAAGTACATTAAGTCTACTGGTTTCTAAATAATGTATTTCTTTCGTTGACACGGATAAACCGAGAGGGCCAAGAAAGAATGTATTTATAGAGATGGCACGACCAAACTCTGTAACGAGGCTTCATAATGTGGAATATCGTTAATGTATTTCTTAATTGTCTCCTAAAATGGAGAAGATTATAGCTACAGACAGTGAGAAAGCTTTATTGAAGGCGTGAGCCCCCAATAACATAGATAAGCAAAGGGTCTTCCACCATATAGTGGCTAGATCACAAAATGTAACGAATGAATTCATTGAATTTTTCTAACTTGATGTATGTTCATTTAAAATCAGTTAAGTGCCTAAGATCATTAATACAGGAAAGACGCTGCAATATCAGCAAACAAAAGAAAACAAAAAACAAAACTGAAATGAACACAACTACCGGTACCGTATAGATTAATTGTCGGCATCACAGATAAATTATTCAAGTTATTATGTACTTGATACGATCTCTTCGTTGCAAAATGAAGATATTTTTATTCGAGGTGTTCTATGATCAAACTTAAAACACCACAATAGCCAGAGAGAGCGAGTTGTGACGCGAATATGTACTTCTTTGCGAAGGGCGTTGCCTGTATAAACTTGATGCCGCGGAAGTTGACACAATGGCTAGCTTATATGCAGTATCAAATGTCTTAGTTTTAGGAGCCAGTGTACAGCACAATTCGGGAGCAGTTTTCCGAAATGTAAAATAACTGTATTTTACAGCTTTAGTTACGAGAAAAGAAGTAAAACAAAGGCGAACTGCCAAGTGGACCGCGTCTAATTGTTGTCGCCGATCTCGTCCAATTTTATGGTATGTACAGGGCTTGGCCGGAAATGAATTCACAGAAGTGGGAACTCATGATGGCACAGAGTTTCGAAAAACTAGCATTTTTCGTACGGGTCGAACGATGCAAGAGCCATTTATGTTAGCAGAGTTTCCAGGCAGTAGTTGGTGCAGCGGAAAGGTTATAGAACGGTAATCGTAAGGTCATGAGGTCGAGCCCCTTAAAATATTTTCTTTCAATTTCTACGTTAATTACACCGAAAATAAACCTAAATAATGCTCAACATTTGATATTTACAAACAATCATTGAACGCATGAAATGAAAAAAGGGAAATTTGGGACTGAACATAAATTTCCTGCAAAAGATTTACTTAAAACGTCCACGAGAGTTCTGCAAGTACATTTAGCAGAAGAGATTCTAATTGACGAGTACAGGCCTTTCTATTCCGTTAGTTTAACCTCCCAGCAGTCTTCGGCATCTGCAAGCTAAAAACAGATTCCCGGTGAAGATGCCGATAAAATTACTGCTTCCCCTGTTTTTACGGTGAATATCATCCTAGCACGCGCAACTAACTGTAAGATTTTTGGTTGGTTGATTTGGAGGAGGGGAAACAGCGAGGTCATCGGTCCCATCGGATTAGGAAAGGATGGGGAAGAGAGTACGGCCGTGCTCTTTCAAAGGAATCATCCCGCCATTTGCCTGAAGCGATTTAGGGAAATCACGGAATACCTGAAGCAGGATAGCCGGAAGCGGATTTGAACCGTCGTTCTCCCGAATGCGGGTCCAGTGTGCTAACCACTGCGCCACCTCGCTCGGTGTAAGATAGTAAAAGTAATTTTATACACAAATTTCTCGTGTAAACGTTACAATTCCTTGCTGGAAACGTATATGCAGTCCCAAATCTTCGCTTGCCTTTCCTATTCATGCATACTATGAAAATATTAATAAACACAATGTATTTAGCATTTTATTGGTGTATTTTCAGTGTAAGTAATGTAAAAATTACAATGAAAAACAAAAAATTTCCGCATAGGAAACCGACCGCGTGGCTCTCGGCTTAGTGTTCAGTACTCTTCCCGCTGTGCTGGAAGCTGGAAACTACCCCCCCCCCCCCCCCCCCCCGACCCCGAATGGTCCAGGCCTTGCCCGGCCCGCATCAAAAATAATATTTTTTTTCTGCAAAGACATGGCCGTTTGGAGCCCCCACTTCAGTCACTGTCATTCCCGGCCAAGTCCTGCATATACCATCGGTGTAGACGAAATCGGTGACAACGAGTAGGCGCGGTGCAATTGTGAGGAGAATATGAAAAAAAAAAAGACAATCATTGTAATACATCTCTTCAAGAGCTGTAAACGGCTAACGCAGGAAAAGTAGCCGTCACAATGTTCCACATCCATTTAAGAGAGACATTTTTCCCAGATATTGCTCTATCAAAGCAACTAGGAGGTCCAAGAGAATATCATATAACGTTAAAAAGATACAGAAATACTAGGTTTACCGGACTAACTCTATAAAAAAAAGAGCGTTCTCTCCATGGCTTAGTAAATACCCATATTTTTAAAAAATAATTTTCGAAGCGTTTAGCGATCAGTCGACAAACTTTTACAGATTAAATTTTTCAGGGCAGCCACAGCTCGCACTCAGTAGATTGTATTTCAAAGGCATCTTCATAATCTCTGCAATTTATAGCGTGAAATATACAATGAAGTGTGACTATATGGAATCCTACATTGATGTTAATGAACGTATTCCGTTTACAGTATGGCAAATTACGTCTGAAGTATAGTAGTTGGCTGGCTACGTAGCCGGCGCCAGAGATTAGGTTGGATGTGCAACCGTGTTTGCAACGTCCATGGTTATGTGCATCCCTAGGTAATTCATATATCGCCCAATAAGAATACTGATGTTCGAATCTGCCACACGTAAAACCGATGCCTTTCCATTACTATACAAACATCTAAATGTGGTAAACTACTAACTTTATAAAGCTACGTGAAATAGAAATTTACATTAGCCGTTTTTGTGTGTATACAGAGACGTCATTTCTGCACTGCACTGGAGTTAGTTTTATTGTGCTCCAATATCTGTCAAAATACATCTTTAATATATCTATTCATATACATCGCAAAAAATTTACACTAAAGAATTGTATAGGTGCGAAGAAGCCGTTCTCCATGTTGATACAAACAAGGTATCACTCCAGTTAACTCCAAGACTTTCGAGAATGTTTTAGTTTAATTTGAAAGTCGGATTATAAATGACAGAAGACATATTTTTTCGTGTGATATAATTACAAATTAATTATTTTCTGATTTATTTTCTTTGTATGCACTGTGAGACATTGATTCACGCCCAATTTCAAGCTTCTGGATTAACGGGAACCACTTTTAAGTATCGACGAGTGATTTTGCGGATAATCTATGCGACACAAATGGCCGCACGTTTTGATTGCATTGACTTAGAAGCTAACGCTTATTACGTCCCCAGGGGACCATAGATCTTTATGTGTGATATAGAGTTCAACTAGATACGTCTACCCATTCCTGAGAAAAAGCTGTTTTTAACGGTTGGTCGGTCGGTCGGACGGACGGACGGATGAACAGGCGGGCAACCGATTGATCCTAAAAAGGTTTCCGTTTTTATTAATTTAGGCACGGAACAACGAGAAGCAGTTTTTAATACTTCTATTAGCATAATACGGCAGGCAGATGAGTTACGACTTGAGTGCTTATCTACAGCCTCTCTTCGAATAACGGGATGAATTCACATAAATGAAATTCGTTTTGTCCATTTTTTTCAGGTTTTTCTTCGTTTCAACGAAATTTTCCAGTATTTCCGAGAGATTTATCAAAGGGCCTTTATCCGTGGAATGGGTAATTTTCATGCCATTTTAAATCTCACCTAAAATATGGTTAGTTCTTTCCGAATTCTAACGCAGACCTCTTTGTGACGTTCCTGGAGGAAAACATTTCTCCCACAGTCAGCCCGACAGTTGTCAGTGATGGCGAATTGCAAAATAGTCACGTGAGAGCTTCAATTAGGGGCACACTGTAGGCTATACGCAATACTGTGGGCATTCATAACTTGTTTTAAATCGTACCTACACGTACATAAGTACAGGGTGACACAGGAAAACGGGATCATTTCCACAATCCAATAAAACTAGCAGTGATGAAGGAAAGAAATTGCATTCATAGTAATTTAAACTTTGCCATTTACGAAACATTGATGGCATTCATCATTTGTAAAAAATTACGTCCTTTAGTGGCGTCCTCCTGTACGAATACATTCGCGAAATCTGCTGTTGAGACTCCACATTGACCGCTGCAGTACCTCAGCTGGGATACTGTGAATTGCACCCCGAATTCACTGTTTTAACTTATCCAGGGTTCTTGGTCGAGTCATGTAGACTTCACTCTTGAGGTAGCCCCACAAGAAAAAAATCACAAACGGATAAATCTGGCAATCTAAGGGGCAGGGAATGTTACCGAATCGTGAGATGACACCGTTGCCAAGCAATTCTCGCACATATGCCATTGAGTGCCGTGCACTGTGCGATGTCGCTCCGTCCTGTTGAAGCCAGGCTTCTTGAACATTTGGAAAGTTGTTCAATGCAGGTGTAACGGAAGTTCGTAACATCTCCACGTAACGATCGGCATTGACAGTTACTGTGTTTCCCTGCTCATTTGCGAAAAAATACGGTTCGACAATCTCATGTGATGAAACGCCACACCATACTGTCACTTTACTAGCGTGTAAAGGGCGCTCATGAACGTCATTAGGATTTGTGTTTGCCTAGTAACGGCAGTTCTGTTTATTCAAATTTTCTGGGAGATGAAAATGTGCCTCATCTGACATCCACAACTTGTTTGTAAATTCATCATCATTGTTTATTTTTGTTATGATTTGTTGACGGAATCCTAATTGTAATCGGTAATCGTTGTCCATCAGTTGCTGCACCGACTGTAGTTTGTGCGGATGAAATTTTAAATGTAGATGAAGAATTCTGCAAACACTCTTCCGAGACATTCCCTCAGTGCTGCTTAGTTACAAATTGACCGCCGTGGCCTCCGAAAGACAGACTCGCGTACATCAATGTTCGCTGGCCATCGCACACTTCGTGGTCTTATTAGTTTCTTCTTGAGGGCAGATCCAATCTCTTCAAACTTATTAATCCAACATTTTATCGCGTGTTTCGACGGAACGGCATCATGTCGTCTTAAATTTCAGAAACGTCGAAACTCCCTCTGCGCTACGAAAACTATCATTTTTATAAAACATTTTTATGGCTAACATGCCCTGTTGTTCGTTACACTGATCCATGAGTACTGAAATGGCGGACTGTTTGCTCGCTGTCACGAACTCTAAGTGCTGCCACCTGCCCATGGTTGCCCCGTTCCCGTTATTCTGGGTCACCCTGTATTTGTAGACCCATGATGTTCAGTATAATGAGGTCTTTTATCGTGCTTGTGCATTTTATGTTAATGAACTATCCTTCAGTTTTACATTTAAAATGAGTAGCCAATATTCACGGAAATGATGTCTCATTTGAAAAATTACCGTATATCAGCCCCGAACGTACTGGCTAGACGTTGCATATGTTGCAAGTGTGATCACGATATCTGAGCGGTCTGCTACAGTCCTGTATGTTATCAATATGGTAGCACGTACGTGATTTAACTAATGAAGATCTGCAGTACCGCAGAGAGAATATTTCCACAATCTTAAATCACCACAAAGGGCGACATCATGTCAGTTTCACTGAGCGAAAGACGATCTGCTGTGGATCAAAACATCGCCAGTTTGAATGCAGGTCTATAAGGAGACCAATACACCGCATAGGCATAACTGCTATTTAGGAAGCAACCTACGAGCCGGCATCACAGAAAAAAAAAAAGACTTAATGCTGTGATTTGATAATGCTAATAGATTCAGACGGTATTACGAGGCTGTGCTGAAAAGCATTGCCTCTGAATTCATGTAAAAACTCACGAAGCTTTTTAAATAAAATTTTGTTAACATGCTACGCGTTTATTCTCCACATTTACACCTCTTACTCAACATAGTCACCATGGTGACTAAGGCGAGTTTGTTAATGCCGTCACTGTAGAATGTTTGAATTTGTTGATGGAGTCACAACCTCAACTCTGCTTGCTCCGTTTCATCACTAACAAAGTTTTTGAATCAGACGAAAATCGGATGGAATCAAGTCTGGACTGTATGGGGGACGATCAATGGTAGTGAACCCAAGGCGTCGGACTGTTACAGATACGACCGCGCTCGTGTGTGGGCTGGTATTTTCATGCTGAAGGAGAGGGTGCTTCCAGTGTGGACGAATTATTGGAATTCGTTTCTTCGTTTCTCTGAGAGTCTCTCACAGTTAAGCTACACACCACCATGTTACGCACTACATTTGGGAGGCCTCTAGCGGCTGAGGATTGCAGCTAGCATCAGCGAGGCGGGAAAGTCTACCGAGTAATATGCATGACGTGTAATACTTCAACTAAAACTGAGAACAGAATAAAAAAATACTGAGGCATTACCTTTCATTACGCCCTCGTATTTTGTATGGGATTATTCAGCAGAGTTTTTCACTGGACAGCTCTTCTGAAATAAGTCAGCATTCACCTCAGCACTCCATCGTGTCGAATTCCCAATGGCAATTAGCAAATGCCGGCCGTTGTGGCCCGAGCGGTTCTAGGCGCTTCAGTCTGGAACCGCGCGACCGCTACGATCGCAGGTTTTAATCCTGCCTCGGGCATGGATGTGTGTGATGTCCTTAGGTTAGTTAGGTTTAAGTAGTTCTAAGTTCTAGGGGACTGATGACCTCAGATGTTAAGTCCCATAGTGCTCAGAGCCATTTGAACCAATTAGCAAAATCACTAAGCTTTCTAAAAGAAACCTTAATGGAATTTCGGCAGTTTGAAGCGACTTCGATTTCGCGGAAAGTCTATTTCTTGCATACCTCTTTTCATCCAAGCAGGAATTCCTAAATTATTTTACTCTCTGTCACCATGTGTGGATTCTTGAGTTCCTGAATTTTGCGTCCGATCTCGTTACAAACATGAAAATCTATACGAAGCCAAGTTCGTGATTAACAGAAGAGTGATGGAATGCTAATGACGAAAGCGTTAAAGTCACAGACCACAACAGGTGTGATAGGTGATTAAGTTACATTAGGTTTTATTCATACGGCTCGTTATGTATTGCAACGCCGAAGCTGCTTGCTTAGTCCGTTATCGTGAGCCACAAGACATGTCTTCCCCGTCTCTGGTGGCGCTCTTTAGCCATGATCTGTAACGGTTCCATGTCGCATTTGACATCGTCCGCTGACATGGATATTAAACTGAAGGTGAGCAAAACCATTTTCAGGTGACTATTCGCAACAGAGATTTTGTCCGTAAGTACTGTATTTGAAGGCAGTATATTTTAATCTGGTTCTTTAATACATTCCTTCAGTTGTCCTTATATGTAGTTACGACAGATCATTTTTCAGATTGAGAAACTGGTTTTTGCTTGGCCATACAGCTCTCTCTCTCTCTCTCTCTCTCTCTCTCTCTCTCTCTCTCTCTCTCTCTCTCTCTCTCTCTCATTCATATTTATACTTTTATGATTTCAAATATACATTTTTAATCTCATTTATCATCAATTCGTTAAATTAATAGTATAATTTTGTACAATTAAACGGTAAACCTTAACGCTGCTTATCGGGTTTTTAATTGCTCTAGAATGCCAGTTTTACTGGTTAGTTAGTACAAAATTTTCCTCTTATAGCATCCACAGCTTCAGTCTATGGCACTGACGATTCTAAACACAGCTCTGCGCCGGGGCTTCGGCAAGCGACACCCGAATCTTCTCACAACGCCTTTCCGTGACTTTTGGCCATTCGGTAAATAACTGTTACGTCGATCTCATGTTGGCTTAAGCCAGTCGTAAATAAAAATATCGAAACAGTAGATTTTAGGGATTTGAAGGTGCCATTCTTGAAATAGTAGTTCGTTTACTGAGCAAATTCTTCGCATTGGTTCTTATTAAATACTCTCTGTGCTACCAGTAAACTGCCGAGTGTTTAAGGAACGGGTGGACAACGGGCGGACCGTGGGCCGGATTCGGCCAAGGGTTGGTTTGAGTCCGTCCCGCGGAAGAATTCGTGGGAGGCAGCAAGGCGTACCCCGCACGGGACCTATATCCGCCGACGCTCGGCTCGCCTCCCTCGGGTATGCAGCAGATGAGAAAGACCAGTGAAAGTTTAGCTTACCCGTGCGTGCGCATGAAATTTTGAAGCCGATGGATCTGAACAACAAAGAGAAACACGTTTCTAGTCTGAGCGTTAAGTGCCCATGTGCTTGCGGAGAATGGTGGAAACAGCTCGCTACGTTCGAGGGGTGCCAGGAGAAGTATTTCCGCCTCTGGATCAGTGCTGAGAACACACATTACTTGTTTCTTACTGCCTACGTCTGTTGATAGATCGCCAACGTTGATAGTGGGCGACTATGACACGAGAATTACCAGTACTCGTAGAATGTGTCGATTTGAACAACAGCAGCAGGGTGCCATTCACATCAGTATGTCACCCCATAAGCATTAACTTCACAGACGCTATGGTTTTGAGTGTACGGACCATGAGCGCTGTTGTTGGGACACGTGACGATGTAGTCCACGAGCTTAATTACGTGAATAGGGCCTGTAGCTCAACTAAAGGTACCAGTGCCTGGTTTAAAGAATCGAACTCTCGTGTATAAAACAGCTTCAAACGTTTAATTACTTTACAGATGAGTTGGGTGTTAAGTATTTGACCTTAAGCATGTAAGCTGGAAAGAGTTCAGAAAAAAGTTTAAGATTGTGTTTAAACTTTGCTGGAAGTCGCTCAGTGCTCTTATTGTCAAACAGAATGAGTAAAGCCCGGGCAGTTTGCTCTTAATTTTAAGCAGAAACTACTTTTTGATGCATCTTAATGTTGATGACGTCGTATCTCCTGAACGAGGTGTCGTAAAGTTATTAATTTCGCAGGTTAATTCAGTGGCGTATTTGGATACTGTCTGCAAAATACCTTCCAAAGACAGTTAATAGTAAAGAAGTAATAGATTAATTGTAATGTCTAATGCTGAGGTAGTACTGCAAGAGCAGCAAGAATGTACAAGCGATCAGCATATCTCCTATGGTTCTGTGGACGTGGTGGGGGTGGTGTGTGTGTGGGGGGGGGGGGGGCGGAAGTCTCGTAATGGATTGAAATAATGTGCAAAGTATGTTGGAAGTCGCAAATTGTTCTTAACTTCAAATAGTTGATAGTGGGTCATGTAGTCTGGGTAAATACCGCGTCACAAGTTACGCTGCCTTACGACGTATACACGGTATCTAATACTTTTTTTATTTTGAAAAATTTAATCTTTAACGTAAGTCTATACATCTTAATGACTAGATTATGACATCATATTAAATTTTTAAATTCGGTTGGTAATAATACGAAACTCTGAAAATCAAATTAGTGTTGGCCCTGGAAGACTTCAGATAGGGAATCTGCAACTTGGACTTTAAGCATGAAATGGGTTAGCCATTTAGTGATATGCAGGGCGGTTCTAATTAACTATTCGCTTCTTGACCCAGTGTAGAAGGAAGGCTATTTACTGTCCAGGTAACCAACTTCATAGGAACGATATTCCGAATATGCGCTGAGGGATTTGCATTGTTAGTAGTGTGTCATGAATTACCGTTAAGCGCCGGTACTACTACAGCGACGAAAGGTTGCAACGAGCATCAGAGCGTGTTACATTTGCAGACAGTCAACATGTGTCCGGACAAGAAACAGCAACAGTGCTGCCGCTCTTCGATAGTATCGACGTCTTATAGGCATACACAGAGGTCACTTCCCGCACCGTGCGTTGAAGAACATGATTCGTAAGTGGGAATTAACTGGCTATTTAGGGATTTGCTCCTGACGAAGGCTGACGGCCAATTGCGCCTCTAAATTGTTGAAGAAGTTAAAGAAGACATGGCTGAGAATGCTGGACGCAATGAGCGATCTTCAAGTAGTCTACGGGCTTTCTCACGACACCCGAACATTCCATGGTCCATCGTTCGAAAAATGCTGCAAACGATTGTTGGTTGGTTGGTTGATTGATTTGTGGTAGGGGACCAAAAAGCGAGGTTATCGGTCCCATCCAGTTAGGGAAAGATGGTGAAGGAAGTCGGACGTGCCTTTTGTAAGGTGCCTCTTATGTGAGGAAGACACTTTTACCAGTTTTAATAAATTATTGTCTCTTATTTGATGTATTCACGATAGTTAGGAAGTGCTGTAGACCGTAGCCGGCCATGAGTCGGAGAGCATTTCCCATGCTGGCTGGCTAGGTGACGAAGCGACCATATGTCGGGCGTAGTGGGGTGGGGCTCGGCGCTGGACAGTAGCAACAAGTGTCAGCCTGGGAAATATACGTGACGGGAAGTACCGCCACCTTGGCGCCAAAGTCACCGAATTTGTTTACTTATATTTAATTATTAAAGTCATTTATGACAACATGAATAATGGAAGGAGCCTCTGGATGTTTAAAACTATTCATCATAATTTTGCTTCGTTAAAAGTCACACACGTTCATTAACAAATGCATATCTTAGTATGTACGAACTTGATCGGAAATCGACGAACTGTGACGAAACTAGTAAGAGATACGGACTGCGCGCCAAAGTCGGCAGTCTGCGTTAAGAGCTCTTCCTGTCTTGTACGATGGTGGCCATGCTCTCGGTTACGAGTAGTTTGTGACATGAGAGTTTCATTATTGATCTAATATGAATAAAAGTGACATTACGGCATTCTGAATGTTAATCTCGAGAAAATAGATACCCCAAAGTTGTTAGACAGTATTTCAGATGATTATCTTTCACCGACCGGGATATCCAATGCGCCAATGAAGAATCTGCAGAGGACGACATTTACGAGAGCTGCATCGCGCACAGGTAGGAGGAAATCCGACGACACAACCCACCAAGGCTGATCAAGGAAGCTCCGACTTGCACTCGCAAATCCGGGTGGAAATGCTGACCAGTTATACTGTATGTCACATATACCACCCTCTACGGACTCGCGGCTAAGCTGAGTAATAACGGTATCAGTTTAGAAGCGAGGGGATCTTGCACCTTTCGAAGGAACCATCCCGATGTTTAGATGAAGCGATTTAGGGAAATCAGGGCAAACCTAAATGAAGATTGCGGGTTTGAACCACCGTCCTGTCGAATGCGAGTCTGCGCCACTTCGCTCGGTAACAAAAACTGTTGGAAGGAATCTCTACAGCGATTCCAGGTCGCCGTGGATGCAGATGGTCGTCACATTTAGTAACATTTGTAACCTGGAACGTAAACATGGTACGCAATTAAGAAATATTACCTACTTCCGTGTAAATTAAAATGTGTTTCTTTCAATGGTTTACTTGTTAGTTCCCTTCCGCATGATCTTACAGTTGTTTACAGAAATTGTAATATGATGACTCGTTTTTCGCGGGGGCCTCCCCAAGTAGCGAAAGTTTAATTACAACCGCCCTGTAGATTATGACAGTAAGGAGTACTGCTGGCGGTCCCACCTATGGTGGTGAGGACGGTGGAGGCGAAGAAGACGGCCTGCAGCAGGTTCCAGCGGCTGACGGGCGGCTCGCCCGGAGGCGGAGGGGGCACGGAGACGCCGCCGCCCACCGCGTCGGCCAGCGCCGCCTCGTAGCGCTGCAGCGCCGCCTCCACGCGCTGGTCCGCCCCCGCCCCCGCGGTCAGGTTGTGCAGCCGCTGCAGCAGCCACGCGCGCTCTTCGCGCACCGTGGACGCCAGTGCGCGCAGCCGCGCCTCCTCCGCCGGCTGCTCCAGCTCCCGGAACACCTGCCACGCAGTGCAGGACACACATGTACCTCAGCTCTTCACACTACATCACTCTGCCAAAATATCATTGTTCACCATCTAGTCTAATGATGGAGTAATACCTTCATTTTTATATTCTATCGTTCCCTGTGTGCTGGTATTCCTACACTACTGGCCATCAAACTAGCTACACCACGAAGATGACGTGCTGCAGACGCGAAATTTAACCGACAGGAAGAAGATGTTGTGATACGCAGATGATTAGCTTTTCACAGCATTCACACACGGTTAGCGCCGGTGGCGGCACCTACAACGTGCTGACATGAGGAAAGTTTCCAACCGATTTCTCATACACAAACAGCAGTTGACCGGCGTTGCCTGGTGAAACGTCGTTGTGATGCCTCGTGTAAGGAGGAGAAGTCCGTACCATCACGTTTCCGACTTCGATAAAGGTCGGATTGTAGCCTATCGCGAATGCGGTTTATCGTATCGCGACATTACTGCTCGAGTTGGTCGAGATCCAACCACTGTTAGCAGAATATGGAATCGGTGGGTTCAGGAGGGTAATACGGAACGGCCCGCTGAATCCCAACGCCCTCGTATCACTAGCAGTCGAATGACAGGCATCTTATCCGCATTGCTGTAACGGATCGTGCAGCCACGTCTCGATCCCTGAGTCAACAGATGGGACGTTTGCAAGACAACAACCATCTGCACGATCGGTTCGACGACGTTTGCAGCAGCATGGACTATCAGCTCGGAGACCATGGAGACCATGGCTGCTGTTACCCTTGATGCTGCATCAAAGACAGCAGCGCCTACGATGGTGTACTCAACGACGAACCTGGATGCACGAAAGGCAAAACGTTATTTTTTAGGATGAATCCAGGTTCTGTTTGCAGCATCATTATGGTCGTATCCGTGTTTGGCGACATGGCGGTGAACGCACATTGTAAGCGGGTATTCCTCATCGCCATACTGGCGTATAACCCGGCGTGATGGTATGAGGTGCCATTGGTGGTTACACGTCTCTGTCACCCCTTATTCACACTGACGGTACTTTGAACAGTGGACGTTATATTTCAGAGGTGTAAGGCCCCTTAGCTCTACCCATCATTCTATCCCTGCGAAACACTAAATTTCAGCAGGATAACGCACGACCGCATGTTGCAGTTCCTGTACGAGCCTTTTAGGATACAGAAAATGTTCGATTGCTGCCCTGGCCACTACATACTCCAGATGTCTCACCAATTGAAGACCTCTGGTCAATGGTGGACGAGCAACTGCCTCGTCACAATACGCCAGTCACTACTTTTGACCTGTACACGCCATTCAAGCTCTGTTTGACTCAATGCTCAGGCGTATCAATGCAGTTATTATGACCAGAGGTGGTTGTTCTGGGTTCTGATTTCTCATGATCTAAGCACCCAAATTGCGTGAAAATGTAATCACATGTCAGTTCTAGTATAACATATCTGTCCAATGAATACCCGTTTATCATCTGCTTTTTTCTTGGTATAGCAATTTTAATGGTCAGTGGTGTATTATTACATCATCATCATCAATATTTTATTATTATCAGAGAAGAAAAAATAATATCTAAGAAGCAATAAGAATGGAACATTCCAAGAACTTGTGATACCAATATAACCAGCGTATTCATCATGAGAAAATAGCTACTACATTGATATTTAAAACAAGTCTCAGTTGCACATTTTTAAATAAGTAGCGCGTTTTGATCTCTCTGTATAATCTCTAGATCCAAAACAAAGTAAAACTACGTATTTTGTTGAATTTATGCGAGGGACTGAAAACCCATTAAGTCAGGATCGCACATGAAATCGTCTTTATTTGGATGGATTACTAGATGCGCAAACAATCAAGCCATCTTCAGATCATAAAACATTTTTTTTATTAGAGTTGGTGCCATTGCAGTCCCAAAAATCGTTAAAATCTTTCTTAAAATGACAAAACCGTACATGCCATAGTCAAAGACACCGTTTCGTCGTTCGTGGAGAGTGTAACAGAACGACTGTCATAAAACAAAACTAATTATGCCGTTAAAACTAAATAATAGACACAATCTCTATTTATATCATACGAAGTTTTAAATTCATAGCGCAGTAGTTTTGTTGTTGTTGTGGTCTGCAGTCCTGAGACTGGTTGGATGCAGCTCTCCATGCTACTCTATCTAATGCAAGCTTCTTCATCTCCCAGTACCTACTGCAACCTATATCCTTCTGAATCTGCTTAGTGTAGTCATCTCTTGGTCTCCCTCTACGATTTTTACCCTCCAAGCTGCCCTCCAATACTAAATTGGTGATCCCTTGACGCCTCAGAACATGTCCTACCAACCGATCCCTTCTTCTGGTCAAGTTGTGCCACAAACTTCTCCCCAATACTATTCAGTACTTCCTCATTAGCTATGTGATGTACCCATCTAATCTTCAGCATTCTTCTGTAGCACCACATTTCGAAAGCTTCTATTCTCTTCTTGTCCAAACTATTTATCGTCCATGTTTCACTTCCATACATGGCTACACTCCATACAAATACTTTCGGAAATGACTTCCTGACACATCTATACTCGATGTTAACAAATTTCTCTTCTTCAGAAACGCTTTCCTTGCCATTGCCAGTCTACATTTTATATCGTCTCTACTTCGACCATCATCAGTAATTTTGCTCCCCAAATAGCGAAACTCCTTTACTACTTTAAGTATTTCATTTCCTAATCGAATTCTCTAAGCATCACCCGAATTAATTCGACCATATTCCAATATCCTCGTTTTGTTTTTTGTTGATGTTCATCTTATATCCTCCTTTCAGGGCACTGTCCATTCCGTTCAACTGCTCTTCCAAGTCCTTTGCTGTCTCTGGTAGAATTACAATGTCATCCGCGAACCTCAAAGTTTTTATTTCTTCTCCATGGATTTTAATACCTACTCCGAATTTTTCTTTTGTTTCCTTTACTGCTTGCTCAATATACAGATTGAATAACATCGGGGACAGGCTACAACCGTGTCTCACTGTCTTCCCAACAACTGCTTCCCTTTCATGTCCCTCGACTCTTGTAACTGCCATCTGGTTTCTGTTCAAATTGTAAATAGCCTTTCGCTCCCTGTATTTTATCCCTGCTACCTTCAGAATGTGAAAGAGAGTACTCCAATCAACATTGTCAAAAGCTTTCTCTAACTCTACAAATGCTAGAAACGTAGATGTGCCTTTCCTTAATCTTTTTTCTAAGATAAATCGTAGGGACAGTATTGCCTCACGTGTTCCAACATTTCTATGTAATCCAAATTGATCTTGCCGGAGGTCGGCTTCTACTAGTTTTTCCATTCGTCTGTAGAGAATTCGCGTTAGTATTTTGCAGCTTATTGAACTGATACTTCGGTAATTTTCACATCTGTCAACACCTGCTTTCTTTGGGATTGGAATTATTATATTCTTCTTGAAGTCTGAGGGTATTTCGCCTGTCTCGTACATCTTGCTCACCAGATGGTAGACTTTTGTCAGGACTGGCTCTCCCAAGGCCGTCAGTAGTTCTAATGGAATGTTGTCTACTCCGGGGGCCTTGTTTCGACTCAGCTCTTTCAGTGCCCTGTCAAACTCTACACGCAGTATCGTATCTCCCATTTCATCTTCATCTACATCCTCTTCCATTTCCATAATATTGTCCTCAAGTACATCGCCCTTATATAGACACTCTATATACTCCTTCCACCTTTCTGCTTTCCCTTCTTTGCTTAGAACTGGGTTTCCATCTGAGTTCTTAATATTCATACAAGTGGCTCTCTTCTGTCAAAAGGTTTCTTTAATTTTCCTGTAGGCAGTATCTACCTTACCCCTAGTGAGATAAGCCTCTACATTCTTACATTTGTCCTCTAGCCATCCCTGCTTAGCCAATTTGCACTTCCTGTCGATCTCATTTTTGAGACGTCTGTATTCCTTTTTGCCTGCTTCATTTACTGCATTTTTATGACTACCATGCAATTACACTGGCCACGAACGATGAAAAGCTGTTTTTAACAATGTCGTGTATGGTGTTGCCATTTTAAGCTAGATTTCAACGATGTGTGAAGTTGTAGTGGCACTAACATTAATCATGAATGTTTTATGATCTGAATGTGGCCACCAACTGTTACGTCTACATATGAAGCAACTAGTTGGTTGGTTGGTGGTTTGGGACGAAGAGACCAAACAGCAAGGTCATAGGTCTCATAGGATTAGGGAAGGGTGGGAAAGGAAGTAGGCCGTGCCCTTTCAAAGGAACCATCCCGGCATTTGCCTGGTGCGATTTAGGGAAATCAAGGAAAACCTAAATCAGGATGGCCGGACGCGGGATTGAACCGTCGTCCTCCCGAATGCGAGTCCAGTGTGCTAACGTGAAGAAACTGCACAACGATTTAAATTCGCGATATCCATTTTTATGGCGCTATTTATTTCAAAAAAGCATGTGGGGTCTGAAGATGGCAAAATGAATTGCCGAAACTGGTTGCTTTCAAAATAAAATAAAATCTTGAAGTGTATGGCTGGGTGTGAAGTTCATTTACATTGAAGAGTACGTACCAGCCGATGTCCCCTGGTCGTAATGGACCAACAGATCCTAATAGCCGGCCGGGATGGCCGAGCGATTCTAGGCGCTACAGCCTGGAACCGCGCGACGGCTACGGTCGCAGGTTCGAATTCTGCCTCGGGCATGGATGTGTGTGATGTCGTTAGGTTTAAGTGGTTCTAAGTCTAGGGGACTGATGACCTCAGATCCTAAGTCCCGTAGTGCTTAGAGCCATTTGAACCGTTTTGAGATCCTAATAAACGGCATGAAGTGTCTGTACTAACACACGACTGTTGTTTTAGATACAAATTATATTCTAACACAGCCTATAACCACAAATAAAGAAGCTAGTCAAGACTTCAGTATCTCACGAACACCGCTTAACATTTATTTAGATGATGCAATCCAGAAATGGAACGAGATTTTTAACGGGGAATAAGGCTAACAGAAATTCCCGTTTGATCTGCATTATACATGCGTACGACACCAAGTTGTTGGCAGAGGATGAAGATAACCGACAATGGAACTGCGTTTATTAGGCAAGAATTGTGAATATTATCATCTGACGATTTCAGAAAAGAAGACGATAACATCCTCTAGAAACAGAAACTGTGATTTATTATAGAACATGTCAAGCATATTTAGCTGTTTAGGTTGCCACGGTACTTACTATATAACCAAGACATGGAGAAGAAACTAGCTAAGTTTGGGAACTTGTGTGGAACAACAAAGAGATGTCTAAGAAATAAAAGGAGGAAGCTGAATATCTTGAACACAATAATAGGAAATACGGGAACGAACATCTCGAAATGAGGAGTGAAGAGAGATTACCTCTTCAGACAGTAACATTCAAGCCACTTAGAAGATGATGTCAAGGAAGAACGTCTTGATGGGTACAGTAAACAAATAGTCCAGCAATTTTGTGCGTGTGAATTTTTAGTAGCTATGTTAATACTTACAAAATTTAAAACGAAAAACGTGCGCCACACGCATTAAACAAATTGTGCATGAGTAGTTCACCTAGGTCACTAACAATTTTATTGCACTCCAAATGATATCGTATGTTGTATAATTCTCTTCAACGACAGCTTCGCTCTACACTACTTGCTATTATCTATTGCTTCTGCCCCCGTTTTTCTCTGTAAATTTGAAAGTATTGCCACAGTTACAAAAAATTCACAAGCACAAATTTTCAGGACTATTTGTACAAGGCTAGGACTCTGTATGAGGCTAGAAGAAAATATCCTGTTTAGTCCGTTTCAAACACGTACCACACAAAAAAGTTTATTTAAATAATTATTATTTGATTTTTAAAAATCGAGCGCGCTCCAGTTCGTGTGTGTGTGTGTGTCTCTGGCACATACTTTTCAAGATCAATAAACTTTAAACCAGTCTCAGCAACTAATTTTGCAATCTTTGGGCCTCATTCGCTTTTTTCAAATCAACAAACTTATCTTTTTTTTTGTCATCAGTCTACTGACTGGTTTGATGCGGCCCGCCACGAATTCCTTTCCTGTGCTAAACTCTTCATCTCAGAGTAGCACTTGCAACCTACGTCCTCAATTATTTGCTTGACGTATTCCAATCTCTGTCTTCCTCTACAGTTTTTGCCCTCTACAGCTC
Source organism: Schistocerca gregaria (assembly GCF_023897955.1). Lineage (NCBI taxonomy): Eukaryota > Metazoa > Arthropoda > Insecta > Orthoptera > Acrididae > Schistocerca > Schistocerca gregaria. The sequence continues at coordinate 541,157,290 of NC_064922.1, forward strand.
CCTCTAGTACCACGGAACTCATTCCCTCATGTCTTAGCAGATGTCCTATCATCCTGTCCCTTCTCCTTATCAGTGTTTTCCACATATTCCTTTCCTCTCCGATTCTGCGTAGAATCTCCTCATTCCTTACCTTATCAGTCCACCTAATTTTCAACATTCGTCTATAGCACCACATCTCAAATGCTTCGATTCTCTTCTGTTCTGGTTTTCCCACAGTCCATGTTTCACTATCATACAATGCTGTACTCCAGACGTACATCCTCAGAAATGTCTTCCTCAAACTAAGGCCGGTATTTGATATTAGTAGACTTCTCTTGGCCAGAAATGCCTTTTTTGCCATAGCGAGTCTGCTTTTGATGTCCTCCTTGCTCCGTCCATCATTGGTTATTTTACTGCCTAGGTAGCAGAATTCCTTAACTTCATTGACTTCGTGACCATCAATCCCGATGTTAAGTTTCTCGCTGTTCTCATTTCTACTACTTCTCATTACCTTCGTCTTTCTCCGATTTACTCTCAAACCATACTGTGTACTCATTAGACTGTTCATTCCGTTCAGCTGATCATTTAATTCTTCTTCACTTTCACTCAGGATAGCAGTGTCATCAGCGAATCGTATCATTGATATCCTTTCACCTTGTATTTTAATTCCACTCCTGAAGCTTTCTTTTATTTCCATCATTGCTTCCTCGATGTACAAACTTATCGTATAACACCATAAACCTGGATATCGTGAATTTCCATCTTTGTGCTGATGCTTCATATTAAGACCGATCTTCCATGAATGAAGCACCGATCCACCTGTCTGCAAACTGTTCTACTTGGGCGCTGGGTGCCTGTGTCGTCTTACTAATTGTATCCTCACAATACCACACATGCTGTTAACTACAGGGCTACGCCGTATCGTGGGCTCGAGCCTAAAGCGCAACTTCACTGATCGAGAGCGCTGAGTCTCCGACAGAAGTCCACAACCACATTGGGCTGCGAAGATGCATGGCCGCCACACCCTCTCATGGGCCCCAGGAGAGTAGAGAAGGCCATGAGAAGAAATCAGCCAATCGCACGCTGACCAACCTCCCTCCAGGACGACAACGCAACAGCAGCGGCCCCTAGGTGAAGACGACATGAGCGCCGCGCCCAACTGGTGGTGGCCCACTTCGATAGCAGCTTCATCATTAGCCACTTCTTTAGCCGATGCACCATGCTCTTTTCATTATCAATCTCTACAGCGCTCAGTTAGAGGTCAGTAGTCACTGCATTTCACTTGACAGGCTGTTGTTAGTAGCGGTCGTTAGGACAAAAAGTGTTACTTGTATTTGTCTTGTTGTAATAAAATACAGTAATACGAGCTATTTGTTTGTTTGTCTAGCGAACCGAGTATGCAGGATTCCTAGACACAACAGGGAGAACGAACCTAAGCTGCGAGCTTTGCAGCCTATTCTTGGCGGTTTACTGTAGGAATACTGAAGGACTAGACGTTTCTGAGTGAAAGCTAGACCGAGGAATTTGCAGTATAGAAAGCGGGCACGGGTGCTGCTATATTTGACACACTCTGGTAAGCATCGAAAACGGGTACAGACCCTTTAGCGAGATATGGAGGTAACCGAGTTTAGCCGGCCATGGATAGGTACGGACTATCAGTGTCTCCACTAGCATAGAGAAGCGTCGTTCATAACTAGACTGAGGTGGGTTTTTCACAAAAGGAAACTTACGAATATTTAACACACACAGCACAAAACTCAAAAGTAGGTCACCTTATTTCTAAATTCCATCCTTACTCGATACTAAAAATATATTGTGATACCTCAAGTTTTCGAAATGATTTGATAATGAACTGATAAGTACCTAGTATTGGGCATTAAATTTGAGTATGTTTACCGTGTTGAGTAAACTTTGTGACTGAATGACATATAAAGAAACTAATTCATGAACATCGGTTACCGCATCGAAACAGAATTTTTAACCTAACATTTTATGACAAGCAAATCATTTAGGTAGTATTGTTTTTTTATCCAGGTTTGAGCATGATTACATATCAAAAACGTTCTATTATTGTTACCCGATTGGTTAAAATGGGTATGATGCACTGAGATACAGGTATTGCCATTGCCAAGATAAATTGCTAATTATCTATCTTTAATTTCCCTAATATTGTGATTAAATAATATTACTGTGCCTTTTGATCTGCTCTCCCCATTTACTGAACTAACTTCCAACATTAACGGAACCTTCGTCAAGCAGGGACACGCTCTACCTGACTACATCCGAAAAAGATCTAGAGCCTTTCTACATGTTATCATGGAAATTTGACCCTTAATTAGCCAAAACCCGCCTAGTGTATTGTCAGCTATGAGCTTCGCAACCATCCCTTCCACATCCTATTTAGATGTGCGCCATGTCTAGTACAGCCAGACCTGTGGATTCTTTTAACTACCACCCTGAAGTTGGTTCCTTGTTAACAATCATCAGCGCTCTCTCAAGCCCGGTACTAAGTTCACAGCACGGTCAACATTAGGTTGATCGAATATCTGTGCCAAGCCCTCCCTAATAGAGACGAGCAGCCGATATTGTGTAGTCAGGTTCCCGTTTATTTATTTCCAGAACAATCTGCAGCAATTTAAATATCGCAACAAATGGTACAGGCACACAGTATGACTCTTCCACTACAAAACACAGTAAGAAAGTCTTCTGGAAGCGAAGACACTAGGGAATCGCCTGTTTTCTTTTTATTATTTTTGTACATTCGTTTGTATCGTTCTCGTTCGCAAGGTGGTTAAGTCAAGAATTTATCCGCAAAGCACAGCATTCAACGACTACTGCCATGAAACATGGACCGAGCTGACAGAAATTTGGAGTACTCGTCATGTGGAGTACTTGTTCCTGTCTGTCAAGTCAGCACAGGTTGCCCTTAGTCTAATCTGTGCTCTGATATTTCGAGAATAAGCTGATCTAATTCATTTGTCTTGTTTACATTACGTACACAGTCTCCGCATACTCAATTCCACGGCCCATGTAGTGATTTTAAATCGAAGACCGCCATAAGTTTTCCTGAAATATTACGTCAAGCCGCTTCGAATGTGTTGGCCTACAACAGGTTTCCGGAGAATTATAACTGTAATAAGTGACGACTGAGAACTCAGTTACAACTTCGTTCTACTGTTTTTCCAGAGGCATTGGTAGTTTTAAATATCACATAAAAGAAAAATTGTAACAGAATAATGCCATGAGGTCGGTCGACTTGCTTAAAATACTTCACGTACCAGCAAATGGACACTAGCTGTGAAAGTTGTGCGGATCATAAAATATCTTTGATTCCCCTTTAAAATAAACCAGAGGAGAGTTATCATTGCACAGTACTTAATGGCTGTCGAGAATTCCGCATCAAGCTGCACTGAATAGCAATTCTTAAATCGACAGCTTTCGAGTGAGTGATCTCGTAAAAATAGCGTAAGGTTGGCTGTTTGGTGGATTGTATGTTTTGGCATGGAAAACTATTTATTCTAGTCCCTAAAGGATGAGCTGAACTTAATCTGTAGAGAAGAGCCATAAACTGGAATTTCAAACAGTTTACGTGAATCGACTACCGCAGTGAATATGCGGGAACGAGAGCGAGGTGATTTAAGCTGTTTAGTTATGTCTTTCGTTACTCAGATTGAAGAAACAGGACTATGATGCAAATGCAGTAACACAGATGAAAGACTAACGGTAACAAGGATATATGTGTACTGGAACTGTCGTGTCATGTTACAGAGCTTTGTATTCCGCTATCCGTTAGCATTGACAGAATGCGTTGTGTATGAGAAATACTACCTTGTGGACACTATGGAGACCAGATGTGCAGATTGTTTGTGAACTGTGCTAAGGCAGTTGTCAAGTTTTGCTAAGTTTAATTTCTCCAGGCTTTTAAGCGTTCTCGAATTTCTCGGAAGGAAAAAGCGTTACACTCTGCTTACTGAAGGTGTGCGATCCTGTTTCACGTAGAATACTGTGCCATGCTGTGTGCTCAAGATAAAGCCTCTTGCAAAAATCGTCATTCGTGTCTCACGGCAAGAAGTAAATCTTTATTCCTCGTCATCTTTTTAATATTTGTTGTTTATTCGAACAGTTATTACTGAAGGAATCATTCAAAGATTAAGAGGACGGACTTTCCTAACTTTTTTATAACTCTTCAATTACTTTTTGTAGCGCGAATTATTTTATGAAAAAATACATGCAAACCTATCTGAACATAATCTGTATTCTGAATGTGATTTCAGCTGTTCGTGAACGCAAGTTGGCTTGAGCACTCAATAGAGAACTAGAGTAATTGATCTTTCGATGTGGATTAGAGGTGATGAACGAAAATATGGAACACCGAAAACATCTACATCTACAGCGTTTCTCCGAAATCCACCTGACGGTGTGTGGCGGAGGGTACCTTGAGTACCTCTATCGGTTCTCCCTTCTATTCCAGTCTCCTATTGTTCGTGGAAAGAAAGACTGACGGTATGCCTTTGTGTGGGCTCTAATCTCTCTGATTTTATCCTCATGGTCTCTTCGCGAGATATACGTAGGAGGGATCAATATACTGCTCGACTCCTCGGCGAAGGTATGTTCTCGAAACTTCAACAGAAGCCCGTACCGAGCTTCTGAGCGTCTCTCTTGGAGAGTCTACCACTGGAGTTTATCTAATATCTCCGTAACGCTTTCGCTATTACTAAATCATACTGTAACGAAGAGCGCTGCTCTCCACTGGATCTTCCTTATCTCTTGGATCTTCTCTCTCTATCTCTTCTATCAACCCTATCCGGTACGGATCCCACAACGGTGAGCAGCTTTCAAGCAGTCGGCGAACAGGTGTACTGTTACCTACTTACTTTGTTTTCGGATTACATTTCATTGGGATTCTTCCAATGAATCTCAGACTGGCATCTGCTTCACCGACGATCAACTTTATATGATCAAACCATTTTAAATCACTCCTAATGCCTACTCCCAGATAATTTATGGAATTAACTGCTTCCAGTTGCTGACCTGCTATATTGTAGCTAAATGATACAGTATCTTTCTTTCTACGTATTCGCAGCACATTACACTTGTTTATATTGAGATTCAATTGCCATTCCCTGCACCATGCGTCAATTCGCTGCAGATCCTCCTGTATTTCAGTACAATTTTCCACTGTTACAACCTCTCGATATACCACAGCATCATCCGCAAAAAGCCTCAGTGAATTTCCGATGTTATCCACAAGATCATTTATGCGTATTGTGAATAGCAACGGTCCTACGACACTCCTCTGCGGCACACCTGAAATCACTCTTACTTCGGAAGACTTCTCTCCATTGAGAATGACATGCTGCGTTCTGTTATCTAGGAACTCTACAATCCAATCACACAATTGGTGTGATAGTCCATATGCTCTTACTTTTTTCATTAAACAACTGTGGGTAACTGTATCGAACACTTTGCTGAAGTGAAGAAACACGGCATCTACCTGGGAACCCGTGTCTATGGCCCTCTGAGTCTCGTGGACACAACATATTACCAAACTTAATACGGTGTAGGAAACGCGTTGGGATTAAGAACAGCTTCCGTTCGTCCTGGAATGGACAGATACAGATCCTGTACGGTTTTAAAGGAAATCTTATAGAAGTCTTACTGCAAAACAGTAGCCAGTTCAGGTGAATAGCGATAATTCACCCTTCTCTCCAAAGTAGACCACGAAGGCACAGTAACATTGAAATCTGGTGACTGCGATGACCAACCACGATGCAACAATTCATCCTGGTGTTCACAAAACCAGTCCTGGACGTGCCAGGTGTGTTAACAATGGTGATGTTTTCTTGCAACTCAGCATCGCCACTTAGGAACGGACATTGTGCAATGAAACGGACCTGATCGGCCCCAATGGTCAGATACACTTTGACGGTATGCGACCTTGCTAAGTGACCACGAAGCAGTTGTAATATCACGAAATCATTGCCCAAATCATAACCACACCACAGTCATATTTCACTCTTGGGGCTTAAAATCAGTCAAAAGCTGATAACAGTGTGAAATAAGATTCATCATCAAAATGACTTCCTTCCTTCGCTCCAAGGTCCAGGTTTCCTGGCTTCGACACGACGTTTTCCTGTTAAGAACGTTTTCATCACTGATGTGTGGTTTCGGAATTCCACCTCGTCCTACCATTCCCTGCTTATGGAGCTCCCTTCGTGTTGGTTTGGTAATGATAGGGTTCGCGAGTGCAATATTTAGTCCTTCAGCGACTTTTTAAAGTGTCGCCGTCCTCTTTGTTTTTCGTCAAACTTCTCTTCATTGACTGTCCGTCCGATCACTCGACTCAAAAGTTCATGCACGTTGTGACTTAGCTTCTCATGTTTCTCGTTCTTCCTGTTTGAAATTAAATCTTCGATACGGTTTCTCTCTAAACAGCGAGCACTTGGGCTACCTATGTTGTGGAAGCACCCACTATCCGCACACCAACCATTAGCCCACGTTCGAATTCGCTTAGCTCCGACGTAATGCTCTCACGACTACACAGAACACTGTTCTGTGCACGACTGATACTTTGAACTTACTTAGGACATTGACAGGTGCCGCTTGTGGCCAAATACCACGAATCAACTTGCAGGTGTGGCTAGCATCAACATCTATGTTCAAGCATACATTTCTCCAGTTGTTTCCAAAGTTTTTTTCCAGTCCCTGTAAACGCCGTAAAATCAGCAGTTCTCTAACTAGCAGTAGTTTGCTAGATCTTCTCTGCATCCAAGTTTGAGGAACGCCATAGCCTCGTACTGTAGAATGCGATGTGAATTTCAGTGTTTTCTACTACGTCAATTGTCGTCGACAAATAATTGATAGACACATTGCCAGTTATCAGTACAGAGAAGTAACTGGAATCGCGAATCTTATTTGTCGATTCGAATTTCTCGTTCCTTGTCTTCTTAGTCCAGATATGCAGTATTGTGGCTTCTCAGGCATTTCTGCAGATGTCTATTCGGCCGCTACTGCGCGTGCCAGTGAATTAAAAAAGTGGAACACAAAAACAACATCTGTTTCTCACCAAACTGATCCATATGCAGCTGTCAACGAAGAACCAATTGCTAGAGCCATTATAACTACTTCCAATTAAAGTTCTAAACAGCTTTATAGTACACTACTTCGCACTCACCCTTACTTGCTCTCACATGCAACCTAAAATCCTTGCCACGTGCAGTGTTGTGTACTCTACGAAAACTCTAAAAGTTGATACTGCATGAACTACAGAATGATTGAACCGAATATTGTTCGCTTCCCAAATTGTAGGATGGTTTTAGTTTGACAGCAATAAAACGGTACCACCTCTCAGTTCAATAACAAGTGAAAAATAGTTGCTCATTCGACAGTACTTACCAGTCACGGTAAAATATATTAAGTCTCTCGGCGGCATTGTCCAGAGAAAAGTTTGTCGAACCCAGTACACGCACTGTTAAAGCGAGGATCTGATCTCGAGGTTGAAGATCACGCTTGTGCTCGTGTTTACTAACAAATAAATTCGTTTGCGTATAGGTTCCACCTTGGGAAAAATATATTTTTCTTCTTTTTTTTTTACATAGACATGTTTCGCTGAAGTTTCAGTTCATCAGTGTGTTTTCTAGTTGCTTTCAGTTAAATGATAGGAAAATAATTTTTTGTCATCTTTACATGTAAAACTTTCATTTTTTTTATAAAGCAATTACGAATTTGATAACGGAAATTGTTATAGACCTTGGTAACAAAAGCTGTTCTTTTTTTGGCCTACTGTACTTCGTGTCATAGCTATTTTTTCACAATTTGTCATCTGCTACCATCGAAAATTATATATAGAAAAGAGTAAAAACATGATGATGCTGCAACTTCAGTGATATATGTCTAGCTAGAAAATAAGCAAACATCTTTTTTGCTCATGGCGGAAACTATCCAAATGGCAGTAACCTGAATTAACTGATTAGCTTGGGTGATGATTATCGAGCATTTCCTTCACCTGCGTGGATGGATTCCGACGTTTCGACTCAGAGACACCAAAATGGGGCAGCGTCACACGCATTAGCAATAAGGTATCTTCAGCGGGAAGGCAAGTTTGATGGGGCTTATAGGTTCAACACGAACCTCTTAGAAAGTTATGTGAGAATATCGCTGTTGTGGTAAACAGAGGGGGGGGGGGGGGGGAGGGTGCGTTAGGGGGTAATAGACTTTAAACGTGGGAGGTAAGTGGTCAAGACAAATGTCTAGCGACCATCAGAAAGAATGTTTATTGACGCTGTTCGTTTTGACTAACGAGATGCGGAATCAAAACATAACGACTTGTTCCGATTAAATGCGAAGGCTCACTCTAGCTCATAAGTATGAGACAACGAACGATGGAGGCACGTTACTTCTTTGTAAGAGCAGTTCATTAGCTGGCGTCAGGTTCTCCCTCCTTGATTCTCATTCATTTCTGCGTTTTACTATAGCACCATAAGAGGCTAAAATTGACATGGAACCATTTCAGCCGCAATTAAATTTACTAATGTGACGGACTGATGTGAGATAGTCCAGAACAAGCTGTTTCCCCTTTATTACTGCCAAGAACACAATGAAAGATCTCAATGATGCTAATTTTAACATTAAAGTTATGCACAACTTTACAGGCTTCTGTATATAACGAAAGATTCCTAGTAACAATATTAACTCGTGAAACCATAAAATAATTGTCACGAAAGCTATGTTTCCTGATACCGCAACGGTACTGCACAAAGCAACCTCATTCAAATCAACAGCATTGCAGTTCGCTTGTTTCGTCAGTACATAGTTCACAACTACAAGTCTGACAACATTACGGCACTTGGAGCTCAGGGTAGAAAGACAGTTGGAATTTGCAGATTGCTTAAGTAACATCAATGTACGATCAAGCGAACAAGGGGTTAACTTGCCGTAGGCACGTCAAACTAAGTCAGAGATAGCCAGGTGATTGAAATTACTTCTTTATTTTGTTTGTAGACAGTTGTAATAACTGTTGAGCAAAGATTCATTGTCATATACTCTTTATGTTGTCGATGGAAAGCAATGTCATCGAATACTAATAGCAGATTTCTTCGTGAAAGCATGCGAGGTGATCAGGTCCCTCCTTGTCGTAGGAAAGAGCATTTCTATTGAGCTCCCCTTCGTCTTTATTGTGGTTAAAATCGCTTCACGGACATTATTATCGCAGGTAAGGTTCCGTTTAGCATGCGCAGTGGGAGAAGTTGTGTTCTGGTCTGTCGGGAAGCTATGAATGGAGTATCTTCTGATAAGGCAAGGAGTGTCTGCGAGTGACATGTTTTTAGAGAAACGCGCTACCTTCCACGACTTTCCACACAGAACCGCAACCGCGCAACTTTAGAGAGATGAAATTCTCGGTGCTTCTTTACGTCCTTGTTGCGATGCAATAACAAATGATTTTATCCTGTAAGACTATGCTCAACTATAAAGGGCATTTCAGGTGGGGTAATGTCTTCAACAGTAAACAATTCAGCACGAAGAGCGGTCAGGTATGAATCGCTCTTTGAGGAGTCTGCTTGCTGTTCACAGTCCTCACATTGTCGCCGCCGTGAGAGCAGCTTCTCAAGAATTATTCCACTCCGGACTGAGCTGTGAAACGTCAGTCACACATTTCTGTATGCGCTATATTGATGTTCGAGCATTCACATTCGCTGTATGTGTATATTGACGACTGTTGACATACAAACTGATTTATGTAGTACTATCTTAGTATACGGTGTATTCATTTCAATTGTATTAGTCTATCTCCTCTTTCACACTCTCTCTGTCCATCTGCTCTGCTCTGCTCTGCTGACCCCCCCATCCCCCTCATATGTGTATCTTCCTGTCCCGTCTCTCCGTCCACCTCCTCTTTCCTTTCTGTCCACCTCCTCTTCCTCCTGTCCCTGCCCACTTTCTCTTCCCTTTCTCTGTCCATCTACTCCTCCCCCCCTCTCTGTGCCGTACAAAGACAATTTTGCAGGTACGTTCAGCAATGAAACGTGGATACTGTCTGCTAAATGTGCTGCGAAAAAAAGTTGGTAGCAAACAAGTAATAAACTTTTTTGCCTTGCGTCGTGTCTGATACGACAGTTTTACCGCATGAACAGCGGAAATGTAGTATGTGATCTTTCCTACTTTCATCATTTTGGGCGGTTGTAAGCGAGAAAAATTTTCGTAAATGCTTGAAGCTACGTTTTTCAAGTATTCTGCAAATCAAAAATTGCTCCTTTTCTTAAATACTAAATGAAAAAATTAGAGAATCGCGCATCGTGTCCTAAACTTATTTTTCACCACCATCCCTTTAATGGGTATGTAGTTCTTACCCATACAGCAATTCTTTCCATATATGTGTACAAAGTTAGGTTAAAATCGGTCCAGTGGTTTCGGAGGAAATGTACACACATACATACATACATACATACACACATACATACACACATTTTTATAATACGAGGTGCTTTCAATAAGTAATGCAGCACATTTTTTTCTCTGTTATTTTCGGTTGAAAATAATGAAGATTTTGTTGTGGGACATCGTGGATTATTCCCTTTTCTGCTTGTATAATTTCATGAAGTTCCGTTGTGTGTTGGTGCCGTTCGTAACCTTCAAAATAACGTCTATAACGGTGGTGCATTCGAAGCGGGGTGTTGTCACTGAATTTCTTTTGGAGGAAAACCAGAGCTTCGCAAATATTCGCAAGCGCTTGGAGAATGACTACGGAAACATAGCAGCGAACAAAGTCACGTTAATCTGCCAGGAAGTTTCATATCAGCGCACACTCCGCTGCAGAGTGAAAATCTCATTCTGGTCACGTTGCGTTGTTGGGCGAGGCGTCTGGCATCGTTGCAACAAAGCCGCGCAAACCTGTCCTATCTCCCGCGGGTCGGGCGGTCGTACACATCTGTGTGACTCCAGCAATGCTGCAATGTGCGAACACTTTCATTCGAGATGACCAACGGATCACAATCAAACATCTCGCTGTACAATTGGACGTCTCTGTTGTTAGTGCTGATGCGCTCTTCAACTATCTGGGGTACCCAGAGATGTGCACCCACTGGGATTCGCTCTACAGCCCGGATCCCGCACCTTCCGACTTCGATCTGTTTGTCCTCATTAAGGACGCACTCCGCTGGAAGTAGTACGAGGGTGGTGGGGAGGTTACGAATGCATCAAGTGGTACCAAGCAGGCGTACGAGCCTCCCAGTGAAGTGGCGTAAGGCCGTCGCATGTATGGAAATTATGTTGAAAAATAGGGTTTTGTAAACATAAGAGTGGGTGTTATATGGTGTACTGGAATCCTGAAAGTAACCAACCTGGTTTCAGAAAAAAAACTGTGTTACATTACCCATTGAACGCCCCTCGTAGTGTATGGTTATATATTTTTTTTTTTCGTGATAGTATTTCGATGGAAAAGTTGCACCTAGCTATGCTGAACTTACCATTTGAAACCCCACAGAAGTCATTCTAGTACACAACTGGCCATTAAAAATGCTACACCACGAGGATGACGTGCTACAGTCGCGAAATTTAACCGACAGGAAGAAGATGCTGTGATATGCAAAAGATTAGCTTTTAAGAGCATTCACACAAAGTTGGCGCCGGTGGCGACACCTACGTGCTGACATGAGTAAAGTTTCCAACCGATTTCTTTTACACAAACAGCAGTTGACCGGCGTTGACTGGTGAAACGTTGTTGAGATGCCTCGTGTAAGGAGGAGAAATGCGTACCATCAAGTTTCCGACTTTGATAAAGGTCGGAATGTAGCCTATCGCGATTGCTGTTTATCGTATCGCGAGATTTCTGCTCGCGTTGGTCGAGATCCAATGAGTGTCAGAAGATTATGGAATCGGTGGGTTTGGGAGGGTAATACGGAACGCAGTGCTGGATCTCAAGGGCCTCGTATCACTAGCAGTCGAGATAGCAGGCATCTTATCTGCATGGCTGTAACGGATCGTGCAGCCAGGTCTCGAACAGATGGGGACGTTTGCAAGACAACAACCATCTGCACGAACAGTTCGACGACGTTTGCAGCAGCATGGATTATCAGCTCGGAGACCATGGCTGCGGTTACCCTTGACGCTGCATCACAGACAGGAGCGCCTGCGATAGTGTACTCAACGACGAACCTGGGTGCACGAATGGCAAAACGTCATTTTTTCGGATGAATCCAGGGTCTGTTTACAGCATCATGATGGTCGCATCTGTGTTTAGCGACATCGAGGTGAACGCACATTGTAAGCGTGTATTCGTCATCGCCATACTGGCATATCACCTGGCGTGATCGTATGGGGTGCCATTTGTTACACGTCTCTGTCACCTCTTGTTCGCATTGACTGCACTTTGAACAGTGGACGTTACATTTCAGATGTGTTACGACCCGTGGCTCTACCATTCATTCGATCCCTTCGAAACCCTGTATCTCAGCAGGATAATGCACGACCACATGTTGCAGGTCCTGTACCGGCCTTTCTGGATACAGAAAATGTTCGACTGTTGCCCTGGCCAGCACATGCTCCAGATCTCTCCACCACTCGAAACGTCTGGTCAATGGTGGCCGAGCAACTGGCTCGTCACAATACGCCAGTCACTACTCTTGATGAACTGTGGTATCGTATTGAAGCTGCATGGCCAACTGTACCCGTACACGCCATCCAAGCTCTGTTTGACGCAATGCCCAGGCCTATCAAGGCCGTTAATACGGCCAGAGATGGTTGTTCTAGGTACTGATTTCGCAGGATCTATGCACCCAAATTGCGTGAAAATGTAATCACATGTCAGTTCTAGTACAATATATTTGTCCAATGAATACCAGTTTATTATCTGCATTTCTTCTTGGTGTACCAATTTTAATGACCAGTAGTGTAGTTTTGGAGGATGACACGACTGTTTTACAGTTTTGGAGGATGACACGACAGTTTTACAGTTTTGGAGGATGACACGACAGTTTTACAGTTTTGCTATTAGTAGGGATCAGCTAGCTATTTCTGCGAATAACTTCATAATACAGGTATTGTGTGAAGACGGTCCGCGCCCAGACCTGTAAGCCGCGTTGTGACGAATGATAACACTGCCGCAATGACAGAGCTTCTGGAGGGAAACAGGTGCATTATTGTAACTGAAATAGATATGAGTGTCGTTTCAGCACACAATATTATCCATGGTGAAGTGTCCGCAAGATGGGTGCCTCTCTCATGTTTGTAAAGAACTTGTGCGTCGTTTCCACGTCGAAGGCAAAGGATTTCTGGACATAATTGTTACAGGGGATGAAACCTATCACGAAACTGAAACGACGATATCGAGCAACGAACTGTGTCACAGCTCTTTGCTAAACGCAAAGAATTCCTCACTCAACCACCGGCAGGAATAGTCATGTTCGCTCTCTTTTGTGATACGAATTCCAAAATTCTATGCTGCGTCAGGTTGAAGACAATGAAAAGTACAGCTTGACACCTCTGTCTCAGAGCGCAGATTTCTGTATTTGCCTTGTGACCTGAGCTACAAACCGAGCAGCGCCACCTTTTCCGTGTTTATCTACGCGCTGTTAGCAAAGATGATTTCAGTTACCGGCTGTAATCGGAAACCAAACAGGGCGCAAAGCCTGCAACTCTAAGAGAGCGACCTCAAGCCGTTGCTGAGTGGCAGGAAAACAAATGGACTTGTCACTTCTCAGACAGGCTGACGCTCGAGCTGCCAGCGTGCAATAACTAGTCAGAAACGTCAAGTCAACTGAATGGAGGTGTGCGATACGTGGGAGAGCTACGCCGAAGTGTTGAGTATCACAAGCACATCATACACTGAAGCTTCTAGGTTTTTTTCCTTACATCTTACAGTGGAAAGTTGATAACTTAAGGACGTCACATCATACGGCGCCAAAAATAATGAAATGCGCTTCTGAGAATATTTCTTTTTCGCTGGTGACTCTGGCTCATATCAGACTTGCTAGAGCGAGAAATTTAGGATATCTGCCAAGCTGGTTACAGAGCAATGGTGTCCCCTACTTCGGCACGACATGTGATTGTCACGTCTTCATCAGACAAGAGGCGGACACGACGTTCGACATAAAGATGTACTTTAAACGTTGTACACGACGTTCGACATAAAGATGTACTTTAAACGTTGTAAACTTTTTATGATCCTTTTAGGATAACATAATGATCCTTTCAGGATAACATAATGATCCTTTCAGGATAACATAATGATCCTTTCAGGATAACATAATGATCCTTTCAGGATAACATAATGATCCTTTCAGGATAACAGAATGATCCTTTCAGGATAACAGAATGATCCTTTCAGGATACATAATCTGCAAATATTAAGGCGTACTACTTAGGAGATTTAGATAAAATCTAAAGACAAATTTTAAACGTCAGTGAAACCTAGTCGTTGCGGCCCTGATCACGAGAAGGCGACAGTCATTGATAACGTTCAAGCTGAGTAATTGGTGGATGACCACGGGATCGAGTCCGATCATGTTTTTCTTAATTTGTGTTTTGTTCAATACTAGTTATATTATTTTATAAGCATTAGGTTTGAAATATAATATGATGAAGAGAAAAGTGTTTTTGCATGAACTTTTATTGAATATTCAGTGTAATTTGATTGTTTGCTAGTTTTTAGTATCACAACAAATCTTATAACAATTGACAAATAAACGACCAAACGCACGAAGTTAGATGAAAATCCCTAATATCTGTAATCGCGTAATGTACCAAGAACAACTGTATCTGCAGACACAAGCTTCAAGGACGAGAGACAGGCCTGGAAAGCCCGAGTTCAATACCGATAAATAATGGTGTAAATAACTTTATTCAGTAATGCACTGACTTAGAAGACAAATACGAGGGCAATGTACGATTAATCGTAGGATGTGCTTCCGACATTACGAGTTGCAGGATGATGTTTTTCAAACAGGCGTGCAGAAAATAAATTGAAACGGCACCTGCTACATCGAACGAATGCGATTTTCCCCAAATGCACGAAGGATCTTCGTAATTTCTTAGGAAAAACAAGGGTCGTTCACATTTTGAAAAATTTCTCTTTCTTCTTACAATTTGAATGCAAAAACCCTGCGTAACCCAACATATTTGTATTAGTGCCGAAAATCGTCGATATACAATTGAATGTACTTTAATAGCTTCTTCACGAGAAGCAATTTCTCGTCCTTTATCTATCAAATACGAACAAGTTCGAAGGCGCTTCATTAAGTTTTTAACTTTCCTGCAAAAATAAAAGTCGCATAATATTTATTGTAATACTAAAAATTAGAAAACAACGAAATAACATTGGAAATTCAATAAAACTTCATGCAAATGGACATGTTTTTTCGTCTATTACATTTCAAAAGTAATATATACGAAACAATGTGACTAATGTTGCAAAAAATATAAATTAAAAAGTGTACAAAGTTTGAAGTAAATGCGTGACCCGAATGTCGTAACCTCCCCTTATGAGTAGTATTTGTAAGTCACTACTTCTACATCTACATGACTACTCAGCAATTCACATTTCAGTGCTTGGCAGAGGGTTCATCGAACCACAATCATACTATCTCTCTACTATTCCACTCCCGAACAGCGAGCGGGAAAAACGAACACCTAAACCTTTCTGTTCGAGCTCTGATTTCTCTTATTTTATTTTGATGATCATTCCTACCTATGTAGGTTGGGCTCAACAAAATATTTTCGCATTCGGAAGAGAAAGTTGGTGACTGAAATTTCGTGAGAAGGTCTCGCCGCGACGAAAAACGTCTATGCTGTAATGACTTCCATCCCAACTCGTGTATCATATCTGCCACACTTTCTCCCCTATAACGCGACAATACAAAACGAGCTGCCCTTTTTTGCACCCTTTCGATGTCCTCCGTCAATCCCACCTGGTAAGGATCCCACACCGCGCAGCAATATTCTAACAGAGGACGAACGAGTGTAGTGTAAGCTGTCTCTTTAGTGGACTTGTTGCATCTGCTAAGTGTCCTGCCAATGAAACGCAACCTTTGGCTCGCCTTCCCGACAATATTATCTATGTGGTCCTTCCAACTGAAGTTGTTCGTAATTTTAACACCCAGGTACTTAGTTGAAATGACAGCCTTGAGAATTGTACTATTTATCGAGTAATCGAATTCCAACGGATTTCTTTTGGAACTCATGTGGATCATCTCACACTTTTCGTTATTTAGTGTCAACTGCCACCTGACACACCATACAGCAATCTTTTCTAAATCGCTTTGCAGCTGATACTGGTCTTCGGATGACCTTACTAGACGGTAAATTACAGCATCATCTGCAAACAATCTAAGAGAACTGCTCAGATTGTCACCCAGGTCATTTATATAGATCAGGAACAGTAGATGTCCCAGGACGCTTCCCTGGGGAACACCTGATATCACTTCAGTTTTACTCGATGATTTGCCGTCTATTACTACGAACTGCGACCTTCCTGACAGGAAATCACGAATCCAGTCGCACAACTGAGACGATACCCCATAGCTCCGCAGCTTGATTAGAAGTCGCTTGTGAGGAACGGTGTCAAAAGCTTTCCGGAAATCTAGAAATACGGAATCAACTTGAGATCCCCTGTCGATAGCGGCCATTACTTCGTGCGAATAAAGAGCTAGCTGCGTTGCACAAGATCGATGTTTTCTGAAGCCATGCTTATTACGTGTCAATAGATCGTTCCCTTCGAGGTGGTTCATAATGTTTGAATACAGTATATGCTCCAAAACCCTACTGCAAACCGACGTCAATGATATAGGTCTGTAGTTAAATGGATTACTCCTACTACGCTTCTTGAACACTGGTGCGACCTGCGCAATTTTCCAATCTGTAGGTACAGATCTATCGGTGAGCGAGCGGTTGTATATGAGTGCTAAGTAGGGAGCTATAGTATCAGCGTAATCTGAAAGGAACCTAATCGGTATACAATCTGGACCTGAAGACTTGCCCGTATTAAGCGATTTGAGTTGCTTCGCAACCCCTAAGGAATCTACTTCTAAGAAACTCATGCTAGCAGATGTTCGTGTTTCAAATTCTGGAATATTCCATTCGTCTTCCCTGGTGAAGGAATTTCGGAAAACTGCGTTCAATAACTCCGCTTTAGCGGCGCAGTCGTCGATAACAGTACCATCGGCACTGCGCAGCGAAGGTATTGACTGCGTCTTGCCGCTTGTGTACTTTACATACGACCAGAGTTTCTTCGGATTTTCTACCAAATTTCGAGACAATGTTTCGTTGTGGAACCTATTAAAGGCATCTCGCATCGAAGTACGTCCCAAATTTCGCGCGTCTGTAAATTTTAGCCCATCTTCGGGATTTCGCGTTCTTCTGAACTTCGCATGCTTTTTCCGTTGCCTCTGCAACAGCGTTCGGACCTTTTTTGTGTACCACGGGGGATCCGTTCCATCTCTTACCAGTTTATGAGGTATGAATCTCTCAATTGTTGTTGCTACTATATCTTTGAATTTGAGCCACATCTCGTCTACATTCGCATAGTCAGTTCGGAAGGAATGAAAATTGTCTTTTAGGAAGGCTTCTAGTGGCACTTTATCCGCTTTTTTAAATAAAATTATTTTGCGTTTGTTTCTGCTGGGTTTGGAAGAAATGGTATTGAGCCTAGCTACAATGACCTTGTGATCACTAATCCCTGTATCAGTCATGATGCTCTCTATCAGCTCTGGATTGTTTGTGGACAAGAGGTCAAGTGTGTTTTCGCAACCATTTACAATTCGTGTGGGTTCGTGGACTAACTGCTCGAAATAATTTTCGGAGGAAGCATTTAGGACAATCTCGGAAGACGTTTTCTGCCTACCACCGGTTTTGAACAAGTATTTTTGCCAACATACCGAGGGTAGGTTGAAGTCCCCACCAACTATAACCGTATGAGTGGGGTATTTATTTGTTACGAGACTCAAACTTTCTCTGAACTGTTCCGCAACTGTATCATCGGAGTCTGGGGGTCGGTAGAAGGAGCCAATTATTAACTTAATTCGGCTGTTAAGTATAACCTCCACCCACACCAATTCGCACGGAGTATCTACTTCGACTTCACTACAAGATAAACCACTACTGACAGACACAAACACTCCACCACCAATTCTGCCTAATCTATCTTTCCTGAACACCGTCTGAGACTTCGTAAAAATTTCTGCAGAACTTATTTCAGGCTTTAGCCAGCTTTCTGTACCTATAACGATATCAGCTTCTGTGCTTTCTATTAGCGCTTGAAGCTCAAGGACTTTTCCAGCGCAACTACAACAATTTACAACTATAATTCCGACTGTTCCTTGATCCAAGCACGTCCTGTAATTGCCAAGGACCCTTTGACATTGCAGCCCATCCCGCACTTTCCCGAGGCCTTCTAACCTAAAAAACCGCCCAGTCCACGCCACACAGCCTCCGCTACCCGTGTAGCCGCCAGCTGAGTGTAGTGAACTCCTGACCTATTCAGCGGAACCCGAAACCCCACCACCCTATGGCGCAAGTCAAGGAATCTGCAGCCAATACGGTCGCAAAACCGTCTGAGCCTCTGATTCAGACCCTCCACCCGGCTCTGCACCAAAGGCCCGCAGTCGGTTCTGTCAACGATGCTGCAGATGGTGAGCTCTGCCTTCATCTCGTAAGCAAGACCGGCAGCCTTCACCAAATCAGATAGCCGCTGGAATCCAGAGAGAATTTCCTCAGATCCAAAGCGACACACGTCATTAGTGCCGACATGTGCCACCACCTGCAGCTGGCTGCACCCTGTGCTCTTCATGGCATCCGGAAGGACCCTTTCCACATCAGGAATGACTCCTCCCGGAATGCACACGGAGTGCACACTGGATTTCTTCCCCTCCTTAGCCGCCGTATCCCTAAGGGGCCCCATTACGCGCCTAACATTGGAGCTCCCAACTACCAGTAAGCCCACCCTCTGCGATTGCCCGGACCTTGAAGGCTGAGAATGATCCTCTGAAACAGGGCAGGCAGCTGCATCTGGCTCAGCCAGAGACAGTACCTGAAACCTGTTTGTCAGACGCACCGGGGAGGCTTTCTGATCAGCCTCCGAGGACGCCTTTCGCTGCCTGCCACGCCTTGGAACTTCTTTCTAAAATAAGCCCAAGTGTTCATAAACAATTACGAACCAAGTTTATGACCCGAAATATGCACCCAAATGCTGAATGAGGTACATTAATAACACAATATTACTTTGGAATAAGAATTGGGGCTAGAAAAATTCTAACCGAAACTAAAAGAAGGGAAGTGGCACAACTGAATATTTAACTTTAATATGAACTGCAGATTTCATTCTATACAACCTGAAAGTGTGATAATTCGCCTTGTATTCCCGATTTGTGGAGGGACAAATACTTTTTGTCTCCTCTTACCTACACTACCTATTAACCTGAAAATAAGGAGCTTGTATGTGAACAGGAATAATTTACGGTGACTGTCCGCCGTAGTACAGCTGGAAACCCTGCATCAGCGTAGCCTTACAGGTATTGCTTAAATTTGTTATGTGTGTAGACAGCGCGAGAATGCGTAGCTCAACCTCACAGAAAAACAATTAAAAGTAATTCTGTACGAAAACAAGATTAGCTACTTAAACATGGAGGTAACGAAAGCGTGATATAACTTGTGATTAAAGGAAATATATGACCTAATAAATCCACGAATCCCAGCTGTATGAAAAATCTCATGTGATTCTAGGATAAATATTATACACAAATTAGCCATTGTGATTACGAGCAAACGTCAAGTCGGAACATCATGATATAAAAGTTCAGTAAAATAACTTCTTACAAAATTTACAACTATGCTTGCGAGTGAAGGAATTTGCAAGCCACTTGAATTTACTGATAACTACTCTGAGACGGGTATCAGTAACCACGTATTCTTAAGCAAATGAAACGAGGTCAAAGGCGCTACATTATGCACGGCAAGTCCACGTGATGTCAAATATAAACAGAAAAGTGCACTATTTAACCTAACTTCAGCGATCTCTAGGTTCCTAAATATGTTAATGCAGTCGGAATTCTCACTGTTTCCTGCAAATACACCATTAAGTCGAAGGTTGCTGGTTGATTGCTCCCACATCAAATATGCGAGACAAATATCGGAATACATCGGCTCCGTCGTGCTACTCGACCGAATAGTAGCGGCTCCAGTCAAAGAAAACCATCGTAACGGTCGGGAGAGCGGTGTGCTGACCACACGCCCCTCCTATCCGTATCCTTATTGACGATGACACGGCGGTCGGATGGTCCCGTTGGGCCACTTGTGACCTGACGACCGAGTGCTCTCTCGGCTCCGGTGTGGCCACGATGAAAGTGAGACGAAGTAGAATATCTTTGTGTTTCAGACTACCAGAGAAGCCATCTCTCGTCAAAGCTTTAGCTTTGCAGTAAGAGATCTCTGCACTTCCCTATTTTGCGTAAGATGATTCGCTCCCTGCTTCCATGTAAGTCGGATTTCTTTGTGGTCCTTAGCATTTGGTGTACGTATGTGGCAGTAAAATCGTCTGCAGTCTGTCGCAAATACCGGTTCCCTAATCGTTCTCAGTAGTGTTTCACGAAAAGGACCTATTCTTCTCTGCAAGGATTCCCGTTTGAGTTCACGAAGCATTTCTGTAACACTCTCAGGTCGATCGAAACCACCGGTAACACATCTGGCATCACGCCGCTAAATTTGCTTCGATATTTTCCTTTAATCCAACCTGTCTATGATCCTGAACACTTGAGCAGTACTCGAGAATGAGTCACTTAAGTGTTTTATACTCAGTGTCCGATACAGCTGACGTACACTTTCCGAAAATTTACCCAGTAAACTGAAGTCGACCATTGGCCTTCCCTATAACTGACTTATGTGCTTATTCCATTTCGTGTCATGCCATTTTCCAACGTTACACTTAGATATTTAATCGACATGACTGTCAAGCATCATATCACTAATACAGTATTCTGACATTACAGGATTGTTTTTCCACATTTAAAGCAAGCTGCCATTCATCACACCAAATAGAAATCCTGTCAAAGTCGCCCTCTTTCCTCCTACAGTCACTCAAAGACGACCCTTTCTCATGTACCACAGCGTCTGCATCTACATCTACATGGATACTCAGAAAATCACATTTAAGTACCTATTAGAGGGTTCATCGATCCACCTTCACAGTTCTCTAATATTCCAATCTCGAAAAGCGCGCGGAAAGAACGAACACCTGGCTCTTTCCGTACGAGCTCTGATTTCCATTTTTTTATCATGGTAATGGTTTCTCCCTACGTAGGTCGGTGTCAACAAAACATTTTCGCATTCGGAGGAGAACGTTGGTGGTCGGAATTTCGTGAGAAGATTCCACTGCAACGAAAAACGCCTTTCTTTTAATGATGTCCACTCCAAATCCTGTATCATTTCAGTGACACACACTCCCCTATTTCGCGATAATACAAAACGTGCTGCCCTTCTTTGAACTTTTTCGATGTACTCCGTCAATCCTATCTGTTAAGGATCACACACCGAGCAGCAGTATGCGAAAGAGGACGGACAAGCGTAGAGTAGGCAGTCTCCTTAATAGGTCTGTTACATTTTCTAAGTGTCCTGCCAATAAAACGCAGTCTTTGGTTAGCCTTCCCCACAACATTTTCTGTGTGTTCCTTCCAATTTAAGTTGTTCGTAATTGTAATTCCTAGGTATTTGGTTGAATGTAAGGCCTTTAGATTACACCGATTTATGATGTAACCTATGTTTAACGATTCCTTTTAGCACTCATATGGATGACCTCGCACTTTTCGTTATATAGGGTCAATTTCCAATTTTTGCACCATACAGATAACTTTCCTAAATCATTTTGCAATTTGTTTTGATCTTCTGATGACTTTAATAATCGATAAACTACAGCGTCAACTGGAAACACCCGAAAACGGCTGCTCAAATAGTCTCCCAAATCGTTTATAAAGATAAGGAGCAACAAAAGGCCTATAACACTAATTTGGAGAACGCCAAAAATCACTTCTATTTTACTCAATGACTTTCAGACAATTACTACAAACCTGTGACCTCTGTGATAGGAAATCACGGATCCAGTCACATGACTGAGAAGATATTCCATAAGCACCCAACTTCGCTACAAGTCGCTTATGTTGTAAAGTGTCAAAAGCCTTACAGAAACACAGAAATACAGAATCTATCTGAAATCCCTTGTCAGTAGCACTAAACACTTCATGTGAGTAAAGACTTAGTTGTGTTTCACAAGCACGACGTTTTCTAAATCCATGTTGACTGTGTTGCCGCTCAGCATATCCGACAGGTCTTTTGTGTATATAGAGAGTAAGAGCGATCCTCTCACACTTTACCTGTGCACTCCTGGCGATAGCATTGTCCCTGATGAACACTCACCGTCCAGGACAACGCACCCTCCTACTGAAAAGCCTTCGAGCCAGTTACATATCTATTCCATATGCTCGTACCTTCGTTAAGAGTCTGCTGCGTGGTACCCTGTCAAAGACATTCCGACAATGTAAGAATATGGAATCTTCTTAAACATTATGTTAAAATAATATTCTGGCCATCTATAGAGACCTGTGCTCTTTTTGGTTCGGTAAAGGATGATCTGGGATTGCGAAAGACTGGAGTCTACAGAATACCGTTGCACTGTGGCAAAGCCTACACTGGTCACACAACGCGCACTCTCGAGATGGAAATATAGTAAATCCAATGGCAAGAAACAGACCTAACCTCTTTTGGGAGAAAATTAGGCAGTTGAGTCAGCAATAATTATCGAAATACAAAAGGCGACTACAGCAAGATTTATATATTTGCTAAACTAGATAAAAAAAAGCTCTAGCGTCGTATCTCAACGAGGAAGCACAAACTTAACAGCGCAGGACAGGAGCATGTAGAGGAACTATAACTGAAGCTTCAAAGAATATTTGTTTTCAAAATAAAAGCTCCTTTTTCTAGCTGCGGTGAGTAAAGTGTCCAGAAAAAATGTAGAGCCAACTATTTTGTGTCAACCTTACATTACGGACACTTATTTGTTATTCACATGTGTTCAAGTATATAAATAAACTATCAGAAACTTCATGGACCTTCCGAATTCCTTTTCTAAAAGCAGCACACACTGCTGTAGCAGTGAAAAGAAGGAAACTAGCAGAAAAATGCTCCTGTCTTAGCACAAAAAGGCGATTATGCTCATCTTTAAGAGACTGTGACAGGAAAGTGGGGTACCAACTGCGGCAATACTCATTCTGCCTTCCTCACTGAATACTTTGGTATGTGAACGTATTCGCACTGGAAGAGTTGCAGATAGACAGTGACGGTGGAAGAGAGACAGTGGAGAAAGAGAAAGACAGAGAGAGAGAGAGAGAGAGAGAGAGAGAGAGAGAGAGAGAGAGAGAGAGAGAGAGAGAGAGAGAGAGGTGACGACAATAACATTGGTAGCCAAAGAGAGAGGAGATATTGATGGTCACTGATAGACTGTGGCAGGAAAAGAGAAGTAGAGTTCTATGGATAGCAGCAGCAGTTGGAGCAAAAGATAGGAGACAGTGGAAACGAAAAATATAAATGGTTCAAATTGCTATGAGCACTATGGGACGTAACATATGTGGTCATCAGTCCTCTAGAACTTAGAACTACTTAAACCTAACTAATCTAAGGACATCACACACATCCATGCCCGAGGCAGGATTCGAACCTGCGACCGTAGCGCTCACGCGGCTCCACACTGAAGCCTAGAACCGCACGGCGAAAAATATAAATGAGCGGAGACCATACATAGCCTTTGGGTTCTGGACACTTCCAAACAGCCAAAATTCAACACACGCGTTTTGGACCGAAATTTTGAACACGTTAGTGTTGGGGATCAATTAAGTTAGATCCCTCTATCTTCCCAGAATTTTTTTAGGTGCTTTTGTATGGTGGAGATTGTGGCACTGGGAAAGGAAGACAAATGAAGTCAGTGTAAGTGGAGACAGTGGCCGTATGATATACTATCAATCAATGGGAGGACAAGGAGACAGTGGGACAGAGGCATATACAGACAGTGGCAGTGAGAGGGAGATGATGGGCATTACGGCATAACTACAAAGGGAGACTGTGTAAAAGGATTCAGAACATTCAGAGTTAAAAGAGGGCGAATATGTCCGCATGCTAAAATTTCTGTTATAGAAGGTGGAATGAGAATTGAGGCAACCGGTTGCCAACTTTTCAGACCCAGTCTTCTAAAGATTAACATATTCGCCTTTTTCGTGCTTCGACTGGAACATTTTCCTCTGGTTTATTATATTCGAACTTACAGTATGCATGTGATTGTCAAAGATCAGCTTCGACATCCTGCTCATGACGATTTACTGTGAACTGAATATTTGTCGCAGCTAGTCAAAAACACATTTAAGTTGGCATTAGTGCCCCACATCCGCTTACATTACATTCGCTTGTGATATGATTAACTGAAATCACGTACTAAGCTTTGTCGAACAAGAAGACCTAGATACAGTTTTATGTCTAAATATTCTGTTAAAGGAGACCTAATCGATTAACTCGTAAAACCCAACATTCAGGAATCGTTGTATAATCTATAGGCTGTTAGATTTCATCAATAAAGGAAACAGACATAGGTTTTAAATTATCATTTCTTGTAAATTCTAGCTGACAGAGGACAGCTTACTAGACATAACAAAAGTCACCATATGTGAGAAAAAATCGAAATCCAGAAATCGAGAACTTAGTGAAATCAATAACACATGATTTTTACTGATCATTTTCGTAACCTGATTTTCTTGAAGACCTTTGCAAACCAAGTGAAAAGCTTCGCAGCGGTATGTATCCGCGGGTAGGTAGCTTACAGAGTGAGCCACCTTCAGTAGAACATAGAACAAGATTTCACGGTTCGGGGTTCTTTTTGTTTTTAGTACATCAACCTTTATTTTCGAGATGCACCTCATATGGTAAAAACTGCTTGGATTGTGTCTCGCAGGAATCAGTGCTATGCTCTCATTATGAAGATTTTAACGAATTATATAGACCAGTTACTTGGCCGAAAGATTGCTATAATCGAGAACAAAACGATTGTTAAAAGCAGCTACCCTAGAATTGGAACTGAAAATTTTCAGAAACATTTGGAAGATCGAAGTTGATGTCGATAAGGAAGTTCCTATATTGATTAGTTCGAAATCGATATTAGACGGTCGTCACGTCCCTTTTACATCTACATCTACGTGATTACTCTGCTATTCACAAAGTGCCTGGCAGAGGGTTTAATGAACCACCTTCATGCTGTCTCTTACCGTTCCACTCTCTAACGGCACGCGGGAAAAACGAGCACTTCAATTTTTCTGTGCGAGCCCTGATTTCTCTTATTTTATCGTGATGATCATTTCTCCCTATGTAGGTGGGTACCAAGAGAATGTTTTCGCAATCGCAGGAGGAAACTGGTGATTGAAATTTCATGAGAAAATCCCGTAGCAACGAAAAACGCCTTTGTTTTAATGATGGCCACTCCAGTTCACGTAACATGTCTGGGACACTATCTCCCCTATTTCACGGTAATACAAAACGAGCTGCCCTTCTTTGTACTTTTTCGATGTCATCCGTCAGTTCCACCTGATTCGGATCCCACAACGTACAGCAGTACTCCAGAATAGGGCGGATAAGCGTAGTGTAAGCAGTCTCTTTGGTAGACCTGTTGCACCTTCTAAGTGTTCTGCCAATGAATCACAGCCTTTGGTTTGCTCTACTCACAATATTATCTATGTGATCGTTCCAATTTAAGTTATTTGTAATTGTAAGCCCTAAGTATTTAGATGAATTTACATCCCTCAGATTTGTGTGACTTACCGCGTAGTCGGAATTTAGCTGATTTCTTTTAGCAGCCGAAAGTTACGACGAAGTGATTCTTCTATTATAATTAGATTGATATGTAATGTAGTAAAATTAAAATAATAAATGAGAACGACCCCACAGGGGTCCCAGAATTTAGTGTACTGAGAACCACGGAAGTTACTGTGTAAATCGACTCCAAGATGAGCGTCAGATTGTGGTACATTTAAGAAATTAATATGCCAGTCAAACGAATAAAGCATCAAAACATGGAGTATTCATATTTATTGTAATATCATTAATACAAATATAAATAGCATGGCCCTTTTTACCGGGCACAGGCACGACTCAGTAATTGGCTAAGTAGGAGGGTGAGGGGGAAATGGACTACCTCACCACTTGACAGTGTTGCACGAAGGCGTCTGTGGTAGACGTGAGGTCAGCGCCACGTGTCGATCTCCCCTAGTTTGTTTGTGTGTCTGCTGGTTGATAGCTGGCAGCTTTCACCTTCCGTGTTCTGCGGCTTTTAAGCGACGACCGGGATGACTAACCCGCCCTTCTTCTGCACCGTCTAATTTAATCCCCTCCAGGGAGCACACGCTTGGCTATCGAAATGGTGCTATTATGCTCTCGTTCCCTACATCTTTTATCCATGGCAATTGTCTCACCGAAACAGTGTTAGCAGAATATTTGGGAGTTGAGGTCAGACGAGGAGAGGGCTGTCGGATGCTTGAAGACCCACGCACTGGACTGCAAGGGTTCGTCCATTAAACGTGAAACGAAAATGAATATATCACAAAGCGACGATAAACATTGAAATAAAATTCAGGATCTGAGTCACAAACCGAAGACAGAGTCGACAATGGATTGGCATGCCTCCAGAAGGCACTCTCATTGTCTGGTTCTTCTGACTCTGCCCCACCCGACAGATCCTCTCACTGCCTGCCTGAATGAATGTCCTATGGTTGAATCTGATTCGCAGTTTTGTCACTCGTCTCTCACTCCCTCTTCTAGAGCGCTGAAATTTCTGTCGCATCAGCTTTGTCATTAGTGGTCTGAATTTGCAATACCACCCAATTGCGGACAGACGTTGCGTGACTACGTCTCCCCTTCTTTGTGCAGAATGAAAATTTCTGCTCTAGCGGTGCCTGGCATTTGAGCCAGGAACTCACGTCTTGTTCTCACGTGTTCTATGTTCCGGTACTCCCAGCACTAACTGCATTCTCCCCAGCTAATTGTTTCAAATGTTTGTCTACATTCCCCAAGAAAGCAGCCACCCACAACAAAGCTACTTTTTTGTAGCTGGAATGCCAGTTATTCATTCAAGTGTCGGTAGGTGTTCGTGGCCTAGTGATATCTTTCTTGCTGCCCGTTGGTCTCCAAATGGGGTTAACTCCTTCCCCATTAAGACAAACACTACAGAAGCCATCCCTGTCTGGCTTCTGCGAAAATCTCTCGTAACTGCTGCAGCTTAAGCATCCCCTCTTGTTCTTAGCACCCGGCGACGAAGTATTAAAGTACACTGAAATTACTCATGTTTGGTATCTCTAACAGTACATGAAGCTCTGGTGAAAGCGTCAGCTGTCTCCCGTAATCTTATGTGAACATCAAATTCCAAACTCTCAGCCGCTTTGACAAAAGGATCTAGTTCCACTCGCTACACAATTAGTGAAAACCACATCTCCAGGTTTTTAATGTAGAGTGGCATGGACATCTAGCTCAGTGGTCGTCAAAATGCGTTGCTCGGGAGACAGTATTAACATCATGGAGCGGTACCTCGTGCCACATACGTATGGGTCTTCCTATTAGTTGGGACCCACATAAATTAATATTTTATGAGCCTCCAATAGAGTAGTTACACCGAGGCCTCTGAAGTTGGGTGATCGTTAAAAATCGCTACCATTTGGAACATCTCGGGTCGACTGCTCTCTGTTTCAGACTTATACTTAAATGCATTGTACAGTGGAAGACATGGTGACTAATGATCACTAAATGTTTTGAAAGTCATTTTTCTACTCGCTGTGTTTTATTAGAAGACTCTTAATTTAATTTCATATATATGTATCACATTTGAAGATTACCATTTCTGCCGGGCGCGGTGGTCTCGCGGTTCTGGGCGCGCAGTCCGGAACCGTGCGACTGCCACGGTCGCAGGTTAGAATCCTGCCTCGGGCATGGATGTGTGTGATGTCCTTAGGTTATTTAGGTTTAAGTAGTTCTAAGTTCTAGGGGTTGAGTCCCATAGTGCTCAGAGCCATTTGAACCATTACCATTTCTATAATGCACATTTACGAATCAATTTTTGTTACACTTCAAATATATACCATTACAGATGACTGGTACGAGGCACATGCGTCAATCAGTTGTCAGCACTGGAAGACAAAAAAGAAAACATTCGCTTTCGCTCTTTCATCCTCGAACCCTGTGGCCGCGATACCTGCCCCTCTGCCCATAGGATATGCGGCCAAGTTTACTTAGCTCACGGACGAATTCGCGAATATCAATTAAAAGTAAGCACATCTTAAAATATCACTGTCTCTGTAAGCAGTTTTGTTTGTTACTTAACACGAAAACGGAAAACAACACTCTTCAGAAGTTCTTGACACTAGATCACATTTTAGAATGGGCTGTTAGTTGCAAATGCATATTATGAAGCCAATAAATCGTTGATTCTTTAAAGAATCAAACTCTCACGTGTAAAAAAGCTTCAAACGTCTACTTTTTTCAATGAGTTTTAATATGTTAAAAATTTGCCCGTAAGTATGCAAGCGAGAAAAAGTTTACGAAGGGTTTGAAATTATGCTTAAGAACTGTTGGAGTCGCTAAGTGCACTCATTATGAAACATATGAATATAAATAGGGGAATATGCGCTTGATTTTAACCAAAAGGTAGTTTTTCACACATCTAAATGTTTTTGACGTATTATCTCCTGAACTGTGTGTCATTCCACGATGAAATGTTGCAGGGACATTCCGTGGTATATGTCGGCATTGACTCAAGCTGTGGGGAGAATAGCGTTAGTAACGAAGCAATAAACTGAAACGTCGTGCCTGATGCTGAATTGTAAACGATTAACTTTTTCCCTGTCATCATTTTTGGGGAGAGACAGGGAGAAAAAGTTTAGTAAAAGTTTTAAATTGTGTGTGAAGCGCTAGGTGCTGTCATTCTCAAACACACTATGAATTAAGTCCGTTTATTCACGTGCCCTCCATCATGCTACCCCGAGACAAACACACAGTTTCTAATAGTCGTACTCGTCTTACTATGTTGGTTAGCTTAAGATTATACCTCTTAATGAGAGGTTACGTCAGCATTTTAAACTCAGTCATTAATTATGCGAAATTATGAAAATCGAATTTTTGTTGCCCATTCGCTGCAAGTGGTACTGGGTTCCGCGCTAGCGTTTTGGTAATCTAAGATACCGCTGAGAAACTTGATTTGGGCCGCATGCAGTCTGCGGGCTGCAGTTGGACGACCACTGATCTAAATCACTGCATAATCTTCTTTTTATTCTGTTTCTGTCGGCTATAAATCTTATCACGAGAATGAGATTTTCACTCTGCAGCAGAGTGTGCGCTGATATGTAACTTCCTGGCAGATTAAAACTGTGTGCCCGACCGAGACCCGAACTCGGGACCTTTGCCTTTCGCGCGCAAGTGGTCTACCATCTGAGCTACCGAAGCACGACTCACGCCCGGCACTCACAGCTATATCCTTTCTTTCAGGAGTGCTAGTTCTGCAAGGTTCGCAAGAGAGCTTCTGTAAAGTTTCGAAGGTAGGAGACGAGATACTGGCAGAAGTAAGGCTGTGAGTGCCAGGCGTGAGTCGTGCTTCGGTAGCTCAAATGGTAGAGCACTTTCCCGCGAAAGGCAAAGGTCCCGAGTTCGGGTCTCGGTCGGGCACACAGTTTTAATCTGCCAGGAAGTTCCAACTCTTATCACGCTGCTGTTTGACTTAGAACAATTATACACGATGCCTGATAAATTTGGAAGCGTTTATCTGTTCTTAAACAGCGTGAAACTGTATCTAAATTAGCTTCTGTTGTTCTAAAACAAAAGAGGGGGGGGGGGGGGGAAAGGTGGATGAAATAGATCCAGTGCTAAGCGACAGAAATGGAGATTCCTTTTGCTACTCCGTGTTAAAATGTGTTTCGTATTACTGGCGGACAAGGAACACCTGAGCCGTCTCCCAGCGTCTCACACTGTCGGACTGAGTACGTGGAAAACTCATGTGGCTGAGACGGACGCCGTCGGTTGTTGCCTTGTATTCGAACTGGAATGACGAGTTTTGGTTATACTGCTGTAGAGTTTCACTACTGTCCGTTGGTTGGTTGGTTGGGATTTAAGGGACCAAACAGCAAGGTCATCAGTCCCTTGTTTCAAATGTGGTCCATTCCGCTAATGTGACATCTCAGGAAACTCAGAACAATAAAAGGGAAAAGGCTAAAAACGTAAAAGGGCAGTCATGTTGTCAATGGTTAAAACAAAATGAGGGAAGTCAGCAAGAGAACGAACCCAACGCTATGCTGAAGCAGTATAGGAAAGACCACCTGTGACTTAAAAGGTCCAACGGCTAGAATCTGTAAGTACGTATGGGAAAAGGAGACTAACCAATCCTTAAAAGTAAAAACAGAGTGAAAGGGGAAGAAAAGAGGATCTCGGTCGGGGAGGTGAATCGGGAATCCCCAAACACGGCTACAGTGGGAGACACCCAAACACTCACCGCCCCGCCCCAACACCAGAGAGAGATTAAAAACCTTAAAACTGAGAATAAAAACCACTTTCCCAGAGGAAACCGACAACCAGAGAGACCATCCGGGAATAGTCAGCCAACGTCAAAGGTAAAGTGTGGGGGAGTCTGTACTTAGCACGCAGAGCCAAAAGAAGGGGGCAGCCAACCAAAATGTGGGCTACTGACTGGAAGGCTCCACAACCACAAAGTGGGGGTGGCTCATCACGCAAAAGAAAACCATGGGTTAGCCTGGTATGGCCAATACAGAGACGACACAGTGTGGTCGAGTCCTTTCGGGAGAGGCGAAAGGAAGAACGCCATGGGCCTGGTGTCACCTTGGGCCTTTATTAGACAGGGGAGTAGCCTCCTAAGAATTAGCCCATGACTGTGCGAAGTGGGATTTGATGTGAAGCCGTAAATCCGCTGCAGGAGAGGTTACAGAAAACGGGGGATAAGTGACTGCTCTCCCAGCCAAACGATCAGTGAGCTCATTACCCGAGATACCCACATGCTCAGGGACCCAAAGGAAGGCAATGGAACAAGCAGCACGGTGAATATCAGCGAGATGGTCATGGATGGCAGAGACCAAGGGATGGCGCGAAAAACACCGGTCAATAGCAAGAAGGCCACTCATCAAGTCCGTACATAACAAAATGCGGTTGTGTTCGGACTGTTTAATAAAGGTAAGGGCCTGGGAAATTGCCATCAATTCCGCAGTAAACACCCCACATGTAGGTGGCAGCAGCTGATTTTCCGTTCCAACAGAGGACGTGAAGGCATACCCCACATGATCAGCAGATTTAGAGCCATCAGTGTAGAAAACAACAGCATCCCGAAACTCCCATAAAATTTGGCGGAAAAAGGAACAGAACACCATCGGGGGGATGGAATCTTTAGGACCTCGGCGGAGATCCATCCGAAATCGAGGCCGAGGAACTAACCAAGGGGGGGGGGGGGGAAGGGGGGAGGGGAGGGAGCGAGGAATACAGGACAAAGAAGTAAGCTGAAAATCACTGCAAAGAGACGCAAGGCTGAGCCCAACCGGTAAACCCGCCCGAGGGCGGGAGTCGGGTGGACGACGTCCATGGTCTGGGAACAGGCTAGAATAGGAAGGATGAGTGGGAGAGGAACGGATAGCGAGTGCATAAGACACAAGAAGCTGGGAGCGCCGAACAGAAAGGATAGGGAAGGGGGGGGGGGGGGTCTCCCAGCTTCAACCAGGAGATTATAACAGGGCTAGTAGAGAAGTCACCGGTGGCTAAACGTATACCACGATGATGGACTGGATCCAGCACATGCAGTGTGGAAGGAGCAGCTGAACCATAAACTTGACAACCATAGTCCAAGCGAGACAGAACTAGAGCACGATAAAGATGGAGAAGGAGGGAATGGTCTGCACCCCCAGAGGAGTGGGCAAGGAAGCAAAGGACACTGAGTTTACAGAAACATCCTACCTTCAGAAGTCTGATATGGGGCCGCCAAGTGAGCTTGTTGTCGAAAAGAAGACCCAGGAAGCGAAACTGTGGGACCACAGGCAATCGTTGTGCATCGAGATAGAGCTCTGGATCAGGGTGGATCGTAGTACGGCGACAGAAGTGGACCACCCGCGATTTTGAAGGAGAGAATTTAAACCCGTGTGAGAGGGTCCATGCAGAGGCACGCCATATAGCTCCCTGGAGCTGCCGTTCTGCAGATTCCATCGAAGAGGAACTGACCCAAATGCAGAAATCATCCACATACAGGGCAGGGGCGACCAAAGGACCGACAGAGGCCACAAGTCCAACGATAGCAATGAGGAAAAGAAGGACACTCAAGACAGTACCCTGTGGGATGCCCGTCTCATGGGTCCGTGGAGAACTAAAAACAGTACCAACTCGAGCTCTGAATGACCGATGGAACAGGAACTGGTGGATAAAAATCGGGAGTGGGCCCCGAAGACCCCATTGATAAAGGGTAAGTAAGATGTGATGGCGCCAGACCGTGTCATAGACCTTGCGAAGGTCAAAAAACACTGCAACCAAATGGCGGCGCTGGGAAAAAGCCTGCCGAACTGCAGATTCCAAACGAAGTAAATGATCGATTGGAGACCGTCCCTCTCGAAAGCCACACTGCTAAGGGGACAATAGATCCCGAGATTCAAGGACCCAATTGAGCCGATGGGCTGCCATCTGTTCAAGTAGCTTACAAACAATATTGGTCAAACTAATTGGCCGATAGCTGTCAACAGATAGGGGGGTACAGGCTTAAGGACAGGAACCACGATGCTATCCCTCCACTGAGAAGGGAAGTCACCCTGGAGCCAGATATGGCTAAACACCTGAAGAAGATGTTGCCGTTGTGGAGCACTGAGATGTTGAAGCAGTTGGTTAAGAATGGAATCTGGGCCAGGGGCTGCATCATGAGAAGAAGATAGAGCAGAAAGAAATTCCCATTCAGTAAAAGGTTCGTTGTAAGATTCAGACTCACAAGGTGTGAAACATAAGGTGGAAGCTTCAGCCCGCTGTTTCTTGTGAAGGAAAGCAGCTGGATAGGAGGCGGATGCTGATGTCACTGCAAAGTGGGTCACAAGATGTTCTGCAAGAACTAATGGGTCTGTACAAAGGCCATCTGGGAAGTGAAGGCCTGGGAGGGTGGACTGCCGATGGCAACCTTGGAGAGAGCGAAGAGTAGCCCATACCCATGACTGAGGGACAGTAGAACCAAGGGAAGAAACTGATCATTCCTAACATGTCCGCTTGCTCTGTTTGATTAAATAACTAGCTTTAGCGCGGAGGCGTTTAAAGGTAGTAGGCTGGCTACGGATGGGTGCCTCTTCAAGTGTTGCAAAGCTCGACAGCGATCACGGATGGCAATGGCAATGGCCGTACCCCACCATGGGACTTGCCGGCGACGAAACGGGCCAGATGAGCGCGGGACAGCAATGCTAGCAGCGCGAACAATCGCGTCAGACACGTCACGTAGGACGTCATCAATACAACCCGACAAAGAGGGAGAAAACACTACCAGAGGCCAATCGGCGCGTTGGAAAGACCAACGAGGTAACCTGTCCATCAGGGAGCAGGAAGGGAGCGAGATAATCAACGGGAAATGGTCACTATCAGAAAGGTCGTCGTGTGGCGACCAGTGTAATGAAGGGAGGAGAGAGGGAGAAGAAAGAGAAAGGTCAGTGACAGAAAAGGTACCATGACTGGCACTGAAATGAGTAGGGGAGCCATAATTAAGAAGGCACAAGTCGTGGTCTGCAATAAACTGGTCTATGAGAAGACCTCGTCTAGATGGAAAGGCACTGCCCCACAAGGGATGATGAGCATTAAAATCCCCAAGGAGGAGGAAGGGAGGAGGAAGTTGCTGAAGAAGGGCAGTTAAGGCAGCAGGTGTAAGAGTCCTGTGAGGAGGAAGATGAAGATTGCAAACCGTGACCGCAGAGTCTAGGTGGATCCTAACAGCCACCGCTTCCAATGTAGTTTGAAGAGGAATCCACATGCTAGCAATGTCTGTACGGACCAACGTACAAACGCCACCAGAAGCCCGCAGGGGTCCGACCCAATTTCGACAGAAAACATGGAACCCACAGAGGGTTGGTGAGTGAGCATCAGTAAAATGAGATTCCTGGAGATCCACACAAGCTGCAGAGTAAGGCGAAAGAAGGGATTTCAATTCCGGAAGGTGACGACAGTATCCATTACAATTCCATTGGAGAACCACAGAACGATGATTTAAATGGGAGCTGAACACGCTAAAGCCAGTCATACCACCGGGTCGCCACCCGTCACCAACAAGGAGGGGGTGACATCCATGAACGACAGGTCAGAATCCGGTTGTGAAGTTGGGGATGGGACTTCTGGTGACACCAGAGGCTCTTTGTGCCGGGACTTATGTTTATTCTTCTTTTCAGGCTGAGATCGAGGAGGGCTGTGTGTCATAAAGGAGCCAGCTGCAGCAAGATCAGGAACAGAAAGAGATCGGGTGACCTGGGGGCCGACAGACTGCAGCTCTCACGGTCATCACGCGGCAGCAGACCTTTGGCCTGGAAGGTGCCGGGAAGGGGCATCGCGGGAGAGATGCCCTTGACCGGCAAATGCCGAAGGAGTGGGACACTTCTCCAGCTGGGGAGGGGAGCAGCGCCCAGAGGAGAAGGTGTGGGAGCCACAGGGGAGGGGAGAGGAGGGGGGCCCGGGATGGGGATAAGGAAGGGGGAGGAAGGGGTGAAGATTTAACCAAAGCGTAACTAGATGTCATGGACACAGGGTGAAGATGGTGTATACTTCTTACAGGCCTCTGTGTAGGTTAAACGATCGAGGGACTTATACTCCTGTATCTTCTTTTCCTTCTTATATACTGGGCAATCTGGTGAATGTGGAGAATGATTACCATGACAATTTAAACACACAGGAGGGGGAACACAGGGACTCCCCTCATGGAGTGGATGTCGACAGTCACCACAGAGAGGGGCCTGTAAACAGCAGGAAGATACGTGTCCAAAACGCTAGCACTTAAAACACCTCATAGGAGGTGGGATGTACGGCTTCACATCACACCGATAAACCCTAACCTTAACCTTCTCAGGGCGGGTATCCCTTTATCCCTTTCAAAGGCCAGGATAAGGCACCAGTAGCAATGCAATTGTCTTTAGGACCCTTCTAAACACGCCGAACAAAGTGAACACCCCGCCGTCCGAGATTGTCCGAAAGTTCCTCATCAGTTTGAAGGATGAGGTCCCTGTGAAAAATCACGCCTTGTACCATATTTAGAGACTGGTGGGGGGTAATGGACACAGGAATTGTGCCAAGATGGGTACAGGCACGAAAGGCCGCAGATTGGGCAGCTGAAGCAGTTTTGATCAGCAACGAACCCAACCGCATCTTGTTCAGGGAGTCCACTTCGCCAAACTTGTCTTCAATGTGTTAAACAAATAATAAAGGTTTGGTATTGGTGAAAGTATCTCCATCAGTCCTGGTGCAAACTAAATAACGGGAAAAGGTTTCGCCCCTAGCCGACGGGCCTAACTCTCGTCCCAAGGGGTAGCCATGGAAGGGAAGGCCGAAGGGGCAAAACAAGCAGCACTTGAAGAATCAGTTCCACGCAGAGAGACGGCCGCAGAAGAACGGCCAGAGTTCTGGACCGGTAAGTGATTCATTTGCATAGCGCCCGCCCTGATACCACCCACCCGGTCAGGGCCTCTCCTCACGGGTGCCACCCAGCCACAGCAAGGGCGTCTGGCACGGCGGCCATTGCCGGGAGTTCCGATGCTCCAGGATGACAAGGAACCACTCCAAGGCATGCATGAGGAGGTCACAGCTCAGGTACCAGAAGTGTGACCTCTGTGTGTTCAGGGGGCTCAACCAGAAGGGTACATAGCGACCCCACCACACAGGCTGGCTACTGTGCTGGCTATGCACCCTAGCATCAGACAACGACGTGAAAGAAAAGTTGGAATGTACTAGGAGGGCGCACGTCGGAGACACTAGGTAAGGTGCTCTTCCCCAAATGGCTCACACTACTGAGGAGAAATTTTGTAATGGAGGTCAAACCCCAGAGGGGGACCAGGGAATGCCAAAAGGAGGGGATGATTACGCAACAAAGCCGAATTGTAAAACCAACAGAAGCAGGAGGATAGCTGGGGCCAACATAAGCAAGGACGCCAAGAGGGAGAGTAGAGGGCGACGGGAAAGGAACAAGGAGGGGGAGGGGGGAGGGGGGAGGGGGAGGGGAAGGAAATACAGTCCTGGAGAGAAAGAAGGCTGCAATAGCTCGGGGCCCCATGCTCGCCACGCACGTATCCACCAAAGAGTTGTGGGCCCCCTGGGGGGACTACTGTCCGTGAAAACATCAACATCAAGGAGGAGACGTGGGATTACAACGAAATTTATTCCGCAGATTATAGACATGAGAATACGCAAATGGTTAGAATCACAGAAACTGCGTGCAGTTTGACCATGATAATTCAGTATGGTGTGCACTATTGCAATCAGAGTCTCTAGATGTCGTGGTATGGAATCGATGGGGCGGTTACTGTGCTGCTAGAGAATACACTGCCACGCAGTTTTTAGGAGATTCCACAAAGCATCGACAGCGGTTTCAGGACGAACAGAACAAACAAATTGCCGATCAGCCACATTCCAGACACGTTCGATGGACTTTAAGTCAAGCGAACGTTCAGACCAGGGGCGCATTGGTACCTTGCATTCTTCGAAAAAGGCGCCATATAGATGAGCATTGTACTGCTGAAATATGGCATGTGGAGCTGCTTGCAAGAGTGATAATGACTCCGGCTCCACAACCTCCCTTACGTAGTGGTTGCAGTTCAGATTATCCTCAATATGCAGGGGACAAGCTCACATGCTACACCCAATTGCGCCCCAAATTATCACACTTGGCTTTGCCCGCTATGTCACTGAACAATACAGTCTGCACGACTGCGTTCAGAAAGGTGGCGTGTAAGACTTATGCAGCTGTCACTATAGGACAACTTGAAGTGGGACGTGTCCGAAGAAAAAATTTTGCCAATCAGCTGATGGCCGCATTCACGTGGTCATCGCAGTCTGAGGCAATGACGATTTGTGGTGAGTGTAAGTCGACGCAACGTCATCTGTGTCACCAGTCCAGCCCTCAGCAGGCGACGTCAAACCGTTGACGCATACGTCCACACCCGCTCAGTGCTCTGAAGCCGACGTACAATGTATAAAAAGCTGTTCTGTCGTTAATGGCAATGCAGACACGATGGCAGTCATATAGGACTGTGGCGACACTGTGGGCCCGATATCCGCTCGCCGCTCTGTACTAGCTACCCTCTGGTCCCACACACGCATCGCTGTTGTATCAGCGTGCCCCATACGAGCCAAATGATTACGGTACGATAATGCCATTTCCCGGAGACCAGTCATTCCGTACCGTTCTTACTCACTCACATGTAGATAATGCGTCCTCTGACGTCAACGATGCACACCGACACTTGCTGTCAGATTCCGACTTCGTTTGACAGCTCTGACTGTAGGTCACCACCATCTTGTCCGGCACACAAACGAAGGCGCTGTTGGGCCTACGTGCACGTCATCTCCTTGCAAACTTCATCACTTATTATGGTTCCAGGGTTTTACACATCCTTCGTTTCCGTGAGGGTTACGATTTTCACAAACAGTAGTGTATATTAAGTTCGTAGGCTTCCACGGTCAGTGTCACTTTAAATAAAATAACTTTGGCTATTAGGTCGCGTCGTTAGAAAACACTATAGCAACTACATCCCAAACGTCTCGACCGACTGGCTGGTGTCCTCTTCAGGGCTGTTAACTGCTGGATACTAGTGAATATGTTTCCTTATAGGCACCTATATTGCTTATTTCGATTATCTGGTGGCTACCGACGTCACATATCTGATATGCACTGGACAATTTGAAGACAGGTGACTATCGAGGGGAAGGGCTGTATGGCAGGCTATTCCCCATGCTGGTATGGTGGCTCACTAGTAGACAACACTGGTAGGCAATAACAAAAAATGGCTCTAAGCACTATGGGACTTAACATTGGAGGTCATCAGTCCGCTAGACTTAGAACTACTTAAACCGAACCAACCTAAGGACATCACATACATCCATGCCCGAGGCTGGATTCGAGCCTGCGACCGTAGCAGCAGCGCGGTTCCGAACGGAAGCACCTACAACTGTTCGGCCAAAGCGGCCGGCAATAAATTTGTAGCTTTCTCCATGGGGTAGTATTTTCCTTCAGCAAAGTGCTAAGGCCTTACGGCAGTTCTCTTGTGAACGCTGTTTACGCTGTCAAACCTGGGTCAAATTATGCTGCTGACTGGCTAACACACGCGATCCATCTGGCTTGGAATCGCTGGCAGCCAGGCCGTAGGTAACTTGTAGCCATCCTCCCTATTCATGCTGTTAAAACGTTTGATTATTTCAATAGTCTCTCTTACTTTTCGCTGATGCATCCATGGCTGCCGGTGACGTACGCGAGGTTCTAGAAATTGACAGAACGGCCATATTCCTGACAGTATTCAGATACTGCTTATTTGTTCTGTCCCAGGCGTACGTGACATTCATGTTGTGACACTCAACGTGGTAATGGGTCTCCAGGTTTCACCAATATTGACGTAGCGGCATTCATACCGAATTCCATGGAGAGCGTTCACGGGACCTAGTGGGCCTCAAATCACCACTTGAGCCGGGTTTAACCGTATGAACAGCAGCTGATAGAGAAATGTCGTGTTAGCGCTTTGCTGCAGGAAAATGCTAACCCATAGAAAAACAAGCAACCGATTTGCTATTGTCTGCCAATTACCAACGAGAGTTGCCTACCAATCACTTACCACTGTGGCACAGACAATACCGTGCTGATAAGCTGTTTCCTACCCATCACTTACTGATTCCCTCCAATCAGCCGTCAGAGTAGCACAGCCATCCCCCTCTATAGCAAATTCTCTTCAGTGTCGTCGTTAGCTATCAGATAACTGAAATAGACAGTATTTAGGGGACGATATGAGCCACCCTGAGGAGGACCACACCAAGTCGTTCGAAACGTCGGTAATTTAGTTCCTTTACTAACTGATAATGACGCGGCCTAATACCCAAAATTATTTTATTCAGAAGTGTTGTGTATTTATTTACTGCTTTATATTCCGAAAAAATAGAATAACACAACACAACTAAGTGCAGTGTTTGTAATTTTATTGAAGAATACACCAACTGTTTATCTTAATACCACCATTATACTCCTATTGTAGGTGGTGTGGATGAATTGATGAGACACTTGTTCTTTCAACGTTTGTATTTTCCTTAGAGGGACAAAGTTTTAAACCTAAAAATCATAATCGGCATTTAGAAGCCAAAGCAGGTATTTATTCTTTTGAATTTCAACTTTTAGAGAGGTTCCTTGCAGAGGCGGAACACTAACATTACGCGGTCAGGTGTGTATTTAGCGCCCCAGTAACGAATTCGTATTTTGCACTAGTATAAGTGGTGTCTCCAAGGGACTTTCAGTAGGTTCCGTAATAACAGTGGTTTATGCAAGCAGAATTATAAAGGCAGACATAAAATTTATTCTGAAATTCAGCACATTAGACGAGACCTTCTGTTCCAGTGCGATGGACATAGGGATCCGTCACACGTCAGATGTGGAAAAAATTGAGATTTGTTAACTAATTTGCAATATTTAAAAAGCTTTTGAGATACTGAAACAAGAATGTTCTTTTTTAAATAGAATAGCATAATTCTCTTTAAAAGTGTTAACGAACACTAGTAAAGAGAATTAGAGTTAGTTACCGTGAAATGTGAGAGAGAAAGCTAGCGACAGATACATCTTTTGCCTCTGGAGCAACATAAACATACCTCAACGAAGATTGCCTTAAGGTACTTAAAACTGAAACGGTTTGTTTACAACCCACGGCATCACCTTTATCACTTTTCCAGCTTCGCCGTTGGATCTGCAACAAATATGACACACTCTTCCGGTTTGACGCGAGATAATACTGTGCAAGTCCCACAGTATCTAATCGAAACAACTGTTCGATATCTTCAGGTGGTTGTAGTTGCTGCTGTCATTGCTACGAGTTGCTGCGCCCGCATCTCGTGGTCGTGCGGTAGCGTTCTCGCTTCCCGCGCCCTTAGGTTAGTTAGGTTTAAGTAGTTATAGGTTCTAGGGGACTGATGACCACAGATGTTAAGTCCCATAGTGCTCAGAGCCATTTGAACCATTTGAACAAGTTGCTGCTTGTGACAATCGCCTGGCGGCGTCGAAATTTATCAGACCAGGGGCAGAAATTACCCATGGGCAGATAAGCGCTCACAGGTAGAGGAAAAGCCGCAATCAAAGTGCTCCCTGCCCGAAGGCAGAAAGTAGGCCTACGCGCGTGTACAGTGGGCAGTGACAGCGCTACCGGACGCTCCTGCGGTTAAAAAATGAATTAATTTTCAGAATGCACTGCAAGTGGTCGTAAAACGGATACTCTTGCTTCTCTTGTTTTAATTTAATGGCAGAAAGTACTGTATTCCAGGAGGAGGAGGAGATTTGTGTTTAACGTCCCATCGACAACGTCATTAGAGAGTGAACCCAAGTTCGGATTAGGGAAGGACGATGAAGGAAATTTTCCGTGCCCTTTCAGAGGCATCATCCTGCCATTTGCCTGAAGCGATTTAGGGAAAAAGACTTAAAATTCTAAATCAGGATGGCCGAACGGGGATTTGAACCGATGTCCTCCCGAATACGAGTCCAGTTTGTTAACCACTACGCCACCTCGCTCGATGCTGCTGGATTCCAGGCAGTGCTTAGTTGTAATCCCGCATCCCTGTTGACAACATTGTCGTACGGATATGTATGGCATCCTCTGGAATATTTTTTAATGCGCCCACACTTATCCGTACAGCATTCTTTTCAGCAGGGATGCATGATTACGAACACTACCCGGAAATCGGAAATTTGATTTCCGCTGATTTTTGAAAGTCTTCATGATGAATATGAATCCAGAGCTCCCAACGACGGTGACCAGACATTTAATTTCGTAACCAACTGTTTTCACCCTTACTGTTCAATCCATACACATCGAAGAAGCATTGACAGAAATTAAAAAAAATGGTTCTCGAATGGGATTAAAATTCAGGATGAAAGTATGTCAATAATAAGATTCGCTAATAACAAAGATGAACATGAACAAAAGCAAAACGAGGATAATGGAAGGTAGTCGAGTTAAATCGGGTGATGCTGAGGGTATTAGATTAAGAAATGAGACGCTTAAAGTAGTATATGAGTTTTGCTATTTGGGGAGCAAAATAACATGATGATCGAAGTAGAGAGGACATAAAATGTAGACTAGCAATGGCAAGGAAAGCGTTTCTGAAGGAGAGAAAACTGCATTTAGGTGTCAGGAAGCCTTTTTGAAAGTATTTGTCTGGAGTGTAGCTATGTATGGTAGTGAAACATGGACGATAAATAGTTTGGACAAGAAGAGAATAGAAGCTTTCCAAATGTGGTGCTACAGAAGAATGCTGAAGATTAGACGGGTAGATCACGTAACAAATGAGGAGGTATTTAATAGAATTAGGGAGAAGAGAAATTTGTAGCACACAGTGACTAGAAGAAGGGAACGGTTGGTAGGACATGTTCTGAGGCATCAAGGGATGCCCATTTAGTATTGGAGGGCAGCGTGAAGGGTAAAAATAGTAGAGGGAGACTAAGAGATGAATACACTACTCTGGACTGAAGACGACGACGACAACAATAAGAATGGTAACCTTAGTCAAAGTGAAGAAGAATTACAGAATCTGCTGAATGGAATGAGCTTTCTAATGAGTACAGAGTATGGACAGAGATAAAATCAAAGAAAGACGAGAGTAATAAGAAGTCGCAGAAATGAGAACAGCGAAAAGCTTGACATCAGAATTGGTGACAAAAGTACACAAAGGAATTTTGCTACCTAGGCATAAAAATAACCCATGATGAGCAGAGCAATTAGGGCATAAAAAGCAGACTAGCACTGGCAAAAAGGGCATTCCTGGCCAACAAATGTCTACTAATAGCAAACATGCGTGTTAATTTCAGGAAGACGATTCTGAGAATGTACGTTTGGAGCACGGCATTTTATGGCAATCAACATGGACTGTGGGAGAACCGGAAAGGAAGAGAATCGAAGCATTTGAGATGTGGTGCTACAGAAGGATATTGAAAGTTAGGTGGACTGATGAGGAAAGAAATAAGCAGCTTCTCCGCAGAATCGACGAGGAAAGGAATATATGGAAAACACTGACGTGAAGAAGATGCAAACGATTATAGGACATTGTGTTAAGGAACCAGGATTTAACTTCCGTAGAACTAGCGTGAACTGTAAATTGCAACAAATATAGAGGAAGAAGTCTAGCAAATAGCTCAGGACGCAGGTTGTAAGTAATACTCTGAGTTGAGAAGGTTGCCACGGGAGAGGAATTCGTGGCGGGCCGCATCAAACTAGTCAGAAGCCTGAGGACTCGAAAAACTGCAAGACAGGAAGCTCAATAACAACTGTCTGGAAGCCTGCCGACTTACTGAGATATTGTTCCCAGTTTGTAAAACAAGGCAGCCAATCTCAAGTAAGAGGAAGAATTATGGAGAAAAGCAGCAGGTAAATGCGTCAGAATGAGGGGACAACAGTTGGTACACCC
Organism: Schistocerca gregaria; assembly: GCF_023897955.1. Lineage (NCBI taxonomy): Eukaryota > Metazoa > Arthropoda > Insecta > Orthoptera > Acrididae > Schistocerca > Schistocerca gregaria. The sequence goes on from NC_064922.1 coordinate 541,199,944, forward strand.
AAGACGATAAGAGCAGGATCCAAGTAAACCCGATGCCTGTTTTGGCTTTCCTTCTCTTTGGTATGTCCTACCATAGTTCACAGTTTACGTCTTCAATTTGAGAAGTGCAGGAGATTCGAAAGACGGCTCGGGTTTGATTTTTAGGCAGTTCCACGAATGAGTGCACCTCAAGTCACGTTTCGGTCGGTATCTCTCGTGACGAAGGAGACGCGATCGGCCGAGGGTCCGCTCCGGGCTGTGCGATACACTTGCGCAGGAGCTGTCGCCCGCGGCTGGCATTCCGCGGCGCCCCATTACGGCTGAGCACGTGGCCTGGCATTCCGATGACGCAACGCGGGTAAACACATTAGACTGAGGCCCGCCAGGCGCCGCGCCGCTGCCAAACTCAACAATACCGGCCTCCAGTTCGGCCCGCCTGTCCTACACGCCGCGGCGCGCCGGCTAACCAACGGGTGTACCGCGGTGCTCGGAAGGTGCGCCAGGGTGACGCTCGATTCTGGAACGGATATTCATGATTTTTTATTCAAGAAAATAACACAAAAATGAAAACTGACCTTGGACCTTTATTGTTCACTGTTCAGATTGCGCTATGTAATTTTTTAAACAAAAAAAACTTGCATCCAGGGGACACCACGCGACATCGACGAAAAGCCTTCTTGCAGTGCGACGGCTGTTGGCGTGAACTTTTAACGGCACCATTTTCAACCAAGAACAAATGTTCAAAAACTGCTTTGAAGCTGATGATACTGTCCGCATCTGCATGTGCATCTACGTCTGTACTCTCCAAACCACCGTGAAATACATGGCAAACGATACGTCTCATTGTACCACTTTTTAAAGTTTCATTCCGTTCCATTCACGTACGGGGCGCGGGAATAATGAGTCTTTGAGTGCATCCGTTTGTGCTGTAATTATTCTAATTGGGCAATGTGCAAGGGCACTGAGGAGTTCCCACTCTGTCAATGGGGCGTTATAGGATTCACTGCAGCGTATAGTGAATGAGAGGATTTTGCTTCTAGCCGCCGTTTGAGTGTGCGAAAGGCTGGGGGGTAATTCTCCAACGCAGAGTCTCGAGCAAAGTGCTCAGCAAAGTGATCGGCAATCACGTTTGAGTCTGTACATGACTCGCTATTTATGGTAACACTGGGAACAGTTGTTGGGGCTTGGTACCCCAAAAGACGTTTGATCTTGGTACAGATATGGGAAGGTGACGTGTGGCACCCAATGGTGGAGACCTATCTCCCCCAACACTCCTCCACCTGTTGTCTGGTAAGATAGCGAGCGCGGGCACGGAGCCGTTTAAAGGCTATGAGGTGCTTCAGGGAAGGATGCCGCCTATCCGCTGTAGAACTCGCCGACGCTCCTTAATTGCTTCAGCGACTTCCGGCGACCACCAAGGGACTGCCTTACGCCTCGGGCACCCCAAAGAGCGAGGGATCGCGTTTTCTGCCATTGAAACAATTGTGCTAGTCACCTGCTTAACTATCACATCGATGTTACCGTGTGTGGGAGATTCATTGGTGACAGCAGAGGTGAAAGTTAACCAGTCCGCCTTGTTCAAATCCCATCTGGGAAGGCGTCCATGTGCTTGACGCTGGGGCAGTGACAGGAAGACGGGGAAATGGTCACTACCACATAGGTCGCCATGTGCTCTCCAGTGGATAGATGGGAGAAATCCTGCGCTGCAAATTGACAAATCAATAGCCGAGTAACTACCATGAGCCACAATGAACTGTGTGGCAGCCCCAGTATTTAAGAGGCAGAGGTCAATTGCGACAGTAAAGTTTCGACATCTCTGCCTCGGCCAGTAAGCATGGTACCACCGCACAAGGCGGTTATGAGCGTTAAAATCTCCCCAAAGTAGGAAACGTTTAGGGAGGTTGTAACACCATAACTCTAGTGCTCTACTGATTTATTTTGCTTTATTTTATTAACGTTGCATCGATGAGCTTCTGTAAATGTGTTTGAATCGATAACATAAAATTGTATACTCCTTTCTTTGTTAAAACTTTGATGTCGTGGTTTGATTCTATGTAATGTAGTATATCTGTCATTTAAATTCTTTGTTCCATTTGGAGGGAACAAAACTTACTGTATATAATTGTAATTTCTGTGTGAATAATTTTTATAGAACTACCAATATATTCAAATGTTCTGTTTTATTTAAAATGTTTGTTCGCTGTTATGTAAACTGCTGATCTTCACTTAGGGTTCTTAGTTATCTGTATGTAAAAGTTGTTGTGGTTCCCCTTGGGTACGAAACCGTGTAGCGCGCGCAAATTGTGGTTGGCCTAGGTAGAAAAGGTGAGATTGAGAGTCAGTCGGGGACGAGCTACGAAACTGTGCACTGCCATGTAAAAGTGGTATATTGCGCTGGTTCCGAGAGAGGGTTTTTCTGCCAATTTCCAATGCCTCGGATGGATGGATAGATAAACAGCTGGAACGATTCTGTAATTGGTATCCATCGCCACCATGAAGGGACAGAGTCCAGCAATTCCGCCTACAAATCCACCTACCAACATGCAGTTGCCACCAAATTGCGCAATCACTGTAACGGAATACTATAATAATGTACAGCGAAGGATCAGCTTATTGGATGTGTGTGTGTGCTCAAATATAAGGTAACTTATAACTGAATTCATGTACCTACCTTGATTTTTTCCCTATCACAACACATCTCAGGTTCCTCTCCATTTTAACTATGATTGCCGAGTGTCCTAGTTTGTGGAAAAAATGAAAGCCTCCCAGTGATGGAAACAGTCCAATTTAAAGCTTTTTGGGGTGTCAAAGTCACCTATTTAATCATTTACTTGAAAGTAGAAGAATGTGGTAATAAAGACAATTTGCTGTTTCTTTTAAAAATTAAAAGTTCTTAAAACTGAGACTTATAAAGTTTTGCTTAGTTAATGATCATAGTGTGCATATTAATAGTGTAATAAGATCCACAGGTTATCCTTTACCACTATTTATGAAAACAGTTTCTTTATTTAAAAGACAGTGAGAAGTAACCGGTTAGTTAATTCCAATTAACTTTCATTTTAAATAGTAAAGTATTTAACAGAGAGACTTAACCTGTTACCAGCTCATAATTTTGCAATGAACAACATTTATAATTCTATGTCAATTAGGAAAATGTTTGAAAAATAATACTTAACCTATGTCCAATTTATGATTCTGCAGTGAATATTAATAGTAATGTTATAAAGACCATTTAGTTTGAATAAGCCCTTAAGTAATAGTGTGTTTCGTGATCTGTTATATTTATGCAAATAGTTTGTTTTGCTCTGTAAGCTTCCGATCTTGACTGTGAACATATGTAGGTGTCAGAGTTCGTTGCACTCGCGTGTGGTTGGTTGGTTGTTTGGGGAAGGAGACCAGACAGCGTAGTCATCGGTCTCATCGGATTAGGGAAGGATGGGGAAGGAAGTCGGCCGTGCCCTTACAGAGGAACCATCCCGGCATTTGCCTGGAGTGATTTAGGGAAATCACGCACTCGCGTGTAAAAAAATATATGTTGTGTTTGTCCATTAAGGTTACTCATACCTACATTCTTAATCTTTCTCTTGCCTAATTGGGCTGGCGACCGTTTTCTTTATCTTTTGAACAGTGTGGATAGGTTAAATATTATTTATTACTGTTTAAATATTTACGTATTTCTGACTTTCACTTCCGATAAGCCACATCCGTTAGGTACAACACGGTCATTATAACAGAATTCCTCTCAGAGGGTAACACTGCTCTGTTGCTTTATACCATAATTGCTTTAACAAGATAGTTTTATTTCACAACCTGCCTCCAACTTTAACGGATAAGTGCTCATGGCGGCTGCAGTGTAACACGTGTTAAGTTCGGCTCGCGAAATTTAGTCGAATTCGAAGGTGTTCTCGCAGGTGGTGTTGTCTAGTACAAGTGGAAATCGTGTAAACAACAGTGTTCTGTGCAGTAGTGCTATTTTTTTCTGTGCTCCGCCAATATCTGCGAGAAAATGGTAAACAGAAGAATCAACAGCAGCAGCGCGTCCAGCAGCGGGGAAGCAGCAGGTGCGGCGGGCCTGTTCCTGGCGGAAGGTGCAGCCGCGGCTCCCGGTATAGCGGAGCTGGTCCGCTCCGAGGTAAACGCTGCGCTTCGCGATAAAAACAATCTCGATCTGATAGCAGGCACCATATCAGACACGGTAACGGCAGCAGTATTGGCCAAAATGCATGAAACTGTTGAGGCCAATACTGCCGAAATTACAGCACTAAAAAAGTCTGTGTCTGAATTCGAGAAAAAGGCACGAGAGTTGGAAGTGAAACTATCTGCCGCCACAGACGGGCTAGAACAGTACCAAAGGCGAAATAGTCTACGACTGTTTGGAGTAGCAGAAAATAAAGAAGAAGACACGGACAACCTGCTTATACAGGTTGCGCGTGAAAAATTAGGCGTCGAAGTGACCAAGGCAGACATTGACAGGAGCCACCGGGTGGGACGAAAACTACCAGGTGCTACCAAACCTCGTCCAATAATAATTAAATTTGTGTCGTACCGAAAAAGGGCTGAGATCTTTACCCAGAAGAAGAAGTTAGCAAGGACAGGGATTACAATAAGGGAAGATCTGACACACGAGCGGCTAAAGATTTTAAACAGTGCCATATCCCATTTCGGTCTTCAGAATGTGTGGACTCAGGATGGCAGAGTAATCATTAAGACTGCAGCTGGAAAGAAGACAGTCACAAACATGACAGAACTAAATAGTATTAAGTGAACCTACTCGAGCCAAAAGTCAAACTTAACACCATTTGCAAATTTTAACAGTCCTATACTCAGATATAGTCTTGTAATTGTATTAACTTTTTAATTATTTGTACCTCAAACTAATTGTTTTTGTAACTGTATTAACTTTTTAATTATTTGTACCTTCAACTAATTGTTTTTGTAACTGTATTAACTTTTTACTATTTTTTTGTGTCTTTAGCTGTAGCCATTGCTTAGTTTTAGTTACAGCTAATACTTTTTTTCATTTTCTCAGTTTATTCTCTTCCATTCTGTAATAGTTCTATTGCAATTATTAGTCTCTCCTTTAGTCAACCATCTCTTCGGTTTAAATCACTTCAGTATCAGTATCACTTCAGCAAATTTAAATCTAATTGTAGCTTCCTACGATAATCACTACCAGTATCACTCTAGTAAATTTCAATTTAATTCTAGCTTCCTACGATACTGTATTAAATATTAAGCTTACTTCTCTCTGCTGGCAGCATCGGCCTCTTAAATCACTCCCCTTTCCCTTATTTCCACCCTAAGCTGTTTCAAATACTCTAATTACATTCTTCCTCTTACGACATAGGATACTCAGTGACACACAGCCGTCACCATTTTGGTCATATTCTCCCTGCACCGAATACCACTAATCCATTTTCTATACTCCCGCAACCTCAGGAAATCTCTTGCAGTCGCCTTTCTTTCGGCTCTCGCTGAGTCACAAACAGGGCGCGCAAAATCTCGGACACCCCTGTGTTATGTCACTTGGCGGAAACACCGGCCAGTGCCCCTCGCGGCAGGTAGTGCCTAACAAAGGGACAAACCAGTCTGCCACCCTACTCCAGGCTGCTCAGCGGAACGCGTCCGAGCTTTTAGCAGCTCACTGCAACATTCAGTCTTTACCTGCGCATTACGAAGAACTTAGCCTCCTCTTCAACCAACTAAACTACCACGTAATCCTCTTATCCGAAACGTGGTTGAAACCACACATATCCTCTGCATCTATTCATCTCCCAGGGTACACATTTCTTAGGGCAGACAGATCAAAAAAGCGAGGTGGCGGGGTCGGCGCATATATACGAACAGATCTCAAAGCGGAAGTCTTATGTACGTCAAATCCTGCTGAAGAAAAACAGGCTGAATTCATGTTCGTTGAAATAAATATACAAAGTCGGAAATTCTTGACTGGCGTCGTGTACAAGCCGCCAAAAATAAGCTCAATGAGTTCCTTCCAGTCGGAATTACATTCACTTCAGTGTCAATACGAACATGTCATCGTAATGGGTGACTTGAACATAGACCTGCTAAGAGACACTCCCTCCGCAATAAACCTAAGAAGATTGTTTAGTTGCAATAGCATGAACATTCTTCCATTACAACCTACACACCATACGGCGCACAGTCATACTCTTATAGACGTGATCGCAACGAAACACACTGACAGAGTAAGAGATGTTGGTCAATCATCGGCCCCTGGCCTCTCAGCACATGATGTAATATTCCTGGCCTACTCTGTGCAGCCCCCAAGGATCAAATCGCGTTACATAACTTGTAGGAACATGAAACGTATTGACCTTGACGCTCTAACAGCCGATTGCTCAGAAATCTCATGGCATCAAATAATCAGAGAACCTACAATCGACTGCAAAATTAATGAACTTGGTGATAAACTCACTGCCCTCTATGACGAACATGCACCTGTGCGCACAGTCCGTGTAAGAAAATCTCTTGCTCCATGGCTGACAGCTGAATTACGTCAAATGATGACTAATAGGGATGCTGCCCACAGGCGTTTCAAGGCAGATCCGAAACCCGAGCGTTTCGAAGAATATAGAAAGCTACGGAACAGAGTGAAACAATGCATCCGCAATGCCAAAATCAGGCACGCTCGCTCCCTTGTATGCAGCGATCTGACACCCACGACTCTATGGAAGAATCTCCGTAGCTTGGGGGTCGGAAAGGCAAAATCGGAAACTACTTTTCATGTGTCAGCTAACGAATTAAATGAATTCTTCTCTGCACCTCTTAATACCAGCACGGCTGATAATTACCGTTCACAAGAATCCCCAAACAGGATAACTAACAACGATACCTTCCATCTAAAACATGTAACTACAAATACGGCAAGAAAAGCAATAATGAGAATCTCTTCTGATGCAATAGGCAACGACAGTATCGGTATAACCATGATTAAGAATGTTGCTGATTCTTAGTACCTGTCTTAACTGACATATTTAATTTTTCCCTCGTGAACGGAATATACCCCACTGCATGGAAAAGAAGCATAATTCGACCCATCCCTAAGATCGAAAACCCACAACTGCCTAGTGATTACCGACCAATTAGCATACTGCCTGCTGTTTCCAAAGCACTTGAATATATTGTTTATGACCAAATCACTGAACACTTGCATGAATACAGTCTATATGACAAATTTCAATCCGGTTTCCATAAACATCACAGCACAAACACTGCTCTAATTAAAGTAACTGATGACCTGAAATATGCCATCGACAATCTAAAGGCAACAATATTGACGCTACTGGACTTCAGCAAAGCTTTTGACACTGTCAACTTTGACATATTACTCAGAAAAAATGCAACAGCTTAATTTCTCTGATGGTGCAATGAGATGGTTTGAAAGCTACTTAAAAGACAGACAGCAATGTGTTGTCTGCGCAAATGAAAAATCTTCCTGGAAAGATGTTTCTTCGGGAGTGCCACAAGGATCAGTCTTAGGACCACTTCTGTTTTCTTTATATGTCAACGATATTTCGTCGGTTTTGTCCTCCTGTAAACATCATTTCTATGCCGACGACCTCCAGCTCTACCTAAGCGTCAGACCTGAAGACGTAAACACTGCAATCGCTCTGATGAATGATGATCTGTCTTCAGTAGTGACTTGGGCGAAAAACCTGGGGCTTAAATTAAATGCAAAAAAGACGCAAGTAATCTTAATAGCCCATCAGAAATTAATACGTTCAGATTTCCGCGAACGGCTACCTCCTATTCTGCTCGAAGGTACTCCAATACCATATCAGAAAACAGTGAAGAACTTGGGTGTAACTTTGAACGAGCATCTCAACTGGGTGGAGAATACAGTCGCAGTGTGCCGAAAGACGTCTGCTTGTCTCTATGCTCTCAAAAAGTTTCGGAACATATTCCCACAGGACTTGAAACGCCAGCTCGTGCAAGCACTCGTTCTACTGAACCTCCACTATTGTGATGTGATTCAACAAGGCATGAGTAGTGAAAACAAAAGACGGCTAGAGCTAACCATGAATGCCTGTGTGCGTTACACCTGCAACATTCGCCGATATGATCATGTTAGTGCTTCATACTCCGAGCTAGGGTGGCTGCGGCCGGACAAACTGCGTGACTACCACACTCTATGTCTACTTCACCGACTCCTCATCGCGCAAGCACCCCAGTACCTAGCCTCAGAGATTAAAAACCTGTCATGCCATCATAATCGAAACACGAGGTCACTCTTATCTGGTATCCTAACTGTGCCCACTCACAAAACAAAAGCTTTTGCAAACTCCTTCTCAGTTGCCGCTGTCCGCCTCTGGAACAAACTGCCCCTTAACTTGAGGAAAATTCAATCTCCTGTTGCTTTTAAGAAGAAGTTGAAGCATTTCCTACTATCATCCGCATAAAATTCTCCACAAAATTAATGTGCAAGGCCAATCCTCTCATCTGCCAAATAGAAAAGCTAGCGTCTCCTATCTTGCTCCTGAGATGCCTTCCTCTTCATCTATCTCTATTAGACACGCAGTCTCCTTTTCCTTTATATTTTCCTTAATTATGTTTCATCATGTCTCTCTATTCTTCTCCTCCCTTCACCATGAGTCTCCCTCATACTCCCTGCTGCCAGCACTCCTATCTAAAATCTTTCTCTTCAATAATGTATTCTTCGAGGTGTACCTTTCTAATTTTTATCTCACTTTTTGTATTAGATGTAGTTTAACATGCCTACTAAAACATATGACTGTAAAATAAGTAGAATGCCTGGTTAGATGTAAGAGAGGGCCTGATGGCCCTAATCTTGCCAGGTTAAATAAATAAATAAATAAATAAATAAACTTTAAGGTTATGGTATAGCACTAGCAGACGGGAGAGTTATATGTGGCTTTTCCGTGACAGGGCTATTTGTTCTGTTGGGGCATAGTACATAATGGACCAAATTCGGTATTTGATTACATGAACTATGTAAATACCAGTTGCAGTGTTATACGTTGATCAATCAATGCAGCTAATACATTCATGGGTACTGCACCATCTGGAGGAAGATATACATTGCAGACAGCTATTTCCTGTGTCGGCATAATTCTGACAACCACAGCTTGAAGAGGAGTTTGAAGGGGCATATGTTCACTAAAGACCGAGGTTAGAGCATTAACGCACACTCCACCTGACACTCAACTATAGTCGCTACGGTTCCTGTAATCACTTATAGCCGTGTAGGGCAGGGGTCTGCATTACTGGCAACCAGGTTTCATGGAGGGCAATGGAGATAGCAAGTGTAAAGCCTAACAGTTGCTGTAGGTCAGCCAAGTGGTGGAAAAAACCGCCGCAATTCCACTGGAGGATGACATCGTGAGACTGGGAAGGCATGGAACATTCAGTGAGGCAGTTTACGCCTCGGAGTCACCTGTTGTTACCGTCTTTTTGCCTCAGCAATCTATACCCATTGTGTCTGAGGGTCTGGTGAGTTCTAGGTCCTAAGCAGTCGCCAAAATCTCCACCCCATCCTCAGGCGCAGAGCTTGTAGGTAGCGGTGGTGTGGATACCACCACAATTTCCTTGGTCTTACGGGTTTTGTTTTTGGATTTCTCTCACTGCTCCTTGGGTTTCCCTGGCTGCGAGGACCTCACTGGCTCAGTCTCCGGGACTGAGGATGAGAGTGAAGCCCTACGACCAGCTGCTTTTGGGCTCTTCAGCCACTGGTAGGAGTCATCTTTCCCACTAGAAGAAACCTTGGAAGGGAGTAACCCAAGCGACCCCTTCCTAGTGAGAGAAGCCGAAGAAGACTTATGCTTCTCCAGCTCAGAAATAGGGATAAATGTCCCCGATGGTTGTGTGGGGGGAGGGGGGTGGGGGTGTTGCTCCTGAAGTAGGTGGTGCAGGAGCAACAGGGAGGGAAATACCCCCTACGATCAAGGGAGCAGGTGTACTCTTCCAGCTCTGAGAGGTGACCTTGGTGAGTGGAGTGGATGGTGCCAGAACTGTTGCAGCAGCGGCCTAAGATGATATCATATGCACAGGATGCAGGTGTTCAAATTGTCTCTTAACCTCAGTGTAGTTCAGTTGGTCCAGGGTCGTGTTCTCCATGATCATTCTTTCTTTCTGGAGAATTCTGCACTCAGGCAAGCGTGCCTTATATTGCTCTCTGCAGTTGACACAGATGGGAGGAAAGGCACATGAAATATTGGGATGTAATGGGCGTCCGCAATTTCGGCATGTGACGCTGGAAGTACAGTGGGAAGACATATGGCCGAACTTCCAGCACTTAAAACACCGCATTGGGGGAAGGATATAGGGCTTTACATCCGACCAGTAGACCATCACCTTGACCTTCTCGGTTAATGTATCACCCTCAAAGGCCAAGATGAAGACACCGGTGGTACCCTAATTATCCTTCGGAACCTGGTGGACACGCTTGACGAAATGTACACCTCGCCACTCTAAATTGGCGCGCAGCTCATCGTCAGTCTGCAAAAGAAGGTCTTCGTGAAATATGATACCCTGGACCATATTTAAGATCTTATTGGCCTGATGGTTACAGAAATATCCCTCAGCTTGTCACAAGTGAGAAACTTCTGTGAATGGGCAGAGGATGCTGTTGTGATCAAGACTGACCCAGATCTCAATTTGGACAAGCCCTCCACCTCCCCAGAATTGCCCTTTAAATGCTCAACAAAAAACTGAGGCTTCAGTGTCATGAAAGATTCCCCATCAGCTCTCGTACATACAAGGTACCAGGGTAAATAAGATCCACTGCCATCCTTAGCCTGACATTCCTCCCACGGTGTGGCCAGGGAGGGGAACGCTTTGGGGTCATACTACTGTGCGCTGAATTGAGCCCATGATTGCTTAGAGACTGCTGGTGTTTCACCACCAGCAAGAGATGATGGACTATACTTCATCGCATGTCATCCACCCTGATCCCACCCACTCGCGACCAGTGTCCCTCCCCACAGGCGCCACTCAGCTGCAGCAAAGGCCACCTGGCAGGATGGCCATTTCTGGGAGCCCCAATGCCCCAGGGGTATGGCCATCTACCCCTTGGTATACATGGGGTGTTAACAGCGCAGGCATCAGCAGAGAAATCTCTGTGTGGTCAGGAGCCTACAACCAACAGAGTACATGGCGGCCCCACCACAACGGACTGGCTACCATGTCGGGTATCAGCTGCAGAGAAGTCAATCATCATCGTCGACACAGAAAGCGACGCTGCATAGTGCAAAACGCACCCAGGAAGGTGTCCTCACCAAAAAAATTGAGAATGAGTGGGGCTGAAATGCGACGACGAGAAAGTGGGCTAAAGATCTCAATGCACGATGGACACAATGGACCTTGTAAGGCGCCCTTCCCCAATTGGCTCGGTCTTCGGGAAAATTTTGAAGAATGGAGGTCAAACCCTACAGGGGACCATGACATAAAAGCCAAAACGTGTAAAACTCCTTTTAGTCACCTCGTGCGACAGGCACGGATTCCTCAGGCCTATTCTAACCCATGGACTCACAGGGGAAGGAAGAGCGAACAGAATTTGGGGCCACCCATAGCGGTGGAAAACCGCCCCTAAAAGGAGAAAGACTTGGCAATGATCAACGGCATGAGGATTCAGGAGGCTATCGATACTACTGCATTGGTGTCACATGATGTATATAGTGGACTTGCCATAATATAAGTGTCCTGATAATCCCTACATAGCCAAAAGATTCCGTTTTAGTGCCTATCCAGATCAAAGGGAGGGAATTGCAAAGGTATTGTGCTATTCATTATCGCAGTATCTACAGCCTTAGAGAACTTCAAACGCGCGTCATCTTTCCTCATTACATCAGTATCCAAGTTCTTCACAAAGGGAAGGTGACCACGAGGAAAGATAGAACAACCAACAAAAGTCAACGAGCAAAGTTCCATGAGTTCTAAGATTCGGAGAGTGCAATCTCTGAAGTCTGAATGTGGGACCGAAGTTAGAAAATGTGAGAAGACAAATGCAAAGGCTCAGGCGAGTGCGTAACGTCAAATGGGAGGAAGATAAGGTGTTTTGATCGGACGAATGTAGGGTAATAGCAGCACCAGTAGAAAATGGTGTAACGCGAACATGATTCATCATGGACAGGAAAACGGATCACAGAATTAGTTCGGTGAGTGAACTGATCTCCTCAGAATCGGTAGTAAACCAGCTCCAACTAGTATACTTCAGGTACACATGGCGACGGCACAAGCAGAAGATGAAGATAGAAAGTATATGAGAATACTGAACACGTAATTCAGTATGTAAAGAGAGATGAAACTCTGATGGTCATGGGGGACTGGAATCCGCTTGTATGGGAAGGAATAGATTACATAGTTACAGGACAACATGGGTTTCATAGTATGAGTAAGAGAGAAGAAAAAGTAACTCGGTTCTGCAATAAATTTCGTCTACTAACTGCGAATACACTGTTCAAAAACCGCTGGGGGACGAGCTATAGTCGGAAAACGCTGAGAGACCTCTAATACACAATAGTACGTTTTCTTCCAATGATTAAGGCCTGTATTCGTCGTGGCATACTATCCACAATTTCATCAAGGCACTGTTGGTCCAGATTGTCCCACTCCTCAACGCCGATTCGACGTAGATCCCTCAGAGTGGTTGGTAGATCACGCCGCCCATAAACAGCCCTTTGCAGTCTATCTCAGGCATGTTCGATAGGGTTCGAGTCTGGAGAACATGCTGGCCAGCGACAGCGATGTCGTTATCCTGAATTGCCGTCCATGAAGACGAAAGCCTCGCCAATACGCTGCCGATATGGTAGCACTATCGGTCGGAGGATGGCATTCACGTATCGTACAGCCGTTACGGTGCTTTCCATGACCACCAGCGGCGTACGTCGGCCCCACATAATGCCACCCCTAAACAGCAGCAAACCTCCAACTTGCTGCACTCGCTGGACAGTGTGTCTAAGGCGTCAGGCCAACCGGGTTGCCTCTAAACACGTCTCCGACGATTGTCTGGTCGAAGGCATATGCGACACTCATCGGTGAAGAAAACGTGATGCCAATCCTGAGCGGTCCATTCGACATGTGGTAGGGCCAGTAGCACCACGCTGTATGGTGTCGCGGTTACAAAGATGGACCTCGCCATGGACGTCCGGAGTGAAGTTGCGCATCATGCAGCCTATTACGCCCAGTTTGAGTCGTCACATGACGTCCTGTGGCTGCACGAAAAGCATTATTCAACATGGTGGCGTTGCTATCAGGGTTCCTCCGAGCCATGATCCGTAGGTAGAGTTCATCCACTGCTGTAGTAGCCCTTGGACGGCCTAAACGAGGCATGTCATCGACAGATCCTGTCTCTTGTATCTCCTCCATGTCCGAACAACATCGCTTTGGTTCAAGTCCGAGACGCCTGGACACTTTCCTTGTTGAGAGACCTTCCTGGCACAAGGTAACAATGCGGACGCGACTGTCTAGGCATGGTTGAACTGCAGATAACATGAGCCGTATACCTCCTCCTTGGTGTAATGACGAACTAACCGGCTGTCGGCCCCCTCCGTCTAATAGGCGCTGCTCAGGCATGGTTGTTTACATCTTTGGGCGGGTTTAGTGACATATCTAAACAGTCCAAGGTTCTGTGTCTGTGACACAATATCCACAGTCAACGTCTTTCTTCAGGAGTTCTGGGAACCGGGCTGATGCAAAACATTTTTTGGTGTGTTTAGAAGACCTGACATATCTGAGATGATTTCAGAATCCAAAATATTCGCCTAGACAGTTACTGAAGGGAAATGAGAAATGAATACTGTAAAAATGACCCTGACAAATGCTGAAAAGTTATTTCTAAAACCTAAGCGCCAGAAGATTGATCCGAAACGTCATCACGAGTAAGTTTAAAATATTTATATTTGTGATAGAGCTGGTAATTCATAGATATTTTCTTATATATCACACAGCTAATGTTACTACATAATACTACATAGCAACATTAAGCTGTAGAGAAAAAACAAAATTCTGACATCACAGCTACTTTTCTGTTGGTCATACGTCGCTTGTTTTACAGGATTCATTGCAATCACAACCAAGAAGGTAATTAAATCAGTTATTAAATAATTGTAGATTGAAAATTTTTCGTTACCTTCAAGAAGAACATGGACAGGAAATGTAATTAATTCTTTTATGAGTATCACAGTTGCAAGACCATGTGGTAAGCTAAGAAAAATTAATAACTTATGTAAATTAGTGAAAAGGTTTGATTGTGTGGAAATGCCGTAGTTCGCATACATAGGAATATTAGGAAATTATGTAAAGCGGTGAAAGATTGTTCCCTTTATACGTAGGAAACAGACGGTTCTCCACCAGTCCCAACAAGTAAAGAACATACTTCGTTCTGAAAGGTGTGTCACAGGGTTCTGTTCTGGATTTATTGGCTTTCGATAATACAACAATTATTTGTCTCTAAGCGTAACAAATGACTTTTCTAGTTGCTGATGACAAGATCACTGTGTAAAACAAATGGAATGTGAAGTACATAATTTAGCAAATATGTTACTGAAGAGTATTGGGTCGCACCTTACAGAAAACAGATTAACGGGTAACTGCAATACAGAGCTTAAGGTTTTATGGTCGGAATCTTGTAGAATCAACAGTCTAAATTCTTATGACTCAAGACAAATGAAAAGTTCTGGGAAGTAGGGCGTTCGGGATACTGTGCAGAAAGTAAATGCTCCTACCTTAAGTACAAGAATATTGTGACATCAAAACGAGAATGTTTTTGCTTCGCAATTTTTCACTATTATATCCAATGATATCTTATTTTGCACTCACAAATAACATTCTTAGTTCAGAAAAGGACAGTCATAAAGAACGATGGTGTCAGATCGTGAGCTTCGATCAGGCTGTAGTTCAAGTGTTTCTGATTTCAAGCTCTGCCATTTGTATCCGTATACTAGTGGCTAATAATACGGACTCGTTGAAAAGGAATTATGACGTTAACTCAGTGAACTCTAGACGGAAATACTGTTTGAACTTGGAAAACACTTCTCCAGTTACTGTACAGAAAGGCCTGCACCTCTTTGCAAATTTCATTTTCAATAATTTTTCAACAGAACTGCCATATTCGAGTGAGCAAAATAATAGTTCAGAGATTTACAGTGTTACTGTAGATCTTTTTAATAGCCTTTCTTTAATTTTTTTCATTCTTCGTTTTTTTATTGATGTTTTTTATCAACATTCTGTGAATTATGTAGTGTCTCATGATCACCTAGCCCTTGCTCACATGGTCCCACAAAACCTGATAAATTTACACAGAGCGTGTCTGTAAACCTTCGGAGTAAGAGCTGACATGCACTAGATAAAGATAGAGGAAGCATGGCTGTTTAGACACAGACTGGATATTGTGCCATCTCCCGCCTCTCCCCCTTCCTTCACAGCCGCCACCCCCCCCCCCCCCCCCACCACATTTGTTATTAAACAGGCAAATGACCGACAGGCAAGAAAATGTGTATTACATAGTCGTAAGCCATCTTGTAGTGTCTATGACAAATACCAAAATATCGTGGCATATGCCTTGTAAAAACAACCTTCTCCCTTCACAACTAAGTGGTCCAACGGGGAAGTGCCGACCTAAAGATCCAAATTTGCAAGCGTCATTTCTATCTCGGTCCGGGAATTTTGTTCTGTCACTTATATCTCCGTTCACAGAAAGCAACGATTCGACAGTATAGAAAATGCCAAGGGTATCGTGGTTCGGAGTGCACATTAACTGTAGGTCACCTTACAGTTGGCCAGCTAAGTCAGTGTAGAGGACAGATGGAGACAACGTACTGTAACTTCCAATAGGGCCATGCCAAAATAACTACTGTGGTTATAAAATCTAAAGGTTGCGTTACTGCAACGATACTATTTGTTTAACACTGTTTTGAAAGCTTTCTGCAATAAATAGTTTTTGTTAAGGCTCAGAAGAAATGAAATGATCGTGTGGCATAGTTGGCTAGCATGCTTCGTCCAGGGAAGTTCGGCAGCCGGATAAGTCTTATTTCAGGTGACGCCACACCGGGCGACTTGCGCGTCGAGGATGATGAGATGGTGATGAGAACACAACACCCTGTCCACGGAAGGGGAAAATCTCCAACCCGGTCAACACGCGATCTAGTGT